>NW_020289919.1:156744-904285 GCF_003144135.1 Microstroma glucosiphilum
CCCCCTCCCTCCCCCTCTCAACACCAGCCTCATCCGTACTCGTCTGCAAGCAGCAGGCACCCCCGCTCACCCACAAGTCTACACGGGTTTCCTCGACGCCTGGAAGCGCACCTATGTCCGGGAAGGCTTTGTTGGATTCTACAGAGGACTCATCCCTACGCTGGCAAAGGTAGTGCCGGCAGTGAGCATCTCGTACGTCTGCTATGAGAACTCAAAGAAGAGATTGGGCGTCGCGTGAGCGGCGGGGAAGAGGGGCAGTACGAGTGCGAGTACGAGCGTGAGGGGTAAACAGACAACAGCAGAGGGCACATAGAAAAGAAGAAAAGGCGCAGGGTCGACATCATAATCTATCCCGCAACACCTTCTTTGCATCCCCACTTCTTCTACTTGCTCTCTTCCTTTTCCCTTCTTTTTGGACTTCAAGTCACCTCACACCAAGATGGCTTCATCCCCTGCACACACACAATCTCATATCGCATTACATTCCGGCATGCAATGCATTGACTTACATCGGATGATCTTGACACCGGAACTGCGTGTGACACGACTGATCCTGCAACGGACACTTTGCAGAACACATCTTGCTCTTCCTGGCAAAAAGAGGCGCTGACGTCGGCAGAACCGAGCAAACGAGAAAACGGCAAAAAGGTAAATCCAGCTCCCAACGAGGGGCTCGAACCCTCGACATCTTGATGGACTTCTCTACAATTTAAGAGTCAAGCGCTCTACCAACTGAGCTAGCCGGGATGGAGTGGAATTGATGGAGGCATGGTCCTGGGTGTGCGTAGATATACCTCACCGGGACACATGGGTCTACCTACTCTGCCATCATCGCCCCACACGCGCTCAGCCCAAGTGGAGCGGAGGGGCCGGGCGGGGGCGGCCGTCGATGTCCTGTCCTGCCTCATCAGTCCCCAGCCTTGACCATCCACATCCTTCCAACTATCCTGCTTCCCAGCAACGACCTCCCGATCCTCAGCTTCGATGGCTCGACCTTCTCCTGCTACGCCAGGCGGCGGAGGCAGCGGTGGTGAGCACCGTCTGCGTATGGGAATGCAAGTCTCCGATCTGGCACTAACATCCACCTTTCCTCCCCTTCCCCGTTGGGTGTCCTAGCCAACAACCTGCAGCTGTCTCCCCCCGAACGTCTTGCCTTTGCCCACTACTTCTCTCTGGCCGATCCCAGCAATTCAGGCATCGTTCAGGGCTCTGCAGCAGTGCCCTTCTTTGCAAAGGCCCGCCTTGCCCCTGCTGTGCTAGGTCAGATTTGGTCCATTGCCGACTCTACCAACAATGGCTTCCTCACAGCTCCTACCTTCAGCGTCGCGCTCCGTCTCATTGGACATGCTCAGCGAGGAGAGACGCCAGATGAGGTCCTCATCAGCAAGCCTGGTCCACCTCCTATCCTCGAGGGCATCCAGCTGCCCAACTTGCCTCCTGCAGGAACGCCGCTGAGCCCCCAACGCACCGGATCGGCTCAGACACCTGGCATCGAAATCAAGCCGGATGATCGCGCTCGGTACACTCGCATCTTCGCAACGGCTGGTCCCTCAGGCGGTCTCCTCGACGGAGAAAAGGCAAAGGACATCTTCGTCAAATCGAAGCTCCCCTTCGACAAGCTTGGCGCCATCTGGAATCTCGCAGATACCAAGTCAAGAGGCGCCCTCGATCTCACCGACTTTGTCATCGGGATGTACTTCATCCAGGGCTCCATGAGTGGAAGCATCTCTGCCATCCCACCGACGCTCCCGCAGGGACTCTACGAGGCAGCCGCTGGAGGGTCAGCAGGTTACCCTTCCAGCCCTCTGAGAGCTCAGACTACCGGCCCATCGGCTATCCCTCGGCAATTGACGGGACAGCAATACGGAGGCGGAAATGCTCCGTTGCACAATGCTACCCTCTCTCCCACTCATACGGGAGCTCGTGGAATGTCTGTCAGTGGTGCTGGCTCGCCTGCCCTTGGCTCGGGCGCGCTCGGCCCTCAAAGGACCGGACAAGGCTTCGGTGGGCCTTTCGGTAGCTCCATGAGCGATTGGGCTGTGAATGCCGAAGAGAAGGCCAAGGCCGACCGCTTCTTCGATGGCCTCGACACCGAGAAGAAGGGCGTACTGGACGGGCAGGTGGTGGTACCTTTCTTCATGCAAAGTAAGCTCAGTGAGCAAGTCCTGGCTAACATCTGGTGAGTATTTGCAGTAAGCCGAAGAAATCGCGAATAGAGCTGACTTTGCCGTTCTGGCCTTCGTCTACGGCTCCTCCCAGGGATTTATCGGATATCACTCAGACGGGCTCTCTTGGCCGGGACGAATTCGCCGTAGCCATGTATCTCATCAACGCAGCTCTGACTGGGACTGAAGTGCCTCAGGAGCTTCCCGCCAACCTCGTTCCACCGAGCTTGCGAGGCCAGAAGCTACCAGAAGCTGTCAACCCCCAGCAAACTGATACGCAAAAGGACCTCTTCTCCCTCATGGACGATGACGATGAGCCTACTTCCTTGCCGATCTCCGCTGCGAGTGCTTTCGCTGCGCCCACTGCGGGAGCGCCCTTGGCTGCCGGAGCCTCAGTTCCACCTCCTTCCCGCTCAGCCGTCGGTAGTCCCTTCGATGAAGACGCTTTCTTTGGAGGCGACTCTACGGCCGCAAGGGTAGGGTCACCCCCTGCCGCCGGCTCCCGATCAACGCCAGCACCCAATGCTCAACTGCCCATCGATCAAAGTGCTGAGTTCGGGAACAAGACCTTGCAGCTCAACAGTACCGAGCGTGCAGTCTCAGACCTACAAAGCCGTCGCAGTGGTCTGGAGACTGGGATCGCGCAAGGGGCGTCTTCCCTCGCCGAACTCGAATCTCGGCTCTCAACGGTGCGGTCGACCCATGAGACAGAGAGTCGCCTCGTCAAGGAGCTCGAAGCTAGAAAGGAGAAGCAAGCAGGTGAATTGAAGACCCTTCGAGATGAGCTCATCTCGGGTGAGTCCGAATTGTCTCGCCTCAAGGGTGAAAAGGACGAGATTGAACAGCAAGTGATGCACGATCGCGAGGAGATTCGCACTACAAAGAAGAACTTGAGCGAGGTGCAGACTGAGCTGACGGCCCTCAGAGCCGAAGTTGAGAAGCTCAAGAAAGATGCTCGCCAGCAGAAGGGTATGGTCGCCATTGGCAAGAAGCAATTGAGCACAGCAGAGGGGGAGAGAGAGAAGCTTCAGACAGAAAAGGCTGAGCATTTGGCTGCCGCTGAGACTGCCAGCAGAGACGCCGGTCCAGCCGGCTATGGTCAGGACGAGGTAGAGGCCCCTCAAGAGGAGGCCACTGTTCCTGGCGGCCTCGAAGCCGTCAAGAGTCCAGCAGCTAGTGTCAGAAGCAACAATCCCTTTGATCGATTCAAAGCCTCTTCTCCAGCACCTCCCCAGAGCAACAGCGCTGCATCTCCTTCGCTCTCTGCTGCAACGATTGGCGCAGGCGCTGCCGCTGGTGTGGGTGCCGCTGTAGTGGGCGCAGGTGCGATGCACCTCGCAGAATCTCACCAAGGCATGGAACAGCAGACGACTGACTCTCAGAGCCGCGGAATCGGCAACGATGCCACAGAGGACCCCTGGAACACCTCCGCTTCACCCAATCCTACATCGCAATCGGTGGCTCCTGTCCAAAGCACGCAGCACGATGCTTTCGACGATGCCTTCGGCGACGACTTTGCTCCTTCTTCGACTGCCGCGCCCCAAGCTGCCGCCGCCACTGGTAGCAACAGCGCTGCTTTTGACGATGCTTTTGGTGACTTTGACGATCCGCCCAATGCAGCCTCGACCGGGGTCTCCTCCATCGACAATACTGCCAGCGAGGGTCTGACTACCACAGCTCCTGCTTCGACGGCTGATGAGCCCTCAAGCGATGAAGAGGCGCTTCCAGCAACAATTGTGGACAAGGGCAAGTCACCTGCTCGGGACATTGATGCAGACGATACTCTGTCCTCTGGTGACGAGGATGATGGCCCAGAAGATCTCGAGAACGAGGGCAGAGGATACCGAGGCTATGCAGCTGGCCTGGGCGATTCCGGCCTTGGCAGTACGCAAGCCAACGATCTGAATGACCCCAGCCAAGCCGGCGACGCTGCAACCAGCGTGCTGCCGTCTGCTGGCTCGACCGCTCAGGCGGAAGAGAGGTTCCCGGAATTGCCCTCTGGCGCCAGTCTCGAGCCCTCGGCGGCCAATGTCGGTTCAGCTGGTGTCGGACAAGATGTTGACACACTGCCCTCGAGAGGAGACTTTGCGGGTGCTATGCCTAGCTCGACCTCGTACCAGTCGACCGGCGCTGCTTCCGGTTTCGTCAGTACTCAGAACACAGGGGTGTCCGATGCCTTTGTCGATGCGCCCTCTGGGGACTACAGCCCTGCCCAAAGAGCCAGCGAGGGCCTGTCATCCAGTGTCCTGCCCCTAGCAGCCTCTCGTCCCGGGCCTCCGCCAGTCACTGACTCTACTCGATCTCTTGCCGGCTCAGCGATCGCTGACACTTCTGCGAGCTCAAGGCCCCTGAGTCCATCTAGTAGCCTCAAGACCAGACGAGCAGCCCCGCCTCCTCCTGTCCGAAGCACTTCTGGCTCTACTACGACTACGACTGCAACTACCACTGCTGCTCAGCCAGCAGCAGGTCAGTCAATGGGCACGACCGGCAGCAAGGACACTTCTTTCGATGACTTTGAAGCCTCCTTTGCAGACTTGGGTCCAGTGAAGGAGACGGCTGGCCAGCGATCGGTAGCCGGAGGTGCCGCCCCCTCCAGCACCGGTAGTGGTGGATTCGAAGATGCCTTCGATGACGATGCCGACTTTGACTTTGTGCCCTCCTTTGGAAGCGGGGCCCAGCCAAGCGCTGCTGCTGGAGGACAGGGTGGCATGGGTGCCCAGCAGCCTTTCGGTTCTGGTGTAACCCAGTCCACTACCACTGACAGTGCCTTTGACGGCTTCGACGACGCCTTTGGCGGCGCTCCTCAGCAGGGCTCAACGACATCAGCTGCGCCGCAGAGGACTTCGACAGGCGGCGCTGCCCCTCCCATCAACTTTGGCTCGTATGGCAACTTCTCTCCCTCGACACAAACGGGAAGGGGCGGAGGAGCCACGGGGGCCAATACCAGTCACAGTGGAGGCACAGACTCGTCTGCCTTTTCGTTTGAAGACGCCTTTGCCCCTTCGGCTGACGGGACAGGAGCACCGACTGCGGCACCCGTCTCCTCGTCTGGAGGCGCGCCCGACTCGAATTACAATTACAACAGCAGCGCCAGCTACTATGCTCCACCTCCCGGCCCTCCACCGCCAGAGACTGCAGCTCCTGCAGGTGCGGGCTCGGGCTCGGGCTCGGGTCTATCCGTGCCTCAGTCGGGCAACAGTGCCAGTGCCGGTTCTGGTGCACCGCGCGCCAGTCCTGCTCTAGCGGATGATGCTCCTCCCGTACGACAATTGGCGGGAATGGGTTTCCCACGACACAAGGTCATTGCTGCGCTAGAAAAGAGCAACTATAGAGTTGAAAAGGCATTGGAGCGACTCTTGGCTGAGAGCTGAGATGAACGTGGGGTTGGCCTTGGCCTTGGGGCTGAGATGGAGGAGTGTAGGTGGGTGGATGGGTGTAGGTAGGAAGGCAGGCAGCTGCTGGATGTACTGGTGGAACGTCGATGAGGGAGAGATGGGCAGCGCAGACCAAGACAAGGGAAGCAAGGGGAAAGGGTGGTCATGGTGTCTGTCTGTCATAGAATCGCGCAATCCAAAGATTGAGAATTGACTTTCCCAAAGAGATTGCTTTTATTTTCCAAGAAGAAGGAAGAAAGAAAGAAAGAAGGTACAAAGACGTAGTGCGGGATTGCAGTGATTCTTCGGCCTCGCTACCTTCGATGCCCCGGACCCGCTCCCACTATGATTGAGAGACGATCTCGCCTTCATTCGTATCTCAGATTCTCGCCCCAGTCACTCGGGCGCCGATGCTGGACTCGGCTCGACGCCACTTGAGCCATCCTTGATAGCCTCAGTCGGCCCATTCCTACGCGACTGAGCCTCTCAATTCCACTCCACTCCACTCCACTCCACCCTCACACCATCACCCTCACCTTTCCTCTCCCCTCTCCATCCACACTCTAATCATCAATCATAGATGTTCCAACTATTTCTCCATTTCCTGCCCGCATACTTCCAAACCGGTCCATCGATTCCTAGTGCCGTCTTGTGGAAAAAGGCAAATGTGCCAACAATGGCACCTGCAATGATGAGAAAGAGGAGATTCTTAATGGCGGGACTGATGGGTCTACGAAGACCAGAGTCTGGATAGACGATTTCGGGAGGAGCGACTTGACCTTTGGAGCTGCTGCTGCTGCTGCTGCTGCCTTTGCCGGTGTTGGAAGTGGGGCCAGAAGAGGTGGAGAGGGCATCGCCTTTGATGAACTTGTACCTGGCGGTCGCGTCATTGAACAAAAAGTGGTCCAATACGTGCACGTAGAGTATGCAAGCAAAGTAGAGTGTAGGTAGATAGTGGTGGATGTAGCATACCCTCGCCATGACTGTAAATGGCAAAAAGTGCAAGAACCAACCAAAGAAGCCCACCTTTCCTACAAAGACGAATTGATTGAAAGAAGCGGGAGAGAGGTCGGCGTGACGCCTTTGCATGCGCGCCAGGTAGAAGAGGAGAGTACCGAGGAAGACGAAGATGGAGACGGTGGAGCCCCACCAGATGACTGGGTTGCCGATGAGGTAGTACTTCGTTGCCGAATCGGCCCAGGAGTTCATCCTTAGACCATTCCAGAGGAGAGGCCAGTCAAAGGGCATCGAAGCTAGGAGATCCTCCTTGTCGGCATCGGGCACCAGTGCATTATTGGAAGTCATCATCGCGACGTTCAAGTGGATAAAGTCGCGCAGGAAGGGTGACTTGTACAGCTTCGTGTTGCCAGCGGGCAGTCGATCGTTCCAGTGTGATTCGACATTCCAGTAGGTGTGCTCATCCTTGGGGTTGTTCTCCTTGTCACAAGACACCTCGACTTGCTTCCATCCCCACTGGGGCAGCACAGCGTTTGCAGCGCGAAGGTAGCAGTTGAGGTTTTGGTGTCGGAAGCGGATCCTGCTCGTGAGGGACTGGACTTGCATGCCTGGCTTGGCCTTGCCCTGGTGCATATCGTCAACCATGTCTACGACCCAGTAATCATTGGCGTCGCTGACGGTGTCATTGCCGTAGGCGCTGACTTCGTAATTCTCCTTGGTGACAGGTGCAGCCACCTTGTGCGAGTGGAGGTTGCGACCCGTCTGGACGTGGCGCAGGCGGATCGTATCGCCATTTCGCAGCATTCGCAGAGGGGCAGTCTTCTCGGCTTCCGATCCTGCTGCGGGTAATTGTGGCTGTTCGATGACAGGAGTGACGATGAATTCGTTGTTGTTGTCCTTGTAGTGGTAGCAAGTGACTTGCTGCTGCTGAGAGCCCACGGGGTACGTCTGAATATGCGAGTGGAGCAGTCCACCACCGTAGCCCATATTCTTGAAGGTCAACCTAGACCCGTAGGCCACCTCGAGGGGCGAGTCCGCAAAGTCATTGCCGGTCAAGTGAGCTTGGAACAACGAGGACATCTGAGCGTCTCCTGGTCCAGAGTGTGATAGGATCATAAAGTGCAGCTTGAAGGAGATGAGATAGACGGTCAATGGAATGGCGAGCAAGCACAGAGCCCGGGCACACCAATGGCGCAGGTAGGTTCGAACTGGCATCTTGAGATCACCGAAGCGATCCCAGAGGTCCTCGATGGTGTAAAGTCCAACCAGTGACATGACGAAGAGGCCGACCCACTTGACGCTCATCACACAGCCTATGCTCAGACCAGTAAAGGTCAACCAGAACCACCACTTGGTCGAGAACGGTCGCCTCTGTTGCTGGTGGAACATCAACAGGCCGTGCACGGTGGTAAAGGTAAAGCAGAGGAGCATAGAGTCGAGAAGGATGAAACGGGAGATGACGAGCCAGGCATTGTCGCAGAGAACCATGATGGCGAGGAGATGTCTACTGCGCTTGTTCCAGCCCAGAGCACCAGACGAGCTCCAGGCGACGGGAACCATGGCGACACCGAAGAGGGCGAGGATGATCCTCATTCCTACGTAGTACTGAGAGCCTTCGGGATAGCTCTCGCCCGACTTGAATTCGAAGGAGCCATTGTACCCAGACAAAAGTCCGGCCAGTCCCACCAGCATCTTGCCCAAGGGAGGGTGAACGTCAAAGTAGAATTCGTGCTTGAGGTAATGCGATCCGAACTTGCCAAAGTGAGCTTCGTCCCAAATGACGGTGGGCGACTTGCCGATGCGATAGAGTCTGGTGATGAGTGCGAGGACAAAGTACAGGGCAGTGCAGAAGTGCTCTTGGTCCAAGAGCCGGTAAGCGTGCTCCAATGGGGTCCGGGGTGGTGCTTGTTCAGGCAACATGCTGGCATATTTGCCCGTCTTGCCATCTCCAGTGCCAGCAATGGGATCCATTCCAGCACGTCCGTAGACGCCATCAGCTCCGCTAGCCTTCATCTTTTCGGTCATCTTGTCCTCTCCCTCGTCGCCGTTGCTGATTGAAATGAAGCCCTGATTCCGTCCGTCTGCTGTAGCTGAAGGACCCATGCCGTATGGAGTGAAACCTAGACCGAGTTTTGAAGGTTGATGAGGATTCGAGGATTGTCTTGCGTGTAGGCCACTTGCGAAGATTTGGCTGGGCATGCGCTTGGGGGAAGAGTAGTGAGTGTCGAAGGGATTGGTGTCTACCTTGTGACTTGGACTACGAGGAGGAGTGTTGAGTGGGAGGAGAGGAGACTTGTTGTCTGCCCTGTAGAGGTTATCGTCGTAGGCCCTCTGCTGTGGAGAGGAAGAAAAGGCTTCGTGACCTTCTTCGGCGTGGTAGTTGCGAGCGAGGGAGCTGCTCGAGGAGGAGCTGCGGAGGGAGCTGGATCTTCCGATGCCGCTGAATCGGTTCCTTCGATCTAGGTAGGATGCGGGATTCTCTGGATCGATGTCGAGGGAGCTGTAGAGTCCTCTGCTACGTGGAGAGCCCTCGATGGCAAGAGGAGAGGCCTGAGGCGGAGATGGAGTTGGGATGGGAAGCCCTCTTGAGTAAGCGAGAGGAGAAGGAGAGGCAGAGGAGAGGGACGAGGAAGAGGTTTTGCGATGAAGGAGGCCAGAAGATGTCGATAGTGACATGGATGGGAAGCTTGTGTGTGAGTGCAGAGGCACCTGTATGCGACGACTGGACTCGGGAGGGGAGGAAGGAAGGAAGGAAGGGGTTGGGGACGTCAAACTGCCCGGGCGGGATGTGGATCGGGTGTTGCTCTCTCCTCTTTGGCGGGGCGGCAAGCGCGCTGCTTCGAGGTGACGTAGTGGTTGCGGGTACCTGACCGACCAAGCGCGATTTGCAGTCGAAGGAGAGACGTCAATGGAAGAGGACGAGGCAATAGGAGAAGAAGAAGAAGGATGAAGGTAAGAAGGAGAAGCCTTGTTGTGTACCAAGGCGAGTGTGAGAGTGAGTGCGGGTGTGTGTGTGTGTGTGTGTGTCTGTGTGCGTGTGCGTGGCCGGTGTGGCTTCTGGCGCGTGGCTGGCCCTGGTCTGGCCTCCAGCGGTGCTGCCGCGTGGCTGAGCGCCTGCCAGCAACAGGTGAGCCCAGCCACCTCTTCCCACGCCTCCGCTCCGCTCAAACGCGCCCGCATCAGGACAGGGCAGCAAGCAAGCAAGGCAGGCCTCATCGCCCCTCATGGCGCACTCACTCTCTTGCCTCACCAGTAAGAGTCAAATGCAAGGCCAGCGCTGAGACGATGTCGTCAAGATTCCACGTCGACACGGTCTGTCAAAGTCGCAGCAATTGCCAGCATGACAGACAGAGTCGAGAATACACCCTTCTCGTGACACAGTCGTAAACACCGCCATGATCGGCACATTGAGCTTTTGCATTGCTTGTATAGCAACTGCGCGTTCAATCCGCTTCAGGCCGCCTTCTTTCCTGGTCGATGATTATGGTACGGGCTCGCCTGGTTCACGGGGAACACCAGTGTCTCGGCGACATTCACGTGCGGTGGGCGGTTGGCAATCCAGACAATCTCTTCGGCAATGTCCTCGCTCTGCAGCGCATCCAGCCCTTCGTAGACTTTGGCAGAAGCAGCCTTGTCACCGCGGTAGCGCGTAGTCGAAAAGTCCGTCTCGACCATTCCGGCTGTGCGAGCGGGCGATACAAAGACGTAACGTGCGAGTGGAGTAGTCAGCTTCGACGGACGACTGCGCGACTTCTTTGCCATGACTGCACACTCACGCTGAACTTCTGAAACCCTGATCGGGGTGTCCACGAGCTCCTTGAGCAGACTCGAGGTAAAGGCACGTACGGCTGCTTTGCTCGAACAGTAGATGGATCCAGCAGGGTACGCCTCGCGACCGGCGATGCTGCCCAGTTGGATAATGTGGCCTGACCCTCGCTTCTTAAAGTCGGTCACGAAGCGCTGCGTGAGGTGGATCAGACCGAGGACATTGGTATTGTACATGACGTCGACTGCAGGGATGACCGGAGTAGAAGGTGATGCCGGTGTCAAGCACTGATGAGGGGATCTACAGTTTGCGTGCACAACGCCGCGTACTCACTGTCTTCCGGGCTGATGTCTCCTACCTTCTCGACTCCAATGACCAGCCCAGCATTGTTGACGAGTACATCAACCTTTCCCTTGGCCCAGTCAGGCAGGTCCTCTCGCACCTTGTCCAGCGCGCTTCTCTGCTGCATATCAAGCTGAGCAACATGTACTTTTCCACCGTGTCCAGTCTTTCCCTCCTTGTTCGCCGCTTGACATTCCTCGGCGACACTTTGCAGTACATCTTGTCGGCGAGCAGTGATGATCACATTGGCGCCAAAGCGAGCAAAGAGGACGGCAGTGGCCCGTCCGATACCTCCGGATGCACCGGTGATGAAGACAACCTTGTCGTGTAGTCGTGAGACATTGAAGAAGGAAGACATGTTGTTCGGGTAGCTTTGGCGAGCAGGGGTCGATGATGCGAAGAAGCGTTGCTGATGGCTGCTGTTGCGGAAGTGGGGCACAATTCGTTGCGATGGGAGCAATCGAGGGTAGGAGACCTGTGTGAGGGCGAGCTGTACGCTTCTTTGAAAGCTTCTGTGGATGATGCAGGGATACGATGCCCTTGCCAAGTGCATTCAGGTCGACGTACCAGAATGGAGTGGAGTGTTCTTCGTCGACGTTGGTACGCAGCTTCTTGCTTCGGAAACGGCGGCCGAGTCACACCACCGGCAGGCGCTGCAGCCGAGAGCACGGTCCACGTCGCAAGAGTCGGAGTCGGAAGAAAAGAAGGCGTGTGCTCCTCTTCTTCTTCCTTGTCCCCCGGCCTCGTCACCTCGATTGCTCCCAGGGGCGTCGACTGTCATCCTCATGGCCACCACGTCTACCAAGTGTGAACGGGATGGTAGCATACAGTCACCTGGTGCCGCTCGCCGGTCATCTCCGCTGCGGTACTTGCTCTTCTCGCTCCTCTTCCACCTCCTCTTCACAGTGTCCATCTTTGACATCTACTTTACTTCCCCCGTGGTCCATCCCACCAAGAGGTACTCGCTCAAAGACAGCATCGATGGAGAGCCAGTCGATGCAGACATCAAAGCTCCTGCCGATCGACTGGTGCTTATAGTCGGGGATGGTCTACGGGCCGACACGCTCTACAAGGAGCATCCTCCGAGCATGCTCCCAGACTGGGCCAAGAAGGATCTACAGCAGAGCAGCGCCGATGCTTATCCCTGGACCTCGGCACTGAAGGTTGAAAAGCAGCTCGAAAAGTCTTCCATAGACACTTCGAAGCCTCCAGGTCCCTTTTTCGCAGCACCACACCTGCGCAACATCGCACTCAATCGAGGAACGTGGGGCATCAGCCATACGCGTGTGCCCACAGAAAGCAGGCCAGGCCACGTAGCGCTCATCGCAGGAATGTACGAAGACGTCTCCGCCGTCACAAAGGGCTGGAAGTTGAATCCCGTCGACTTTGATTCGCTCATGAACGTCTCCACACATGCCTACACCTTTGGCTCGCCAGATATTCTGCCTATGTTCGCAAAGGGGGCAGAGCCAGGGCGTGTGGACATGTGGATGTACAATGAGGCGGCCGAGGACTTTACCAAAGATGCCACGCATCTGGACCTCTGGGTCCTCCACCGACTCGAGGAGCTCTTCGACGCCGCCAGATCCAACCATACACTCGCTGCTGAGCTGAAGCGGCCGGGTAACGTGTTCTTCCTGCATCTTTTGGGCTTAGACACCACCGGACACACCTACCGTCCTCATTCTCCGGAGTACGTAGGCAACCTCATCGTTGTCGATGCTATCACGCGACGAGTTGAAGAGCTCTTCACAGACTTCTTCCAAGAAGAGGATCAAGAGGAGAGTCGCACCGCCTTCATCTTCAGTGCTGACCATGGCATGAGCACAAAGGGAAACCATGGAGATGGTGAGCCCGACAACACTAGGACTCCCATTGTTGCGTGGGGATCCGGCTTGCGAGGGCCACGGACAGTGGCTTGGGATGAGCCTCAAGGAGCCGTACAGCTGGCTCGCCGAGCCAAGGAAGAGGAGACTGACGCCTACTATGACGATTGGAAAGGCCTAGAGATGCTCGATCGAGAAGACATCGAGCAGGCCGATGTGACAGCCTTGATGGCTACTCTGCTGGCTCTACCTCTGCCGGCGAATTCCGAGGGTCGCTTGCCCCTGGGCTTCGTGCATGTGATTCCCGAAGTAGCCGCTCGAGCTATGCTTGCTAATGCCCTCGAAGTACTCGAGATCTACAGGGTGAAAGATCAGCAGCGACGCGACCGCCTACTGAGGTACGCACCCTTCCACAAGCTCCATGATAGGGAAGAGCCCGACGCCTTACCTGGAGCTCGTGAAATCGCAATGATCAAGAATCAAATCAAGGCTTACCGCTTTAAAGCCTCCATGGACAGTAGCAACGTCCTGATCGATGTCGCACTCGAGGGAGCCAAGTATCTGCAAACGTACGACTGGTTGCTGCTGGTCAGCATCATCACAGCAGGCTACTTAGGATCCATACTCTACGGTGTCATTCACTTACTGCGCTCGCATGCATTGACATCAAGTGAAGCTGAGATGATCGATCATAGCTCCGCACGAAGTGGAGTCCTGTCGTTAGGCAATCTCCTGGCAGGATCGACGCTGGCTTTGTTCTGTGCCAAGTTCTTCGCTGAGCAGGCGCCTCTGACATACTACGCCTACGTCGCCTCTACCGCACTTCTATGGAGTCGTGTCATCGATCAGCGGAGAGTCATTCGCTACGTCTGGACCAAGGCAGTCCAAGATCAGAGTCGATCAAGGGCAGAGGAAGGTGGTGACGATGCCGAGCAGACACGGAAGGACTCTCTGTCCGTGGCCAGGAGACTCGCCATCCTCTTCATCTTCCTCATTGCCGCTCTGGAGCTGATCGTCTTTGGTTACCTGCAGCGGTACGCCTGGTCCCTGGGCTTCTTCATCCTCGGCTTCGGATGGCCATTTTCTGCCCTCGATGATGCCCAAAGGAGCAAGAACGAGGGTCTGCTCCTCCTGTGGGGTCTCTCCTGCGTTGGCGCTGCCCTTTTTACGTTGGCCGGCGTAGAGAAGGAGGAGAGCTTGCTACTGCTTGGCTTTACGGGCTTGCTGTTTATGGCTGCGGGAGTGGCAGCTGTCAGGTATCCGGGCATCTTCCTCGCTGCAAAGGAGACGACGACGACAAAGGGCCAAAGGGAAGACCCGATGATGAGACGTACCCAGCACGTCATCAAGGCTCAGACGGCTCTCATAGCCGTGAGCACCACTGTGACACTCTCCTCATCGTATCACTTGCAGAACAAGCTTGGTCTGCCCCTCGTGAACCAGATCATAGGTTGGGGAGTACTGTGTAGCGCTACTACCCTGCCCTTCCTCTTTGGCTTCCAAAGAGGCGAGCATAGACAGCCAGCAGCACAGCGTCTGGCCATCATCATCTTCGCCGCTGCGCCCCTCTTCATTCTGCTCAGTCTGCGGGACGAAGCCCTGTTCTTTGGCGTGTACACCCTCACCTTGCTCATCTGGGCAAAAATGGAAGGTGCCGTGCTCGAGGAAAAGGTAGTCAAGGCTCGCAATGCTGGCCATCTGACTGGATCTCTGGCATTACCTCGGACAGTAGGTCTGGAGGAAGTGCGAACAGCGCTAGTCTTTCTGTTCCTCTTGCACGTCGGCTTCTTCGGTACAGGCAACATCGCTTCCATCTCCTCCTTTTACCTTTCTCCAGTTTACCGTCTCATACCCGTCTTTGCCCCCTTTACAATGGCTGCACTCCTAATCCTCAAGATCCTCGTACCATTCATCGTCCTCTGCTCCGTCTTCCACTTTCTCTGCACCGGTCAGCCGAGTGGGAGAGTATTGGGAACTTATCGACCCGGAGAGGAGGGGCAGGTGACAGGGGAGGACGTCAAGGACGAGGAGGAGAAGGAAGTCAAGGAGGCACTGTCAGGCAGAACTGGAGGCGGGACAAGTGCGCAATCGCACAAGCCTACTCGACTGACGCTAGAGCTCGCAGGCCCACCCCTCTTTGGACCTCACGCCATTGGCGGTCTCGGTCTCGAGTCGTCGCACGGACTAGTCTTGATTGCCTCGATTGCCGCCGATGTCCTAGCGCTGAATTTCCTCTTTAGCGTGCAGACTAGTGGAGCTTGGTTGGAGATTGGTAGGAGCATCACCCATTTCGCCATGGCGAATTTGCTCATCGTCTTCATGTTTGGGTTGAGCGCAATTGCAGAAGCCTTGTATTAGCCAGTGTGTAGACGAGGTGAGATGAGGCGGGCGCTGGGGTCGACAATGTCATATCTTGCTGTAATCTGATCCACAAGTTGCTTAGCCGCACCCATCGATCCTCCTCTACTCTTCCCCTCTTGTCCTCCTATCCTTTCCAATCGTCGGTCTCTTCCTCCTCTCCTCTCCCATCTCTCCATTCTGAGGAGCAACTCCAGTCCCCTTGAGTAAAGCCGCTTCCAATCTCCTCTGATCCTCCGCCTCTGCTTCCCTCTTTTGTGCCTCCCTCATCCTCTCCTCCCACTCCCGCCTACTCTGAGCTTCTCGATCTCCTTGCTTGTTCACTTGAAGATTCGTCGGTGGTCGTCCAGGAATCGTAGCCACGTTGGAATACGGACTGGAGGCGGCGGCGGCAGCAGCGGCAGCTGTAGGGTCGAGTGGTTGTCCATCAGGTCCTAGGAGAGGAGTTTCAGGAGGAATGGCAGGTTTGGCTAGACCATAGTAGTAGACTCCTCCTACGGCAGCTATAGCTGTAAGACCTTGAAAGTAGATTCGCCAGCGAAGAGCTCGATTGAAAGCTTTGCGGTTGCCAACGCGTAGTTGATGAGAGGCAATGACTAGGGCGCCGCAAGTCAGAAGGGAGCCTGAAGGGGGACAGGGATGGGGACGGGGTGGGGAAGGGGCAGACCGAGCAGAGCGTAGCATGGGACGGCGTAATAGTCAGAAAAGATATGTCAGCGTACCAGTACAGGTTTGCACTGCCATCTGCATCAAATTCGTCGTTGCCTCCACTCCACTGCACCTCGACCTTCGAACTCACCAAGCGGTACAAGTGGTTGCTCTCTCATCTTTCGAAAGAATTTACTCTTAGCAGGCTCTTCAGGTTCCCACCCAGGAGGCCTGTAGGGTTCTTCCTTTGGAAAAACAACTTTGGACGCCATCTCCTGAAGCTGAGTCTGAGTTTGAGAAGGTTGATGAAGAGAGAGAGGGTTAGGACAGAGGTGAAAGGAAGGGGAAGAGAGGCAATGAATGAAGGGGAGAGGAAGGGATCTGATTCTACTTACTGATCATCCCCTTCATTCATTCCATTCCTCCCTCGGCGCTATGCACGGACATCTTTCTTGGTCAGCAACGGCTCCGAAGATTAGACTAGACTACCAGTACCGGACCGGAACGGAACCTAGACCTTCCCTTGGATTGCAAGTGCAAGTGCCAGTGCAGAATAGCTTTTCCCCGAGTACCAGATCGTCGACGCTTCTCACATCACCAAGATTTCACCGACTGAACGACTGACTGAACGACTGGAGATATGGATGACTGCAGATTAAAGAGACGTCATTGCGACTACCAAAAAAAAAAAAAAAAAAAAAAAAAAAAAAAGAGAGAAACAAGTGTGCTCTGCAAAGTGGGCGTGTGCGTCGGCGTGGGCGTGGGCGTGGGTGTATGCGTATGCGTATGCGTATACGAAAAAGGGTCAAAGTCGTCGTCGTGGCTATAGCTGGATGCGGAGAAGCTCGCCATCGTGCAAACTCGCTACTTGGATGGGCAAGGGTCTTGGCTGACTCTTTCTCTTCCTCGAGGTGAAAGAGTTTGTAGTGAGGACGTGGAGTCGTTGCAGTCGACGACAGAGTCTCTGCTGACTATCGCCCCAGCTCAATTCTCTCCCGTTGCTCCAGGGCAAAGCTTGGCAGCCAGGCTGCCCCCCTCACCCTGATCCTCGCTCTCATCATCCTCTTCCCCTGCCTTTCTATCTCATTCCTTTTCCTCTCTCTCACCACTCTCCTCTTCTCCACTCTACATCTCTATCCTCATACCCTGCTTGCTCATAACAAACCTCACCCCCATCTGCGTCTGTGCCTCCTTTTCACGCAATTCCTGAAGCAATCGTACCTGCATAGTACGAGGATCTAGGACTTTGGCCTTTTCTGGCTTCTCCTTTGCTCCTCCTGCTCCTTGTCCTTCGGCCGCATCCGTCGCTGTAGGAGTCGAAGCGGCTTCTTCTGGTGCGTCTGCATACGAAGGGAAGAGGGCTTGCTTGACGTGGACGATGATGACCGTTAGACCCTTGAGGACATCGCGCAAGTCTTCGGCCGCGACAGATGCACTTCCTGCTCCTCCTGCTGAGGCCGAAAGGCCGGACCCTTGCGGGAGGGAAGAGAGGATGTCCATCTCGGAAGAAGCCGAGTCGGAGGGAGGCATAGCAGACGAGGTAGGACCCGCTCCATCCGACGTATCGGGGAAGAAACCAAAGTCGAATGGCCCGCCTTGCTGCTGTTGCTGCTTGGCGGGAGTCTGACGAGGGGTGGTGCCGTCTGCTCCGTCCAGACTAGTCTTCTGTCCTCGCTCCTGACTACGAGACCTCTCTCGCTGACGATCCTTTTCCATCACTGCCCTCTCACCCTTGACCATTCTTGCCAACACCACTAGCTCATCCACGAGGTGATGGGTGCTCAAGTGGCCCCACAGGAATTCTACCGGCTGAGCAGCAGGGAAGGAGCACTCGAGGAAGACTGCATTGAGCTTTCCCCGAGCGAACTTATTGGCAGCGTAGGACCAGACCTTCTTGTTGCGCGGAGAACGGGAGATGCAGTCGGGCTCCACGTCGCCAAAGAAGAGAACATCCATGCCAGTCTGCTTGTTTGTGAGGAAAAAGGCAGTCGAGTCCATCGTTGGTGGATGCCGGTCGATAGACAGTCTTCGAGGTGCTGCTTCCCTGAATCCACCTTTGCCTGAGCGGGTAATGGGAGCTGCGGAATGGCCAATGGAAGGCTGGAGGGCAGACGGGTGATGTTGTGCCTGTGATGACTGAAGAGGAGACAGAGAGGCACTGCCACTGCCACTACTCTTGACGCTACTGCGACTAAGGGATCTCAGTAGAGTCGGCTTTCCTCCAGCATTCGCCCCTTGCCCCTCTGCCAGAGTCCCACCACCCCAAGCTTCCTTCTCTGAAGCTGCCGAAGTCTTTGGACGCCTGGCTGATGACAGGAGTGACAGCGGGCTCTTCTTGAACCCACTGCCCGATGATGTTGGGGAGCTGGGCGAAGGAGGACCTCTTTGACGACTGTTGAGGTACGAAAGAGATTGGCCGCCGCTCTCGTTGGCATCAAATGACTTTGTCCAGTCAGTCGAAGCAGCGTCTGTGTGGTTCTGAGAGGGCACCGCCATGTCTGCGGGTGAAGACGATGTGGCAGCCATCGAGTAACCCCCAGGCGGTGTAGGCTCGGGTGACTCTGGCGTATCCACAGGCTGATCGGGTGCAAAGGGGCTAGTGAAGCTCGGTCTTGTACCCTTCGGACCGCCTCCTGCGAGGAAAGCGGCAGAGGCTTCCATTGCTCTGATCGGCATTGCCTTTGCGCCAGGCCCTGATCCAGGGGCGAGGGTATTTAGAGGAAGGGAATACCGCTTGCCAAAGTAATTGGCCGGTGTAGTGGAATTCGAGGGGACAAAGAAGGTAGGGGTGGGAGGAGCGGGTACTGTGGAGGAAGCAAGACCGTGAGAGAGGCTAAAGGGCACTGTGGACATGACATCGTCCAGATGGAGTGTCACCTGCGTCTCAATCCTGCGGGAGTTGGAGGTGGGTGAAGACGATGATGAGTATGGATGAGCATGTGTGCGCTGGGTCTCTCGCAAAAGCGCGATTTCAAGTCCACTCACGGCTTCAGATGGTACACGATAAAGGGTGCATCTTCCTTGAAGCTGGCCAACTTGGGCCAAAGCTTCCCATCAAAGATGTTGAGCAAATTCTCCAATGTCGACTTGAGTCCATACACTGCCCTCTTCCCCGGTAAACTGGCACATCCTAGCACAAGACCAAGAATGTGGTCCAAGTGAGCATGGGAGATTAGGAATGCCTGGGCATAGGAACCAATCTCTCCGGCTCTGAGTGACGCGTTGCTGTGGGAGAAGTCAAAGTCGTGGAAAGCGGAGAGCTTGCCAGGTGCAGGATCCTCGCAAACGCGACTGAGAGCGCCGAGCCAGGAGCCTAGAAGGGTTCACAGAAGCAGATACGTTAGGATCAGCTCTGCCTCGATGTCAGTGGGCGTCTACAGATGTACTCACCACCTTCGACTACGTATGTGCCATCCCTCCAGTGCCGATCAGCCGGCTTGACCATGTAACACGAGCAGTCATTCTCCAATGGCCCTCCTCCCACACCTAGGCAAACCCATACGAACGATGGCTTCTCTTCTGGCGCGTGACACCTGACAAAGAGACACTCGTCGTCGCTTTCATCGAAGACTTCCGGAGGAGAGGAGCCGTAGGAGAGGGACATGCCGTCGTGGGAGGGTTCGGCAATAGAAGAAGTGGAAGCTGATGGCGCTAGGGTAGTCGAAGAGGAGGCGAGTGCTGGGGCGGCGGCAGGGGGAGCCGCGCTGGAGGATGAAGATGCCATAGCCAAAGCGAGGGTAGGAAACGATGCGAGATGGGGTCGAGGAGGATGAAGGGCCGTGAGAAACAAAAAGAAGGCGAGGGTTGCTCTTCTGGCAGCTGTGCTCAAAGCTTGACGAGGAGGGTGGACAGTAGGTCTAGACTTCCCCTATATTCTCTTGCAGCTCAATGGTCGCCTCGAGGCTCGGGCTTTTCGGTCTGTAGGGCTAGCTAGGGTCCCTCACGAGCTGAGATGAACAGCGCTATGTTGCTGCTGAAGAAGCAAGAGGATAGTAGAGCGCCGAGTGCGTCTGCGTAGTTGTCTGTGGACCGCCCTTGAATGCTCTTCTTTGCTCTCTGGCAACGTCTGCTTTCAGCAGCAAGCGGCTCTTTGCTCCCAATCGACGGCTTCTAACCTCAGAGTATGCCGGGGCCCCTTCCTGTAGCTTTTGAGTCGGGGGAGGCGTGAGATGAGGCACGGACTTTCTCCGTGAAGGGAGGATGAAGGTGGTCAAAGTGGGGAGGGGCAGGGGGGAGGGGGTAGGTAAGGCTGCAATGAATCTCCGGTGCCTTGGGCGAGATGATCTGGAAGTGGGAGGCTTGCTCTGAGCGGAGCGGAGATGAAGATGAACGGCAAGGTGCGGTGTAGTGTTGAGATGAGGGAGAGGAAGATTATCGTGACTGACGAAGCGCTGATGTATAGACGGGGTTCGAGGAAAGGGAATGGTCTTGAGCGAGTATGGTATGGAGGGACAATGTTGATGGTGAGGTGGTGGTGAGAGGGATTCCCGGGCAGATCTTGCACGCTCAAGGCGGGAGTGAAGCCGATGGCGAGGCTTGGAAAGTGGGACGGGCGGGCCCTTGTCTGCTCTGCGTCCTGGGTGGGATGGTGTGCGGGTAAAAGGGGGTGGGAGGGGGGGGCGAGGGTTGAGAGGTAGCCCAGCCAAGGAGCCAGTCAGCCACGGAAGATGGACAGACAGACACACACACACACACACCACACCACACCACCACCAAAGGCGACGTGGGATGAATGGCCGGAAGACCGAGGCAGGAGGCGTCTGTCTCTTGGCTCACACCACGCCGCCTCGCATTCGACGTCCACCATCGACGCCCCCTCTATTTCCCCTGCCAGGCACACCCGCCCCGCCACGCCACGCCAACGTCCCGCCGTCCCGAGCTTAAGTTGGGCAGGCCACGTGGCGACCAACCAACACGCCGCCTCCCCCCTCAGATAAAACCCCGACGGACAGTGGACCAGGGCCTGGCCTCGCATCACATCGCATCGCATCGCATCGCCCATCACGCCTTTTTTTGTTTTTGCCGGCAGGGTAGCCGGTGGGGGGGGGAGGGCGGGCAAAAGCAACGAAAGCTGCATGCCTCGCCCCTTTACCCTGCCACACGTACAGCTCCAGACAGCCCCACCCAGCTTGAAGATCCCACACGCGACTTCTCAAGCGGCCAAAGGAGCATCACGTACAGAAGGAGAATCAGAAAATGCAAAGAAGGTTTTCATTCATCCTCAGCCAAGCCAAGCCTTCATCACCCGCCGGCCGAGTCGGCATCACCAAGGGTCAGCCTCGGCACCAATTCAACTGACGTCGACCGAGCAAGCCACACACTTCATTGCCCTTTGGCCATTGCAACCCCACCCACTCATCTTGTGTCTGCCTGCCTGCCGTGTCTTCCGCCCAACTCTTTCCAGTCCCCCTTTCCGTTCCCCGCAACAGAGGAGGAAAGAGAGGGGGAGGGTAAAGGTGATATGTGCAAGTGATCGAGCGGGGCGTCAATCCATTGAGCATGGACAAAGGGAACAGGCGAGCGGGGGGGCGTAGATTCATGGGAGTGTGAGAGTGAATGTGAGTGAGTGTATGGGAGAAAAGCGGGTATTTCCCGTTGGATTTGGCTGCTCCTTCCATTGCACTAAAGCCTGGCGAGGGAGTGTGATTGACAGTCAGCTTCCCAGTCGGTCGGTCATTCAGTCAAGCCTCGCCTTATTCTCATTCCCACTCCACAGTGGATCCTTCCGCTCAAAATCACTGCCTAGGACTGGGGGGAAGATCAAGATGAGCTAAGAGGCTTGGGAGTCACAGTGTCAGCAGTCGGTATGGGACAGAGCGAGCGGGCGGACGGGCGAACAGGCGGGTGGGTAGAAAGGGAATCATTCCAGGAGGCTTTACATTCACAATCAATCACCGATCTGCTTACAACAGGGCACTGTCCTGCCAGCCCCATAGACTGCGTCTTTCGTCGGAGGATCTACTCCACACACACCTCACCTCCACCTCATCTCCAGCTCTCGCTCATCAGTTTGCCGACGGTGTTCAGCGCTCGGTACTTGACTTCGGAATCTTCGTGGCTGATGAACTTCATAATCTCCACTTTGCCACCCCTTGTCTCATTCACCCGCCGCCTGCCAGACTCGGTAAACTGGATCAGCTTGCCAATGTCGTGCAGGGCGACGGAAAGCGTGACTGCATCCGATGAAGTCTTCAGCAGGCTGATCAGCCGAGTGAGGCCAGTCCTGGGCGTCTTTTCTCCATCTTGATCCTCGTCCTCCTCGGCATCCTTCTTATTGTCGGCAGAGGCCTCCTCAGATGTGCCCGAAGAGCTACCGGGCTCGAGGAGCTTCTGGCCATTGGCCTTCCAAAAGTCGTCCAGCTCATGGGCTGGGTTGTCCCAGGACAATTTGCCCGAAGACAATTCAGATAGATATTCGTCGTAGCTGCTCATGCCCTTGAGCTTCTCCTCCAATTCCGAGGCGAGGAACTTGAGATCTTCCTCGAGCTCCTCGTCACTCCATTTCCGCTCGCTCAGAATCTCCACCAGGGGCAAAAGCTTGCTGCCCAGCATCACAGGGCCGTTCTCACTCGGCGCCTTGAGCAGAAGATTCTTCAGAGTGGCGATTGTGATGCGGATCACCTTCTCCTTGACTGCGCCTCGAGCAATATCGACGAGTAGAGGGACAATGGAGAATTTGCGATTGATGTCCTCCGAGATCGACTCGGAGAAAGACAAGAGCCAGAAGCAGAAGATGACCTGGTACTGCATTTGTGGGGTCACTGGCGACGACTTGGCGTTGCCAGAACCACGTGACGATGAGCCCTCGCCTTGCTCGTCGTTGCCATTGCCGTTGCCGTTGCTAGATGACGGTGTGGACGACTGTGCCCCTTGAGGAGCCACTAAGGCAGCCTGCAGGATGTATACTAGACCTCTGATGAGCCCGGGGCTCTGGCCGTGCTTGATCTTCTTCTTCTGTGTCTCGTCTTCCTCATTCTCCTTGTCCTCATCGTCTTTCTTGACCTCTTTCTCTTCCGTAGTGGGTGTCTCGCTCTGTCGGCGCATCTCATCCTTCCAGACTTCTTGTCTAAACTGCTGTGTCCTGAGCAGTGACTCGAGCAGCTGAATTGCGATGTCTGCTCCATTGCCGTCTGCGTAGATATCGCCGGATGTTGGGGGCCTAAGCAGACCGGCGCCAGCAGCTGGTGTGGACTCGCCCGAAGACGTCGTGGAGTTGATGAGCTTGGAGAGGAAGGTGAGAAGGCGAGTGATGACGGATGTAGGGGCAGTAGTGAGTGTGGAAGAGTGCGAGGTGTTCGGCGCGACCAAGAGGAGGGTCAAGAATTGGGCTGCCTTGAGCTGAGCAAAGTCATCGGCAACATCCAGGACTCTGACGGTGTGTAGAGAAGGCGAGGCGGGTGGTCAGTATCTCAATCCAGTGCCCCGCTGTACTCTTTCGGTACTTGCTGCCGATTGCACTCACTTGATCAGAGGTGCCCATGGCCAAGCGACATCCTCTCCTTTGCCCTTCTTTGACTCCTTGGCTTTCTTTGCAGCCTTGAAGAAGAGACCCACCCTGTCATCCCGACCCTCGAGCATATCACCAATCAGTACCAGCACCTGTTGCAGGGTATCGGTCCTGCTGAGCTTGCCCAATAGCCTGAGGTAGAGGACTGCATAATCTTCTCCCCTCTCATCGAGCACCTTTTCTGCCTCACTTTGATCCTTGCCGTCGACGGACCGGATCATCTTTAGCTCATCCTGTGATACTAGATCGGCTCGAGCGTACCCCTCCCAAGGGATGGGCCTGGAGCGAATGCGATTTGTGACGCCTGTGAGCCATGGCGAGTTGATGAGTACGAGGGGTGGTGCCGGAGCCCTCTCTACGTCGGCTGGAACATTGTTGCCCTTCTTGGACTTGTCCGAGGACTCGACCATTGTGGACGGGGAGGTCAGGGGGGGGCTACGAGGCGGGGAGGAAGATAGGACGAGGGCCAGAGGGGTACTTGCGCTGAGGAAGCAAAGGTGCCGGAGACGTGTGAAGGGGCAGGTGACCGATGTGAGTGAGCAGTGTGATGGTGAGTATGGGGTGCTCAACGTCGATGTCCGAGGTCAATCGGGATGAACAGAAGGTGAGGCTGCGACGACGACGACGACGACGACGACGATGGACGAGGTGGAGCTGCTGGGTGGTGGCCGTCATCAGCATTCAGGCGCCCCGCCTCCGCCCCGAAGCGCGCGGTGCGGGAGATGCAGGGCGACAAAAGTCACTCGGTCAGCCCACCCAGGAAGCATTGATTTTCCCCATGGCAGGAGCATCACAAGGTACCACCTTACTCGGAGCATCCTCACCAACACCCACCTCTTCGTACGCAAGCCGCTAGCTCTACCCGCCATGGCATCTTCGGCTTCTTCCTCGTCGCTTCTGCGTTCGTCGATCAGAGCAGTTGCTCGTCAGGGCTCGTCTGCTTCGGCTGCCGCATCCTCCTCCAATTCTTCCCGTACATTCACTTCCACCACCACCTCCCCCGCCGCCCTCACCGAAGGCCAAAACACAACCACTACAACCCCCCCTCTGTCACCCTCTCGAAAGAAGAGCGACAATGTCAAGGTCTCTCTCCTCCTCTCTCGCCAGCCTCTGATCCTTCGCTCGCCCACACCACTCGAATCAGCCTACTTCGAGTACAATCACGCCCTCACCCGTCGTCTCTCCCAACCCTTTGCCAAAGACTTTTACTTTAGAAAAGGTTCAGCAGCAGAGACTAAATTCGACGCCGAGGAGAGCTACAGAAGGAGCCACCTGGACTTTCCTTCCTCCTCATCATCGAAGAAGGAGGTAGATGGAAAAGGCAAGGGTAAAGGTCAAGCTGCCCCACCCTCGACAGAGACCGCTGCTTCGGTGGGCGATACAGCCACTGCTACCGATCCAGATGCAGAGCTCTACGCAACTGTTCCGCGCAAGACGGCAGCGGATGAGAGCAATGACACTACTAGTCTAGAGCGGGCGTTGGATCGATGTCTCTTCCTCCTCTTCAAGGATCCTGCGACGGGCCAATGGAGATTACCAGAGAGGGGAGTGGATCTGAATAAGAAGGAGACACTGCATCGTGTTGCTACATTGCCGGTTAAGGAGGCATTGGGGGAGAAGCTCGACATCTGGCTTGTGAGCCATTTGCCCATTGGAGTCATGCCGCGGCCAGTGGAAGGAAAGAACGGGGTAGGATCGGACAAGGTGAGCAGGAGAGCAAGAGCCAACAGGCACTTAGAGAGACAGAGCCCGAATGATCATGCTGATGTACACCCTCCTTTCCATCGTGATCCGCCCCTACAGACCTATTTTCTGCGAGCCCATCTGGTATCTGGCTCACCAAAGGGCGCAGAAGGAAGGGAATACGCCTGGCTCACAAGGGAAGAGATCGAGGAGAGGTTGGGCAGTGGAGGTTCAAAGGAGTACTTTGAAAGCATCAGGGACCTTCTCAGCGAGTAAAGGGAGGCTCGAATCGGGAGAGGCGAGAGGACAATGCTATTCGTTCTTTCGGTCGTTCGGAAGACAATCTCATTCGATCGTATGCGATCTTTTGGCCTCGCTACATCTGCATACAAAACGTTCCTAGTGTTCAAAAGATGAGAACGATCATGTCGCAATTCTCTTGCGCTACTCTCTGCGTCCCTCTCGCTTCTGTAGAGGGAGCGCTCTCTCTCTCTCTCTCCCACACTCCCGTCATCTCCACCTTAGAACTTCATCTTCACCGGCTCCTCATAGAGGTCACATTCCCACATGAATTCCTGCAGCAAGCTCGCAAGGTAAATCTTGCCCGTAGACTCATCCACGGCAACTCCTGTAATCCCACTAGGCGATTCAGCACTCGTCGAATCGTCTTCAAAGACTTTTTCCACCTTGTACTTTTCTCCGAAAAAGGCATCTTTCCCACCCGTGTTCTTGGAGAGCTTGGCAATGAGGCTGTGTGCGCCGGCCTTTCTAGGCGTCGCAAAGTGTGTCGAGAGGGAGTGAAGCGAGGGGAAAGAGGCAATGTACACACCACCAGACTTGGTGGTGTAGAGATTGTCGGTGAGGTAGGGGAACTTGACCGTGTCTTGTAGAACGACAGAATTGTCGTGCGGTTGACGCTGCAAAATGGAAAGCTTGTCCGAGGCAGTCGCTGAGACGTAGTAGAGTTCTTCGTCACCTGGGGCTACGCCGCGGGAAATGCCATTGGCGAACGTCAAGCCGTCTAAGACGACCTTGCATCCTCTGGTATCGCAGTGCACTACCTCTGTCCAGGGGAAGATGGCGTCAAGCGCCTTCTTCTTGCCCCTCTTGATGTGATGGTCATTGGTGACGTAGAAGGTGTCCGGTCCCGTGGGCTCAACATTGTTTGGTGTCCTGATGAGCGGGTGCGCAACCGTCCGGACATGTTGAGCCACATCGCTGCCCACTCGCGTCTCAAAGATTTCAATCGTCGAATTGGCGCCTGTAGTCTCGTCGAGGATAAGAGCATTGATGAGTCCGTCAAGGGAAGGACGATGGTTGACAAGGAAGACGCGCATCAAGTCCGACCCTGGGGTAGGGTCGGTCCAGAATCCAAAGCCGTGCGAGGTAAAGGAGCCTTCGCCTGCTAGGCCGTGGAAACCCTCGAGGCGAACCTTTCGAGTGCGTGACTCAAAGTCGCCCTCTGTGGATCGCGTGTCGAGGACAGCGAGATAGTCTCTGTTGGGACGGTTGAGGGCATCCCAGTGGTCGTTGCTGGTGAAGAAAGACGATATGGGGTGGGCCCAGCATCAATGACCGCGTCCCTCGCAGCTCACTCGCGACTCAACTCACCAAGGGAACCAGGTCATCCTATCGTCGATGCTATTTCCACACGCTGCGTACAAGTAGCCGGTATCCTCATGCAGCCATGTATCCTCACAACTCCTCAACGAAGGGATCTTCCTACATTGCTGATTGTTCAACTCTCCCAGCTCGCGCCCAACGTAGCCGAGGGTCTTGAGCTTGGGGTAGACAAAGGGGTATAGGGCAGAGAGGAGGGCTACAGTGGAGATGCCCGCAATGGAGAGGAACTTGGTTGCCATGACTGCGGGCTGTGAGTGTTCTCTATCTCCCGAGGTGGGAATGGTATACAGAGGTAGAGGTGTGAGGGATGAGGTGGCAGATGACAAGTGAGGCAGTCGCCAAGCCGCGAAGGGAAGGCGAAGGGCGAGGGGAGGAGGTCCCTGCGCCCCCTGCCGGCCATCCGTCTTCCAGTCCCAGGCCACGCGACTTGCCGCTCCCGAGGTGGAGGCGAAGCGGAGTGCAGAGCCGAGGTACGGTAGACTCACGCCACGGCCTAGACTGCCGCCGCATTGCGAAGCCCCCGCGTAGGGTAGCTGAAACGGCAGGTGTGTATGGAGATCATTGACGCGAGCATGGATAGGATGAAAAGACAGGAGCGTACCAGTCGATGTCATGAGGCAGTGTGGAGCGCCTTGGGGCCTACTTCTCTCCCAACCTCAGTCACGCCATCGCCCATCCTGGCTACCAGTGCCAGTAGCAGGCCAACCCCTAACACCAATGTAGAAGAGATCAATGCAGCGCCGGGTGGCAGCGGCGGCTTCAGAACCTGGCGCTGAGCTCACAGCAGTGTTATCATCCGCATCGCCTCTTCGAGCAGCACTCCCGACCGGCCCGTCCCCAGCCAGGATCTTGATGGCCATGTATCTGCCAATGGGTCGCTGCCTCCTCTGTTGCGCATCTCCATGCGTACGCAGACCTTCTTGCTCGAGATTCACGATGGCTCCGCCTCGCGTTAGATCAATAGGGAATATGGCCGCCGGGCGCAATTGCGGCAAGGACCGCGAATCAGAGGTAGAGCCACCCGCAGCCTCTCGAGCGTCCAACAACCTCTGTACCCCGGCATCGTCCGCCCTGTGCATCTCCTCCCGTCGTCGAGCAACAGCAGTTGGATCACCCAGATCCCGCTCTTCCTGTTCAGAGTCCTTCAATGGATCTAGCTCCCACGGCTCCAGTCTGCTCCTTGAACCTCTGTCTTCTTCGTGATGTCGACTGGACCTCTCGCGCCTGAGTGTCCGGAGATAGCGAATGGCGTCCGTCTTGTGGACATTGTCCCATTCGGCAAGCTGCTCCCGCGTGATAGGAGATATACTAAAGAAGATTAGGGCATGGATGTGATTTCTGGGCTCCCGTCGAGCTGCATCGACGGATGGGCTTGTTGAAGACTGTAGTGGAGGCCTTGAAGTGCTCTGCTGCGGACTGGTGCTAGAGGCATGAGCCGGAATGGCAGAGCCACTACCGGCCCCACTTTCGTTCGCTCTACCAACGTCCCCACCTTGATCCGGGCCTTGAAGCGGGCTGGGCGCTTCTCGGGCCTTGACGATAAGGCTGCTGAGGGCGAATACCGGTCCCTGACTGTCGGGCCCCTCTGCGCTAGCCTTGTGCGTAGCTGCCTGCGCAAAAGACTGAGCCCTGAGAGCGATGAAGCGGTCCACCTTGTCCTTTGCAACGAGGGAAAGAACTTGGGCGCTCGCGGTCGGTCGCGCATCGTCATCGGGACAGACCTGCACGCAAAGCTCCTTGACGAGGGCAAGTTGCTCTTCTGTGAGTGGAACTGGCTCGGTGAAGAGCAGCGAAGGCAGTTCGGAGCGAGCTAGGCGAGGCGGGACAGGATCCGTGCCTGAAGCCGAGGGTGTGACGTTCACTGCACCGTTCCCCGCTGCAACATCTCCAAGACCGCCCACCCTGGGTGTCGCGGCTGAAGATTGGCTTTGAACAGCAAAGAAGCCTGGAGGCAAGGCTGCCCGTATCGCGAGACCACGAATGACAGAAATGTCGTCGTTTGACAGCCTCGAGAGTTGGGAAACCCTTTCTGCGACAGTCGATGCCGTGCCTCTGAGCGCTAGTATGTGACGGATGACAGAGGTCTCCCTATCGGTCAGACCGCGAGGGATCTGGGGCATATTGGCAGGCACACTCCCAGCTACCGAGCGCCCAGCAGGGGGAGAAGCTAGTGGGCTAGACGATGCGGCCTGAGTAGCCGCTTCAGGAGCAGGCAGAGTGCTCTCCGTGACATCGCCCATGCTTGGAGGGGTCACGGGGTTGCTGCTGCCTGTCATGAGTCTCGCTCGAGCTGTGTTCCACGCCTGCTCCTCTTCGAGTCTGCTCATAGAAGGGCCGGATAGCGGCGACACCCCGCCATCTTGCGCAGTGAGACTTGCCATCAATGGCGTCCTAGTAGTCGTCAGGTGGCTTGAGGAAGGAGCAGGGTCCCGGGATGCTCCAGACTGAGGCATGGCGGCTAGAAACCGAAGGACCACCTCAGTACCACGGCTAGCATCGAAGCTCACGCTGCTCTCATCATTACGAAGAACATTGCGCATCCGTGCTAATGTAGTCGCAGGCATGCTACCTTGATCACTGGGCTCGTCTGACCTCATGTGACGACTGATTTCGAATCGCAGTGGATAGGAGCTTTCCATAGTGGTGCTAGACAGTGGAATTTGGGCAGGCGACCAATTCTCCAAGCGTCGCCGATGAGCCGATAGGACGGCATCACGATAGGCAGAGTGTCCAGCCGAATCCATTGCTTCGACGATGAGTGCCGATGTTGCATCAAGACGACGCTGGTCTTCAGCGGTGATGAGACTGCGCAGTGGGGGATGGCTGAGAAGTAAAGCTTGTGCTGCGAGGGGTGACGCCAGGATCGAATCGTCCAGACACCGACGAGAAGAGGTGGGCCCAGGCGACTGCAGCGTAGACCGGTTCTGGTCTTCGTCCTTCTCTCGGCCAGTGCTCGACGTCGAGAGTGCGAGTGAGGACGATGAAGCCGAACGTCGCATGAGAGGAGCGAAAGCAGTCCGGCTCTCCGCCGCTGGCGGCGTCTCTCTTGAAGTCTCCACAGTGCGCTCGAGATAGTTGAAGCCGCCACGGGGAGCCCTAGGACCCCGGAGCTGAGGAGCAGAATCGCGCAGGGTGCGACGTCTGACGAGTGATGAGTTCGCTAATGTCTGTGGTCTTGTCTGGCTCACGGGCTCGGCTGGTGGCCTTTGTCCTGCCGATAGCATATCAGCAGGAGTGGCTGCCGGAGAGACAGTAGTATGCTCAGTCCTACTGTTGATCGCGTCACCAGTCTGGCCTGCAGATGATTGCATATCTTGTACCCTTCTCAAAGCAGCCTCGCTAGATTCCAGAACTCTCCCAATACGACCCTCTCTTTGTCGAAGCTCATCGATACGCGCTCTTCGCCTCGCAAGCTCCTCTGTCAGTCGCTCAGCAGAAGCCCTCAACTCTTCCTCTCGTTCCCTCAGCTCCGCTTCAAGGCGGCTAGAGACGTCGGCCATCCGGTCCTGAACAGCAGCCACAGCAGATGAGCTTCGATGCATCGGAGAGGTTGTTGAATCTTGATCGACTGGATTGGAGAGCTCCTGTGGGGTTGCTTCTTCCGGTTCGTCTGTCATGACGTCCGCCAGTATCCCATCGCCTGATGAACGTCGATTTACGTGCTCGGCTTGAGAGGCGTGCCAGATTGCGAGCTGACGTGACCTCAGCTCATCGATGGGGACATCTCGATGAAGATCGAAGACTGAGAGATTGGGAGCCGAAGAGATGGCCTGCAATGCACTGGGGTTTGCATCGGTATTAGTACTCGATGGCTGTCCAGCACCCCAGTACTCGGCTCGTCGGGCGAGGGAAGACCAGGTCGGAATGGGCCGAGGCTCGTTGCCAATTGCGGCTACTTGCTGATGCATTCGGGAAGGTCTTGCAGCATCTTGCGCTGCTAGATTGCCGCTGGCGAGCACTAGGTCGTCTTCGTTGAGAGAACGCAAGCGTTGTGGCCTTCTGACCGTTCTGGGATCAGAGGCTGCCTGGATTTCGGCTGTCGAGGGCTGACTTGTCTCGGCACTGATCGGTCGCAACGGAGACCGGATAGACCTGGGCATCATTCCCTCTGTTCTGAGAGTGACAGCGTCTGTCCGTGGCTCTTCGGTCGAACTCGGACTCGTAGAGAGCCCGCGATTGCCAGAAGGTCCACGGAACCACATCGTGACGTTATCCGAGCCTTCATCGCGGGTGGCTCGGACGGGACTCTGTGGCATCGGGGGAGAGGGAGGACTCTGCCCAGAACTGCTCACAAGAGTCCATCCCTCGGCGACGTTTCGAGGGGCAGTCGTAGTCGCCGAAGCCAGCCAAGGGTTAGAACTTGACGTAGTGTCATCTCCGTCGGCAATGACGAGGGCTGTCCGATTTCTCTGGCGACGGGCGGCGCCTTCATCGTCTACCTCAGCGTCCTCTCCTCTACCTCGAGATCTCCTACCGCTACGATGCCTTGTCGAGATATCTTCATCCCCACTGACAATTACTTCTCGAGGGACTCGCTCTCCGTCTGGATCGTCTCGAGCTGCCTGAGCAGCAGCAGCAGCAAGTGAGCCTTGCATCCGAGCCCTGACGCCGCGATACCAGTCTTGGCCGACAGCATCACCATCAGGATCAAGATTGGCAGGATCGTCTGTCGGATTGGCGGTAGCATCATTGAAGTCAGACTGGCTTCGAGAGTTTGAAGTTGAGGGCAGCTCTTGACCGCGTGACGGTGGCGAGTACCATGGAAAGAGCTCGTGAGGTCTCGGAGCAGAATCAAAAGGAAAGACTTCGGCCACATTTGCTGAATTGGTCTCACTTCGATCTGTTCTGCGATCCTCGAGTCCGTCCAATGCCCTCAGCCGCCGTAGAAGCCGCATGCCGTTTCCGTCGGAGATGCGCTGCCCATGTGTGGTAGTTGCAGCGGGCGAAGTAGCGATATCGGTCGAGACAGACGAACTCGGCGAGGACTCTCCCACCCCTAGTCGTCGAGGCTGACGACTGTTCCGGAGATTCTCACGCAGCGCTCGGGCGCTACGAGCCAGTCGAGCGACTTCTTCTGCTGCAGCGGTTCGTTGCGGAGGAGAGGCGGCAGCGGCCGGAACGTGAAAGGCGGAATCCGGAAGAGGATCGTTGCCGCTCGACCGCATTGCTGGAGTCTGGCTAGGATGAGTGGGCTGTACAGAGTGCGGCGGTCTGCCTGAGCCTATCGGAGCGGTGAGTGGTGGGGTGGGGCTAATGAGGGTCGGCGGTGGTCGTAAAGATTCGTTGTTGCGGGCTAGACTGGCTGCCCATGGGTCCGTGAGGCTGCCGTCAAGCGTTACAGCGGGTAGGCCCAGTGAATCGTTGACGTTCGGAGTGCCTACAACGCTTGTAGGATGGCGAGGTACGGTAGGAGCTCCCGCTTCAGCTGAATCCCCACTAGTGCGATCCGCAGAGCTCGTAGCAGAAGGGCCACCTGTCGTGCGGTCAGCAGGCCTACTTGCAGCGACGCCTGATCCACCTCCCACGGCCGTCCTAGCATTGCGAACGGTAGCTCTCCACTCATTGGCTAAGGCAGAGGCCGGCGTGACACCATCGCTGCTTCGCAATCCAGCCGCCTCGCGACCCCTAGCGAGCAATTCAGCGCGCAGCCAAGTTCCTGCTGGTCCCAAATATCGTCTGCCCCAGATGGGATGCGGTAGTCCGCGAGGTCCGGCTTCGATACCAAATGGCAACATGCTGCGAGACGATGTGGAAGCAACTCTGGCCTCTTCTTCGCCGGGTCCATCCTCGTCCGGCGAGATACCAGCGGCGATGGCCAAGTCTCGACACAGGTGGTTCCAAGCTGTGAGGTCATCGTGGAGTGTACCGCCGCTGGCCAAGAAGCGAGAACTCTGAGCCTCTCTGGGCATCAAGGGCCTCTGATCTCGGTGACGCTGGAGGGAAGTACGCCGAAGCGACGGTAGAAAGTCAGAAGTCTGGTTGGCTTGGCTAGTCTCGTTGCTCTGACGACTGCCGAAAGCAGTGGTCGAATCTTGAAGAGGACTCTGGAAGTGTGCGTTAGTCTGGCCCCGAGTCGAAACGATGTCCTCGCGCTGTAGCCTGTCTTCCAAGGAGGACATTTCAGACCCGGAGATCACAGAAGACTCGTCGATATAAGGACGAGGAAGCGTGGGTCCCTCTGTAAGGGAGGCCTGGGCATTGTAGCGAGGGTGTGTCACCGGGCCACTAGCAGTGACCTCCATGGATGATGGGGGAGAGGATGACGATGATGCGACGGGTGGTTCTCTAGGTGCTGCGACTGCCTGTCGCCAAGGCATTGACCTGCCGCCGGAGTAGGAAGAGTTTGAGTAAGAGGTGCTAAAGGACGGGAGGAAGCTATAGCCAGCGCGACTAGGCTGTGTCTGAATGGGGTCATCCCTCTTTTCCCTTTCCAGCCTGGTGCGATGAGCTTGGATCCACTCCCATCTGGCTACCTCCGCAGCTCGGTGGATGGAAGCGGCCTGTAGAGGTGCTCCCCGCTCCACGTCTGCCTGCTCCCGCCGGGTCCAGAATTCCACTGAGCCAAATAGGGGTGTGTAGGGTGACGGATTTGAGGCGTTGCCCGTACCGTTGGTGCCAGACGATGTCGATGGATCATTTCCAGGCCGTCTTGGGTCGGAGGCCAAGGAGAGGCTCAATCTGCTCGGAGGAATGTAAAGGTCCTGGTGCGGGTTGCTAGCGTCTGAGCCTGGGCGGGAGGAGTGTGGAGAAGAGACCTCGGCCGCCATATTGAGCCTAGGAGTCGAATTGAGGCAAAGCCGATTGCCTAGACGCCGCTGGCTCGCGGACGATACCGTGCGAATATGTCAGAGCAGTCACGATCAGAGGCGGCAAAGGGTGGCGGACGTAGGGAGGGAGGCCTAGCCTGATCTTGACTGTAGCCGGAGGACTGGCTGACAAGTCCCGAGGGACCGAGGAGGTGAGCCAGCAGTCTTTGAGAGGGGAGGATGCTATGTTGTGAGATGGCGATATGCTGACGATAGGATGGCGTGGGATATGATGGCAGGATGTAAAGGGCCAATGGGGGATGGCAGCCCTAAATCTTTGGTCACTGGGGTGAGCAGCGCCAAGCGAGGGCCACCGGGCGGGCGAGGCAGCGGGGCGGAAGCAGAAGCGTGGGCGGCGTCGGCGGCTGCAGTGGAGGCTCGTCTCCCCCGGCAGCAATCTCGCACGCACGCCGCCTCTTGGCCCCGGCGGCACCTCGGACGGAGCCTTGGACGGCTGCTCTCCCTGTCAACCGGCAGCCCTTGATTGCTCACCACCACCACCACGACCAATTGCCATCATTACGACGACATTGAATGCTCCCGCAAGCGTAGCTACACCGCTACTCAGCTCCTCTACGATGCCTCCTCCATCGAGGGGCCGTAGTCAGCTCCATCCTTCCTCCTCCTCCTCCTCCTCCTCAACCGCTCGCAGTCTCTCGACCTCGGCAGCATCGGCCCACATGCGGTTACCCCCCTTGTCCCAGGTGCCGGCCCACCTCACACGCCTCGCCTATCACGCCCTACAGGTCTTTCGTGGACTCTCGCTCAAGGCAAAGGCGATCCTCTTCTTCTTTGCAGTGGCGTATTTAGCATTGATCGTGACGGTCCTTCGGATAGGCACCCACGGCATACTCGAGTACCTGTCCGGTTTCGCCCTGTACTTTTCCCACTCCTCCTTTGGACCCAGTCTCCTGATCCTCATCATCACAGTGCTCTCCTTTCCGCCCCTGGTCGGCTATGGGACCTCGATTACAGTCTGTGGATTGTCATTTGGGTCTCCGGAGTCAGGCGAGGGGCATGGACTGCTCTTGGCATGGGCAATTGCAGCTGGAGGTTGCCTGACGGGCGCCACTGCCTCTTTCCTCGTCGGCCGTTGGGGGCTGGCGAGATATGGTGATCGCTTTGATTGGATCAGGGAGGTCAGAGGAGGAAAGGAGTGGAGGGCGATGGAGAAGGCGGTAGAACGCAAGGGCTGGAAGATGGCGATTCTTATACGGGTGAGTAGGCAAGGACAGGAAGGGGATGCTATCAGCTCAGGAGGGATACGCGAGCTTAGACTTTTGCTTTTCTTCACCTTCAGCTATGTCCCTTTCCATTTGTCTATGTGAGTTGCGGATTGCGCAGTATTGCGTCTATGTTGGCTTGGTCTGACGGGGAAGGCAGCCATTTCACCCCGTTCCCCTGCGCAGTCAAATCTCTTCTTCTCATCCCTCCGGCCGAGCTCCGTGTCGCTACCCCTCTTCATCTTCGCCACGCTCTGCACTACCCCAAAGCTCCTGATCCACGTCTTTGTGGGAAGCAAAGCCTTCGAAGCCATCCAGTCTGGCAAGAATGGGCAAGCAGCAAGCAAGTCCTGGCTCAGCGTGGCGTCGATCATTGGAGCTAGTCTATTAGGAGCGATCACGAGCTGGTACATCTATAGAGAGACGAAGAAGGTCTTGGACAGTTTCGTAGAGGAGGATGAAGAAGAGGCGAGGATGAATGCCGAGGAAGAAGGTCGAAGGAGGGGAGCTCATCAAGAGTGGGGCAATGGTCACGCTTCGCGGCAACCTGAAGGAGAGGGCTGGGGCTGGTTGGACGCGGAGGAGGGAGACTCACAAAAGCGGCGGACAGTCTCGCAATCGTCGAGGAATGGTCTGCAAAGACAGCCTAGCGGGTCTGCTTCCTTTACATTAGGAGACCTGGACGGAGAAGATGCTCAAGGCTCAGACGGGGTGGATGACTATCTGTATGGCGGCAAGGACGATGCGAAGCGGAGCTTACTCGGGCGCAGTAGTCGTCGGGACTGAGCCGGTCGAACCTGTCCCGCATTAGATGGCTCCTCGAGATACCAATCCAGACGCACCCACGCAGATGGGGAGTACTGCTCTACTGTTAGCTGCTGCGAGATTGGCGGCCTGATTGTGCGTCATGGTGTGTGTTTGTGGCTTCTGCGAGATTTCCTGCTGTCGAAATCCTCCGCCGTAGCCGCTCTGTATACGGCCGACTCAGCATCGTTGTGCTGACTGACCTGCTCATGAGCCGTCGCGACGCTCACCGCTCCTCCACTGCAGCAAGCGAGACGCGCCCGTGCGAAGGCGTCCATGCGTTCAATTCCGCTCGCGACCAGCCTACAAGCCTCCGCTCTCGTACGCCTCAGAGCTTATTGGTATATATACGCTTCCCCTGGACTACACCTCCATCAATTGCTCCATCCCGGCTAGCTCAGTTGGTAGAGCGCTTGACTCTTACTTTGTAGAGATGTCCACAAATCTTAGGAATATCAAGATGTCGAGGGTTCGAGCCCCTCGTTGGGAGCTTTCTTTTTGCCCGTCGTCAGTCCGAGTGACGAGCGGTGGGCGAGCTTTTTGCTCCCCGCGTGCGGCAGGGCGGATCTGTGCATGGTGAGGCGGTCACAGTAGGGGGAGAACATCTTGCAGTATGCCTTCTCCGAGTGGAGTAGAGTGACGGTGTCACTGGTCATGGCGAGAACTAATCATCAAAGGACGGACAGATTGGCCTTCTCGACGAGGCTATTTCTGTGTGCTGGGTGCAAGAGAGCATCGAACCTCCCCCGCCCCACGCTGCACAGGCAAGTCTTGACGTTGTACAGGGCGGATCACCATTGTGCTATTGAGAGAGAGAGCGTATGCGCGGTGACAGGTAGAGGCAACGAAAGACTACGGAGGAACAGGTACGCAGGCGTCTCGCTCATCGGCTCAGCCAGGTCGAGACTCCCATCACATTTCTCCCTCCCGGTATCCGGCCTCTTGACCCCTTCGCTTGCTCTGCGCCTCCCCTACTGGTCGCCCTCCCTCAGGCATCCATCCTAGCCCCTCCGCCACCCCCTCGAGGTCCTCCTCGGCCCCGACCTCTGCCACGTCCTCTACCTCCACGTCCGCCTCTTCCCCCACCTCGAGAAGATCCCACCTCACCAAAGGTGTCTAGATTCTTTCGATCTTCTTCGAAGCGGGCCTGACGTCCACCACCACGCCCTCCTCCCCTCCCACCCCTCGCAGCGCCATCACCACCAAAGCCACCAGACCCACCTCCTCGTCCTTCGGAATCGAAACCAGTAGTAATTCCTCCCCTCTCCTGTCGCGGCGAGGTGACTCGGTCGTGCCTCTCGCGAACCTCGCTAGAAATATTGTCAAAGAAGCTCGACTTGTCGTAGAAGCTCTTGCCTTCCTCCTTTGGCGGTGGGATCGCCTCGAGCACATCGTCATTGCCACCCTTTTCTGCCTCGGCCTTTTCCTTTGCAAACTTGGCATTGGCCGATTCAAAGTCAAAGTCGGACGAAGGGACATCGATGTGGCCAGCTCCATTGCGGGAGGTGCCATTGTCAAAGACGGATGCTGGAGGTCCGCGAGGAGCGCGATTAGCGGAGCCAGGGATGCCACCACTGGTGCCTCGTGGTGCAGCGGGTCTGGCAGGCAGACTTGCATTGACCACGGGCGAGCGAGCTGCCGAGGACTTGGGAGGTTGAGAAGACGTAGTGCCTGCTGTCGCTGCTCCCGCAGTCTCGCCCTTGGGCTTCTGATCGCCTACGTTCAGCTTGGCCAGGTCTGCGACGACCTGGTCTGCAGCAGCCTTGTCGGCAGCTTTGCGCTTGTCGGAGTCTACTTGTGCAGGCTTCGAGGCATCTTCGAGTGCGCCGTTTGTCTTTTGTGCGGATGTAGCAGCCTTTGTCTTCGTTGCAGCGGGCTTGCTAGGTGAAGAGACTGCAGCTGCAGGTGCTGCAGGTGCTGCAGGCGCCTGAGCAGGAGTGTTTTGCTGAGATGCAGGCTGAGGCTGAGGCGGTCGTTGCATCTGAGGTCCTCCTGGTCCGCCAAAGTGAGGCGGAGGCGGTCCCATGAAGGGACCGGGACCATAACCACCATACGCTGCTGGGTGAGGAGGCGGTGGGCCCCATTGACCGGGAGGAGGACCGTAGGGACCAGGTGGGGGGACTCCGCCCCCAAAGCGAGTGTTGGGCGGGCTAGTCTGCGAGGGATCAGGAAGTGTGGTCTAGACTGTCAGCACCTGGTAAGTTGATCTGGCGCATCTCATCCGACAGCCTACAGTCTCTACCGCTCCCCGCTTTGCACCCATGAACGATCAGAAGGAAGGCAACGGAAGCATCCACATGGGGTTATGCGCTCTCGGTGTACATGAAGCTCGAAGGCTCCTTTTTACATCCGTAAAATGCTTCATCATATCGAAGGGGCTGCCAAGTCACAAGGCTACCGTCTGAATACTCACTCCGAGGATGGCAGGGTCTACAAAGTCTTGCTGAGGTTGCTGCTGTTGCTTGGGTGGGTGAGGGTCATCGATGCGAAGGTCCTTGACGTCTGCTGCACGGAAGGTGACGAACTCGTATGTGTTGTTGCTGGGTGGGATCTCATCCTGAGGCTTTCCTTGCGAAGCTAGTCTTCCTTCCGTTCCATACGAACGCACTGGAGGGCAAACGTGAAGGCAAAGACAAGACAGCACAGTCAGCGAGGTTGTTGCGCGATAGTCGCTACGGCTCTGCACATTGCGCCCCACCACTCACCTTGCTCGAGGGCGATGGTGGCCTTGACGGGGTCGATCTGAGCCAGCAGACCCTGGTAGCGGATGTCCGACTTGGACACGAGGCTGATGAGAGCTCCGATGAAATCGGCTGGACCGCCTCCACCGCCTCCTGCAGCATTCGTGGCCATGGCGGACGTAATTGAGGATGAGAGTGTTCGGTGGCTTCGATTACTTCACGTCGTCAGGGGAGAGGAAGAGTCTGTGGGGCGAGAGGAAGCTGAGTATGCACACTGGTGGTGGTGGATTGCGACGGAAGGAGACGCAGCCAGCCGTCGATGCGAAGAAGCGCTCACTGCCTGCCGGGCGCCCAGTGCCAGTCAAGCGGGCGCGTGCGCGTGTGGGCCTGCGTGGCTTGAGCGGAAGCGCCTCCGCCCGCGCCGCCTCCACGCCAGTTTTCGCAGCACACCAAGACGACTTTGGTCTCGTTAAAAAGAAAAGATCAGCTTCGGAAGAAGCAAAAGAGAAGGTGTTTGACGTCACGCGGGCTCGAACCGCAGACCTTCAGCGAACAGTATGAGCTGTTAAGCTGACGCTCTAACCAACTGAGCTATGATGCCCTCGAAAGGAGATTGCCTTCTTGGATGAAAGGTGCTCTCCTCAGAACGTACATGTACTTTCAAGACAAAGGCTTCTTCACTCATGCATCTCCGACTTCGAGAGGGGACAGACACTTGCTGAACGGCCAGGGGGTATCGCTGATGACGATCACGCCCACAGTACGCGCGTGCAGTGCTGCAGCGAGCTTGCATGCTGGTCTCGGTGGAGTGTCAGTCCTCTCGTATGCTCATACAAGCGCCACCAGAAAGGCTCGCTGAGTGAAGGTGCACACGGAGTGATACGAGCTCGCAGGCGTTCACGCTGTCGTCATCATGGAAGTAGGTAAAACTCTCGTTCTTCGAGCGTAGTATGTCTGTGATGCTATTGTGGCCCATGAAAATACAGGCGATCGATGTCATGGACGTAGTGTGCGAGACTATCACTGGTGAAGGCACGGGATTCAGCAGCTACCTTGAAGCGCCGGGTAGGCTACGTCCCTATCGTCGAACAAGGTATATTTGAAATGGCTGATTGTCCTGCGAGTGTTATAGCGTACCGGAATCGTCTTACACCTCCTCTGCCTTTCCTCCCTGATCCGACGCTTCTCCCGCTCCACTGTGGCTTGCCCATGTATGGCAGCCAGGGCTATCCGGACCAAGCGTAAGAGTGGCGCATATGCTCACTGTGAGGCGCACATTGAGGGTGGGGCTCACCGTTCATGGTGAGAATAGTTGGCCACTTGAACCGGCTATCGTTGCGCCTGGCGTCCTGGACTAGCTGCTTTGCGTCCTAAAGCCCAATTCCTTCTGCCCGCAGTATCTGGACCACACCCGGCGAAAATGGCGTCCAGGTGTGGAGGCGGCTACCATCCTCCCAGCCCTCCAAGAACTCATCCTCCCCCACAGGCCACTCATCATCCTCCACCCATCCACCCCGCACGAGCCAGTCGACCTGCCATGGAGATTCCACGTATCGCTTGTCGAAGCAATGGTGGTCCGGATTGATAATCTCCTCGTCATTCTTGCAGATGTGCAGGAATGACGCTGTCCGTACCTTCAGCAGCGCGGTCGCCTGGCACTTTGAGCACAAGAACCAGCTGACTCCCCGTCGACAGCCAGAGGTCTGGGCGGTGCTAGCCACAAAGACGCGAGCACCAAAAGGCGTCAGGCTGCGACGAAAGCGACCTTCTGCGACAATACGGGCGGCTTCTCGAGGTGCAATGACCCGCTGAGGTCGCGCCGCAGCGTAGTCGGCCCCTTTCGATACCCGAGATCCTGCAGCCACTTGCCGAGCATGCTGGCCGGGGAGGAGACCTCTGAACCAGTCGCACCAGGCTTCGACTGTTGCTGGTTCGCTGACTCCGCGCTCAAAATCAGCCGGAAGTGGGAGCTTGTCGAGGGTATCGTTGCTGATCTGCATCAGCTCGGCGATTTGCTCCTTCCTCTCCTCCGCAGGCGACGCGATGATGTCCTGCCGCCCCTGCTCCAGTGCTTGCCCTTGTCGGCGCCACTTCTCTTCTTGCTCCCAGAGCTCATGGTCTGGCGAATTGGCGTGAGTGATTGAAGCTGGCAGGTGCTGCAGAGAGTGTACTGCACAGTGGAGCTGTAGATGCCGGTGTCGCACTTCAGCGATGCATGACTCTAGCCTGACTTCGACGGAGGTAGCTTGCGTCCGGCGCAGAAGCTCATCCGCAGCAAGTTCGTCCTCTCGACTTGCGTGACAATCGAGGATGCAACGCTTCAAGGCAGAGTAGACGCAGAGCAAGTGCAGGTCGGCACGTAGTTACACGCTCGCCCTTGTACTTTATGCAACCGGCGTGGAACACTGTCATTGTCGACATCATCTTCGAGCCTACCTTTGCCAAGTGTAGCGTCCCTGCGAGCTGTGTGAGCTTCCTCGTAGTTAGGTAGTCGTTGTCGCTACTGACTTTGAGAGCCGCCGGACGTTCTTGCAGTCCGTCGCGCTCGACGAGAAGCTCGTGTACCTTGGCCGAGTGTAGCACCAGATACTTGAGGGTGTCTCCCTTTGCCATGATCGTATCTCTCAGCGGTGGGCACAGCAGCGACAGCTCGTCCATGTGGCACCCAGTTGTCAGTGGCCACATGTCTGCGCTGGCACCGATGCGCTTGAGCTGATTGAGACTCTCTGTACCTTGAACAACAGGAACCCACAAACCCAGGCTGTTGCATGCTTGACCGCGCAAAGTCCAGGGCCGGCAAGAGGTCCGAAGCGTGTGGCCTGCCCTGTCAGATCCTCAGCCGTCACGTTTTTCAGGACATGCATTCCTCGACTGGGTACCAAAGCGTACAGTGCCACAGACTGCAGCAGCTGAGCGGGTGTCTTGTCGGCACGGAGCTCGCTCGCAGTCTCCCTGACTAGGTGGAGTGTCTGGGCAAGGAGATTTCAGTCGATTGGACCTTCTTCCGATCGGGAGGGACCACAGACGTCGGAGACCGTCCTCTTCAGCTCCTCGGCTTCAGAGGGCACAGCAATTGGCGCCAGGGTGTCAGGCCTCCGTAGGTTGCCGAGTTCAGGCAAATGCTACCCATAGAGCAGAGAAGTAGGAGTGCCGCCTCGATGGGCGCAATCCTGGCATTCTCTCATTTGACCACCATGGTCTTCGTGACCCGCACAGGCAGTGGCTTCAGCATTGGCTGGCGTTCAAGGCAACTGACGAGCCAGTCGTCCAAAGGCATGCTGGCGAAGGCATCCACCTCGAATTTCAGGGGCATAATTGTCATGTGTATGCCAGACATCCTGCTCGGCATACATGGCCATGAAGTTCAAGAGGCGTGCGGTATTGCCTTTGGCTGGGCGAGATAGAGCCGACGCCGCCGGTGCTGCTCAAGATGGTGGTGCCGATGTTGAGGCCGCTGTTGCAGATGTTGGTGCTGTTGCTGATGCTGCTAGTGGCGCTGCTGTCGCGGCTATTGGGAAAACGATCGTCAGCAACTGCCCTCTTGCTCAACGATCAGCAGCTACGATGTTACTCACGAGATAAGATGTAGGGTGCCTTACGTCGTAGCCCACTGACTCAGCACGGGCGTTGGGTTTATTGAAATTCGTGATGGCCTCTGAGGGATGTCATTGAGCAGGATAGAAGTCAGCAACGAGGGGTTGGAAACTTCATGTGCTGAAAAGGGACTCACCAGTCGAGATGTAGCGTAGCATATTGTAGGTGATAGCTTGCACACTCGGTGGTGGAGCGACCGAGTGAGCTCGTCTGTGGTGTGAGTGGTGCAACTATGATGATATGTTGAGTGATGAGTATAGGTGGGCTTCTTCTCTGACTCTGGGTGCTGCAGTCGCCCTCACCTTTTCGTTGTGGAAGGAGCTTTATGTAGTGTAGACCCGCTGGACCTGCCAACACGGCGATGTTCAGTGCGAAGGGGGTAGAGCAAAGAGGAGTATCGTGATGGAGGAGGTGCACCAGTAGCGAATGGTATTTCGAAGAAGCATTAGGTAGAGGGTGATGAACTAGTGGAGAGGGCATTGACTAGTGGAGAGATGGCGAGCTATGACCAGAGGAGGGACGAATGAGTGAGGTGGGAGGGGGAAGGAAAGGGAAATGCTCAGTCGCAGACAGTCTATATACTGTGACCCTTCTGCGATGAGTTCCTGAATGGATATGCGCGCGCAGCAAAGCGGGTGATGAGGGTGTGATCGTCGGAGCACTCCGGAGCGATGAGGTCTTGACAGGCACACCTACGCAGAGCAGGGCTGGAAGCAACCGTGATCAGAGCCTCTGCTCATTTTCAGGGCAGGTGACCATATGACGAAATACAGAACTGCAGTCATGCTCTGGCCGGACTAGTACGTCTCGACAGCTTGCACGCGACCCCGATCACATGTGGGCGCTGTACATAAGTGTGTATACGTGTGTGTTACTCCTCTGCGGACCTGTTTGCTGTTAGTACCGAGCTCCTCGTCAGAGAAATGACAGTTGATCACTCTCAAGAATTCTCCATGTAATGCGCGGCCTTTGCAAGTCCAAAGAAACTTGTGACAATTGGGAATCACCTTTGCCAGGATACAAACCCCCCTGCTTCCCAGAGTCCGAGAATGCTATTCTGTGACAGCTGCTCTTCCATGTGCGTGCTGGACAGAGTGCTGTCTCGACGTCGGTATCGCCTCGTTGAGAGCGCCATTCCGCGCCTGTCTCCGCCGGCATGCATGGCCGAGGTCAGTCCACTTCCGCTTCTGAGATGCGCCTGCCTTCGACCCGTACCCAAGCCTCCTCCTTCTTCCTACAGCTTTACCTCGTTCACGGCCTCACTGGACACATGGACACTGGCGAGGAGGCCCAAAGGAGGCCTTCTGCTCTGCCGTCGGCTCCAAATCAGGGTACAGATCCTCCTCCTCCTACACCCGCGTCTGGCGTTCCCACCACCGACCCCGCTCCTCCTCCTCTCGCGCCTCCTGTATCAGGACAGGATGCTCCGCCTGTCGAGTCACCCGCTCCTCCCTTTTCGCCCACGGAGAGCACCTCAGGCGATGCAAGTACCCGCTCTTCTGGCCGTACTGTCAAGCCATCATGGCGAGCGACGGGCCAGGTCCCTGCTCCGCTGACGAACGAGTCCCTCGCGTCAGCAGCGGGGGCAGCAAGTGGCTCGGGTCCATCGTCCCATCTTCGTCGGGCTTCCACCTCAGGAGCAGCCGCTGCCTCGCCCTCCATCGCAGTACGGAGTCTACGCAACAGGCAACGCTCCAATGCCTCCTCAGCTAACACAGGAGCAAGACGGCTCAAGCTGTCCCTCAAGTCGTCTGCTCCGGGCAGGACCTCTCGAGCTGGGCAGCCAAAGACTCATGCCTACATGCAAGGATTCGAAGATCGGGAGATGGACAGTAGTGATGACGAGACGGGAGAAGGAATGGCATTCGAAGAACAGCTGATACTGAGGCTGCCGGAAGGGGATGTTGCAGATCGGTTAAAAGAGCGGATACGGAAGAGGGAGGTGGGCACGGAAGACTCAGAGGAGATCTCGATGAAGTTCAAAGGTGAGAGGCGCGAGTGGGGAGGTCAGAGGGTATCGAAGAGAGGGCGGCCCTTCTGACGACTGCGAGGACTCCTTCTAGACTCCCGCCGGGCCATGTTCAAAGTCGGCCAGGACATGTTCTCTGCTCGACTCGTGGATCTTCCCTCAATCATAGAATCTCACAAGACCCTCGACAATCGCAAGATGTTCAAAGTCGGCGATATCAGCCAGATGCTCCTCGCGACCCACATCATCCGCGATGAGAGCGAAGTGACGGCAGAAGTGCAGCCAACCGAGAAGAGGGAGGACGGTCTGAGCGGCCCTGCGGGACAGCACGATGGTTTCAACGTAGACGACTTCATCTACCCACACGGCATCACGCCTCCCATGCGCTGGGCTCGCAAACGTCGCTTCCGCAAGAGGGCCAAGAAGAAGCAGACGACAGAGACGGTCGAGCAGGAAGTGCAGCGGCTACTAGCCGAAGATTCCAAGGCTACCAGCACTTCCTTCGAGCTGGTCGATGCCGCCGAGATCGACATGGAGGAGAACGGCGGTGGGGCTGGCGGGCGGGGCAGAGATGCGGCAGACGGAGCCTCGACCGCTGGCACGCCGTACCCTGACATGGATGATGGCGAAACGGATATGGCCTCTCAAATGGATGAGGGAGATGACCGTGGGGACCTCGATTCTCAAATGGGTGAAGGCTCTACCTTTGGCGGCGATGACGATGTGGATCTAGATCTGCAAGCCGAGCTGGAAGCTGCTTTGGGCGAAGATGACGACGAAGAGGACGTCAGAAGCGAAACAGGCAGCGTTGCTAGTCACATCCGCAATGGTAGGAGCCAAAGCAGAGCTGTCAGCGAAGACGAAGACCTCTGGGACGATGCTGCCGTTGCAGGAGACGGAGACGGCGATGCCGATGCGGACGGAGACGCCGGCAATGCCAATGGCTCAGGCGACGAAGAAGAGGACGAAGAGGAAGAGGAAGATCTGGACGAGGAAGTGCGCGAGGAGAAGGCTCGTGAAGACCAGCTCGAGGCTGAATGTCGCGAGATTGACTCGCTCTTGCGTCGCAAGCAGGCAGAAGCGGATCAAACGCTCAATGCCCTCATCAAGAAGCGTCAGCTGGACGCACTCAAGCGTCTCACTCACGAGAGGGACGTCAAGAGGAGTCGACTTGCTGCCGTCAAGGAGGAGAGAAAGGAGAGGAAAGAGAGGGAACAATTGCAGGCGAATCGGGAGAAGGAGGCTCGACAAGGCGATCAGGTGGAAGCTCATCGGAGAGAACAGGAGAGGGAGAGGGACAATCTTGCTGCTGCCGCTGCTGAAGCCGAGGCCGAGGACGAAAATGAGCAACAACAGCAGCAGCGCGCCGGTGGAGCCAAAGGCAAGGGAAGCGGTAGTAACAGAACGTCTTCAGCCGCAGAAGCTCCACGGGGCTCTGCCCTCCTCACCCATGCAGCAGGCGTGGCGGCCATCTCTTCCGCCTCTTCCGAGAAGCCCTCGTCGCAAGACATGGACGTGGATGAAGAGGCGCAGACACCTGCGCAGAGTCACAATACTGGCAACGACGAGGATGCAGAGGGTGATGAGGAGGAGGATGCAGAAGGGGAGGACGATGAAGATGCAGAAGGCGAAGAGGACGATCTCTGGGCGTAGTTCTATCACACTATACGGACTTCAAGCCGTCCGCATCACCGGTGGCCTTGCATTGTACTAATACCATTCGTTCAAGCTCTGCGTTCCCCTCCTTGTCTTCATACAATTATAGAACCAGCGCCATCTTTACCCTCCCTCTCTGTGTGCTCTTGTCCTTCTCGACACCAATCTCGACGGTGCACTTGTCAAAGACACCCAGCTCAATGTCTTTGGAGAGACCTGAAACGTGAGCCGGTACCTTGACGACGTAGTTCTCGGCATCGTACTCGCAATCCTGCTTGAAGGTGATCAGCCCCTCCAAGCCAAAAGCATTGACGAATACCGCTACTCCATTCCTAAAGGCTCGAATGACGAATGCCTCTTCCCTCAACTTGACCTCCCCAGTGCCAACGCGATTGCTCTTGCCTCCCTCTGCCTCGTTCTTCTTGGCAATTGCCAGCCCAACGTAGAACTCTACACTGGCTCTGCCCGCCATCTGACCACCACGATGGCGCTTGTTGACGACGTTGAGCACATCGTCTACGTGCGTCTTGTCGTTCAAGCTCGGATGCAGTGAAGTGTATCCGATGGAAGCTGCGAGCTGGCGATGCGCAAGGACGTCGGCGTAGCGTCGGATAGGAGAGGTAAAGTGGGTGTACATGCCACAAGCCAGGCCGTAGTGCCCAAACGTGTCTCGGGGGACGGAGCCAGAGCAAAAGTACTCGGCGGAGAGCATACAACGCGTAGCCATGATCCTCACAAGGGTGTTAAAGGCCGGCTCCTTTGGGTCGACGCACTGATCGAGACTATCTGCTAGAGCGCCAGATGAGTCGATTTGCAGTGTCATCCCTCGACGCTTGTTCAAGATGTCTTGCAGAGTCTCAAAGTTTGTACGTGGAGGGGGCAAATGTCGTCGCAGGACGGCCGTCTGAGGGTACGTCTGGTAGTTCTTCTCTGCTACGGTGACATTTGCCAACAACATGAACTCTTCTACGAGCGAGTTCGTTTCCCTCATTTCCTTTTGCTCAACGTCAATAGGTCCTGCCGCCTCTGGCGAGTCGAGATGAATGCGCACTTCTGGGCTGGCCAGGTTGAGGGCACCAGCGGCCATCCTCTTTGCCTTGAGCTTGATGGCCATATCGTTCAGCAATCGCACCGACACCGTGATGTCGTCCGTCTTGCTCTTATCGTCCTTCCGGATCTGCGCCTCTTCGTACGTAAAGGCTGCTTTACTTGCGATGACGGACTTGTGGAAGCGGACTGCCAGAACTTCACCCGTCTTTGGGTCCATCTCCCAGATTACGCTAAAGGCCAGCCTCTCTACAAAGGGGCGAAGAGAACACAGATTCGTGCCGAGCAGATGAGGCAGCATGTCGATCCTCTTGTCAACCAGATAGACCGTAGTCCCCCTCGAAGCAGCCTCTGCGTCCATGGGCGTTGCTGGCATGACAAAGTACGACACGTCGGCGATATGAACACCACACTCGATTCTTCCATTGGAGAGCATCTTGGCGTGAAGGGCGTCGTCGATATCTTGGCACCCAGGGGGGTCGATACTGCAGATGTTCTCACCCCTGAGATCAACACGATCGCGCCAAGCAGGGTCCGACTCATTCTTTGGTGGAACGACCCACGAGTCGCCCTCGGGTGGAAGACAGTCCAATATGGCTCGACTGAAAGGGCGATACGGCACGTCGTGCTCAAGCAGCAGCGACTCTTGCTCAGCCTCTTTGCTCTCGGTAGCGCCTAAGGATCGGACAAAGTGACCATCGGGGTAGCGACTTGTGGGCCTCCATTCGTCGAGGGCGACGAGGATCTTCTTGCCAATGAGCTCACTTGCCTGTCTTGTACGGACCCTGATTCGAGGGATCTTGCGGTCCACCGGAGTGGCAAAGAGTGATTGAGCCCCAAGGGTGTTCAGGGCGCTCGAATGTACTGAGGAAGCATCGACGTGAGCGACGTAAGATCTCCAGTTGCGCTTGACAATCCCTACGACTTTTCCAGTTGGCCTGCGCTCCTTTTCAATTGACTTTGCCACTGCTGCAGCATCTCGCTTCTCCTTCTTCTCCAGACGACTTTCCTCGCTCTCCTCTTCATCTTCCTCTCCTCCACTGGCCTCGGCATCGTCGTTCTTGTTGGCGCTGTCGGCGTCCAGGACCTCTTCACCGGGTGCTTTCCATTCTGCTTCCGGCAGCATCTCGATGGCCACAATGTCGCCATCGACTGCCCGATTCATACTGTCTCTGCCAAGGATCAGCACTGGCCTGTCGTATGCATTGACTTTGACGCTGCCCTCCAGGAAGTTGTATGCATTGGCATTGAAGAAGCCGGAGTGCAAAAGACCCGACTTGACAGCAGCATTGATCTGCGTCGGGGGCAGGTGCTCAGGATACAGGACCCCCGCGCCGGTCCGCTTCCCGCCATCTGAGGATCGAGAGGCGAAGAGGTCCAGCAGCTTGTCACTCTGCGGCATGCCGGCAACATACTCTCGGAGATTGATCGCTGGCAGTCCGGCAGCGCGGGCCTTCTTGACATTGTCGACATCGTCTGACACGAGGAGGACGTCTAGGGTGTCCGCGGCACCTCCTGTGCCGGAAAACGAGCGCAGGTGGCAGCTGTACCATTCGACAGCTGTCCGAATCGCCCGATCGTTGCGATCGTTGGGCGACTCGTCTTCTTCTCGAGTCACGGCAGTGTGCTTCGAGAAGTCATTGTAGTACACCCACCACCGCCGTGATTCGGACGTGTTCTCGCTCCTTCCCATCCTGGCAGCGTGCTCTGCGTCCTTGACGATGTCCATCAGGCGGTTGTAGAGGGGCAAAGAACGATGCCTGACCTCTTCCAATACAGTCTGCAGGATGATAATGTCGACAAAGGATGGTATGGGCAAGGTAGAGGAAGACGATGAGGCAGCTGTGGACGAGCTGACGCCATGCATCGACTCCAGGAGGTCCATCTGATGAAGGATGATGTTGGTGTCGATGAGGAGGTAATGTCTCTTGCCGATGCCTACCGCTCGATTGCTGGTGATACCAGTCTTGCTAAGAGAAGGCATAGGCAGATCTGGTAGCCTCTTCGAGATGGCAGAGCACGAAGGGCAGGCGAGGGAGCCACAGGCAATGTCATCTCGAAGGTAGCGCTCTCGTAAGACGCGGATGACTTTGCCCCTGGCCGTCTTCTTGATGAACTTGCGCTGGGTGAGTGGATCTGGCTGGCCATCTGCGAGTGGCAGAGGCCGCTTCTGGATGGCAATGGCGTCTATAGATGCCATCCTTGGTACGAGTGCTGGGGTCAATGACGGGAGATGGTCAAGATGGTGCGTCCTCCCTCAGCCACTTCTTCCTGTCCGATGTGCCCGCCGTGGAGGGGAGGCGCAAAATCTCATCGCGACGGAAGGGCGGAGTCGAGGGGCGCTGTGGCTCCGTTCCGCTTCAACACGTCGGGCACCAAGTACCATTGGCGTTCAAGGTGTTCCTTCCGTCTCGTCCATCGTGCCCCCTCCTGCTCTTCTTCTTTGTCCAGGGCAGAGGCTCCAATACCTCCGCTCGTCATGTCGCTGATCATTCCCGACTGGGTAGCCCATACGTCGGTGGACAACGACGACAAAGACAAGAAGAAGCAGACGACCATCTTCTCCCTCTCCGTACATCCAGACGGTTCACGATTGGCTACCGGAGGTATTGGTGAGTGAAGAACATCGATATGCTCCATCAGCTTTCAAATGCCCTTTCTCACCCATCTTCAGCCCACCTCGTCACTGCATCCAGACCAAAAAATTCGCATATGGACCACCGAACCAATCCTCGATGCCGCGGCAGAGAGCATACCTGGTACCCACAAGCTTCTCTCGACCCTCTCACGGCATACAGGTGAGCTGCTGATTATAGGTGGTCCAAGAGGGCTCTTATCGCAAGTGACTCATCACAGCATGACTCTCACTCGCGCTTCCAGGCTCTGTGGTATCTGTACGCTTCTCCCCGTCGGGCCGATATCTTGCATCAGGTTCAGACGATCAGGTCTGCTTCATCTGGGAGTATGACCCTCACGGGACCTCGATGGGCTCGTTTGGTTCATCAGAGCAGAATGTCGAGTCTTGGAAGATTCACAGACGCCTGACAGGACACGAATCCGACGTGGTGGACATTGCTTGGAGTGCCGACCCCGATGATTCATACTTAGCCACTGTAGGACTCGATGCAGTCATCAACATCTGGTCTGGTCCTTCTCAAGATGGCTCCAGGGGTGGCTTTGAACGCGTGAGGAGGATCGCAGGTCACGATGGATTTGTGAAGGGAGTAGTCTGGGACCCTAGAGGCAATTACTTGGCTACGCAGAGCGACGACAAGACGCTCAAGATCTGGAGGACGTCTGACTGGTCTTGTGCCAAGGTAGTAACGGAGCCCTTTCAACACTCTCCGAGCTCCAACTTCTTCGGCAGGCCGTCCTGGTCGCCTGACGGTGGCTACATCATTGCAGCGAATGCGATGAGTGGCCCGGTCTTTGTTGCTAGCGTCATCGAACGCAAGACGTGGGCAACAGATCTGAAGCTTGTTGGGCACGAAGACAGCGTCGTTGTCTGCGCCTTCTCTCCCAGGCTCTTCAAGTTGCATGGCTCTCGATCAGACGCGGCACCTGCTACAATCGTCGCCATCGGGTCAAGAGACCAGAGTATCAGCGTATGGATTACAGGCATAGACAAGCCACTCTTGGTGTTGAAGGACGTCTTCGACAGGCAGGTCACTGATCTTGCTTGGTAAGTCGCTGTGATGTGAGGCTATTCTAGGAGGCTACTACTAAACTTTCTGCCCTTGACGACCTCTTCACTACAGGGCTTCAGATGGCGTGACGCTATATGCCTCTTCCACAGCAGGCTCCGTTGCGGCAATCGTACTTGATCCGGCTGACGTGGCGGAGCCTCTGCCACTGTCGCGGAGCTATCATCAAAGACCCAATATTCAGACACTGCTGCGCGCTGCATCACTGGCACCTCAGAGTATGGGCGGAACCTCGCAGCGACCCAATGTACTGCAGCCTCGCAAGGCGGGGTCGTCAATTCAACCAGCTCGAGCCAGCATTCAGCCAGCGCGGGCCATTCCGACAGCATCTGGCGGACCGTCTCTACCACCACCAGCCAACGCCAAAGCCGGTGCGCAGCGACTCGATCAGCAGATACAGATCCTTGCAAATGGCAAACGCAGGATCAAACCGACGCTCATTGGTGACGACAGCGTGGTAGCTTACAGCGCTCCTCTAGCCAGTAGTAGTAACATCGTTACTGCTGATGCCCGTATGGACATCGATATACCTGGGCCATCTGCCGCGTCTGTCGTGGCGCCCTCGCAACAGACCTTTTCGAATGTTTTTGTTCCCCAGCAACAGCAGCTACCCCAGCAGACTCCGCAACAGCAGCTTCAGCAACATCAGCAATTTCAGCAATACCAGCAGTTCCTCCAATTCCAGCAACTCCAGCAGCAAACAGGCTCACATGCGTCCTTCAGTGATACCCCCATGCCGATGACGTACCAATCAGATCAGTCATTCGATGCTGCTCTCGCTGCTTCTCGGGTGTCGAAAGGCAGAGGCAAAGAGGGTCGTACGCTAGGGAGCGATCTTCCTCGCGAGACGACGAGCTCAGGTGCTCTAGTCAGGCCAGGAGAAGACGGAGACTTCTTCAGTAAAGGTCTGCCAAAGGCCCTTTCGCTACCTCCCGTGATGGGCACTTTACGTCGAGAAGGAGAAGGCGGCGGTGTCGTTGAGGTTCGTAACTACGATGGCAGTCGTCCAGCAGAGCTCATCGTCTACGACACTGAAGCAACGAGCGGAAAGGTCCAGTGGATGGACTTTCTATCCTGCTTCGTCCTGCGCTGCGCTCACAGCATAGCCTATGTGACCGTTGCCCAAAGCGATGGCCACATATTGATCTACACGAGTAAAGGACGAAGGGTGGGGACAATTGCGCTCGATAGTCCCGTTTGCCTGATGGAATGCAGAGGAGCAGTCTTGATGGTCATTACGAGTGCTGGTTGCCTGCATCGATGGAATCTGCAAGAGGACAGGGAGCTTCATCGACCTATCAGCTGCCTCAGCCTTCTGACGGGGCCGGACGATGTCCACAACATTATTCTGCACAGCAATGGTTCTCCAGTCATGATCTTGAAGACGGAACAGGCATGGACCATCGACCCCAAGAAGAACTCTTGGACTCTCATTGCGAGCGGCTGGTTCGCCGATTGCAGCTCTCTCTGGGACGGACGAAGTCGGGGTCGAGGAGGAGCCGGAGGCGGTGGAAGCAGCGGAGGCGCCAATGGCGATCTGATGTCAAGCGGTGGCTTCAACGTGGCAGACTCCGGGGGACGATGGAGAGAGCCGGTAAAGGCAATCGAGAGCGAGATCAATTCACTCGTGGTCGCAAGGGGAGAGACGGGTGTCAAGCCTGCCGTCAAGCCTCCTGGTGAAGACGCTACTCGAGCAAAGGATTTCACGCTGGCGACGTCGCTGAGACATCTGGAGATGAGGATGCAAGCAGCCATTTTGTTGTCAAGCAAGGACGAGTATCAGATCCATCTTCGAGCTTATGCGCGTTTGATCGCCGACGAAGGCCTCAAGGGGCTAGCCGAGGAGTTGATAAGGGAATTCCTTGGGCCCATCTACTATACGCCAAGCGAGGACAAAGAACGACAGAAGTGGGAGTCGACCATCTTTGACATCCCGAAGAGGACCATCTGTAGGGAGCTGCTGGGCATCATGAGCAAGAGTCGCGTCCTGGGAGGCATGGCGACGACGTACGTGGAACTGCTCAAGAACATGGGATGAGCAGCGGTCGGATGAGCTGATTCGTGATGTCGCCAGCTGCGGGCATTGTCGCCCGGTAATACCCCCTTTTACACACTTGTAACCATAGCCGGATCCCCTTGTCACCCTCTCCCTCTACGCTAGCAATGTCATACGCGGTTCCTTTTGCTTGTGTGCAGCTCTCACGCCTGTCGTGGCCTTCGCCTTTGCGGTCCGTTCCGCTCCGACGCTCCGCTTGGTGTTCCGTGGTCGTCCGCCATTGCCGACCCCGCATCCACACGAGCGAAGCGGAGCGGGTGGCTTGTCCGTCGTCGCTGCTGCTGCCCCGCTACCTCGCTGCTGATTGCTCTTCCTCCTCCTCCTCACCTTTCCACACCTACCTTCCTCCTCTCTCTAGTCCATGTCAAGGACTGCCAAAACCACACTTGGAGCTTCCATTGTTCTCTCAGCACTCACCGTATTTGGCGTTCATTTCATGCAGGTTCAGGAGAGGGCTGTGAGTTGATGTGTAGGGTGATGCTGTGCGGTCCGGTGCACGCGACCTGGTTCCCAAACCTAGCGTTGTGATCGATCGAGCTGCTACTACTGGGAATCAGCATCGGCGAGCTTAAGGTATCATCTGACCATCTGCCATCCCTGGCCATGCTTCCACAGACCATGTACAAAGGAGTCGAACGCGACGAAGCCCGTCAAGCCGCCAAGCGAGCACAGCGTCAAGCCGATCTAGAGCTGAACCAAGCTCGCGAAGAGGAATTTCAAAAGATGCAGCCTACATCCAAGAGCAAGTACGCTGCTCACTCCGTGGTTGAGGAAGCTGAGAAGAAGGCCGGCTACTTCAAGGACAAGGCAGGAAGTCTCTTGGAGAAGGGAGGATTTGGAGATGATGAGGACAAGAGGTATATTGCCGGTCGGTGGGGCCTGAATGGTGAGCAGACGAGCGCTGAGCGATTCGTGAACGAGAGACACGAAACGACAGCAGCTAATTGTCGTCTCTCCCTCTTGCTGCTACTGCTGCTTAGGTCTACAAGCGCTTGCAGTAGCTGCCACGCCTCTGTACTTCATCACTGCTGCAAGGCGCGGCAACTTCTCTCTCCGAGGTCTGGCCAGGCACAAGTGAGTAGCCCAGCGTCCCTCTACAAAAAGCCCACTCATCCGGTCAGGTGGCTCATACTATGTTCCCTGCCCTCTTGTCCTTACGCTCGCCCAGCTTCACGACTCCCCTCTTCGGAGGCGCTGCGGGTTACGGAGGCGGATACATCTGGGCCAACACCCTCAGCCCCACTGACGCGGCGACCACTAGCTTCAACTATCGCCATGATCAGGCGGCCGTGAGGCGAGACGATTACTATATCATCGGAGCCGTGCTGGGAGCACTCCTCACTCCTGCGCTCTTCCGTGAGTACAAAGCATGAGCTGCGTCTGCGTCTGTGGTGGGACGTATGGTTGTCTGTGCGGAGTGTGGGCTAAGAGACTGACACAAACCCCTTTCTGCCACTCCATCTCCATCTTGCCCTCCCTGCTCTATGTCCTCTCTCTCCCCATCAGTGGGTCGCACCGGTCTGCTGCGAGGCGCCCTTGGCGGGGGTCTCGGTCTAGGCGGTACAGCCGGTCTGGCGTACAGTCTCGTGCAGGGCCAATCCACCGACGCCATTGCCAACAAGGGTCACGAAGCGCTAAACAAAGCTGGCGCTGGGGATCATCAAAGCCTTTCGGGACAGGCAAAGGGAGCGGCTGAAGAAGTGAGGAGCAAGGCGCTCGGAGCGCTGGGAAAGGGACCTTGAATGGCTGACGGTGAGATGGCATGACGTGAGGTGAGATGAGTGGGCCAGGTTGGGGTGAGAGGCAATAGTAAGCGTTAGAAGTAGAGTAATGGGCGTTGCGGACCCCTCAGCTAAGACGAAATAGTCGGGTCAGCAGGAGTGGATCAGGATCAACGCAGGCACCCACCCGGACCCTCATGCTCATGTATGTACGGTACGGTAAGGACGGCAGACTAGCCACGCGCAGAATCGACAAAAAGGAATTTCCTCTTCAATCTCAAACTCCTTGAAGGATTGAGCTTCGGGGTATTGGGCATGACGTTAAGTATTGCATTGAACTCTTTGGCATGTGGCATAAAGCATGGTTGGGGTGGAGGGGGGGCATAAGGGGGAAGAATGAAGTACGAGTGCGCAAGATTGAGTATGAAGCAATGAAAGTGATGAAGGAGGCAACGACGGGGCGAGAATGATGAGAGGGTACATGATGCGAATGCAAAGAAGAGTGGAAAGAAGGAGCAGGGGCGTTAGGTTGGCATGGCAGGGTTCTTCCGTACAGAAGGTGTACAGAGATGGAGCATGACGAGAGTTGATGGAGGACGGTAGAGGAAAATGCGGATGTTGAGGTATACGGAGCATGCATGATTGGGTGGTTTGTCCAGTTCCGCCCATCCTAGAGGCTTCTCCTGGTCTTTGTGGCTCGACTGCTGTTCTTACTGCTGCTCTGTCGGAGTCGATGAGGAGACCGAGGCAGGCGAAGCCACATTGAGACTCTGTTGCCTCCATGACTGGCCAGACGGATTCGCCGAGAGGGAAGCGAGATGTGGCGGCGCAGAAGTGAAAGTGTCCTCTACGCTGCCGCTCCCAGGCTTCCCTCCGTTGCCGCCTGCACCAGTGCTCCCACTCAGGAGGGACGTACCATTGCTTGAAGAGTCGTACCCGAAGTTGAGAGAGGAGGAGTGACCACCATGCGAAGAAGCTGAAGATGAGCCCGAGCCGGTGGTAATGGACTGCGCCGACAATCTTGACCGGGGGCCAAAGTTGCGAATGTCATTGGAAGCCACGGGGCCTTGCCCGCTAAAAGTGGGAGGCCCTCGAGGTTGGCGCAAAGCTCCCGAGGAAGCTGCACCGTTGAGGGTGTGGTGGTGATAGCCACTCTGCTGCTGTTGCTGATTCGAGTAGCCTGCTGCAGAAGAGGCAGAGAGGGGCGAATCAGACCTGACGAGGAAGTTTGCATCGCTGCTGCCCGAGTGATTGCTCATAGTCGCTGAGAGAGGCGGCGCAGATCCCAGGTAGGCTGCTCCCAGTGAGGGCACCGGTGGCACCTCGAATTGTGACGCAAAGAGCGATTGAAGGCCTGCAGCACCACCCACGCCTCCTCCGCCCTGGTGCGATCGTCGCTGGCCTGGACCACCTAGAGCAGAGGAAGAGTAGCTGTCTCGGAGATTCCCATTGCTCTTGCGGCCCATGAAGCTGCCTGACATCGAACCGTTGACAGAGTCGTACCCCTGACCGCTCCCAGAACCACCTGCAAAGTTAAAGGCAGAACCGTTGAGGTTGCCTCCTTGTCCACCCAGGCCCGCGTTGATGCTATCTCTGTTGCGCTTCATGTCAGGCGCGCTCTTCTTGCCCCTCAAGCCGCTGCGTGAGTTCGAGCCGCTGCCTCCCATGCCAAAACCACCAGTGTGGCCAGCCTCACGGTTTGACCGGCCGATGGTGGATGCTTGCGAGCGGAGTGGGCGATGCTGGCCTCCCTTCGTATTGACCTCATGCTTGGCAACAATGACGTGGCGTTCATCACCATCGCCGAGAGAGTAGTGGTACAGATTCAACTTTTGGGCCACCAGATGCACTGTCCGCCTCTCGACGGGGCTGAGGTTTCTCGAGAAGGCCAGTTCATCTCTCATTCGATCATCCTTGAACAGGAGTACGCGAGAGTAGATTTCGAGGGTCTGCGCGTCATTGAGGTTAAGTTCTTCGTGGCCTTGCTGCTTGGGTGGGCCAGGACCAGGTCCAATGTTGGAGCGGTCGGAGCCAGGCGCACTATGAGCGCCTCCCTCATACCCGGAAGAGGATGGTACAGCTTGCAGAGCATCAGCTGTCAAGGCTGGTGGCGACGTGTACTTGATCTCGGCATAAGAATGGGCATCCCCAGCTCCGACGCTGCTACCATTGAGTCCAGAGGGAGGCGGGTTGGGCGAGCCTTGTCCTGGCAATGGGGGAGGCAGCATATCCCCCGCGCCAAAGGATCCCGATCCATAACCACTTTCCCTCTTCATCCTCTCCTTCTCCATGACCATGCTTCTCATGCGCTTGATAGCCTTTTCCTTCTCGATCCTCTCCTTCTCCCCAGCTTGGAGGACCTTCTTGTACTCCACCCGAAGCTTGCGGCCGGCCACATCGAAGCCATTCAGCGCAGCTACGACGGCGTCGGCTTCTTCCGCTGAGCGGAAGTTAGCAAAGGCGAGGCCTCTGAAGATGCCTTGGTCATAGTGGTAGTTAAAGGCGTAGGGCATGGGAATGGCTAGATCCTCGATGATCTGTAAGAGCTGCTCCCTCTTCACACTGAAAGGAATGTTCTTCACAACGATGGCAGTCGGAATGACATCCTCGTCGTTCAGATCAAGACCCGGGGGGACTATCTGTTGCTGATTGGGATAAACAGGCGGTGTCCCTTGGAAAGCTTGAGGTGCATAGAAGCCATTCATAGGTGGCAGTATACCGTTAGGCGAGATAGGAGACGATGCGGCATTGAGACCAAGCGCCCCGCTACCAAGATTTGGCTCGGCGTTCCATTGAGATGGCACCGGCCCGCGAGACGACTCAGGGCCAGGGCCTGACATTGGCGGTCTCGCTCTGAACCCACTCGGGCCGCTCGACGGTCCAGCAGCAAAAGGTCCGCCAGAAAGGCCTCCAAGCGCCACGTTGCTAGGTACCGCTCCTCCAATGTTTCCATATGGGGAGGGCGACCCTCCACGGTGAGGCGGAAGACCACTCTGGAAGCTGGAAGACCCATATGTATCACCCATTGGTGGACCCGTGTTGAAGAACCTCTCAAATCGAGCAGATGCGCTTTGCGGGTTTCCTCCCATGCCCGAGCCTGCCATGGGCCCGAAGGCGTTTCCATTTGAGGCGGACGGCTGATTGAGGCTCATAGACCCAAAGTGATAGTCCAGAGGAGACTGGATGTGATCGTTGTTGCTCATATCGATAGAGTCTGTGAGGTGAATGCACAGGTAATCGGTCGCGTAGGTGATGGTGTAGGCTAGCCGTCTATTTTGAAGTGATACTGTAAGGTGAGTCGTGAGTCGTCAAACGTCAAATTGAATGGTCGTGATCGTAATGGCGACGGCAGGCCAAGGGAGAGCGAAGGTCGGCGCCAATGTCCCTTGTAGCAGCGGATCAATTCTGCTTGCCGTAGGGTCGGCTAGAAATGTCGCTATGTATGGCAAAGTTGACTCGGGATCTATGCTAGAGATTCGTTACTTGATTTGCGAATTGAAAGATTGAGTCAGGTCGAACGGGTGACGTATGCAAGCGCTAAGAAGTGGTCGTCGCAGCTTCGTAGATGGGAGATGGTTGGAGCTGTAGATGAAGACGTAAGATGGATTGAGGAGCAGCGGGAGCGAAGAGGAGGAAGGAGGTGATGGCAGGTAAGCGCCAGGCTGGCCGTCGAGGGTTGCCGCGCTGTTCGATCGCACTCGAGGTCGTGACGAAGGCGTGATAGATGGTGGGGGCTGTTTCTTCCACGAGCTCTCCCCTCGTGAAGAATACGAGGTGTGATGGGATGATGCCGGTTGGGTAGAGAGGAACGGCAGAGGCGGACGACTGGACGTGACCCAGCGGAGAAAACAGTCGCGAGTCAAAAAGCCACGAGGCGCAGAGCCGCTGGCGGAGGCGAGCAGCGACGCACTGGCTGGACCCTCAGGCGCAAGACGATGGAAATAGCAGCTGCCCAAAAGGAGCCCCTTCTTGCGACTACAGCTCCTGATGGCACTCGACGAATACGACGTTGGCCGGAGAGACAATGTGATGGGCAATGGCGCTGATGAACTAGCTATTTAATTCGTTGACCGGCCGCCCACATCACCTCTGATCTGTATACAAATGATATACTTCGCGTCACACACTCTAGGAGGCACTCATGATGGCGTTGATGACTGTGTGGAGGGCACCAAAGGCAAGGTCAGCCACATCGTCTTTGCCTGTGTCCCTTCATGAATTCTCGGTCTCTCCTATTACTCACGATCACCGTTGCTCTCCTTGAGGGCCTTGACAGCCTTCCTGCGCGAGCAGGAGACCTGCTGCATAACCAGCTCAATGTCCTTGGCATCGACACCCTCCTCGTCAATGGGCTCGCTCTCATCTTCTTCCTCCTCCTCCTCCTTTTGCTTGCCAGCAGCACCCTCTGCTCCAGAACCAACACTCTGGGCGAACTGCTCGGACAGCATTCGCTCCTGAGCCTCCTGCTGGGCCATCTGGGCCTGGGCGGCCTGGGCGTGAGCAGCGGCGGACATGTCCTCAGCCTTGGCTTCTCCGAAGACGATGTAGCAGTCAGAGTTGGCAGACTTGTACACCTCGGGGTTCTGAATGACGTAGAGGTGCTAGAAGGGGGAAAGGATATGGCGTCTGATCAGCATGCAGCCCACGGCGAAGTTGGCTTGGCCCAACACCGAATACCCTTCGCGAGCGCAGCGATCCCTTTGTCTTGAATGAAATCAGCATGACTGCTTGAGGGGCCTCTTGATGCTCCACGTTTGCAAGTGTCTGTAGTCCTCCGCGCTGCGAATCCCTCCAGTGCAGTCTTGGTGCACAAGACCTGCCCCTACCTCCACCTCCTTTGCCCTCCATGCCAAGCAACAGCTGGACACCTGTCCATCTGCGATAGCAGTATCCATTGACAGCCCTTCCGTCGTTCAAGATTCTTCAATTCCATGGTACTCACTCCACGAGGCCTCTTCATGGTCACCCTGGTGATTCCGGCAACCTTCTTGAGTCCAATGCCCTGAAGAGACTTCCTGCTCTTGCGCTCAGCTCGGTGGCTCAGAGAAGCAGGAATGGCAACGTCAGCTCCATCGTAGCCGGCATCCTCATCCGAGGTAGGTCCGGCGTTGACATTGAGCTGTAGACAGGGAGCAGGCGAGTGAGCATAGGGGTGGTCAGATTGCTCCTCTTCGAAGCTAGCAGCCAAGCTCCCTCCAGCCGGGTTGGCTAGCGCTACGCTTCTAGACAGCAGGAACACTCACGTCCTGAACGTCGTCGGCGATTTCCTCGATTGACATGATGGGCAGTTGGTGTGATGTCTGGTGAGGTTGAGGTGAGGGCGAGGCGGTCTTGCGAGAATGCGAAGACGTGGGGAGGAGCAGGGGGAGGCGGTCAGAAGGACTCAGTGCGCGGCCGAGGTGCAGCTGCAGCGGAGCGTCAAGGCGAGAAGCCGCTCCTCGACCATGTCACGATCATCTGTCAAGGGCGATCGCTGCAATAGTGGAAGCAAGATCAAAGAGTTGCTCGCTGTGAGTCAGTGGCACAGACTCGATGACAACACAACCTGGCTGCTGTCTGATCGCCACCGCTGTGAGATCGGCTCTGTCTCTAGGAGCATTGGCTATGCCTGACGTACAGAGAGGCAACGACCAAGGTGAAAAACGTGCAATGGATACCGGAGGGGTGTGATGCGACTTTACTCCGAAAAAGGGAAGGCTACAAGCACCGTTTGTGGCACTCATCGGGTCACTCGTGCTTGTTCGAGGTGTGTGCGTGTGTGCGCTGTAGGCACGCCAGCCTGCCTCTGCTCCACCTTCTGATCGCTTTCCAGATTGACTGAGCGCCGGCCGAGAGGTCGACAATATATACACAAGTGTGGAGACTGAGAGCAAGCCTGCAAAGGTCAAGTCTGCTGCTTCGATCGGCCATGTCATCGATGCGTTGCCCCAAGTCTGGGCGACCATGAACGGCAAAACAATGGCCAGGTGCGCTGCGAAGAACATTCGCACGACAGTCTTCTAGTTCCGATCCGATCGGCTATTCGTCCCCGCGCCCTCCGCTAAGGCCAGCCGGACAGCCGAGTCCGGGGTCAGTGGTGTGAAATGCGAAGTCGCACTCCTCCCCACCTCCCTTACCAACATCTCCTTCTGAATATCTTCCGCTCATCCAACCAGCCACATTTTTGCTTCATCTATACGTAAATCATGGCGACTGCACAAGGAGGCAGTTGGTTGCCCCCACTTCCGGAGAGGTGAGTAGATGCGCCAACTGGTGGCCACAGTCAGACGTATGCGCATTTGGCTTGCTTCTGACACCCTGACCGGGATTATACCTTCGGACCATTCTTATTGCAGCTTCGACCTGAGCAAGCAAAGTATTGCTGTGCCCAATTCTGCTGAGGAAGGCTACACTCCCATTTACCGTAATTCGGCTGTGCCCTATCTTGAGACTACCGAGACGTACTACGACGTCTTCAACATCGGACGCGAGAAGTCTCATGATCGGCCTTTCTTGGGATGGAGGGCTTTTGACACCGCGAAGGGCACCTTCGCCGCCGAGTACTCCTGGATCACTTACGACGAGGTTGAGGAGAGGAGGACCGCCATTGGATCTGGTCTTGCTAATCTCGCATCTTCCGGAGCACTGGGCATTCAGCTGCCCCAGACGCACTGGACCGTCGGTATTTGGTGTCAGAACAGGCCTGGTGAGTCATCATACGTCATTGCAGCCGCGACTGTGCTCGTAATGATTTGACTCACGCTGGTAATCCATTGACCCACAGAATGGCAAATCATCGATCTGGCTAATGTCGCTCACACCCGTCAAACCGTATCCTTGTACGATACCTACGACGATGCATCGGCGATCTATGTGCTGGACCATTCGGAAGCAAAGGTGAGATAGTTCGCTTGTAACGACAGTCAGTCGCTTGAGCTGACTTGTGCTTCGTCACACATGCCATCAGGTCGTCTTCACCACGACGTCGCACATCTCAACACTCCTGAGCGCACGAGACCAGCTTCCTCATCTGCGAGCGATTATCCTCCTTGACCTGACTCCAGGCGCTGTCCTCCCTGAAACTGAGCTCTCCCGACAGCAGCTTGCACGTCAATGGGCCGCTTCTAAGGATGTCCTGCTTCTCACCTTTGACGAAGTGCTCGCCTCGGGTCGCAAGAACCCAGTCGCGCACTCCCCTCCCAAGGACTCCAGCGAGATTGCTAGCTTCTGCTACACTTCCGGTACCACTGGCAAGCCCAAGGGAGGCCTCGTCGCCAACCACCAGCTTGCTCTGGCTTCTGCTTGCACTCCTCTCATCGGATTCGCCTCCAGTCAGGACGAATTGCAGATCAGCTATCTCCCCCTGGCCCACATCTACGAGCGTTTCCTCGAGACTGTCATGATGAGGATGGGTGCTCGTATCGGATACTTCTCCGGTGATGTCACCCGTCTCCTCGAAGATGCTCAGTGCCTGAAGCCGACTCTCTTCCCTGGTGTGCCTCGAGTCTTCAACCGAATCGCATCTCAGATTCAGTTCCAGATGGAGGGTACTTCATTCAAGAGCAAGCTCTTGAAGAGGGCAGTAGACGCCAAGGTCTACTATCATGACATAGACGGATCGGTAGATCACGCCTTCTGGGATCGACTGGTGTTCAAGAAGGTCAAGGCCCTCTTGGGAGGCAATGTGAAAGCCATTGTCAGTGGCTCAGCTCCTCTGCGTCCCGATGTCCTGAAACTCCTCCGAGTCTGCTTTGGCGTTGATTTCCGAGAGGGTTACGGATCTACCGAGAACACTGGATGTTGCACTATCATGATGCCCGGAGACAAGAACCTGGGATCGGTGGGACCTCCTCAGCCGGGTCAGGAGATCCGACTGAAGGACTGCCCCGAGCTGGGCTACCGAGCTACCGATAAGCCCTGGCCGCGAGGTGAGCTGCTACACCGTGGTCAGACTCGCTTCCCCGGTTACTACAAGGACCCCGAGAAGACCAAGGAGACCGTCGATGAGGGCGGCTGGCTGCACACAGGTGACGTTGCGGCTTATGATGACCAAGGTCGAATCAGAATCGTGGACCGAGTCAAGAACCTGGTCAAGCTCGCGCAGGGAGAGTACGTGGCCATCGAGAATGTTGAGCAGGTACTGAGCGCCAACAAGTTCACCGCTCAGACCTGGCTCTACGGTGATTCTTTCCAGGCTCATCTGGTCGCCGTTGCCGTTCCCGACCCAGAGACCTTCGCGCCTCTGGCCTCGTCAATCTTGGGCAAGACCATTGCCCCCACCGACATCTCCGCCTTGGCCCAGGCTTGCGACGATCCAAAGGTGGTCAAGGCCGTACTCGCCGAATACACCAAGACGGCCCGAGCAGCCAAGTTGGCTGGCTATGAGTTCATCAAGGCTCTCAAGCTGCGTGTGGAGCCGTTCAGCATTGAGAACGGCCTGCTGACCCCTACGTTCAAGATGAAGAGGCCAGAAGCGAAGAAGGCGCTCATCAAGGAGTTGGATGCTCTGTATGCTCAGGAGCCAGCTGAAACCTCGTCGAAGCTCTAGAGCCCTCGCGAGTTCGACAAAGAAGCGGTATGCTGATGGGAGGTGCGGGATGCTCTTGCTTTAGAGCGCCTGTTCTATGACATTTTGCCAATACGATACAGTAGCCAATCAAGGTCACGCTTGTCGCCACAAGCAGTATGATTCGAGCGCACAGCGTGACAATAACTGACCAGGCTGCTTAGCCTAGACTCGTGTGGCTGAAGAGGCCTCTCTTCTTCATCTCCTCCTCAATCGCTGCCCCTGTCTCAGCAATAGTATCCACGACCCTGATTCCCGCCTCCGTCCAAGCCTGCCTCTTCTGGTCGGCCGATCCCAGTCCATCCCTCCAGCAAGCCCCCGCATGTCCAAAGATCTTCCCCGGCGGTACGTTTCTCCCCGCAATGAAGCCCACAACGGGTTTACGAGTGCAACCCTCTGCATCTCTGTACCTCTTATCGCGCAGCAGCAGCTCAGCCGCTTCCTCTTCCATTGTACCGCCAACTTCTCCAACGAGGATGAGCGCTTCGGTGGTTGGGTCGTCCATAAAGAAGGAAAGGGCCTCGGCTGTGCGAGTGCCCGGGTAGAAGTCGCCGCCGAGACCGAGGACGTAGGATTGCCCGATGTGCTTGCAGGAAGAGGCAGCTTCGTAGCTTAGAGTTCCGGATCGACTTGCAATGCCTAATGGTGTACAAAAGAGCAGGTAGCGATGGGAGGTCAGAAGAGCATTGATAGCAGTGATTCTGTAAGCCTGCGCGACAAAGACTTACCTACAGGTCCCGGAGCCATGGTCACTGGGGGGGAGATGCCCAGTCTACAGCCGCGCGGATTTGCCATACCAGGACTGTTAGCCCCCACTAGTCTACTCTTGCTCTGGGAATGAAGTGCAGCCATGATCGTCATCTGATCCTTCAGCGGCACTCCCTCGGCCACGCTCACGATCAAGGGAACCTCGGCTTCAATTGCCTCGAGTATTGCTCCACAGGCAGCAAGGGGTGGGACGAAGACTGCAGTCGCCGTTGGGCGGAGGTGATGGACGGCCTATACACCGCGAGAGAAGTAAGAGCAGGTAAGAGCTGTGTAAGACGAAGGCAGAGTAATTCACATACTCTCATTGGCTGGTCTGTACAGAGCGACTGACCTCTCTGACCGTATTGAACACCGGCCGTTCCAAGTAAGATTGTCCTCCCTTGCCCGGGCCGACACCTCCTACAATGCTCGTTCCCATTCCTAAAGCCAGCTTTGAGTGGAACGTACTCTGGGGTGAGACAGACCAAGTGTGTAGTAAGCTTGTCAGTTGGATCTGTCCCTCGCTAAATGTGCACAAACCGGTCCTGTGCGCTACTCACGCTCTTTCCCAGACCTTGAACGATACACTTCGTCGACGCATCGACGGCCAAGTTGCGGATCGTTCCGGCGTATCCTCCCGCAAGCGCCATCTTTCCGGTCGAGGTGTATCCAGGGTGTATACGTACAGCTCAGACCTGTGTTCGGGAGTCAAGGCGAGAAGGAAGGGCACCCTATCCCCGGGTCCCACAACTTCGGCCCGCGGGGGAGAATGCGGGGGTGGAGGCCGGGCGAAGCGCGGGGGAAGCCAATGACCAACCGTAAGGGACGAAGTGCAAGGCCAAGCAGTAAGCTCACATCCGATGTCTATGCACCATCCCGGTCTGCTCTTCCGGACTCAACATGGCGAGTAGAAGCCAGCTGAGGAGGCTGGTAGCCTGCCATGACGCCGTGAGGCTGCCACTCGGTGGAGTACTACCTCTGCTCCGGTCCACTCCGGCACGACCCTCGCTGGTCTCCAAACCCCAGCGGCGCAACGACCGATATTTCTCTCTCGAGGCCAAGGCGGCAGCGTCCTTCTTATCTGAGCACATTAGACTGAAGCAGGTGACGCACGATGAGCCAGCAAGCAAGAACGCCTCGACTCTGGCTGTCCTCCTGCATGCCGATCGTCGACCTCAACATCGTCCAGATGGAAGCGTGCGCTTTGGTCCTTCGATCCAGATCTGCGCAGCCAGCGATCTGCCGCCCTCGCATTCGGCGGGGTTGGGCACTGGAGATGTTGGTATCATGAAGCTGCAGCTGATTGAGCCTGAGAAGGTGCAACAGAGAGGCATTCAGGTCTCTGACGAGTGGAGTCAGGAAGAAGCAGAGGAGCTTCTCAGGGAGGTCTCGGTGAAGGCAGGCATCGAGGTTGCGGAGGCAAGTCGAACGGAAGCAGCTAGTGTCTTGCTCGAGCTGTGGAAACTGTTCAAAGAATGCGAAGGTATCTGGTTCACCTTACGGCTGGATTTGTCGAAGGAAGCTCCCGGCGTCACAGTGTGAGTCAGGGGAGGAACGGTGTCAGAGCCCAACAAAGGCTGGAGTGTACGAGCAATGGGGCGCTTCTGACTCCTCATCGCTATCTACTACAGCGTCAGGCCCTTCCTAGAGTTCGACGACTTCGCTCTACATCGCCTCCCCTCGTCGCTGCAAGAGCTGCACAAGGCCCGCCCTCGGGACTCCAATACAGCTCAAGCCGAGGACGGCGGTCTCTTCTACATCAAGCTCTCCAATGGGGGAAACATCGGCTCTTTCGGGTACGGCGCAGGCAACGCCATGGGTACAATGGACGGCCTAACCATCGCAGGTGGCACCCCCGCCAACTTCCTCGATGGAGGAGGCGGAGCGAATAGGGTCAATTCGAGATTGGCGATTGAGACGCTCAATCGAGATGCGGATGTCAAGACGATTTTTGTGAATACTTTCGGAGGGATCACACAGACGGATATTGTGGCGGATGGAGTGATTGATGCTGTCAAGGAGAATGGGATGAGGCAACCTATCGTGGTCAGGGTCAAGGGCACTGGCTCTGATGAAGCGAAGGAGAAGGTGAGTTGAGCAAGGAACGGCAGGCAAGTTGATCGAACGGGAGCACTTACAGTCACGGACACTAGCATCAGTCAAGATGGGGATGTGCTGACCTGCTACACTACACCTCGCCGATCTGTCTACATCAGCTCCTCGCGTCAGGCCTGGAAAACTTTCACATTCGTGACGACTTCAAAGAGGCAGCTCTTCTCGCCGTCGAATTGAGCAAATCGGAAGCTCAGGAATGAGATACAGAGGTATGTCTCAGAAGACAACCCTTGGCAGGAACATGTACAATAGCTCCTGAAGAACACGAGAAGCAGTATTCTTGTCGCTTGTCACGCACGCCAGGCTGACAGTAGTCAATTTCAAGTATTGTCCATCGATTGATAAGTAGGCGTGAACGATCCGGAGATAGACAGAAGCTTTTGTGGGTAGGACAGATAGGAAGGGATATGGCGAGCGCGTGAAGAGTGCACAGATGAGCGTGCAGGTACGTTTGCTATGAGTTGACAGGGGCAGTGCGTGAGTTGTCGGTCGTGAGGGGAAGCATCGTCAAGCCAGCGGCATCGTGACCGCTTCACTGTGCCGAGCCCAGCTTCCTGGTGGGAGCAGCCTCCTCACCGCCTTCTCCCCTCTCTAGCTGGCTAGGCGTAGCTTCGCTACCTTCTCTGAGCCTCGATGCCTCCTCCCTTCTACTCCTGGCCCTACGCTCAGCAGCCTGTGCTTCCAGCTCGGCCTGAGCCAGAGCAGCCTCCTCGTGGGGGCTGACGGGAAGGGCGATCCTTCCCTCTGTTCGGGAGGTGACTCGCCTCCAGGCCAGTGATGCGACGATAGCCACAGACAGGAGCACGATGGCCAAAATGTGAGCTGCGACGACCTCAGCAGGCCTGCTGTCGAACTTGACCCTGTTGGAAAACAGGATGGCCAGCTGAAGGTAGATGCCGGCCGCACCAAATGCCAGATCCGTCGTAGCGAAAGTCCACATGGCTGTCGCTAGCCCGACGGAGACGATGATGATGAACGAGGGCCAGATGGTCTTGGAAGAGATTGGTCCCTCGGGTGCGAGACCAAATGAGATGAGCCCCTGTTGCCAAATGTCGACGTGCAGAAGCACGGCGAGGAACATTCGCGCAGGGAGATGGATCATGGCCCACTCTACTGGCCGCCTCCAGGTCGGACCGTAGGCTTGCTTGACGCCCGTGACCATGACACTGATGGTCAGCAGGACAGTGGCGATGCCAAGCATGACTTCTCCGGCAATGAAGGCTGGAATCTTGTTCACAATGAACAGGGGCGCCCAGATGGCTAGCATGAAATTCGCAATGGGCAAAGACATGGAGATGCCATTGGCGAGGAGAGCCTGGAAGGGTGACAAAGCAGTAAAAGAAGATGCAAGGTCAGTCAGTCGAGTCCTTCGGAAATCTGCTATGCCCAACTCATTCGAGGTGCTGTGACTCACCCTGGTGTGATCAGTCGCTGCGATTGCGATCGAAAGAGCTGTACCGACCTGCAGGATGAACAGGACGGCCCAGTAGCCCATCAACCACGTGTCATTGGGATTGAAGTAGGTGAGATGAACCTTGGACACGGACTTCAGGTTGGGGTCGACGACGAAGGATGTGATTGCAAATGATGCGACCAGGACCAGCAAAGAGATGGGGTGAAAGATCTGCAGTCGACCAAAGGAAGCAGTGGAGTAAGAGGGCGTGGCAGCTACGGGAGCGCGTGCTCCGCCAGCCGAAGTGACAGATCTTGAGTCGCTCATAGCTGCTATGGGAGAGATGGAGCAAGTAGGGGGATGATGACAGGAGTGGTATCAATGGAAAGATGTCCCCAAGACGATGAACGAGCTAAGGTGAATGTTTCGGTCGATGGAAATGGCCAGGGAGCCTCGCCTCGCCCTCGCGTTTCCCCAGTGGAGTCGATGACGTCGGAGCGCCTGAGCGCCTGAGCCACGAGTGAGGGGACCCTGCACCACGCCGTCGACGCAGGCGAAGCGGAAAGCACGTCGGGTTCCGTTCCGACTTGACTGCGCTGATTCAGCTTCAGGCGTCGTCAGTGTGTGTCGGCGACTGAGAGGCGAGATGAGATGAGATTGACTCGCACTCTGTCGCCCGAGGAGCAACTCAAAGATCATCTTACCATCTCGCCATTCCACCCAACAGTCTACTCACCCACACACTCCTGTTCAGCGACTGTACTTAGTCACTGCAAGCAGCTCAGGCAGAGCTACACAAGCTTGCCTGGAGACCTGCTCTCCCCTCACCATCGCGCATCGTACCCTATCCCCCTCCGCATCTTTCCTACCTTGCACCCGCCATGCTCCCTTCATTAGCCGCTCGCTCAGTCTCACGTCTAGCGTCTGCCTCGGCCTCGTCAGCAAGCACCTCTTCGCGACTCAGACTCACGCAGAGGCCTTCGTCACTCCTCTTCTCACATGCCCCCTCTCGCTTCGCCGCACCACCTCTCACATCGCTGAGCAGGACGTACGCCACACCGGTGGAGGACCCAAAGAAGAATGACAAGAGCAAGGAGAACAGCGAGGACAGCGAGAAAGATAGCAAGGACGGTGCCGAAGAGAAGAAAGAGGCCAGCAGTGGCAAGGAAGATCGGAAGCTAAGTCCAGAGGAGCTGGCCAAGAAGCGACAAGAGGAGATTGAAAAGGCATTGCAAGAGACCATCCGTCAGTCGCAGGAGAGGCAACAACAGGCATGGCAAGACCTCAAGGGCTTCTTCGGCCTGGGCGGCGAGCCTCCAAAGCCATCCGACAAGAAGTCGACCAGCGCAAGCGAAAAGGGCGAGAAGTCGGAGTCCGACGACAAGAAGAAGAAGGATGCAGGATCTTCAGGCGGCCCAGCTGGTGGACCTCAAGAGGTCAGGCTCAACGGCAATTTCTTGGTCGGTTCCGTCGTCGGAACATACCTTGTCTACAAGCTCACATCTCCCGATACTCCCTCCCGCGAGATTACCTGGCAGGAGTTCCGCACGGCCTTCCTCGAGAAGGGCCTCGTGGAGCGCCTAGTCGTTGTCAACCGCTCCAAGGTGAAGGTCTATCTCACATCGAACGCCACTGGCTCAATGCCAGGCGGCAGCGCTGCAGGAGGTAGCGGTCAGGCTGCCTACTGGTTCTCTGTTGGCTCTGTGGAGGCCTTTGAGCGCAGACTGGATGACGCCCAACGCGAGCTCGAGATCCCTTCGAGCGAGAAGATCCCCGTGGCATACCACGAGGAGATCTCCACTGCATCGACTCTGCTGCACTTTGCCCCTACCCTTCTCCTCGCCGGTCTCCTCTTCTGGATCAGCAGGAGAGCTAGCGGAGCAGCGGGTGGCGCTGGTGGCGGTGGACCAGGTGGTATCTTCGGTATCGGCAAGTCCAAGGCTAAGATGTTCAACCAGGAGACTGACATCAAGATGAAGTTCGACCAAGTGGCGGGAATGGACGAGGCCAAGGAGGAGATCATGGAGTTTGTCAGCTTCCTCAAGAAGCCCGAGAAGTACAAGAGGCTAGGAGCCAAGATCCCTCGAGGTGCCATTCTCAGTGGACCACCAGGAACCGGTAAGACTCTTTTGGCAAAGGCTACCGCTGGAGAGGCAGGCGTTCCCTTCCTGAGCGTATCTGGATCGGAATTCGTGGAGATGTTCGTCGGAGTCGGTCCTTCAAGAGTGAGGGACATGTTCGCCAACGCCAAGAAGAACGCACCTTGCATCATCTTCGTAGACGAGATCGATGCCATTGGTAAGGCTCGTGGCAAGGGTGGATCGTTTGGAGGCAACGATGAGCGTGAGAGTACTCTCAACGAGCTCCTGGTCCAGATGGACGGTTTCAGCACTGAGGAGCACGTCGTTGTTCTTGCTGGAACCAACAGGCCAGATGTGCTGGACCCTGCTCTGATGCGTCCGGGACGTTTCGATCGACACATCGCCATCGACCGACCCGATATCTCAGGCCGCAAGGAGATCTTCAAGGTCCACCTCAAGCCCATTCAGCTCGCTCCCAGCGTTGACCGCGAGATGCTGTCGGAGAAGCTGTCGACGCTCACTCCTGGCTTCTCGGGAGCAGACGTTGCTAACATCTGTAACGAGGCTGCTCTGATTGCCGCTCGCAAGGGCGCCGACGGAGTGACAGAGCACCACTTCGAGCTTGCCATCGAGCGTGTCATTGCCGGGCTTGAGCGCAAGTCGCGCGTGCTCTCGCCCGAGGAAAAGAACATTGTTGCCCACCACGAGGCCGGCCACGCCATCGTTGGCTGGTTCCTGGAGCACTGCGACCCTCTGCTCAAGGTCTCCATCATTCCTCGAGGTGTCGGAGCACTTGGTTACGCTCAGTACCTGCCCAAGGAGAAGTACCTCTTCTCTACCGAGCAGCTGATCGACCGCATGTGCATGACCCTCGGAGGACGAGTATCCGAGGAGATCTTCTTTGGCTCCATCACCACGGGTGCACAAGACGATCTGGGCAAGATCACACGGATGGCCTTCGAGATCTGTGCCTCATACGGTATGAACTCGACCCTGGGTCCCGTGTCGTACCGTGCCGAGGAGCAGTCGATGCACAAACCTTACTCTGAGAAGACGGGCGAGCTGCTAGACGCCGAGGTGCGCAAGCTGATCAACAAGGCCCACGAGCGGACAACGGAGCTTCTGACGAAGCACAAGGACGATGTGAAGAAGGTGGCAAATCTTCTGCTTGAGAAGGAGGTCATCACACGAGAGGACATGCGCAACTTGCTTGGCAAGAGGCCATTCAAGGTTGCTGACGAGGCCGATGACTATCTGGACAAGAAGGGAAGGCTGAACAGGGGCGAGACTTCGGCACCACCCCCACCACCGGAGGAGATGGAGGGCGAGCCAGGCTTGGCAGCATCGTCAAAGGCGGACAAGCCTTCGCTATGAGTTGCGTCTTTCCTGCATGTTGCGGTTATACACAGACACCACTTTCACTCCCTCTCTCTAGGCTCGGATATCTCTCTTGCCATAACCACCATCGCCATCATGCTATTGTCATCTCTCTGCATTACGGTTCCTGACTTGTAGAATCACCACCTCTTTGCCCTCACTTTTGCTTCTTTCCCTTTCCATTCTGGTAGATTCTCGGTTAATGTCATGGCATGCTGTTTGAGAATCTGACATTGGAGGGGCTGAGCGACGGAGGGACCAGCGGAGAGGAGAGGAAGGTGAGGTCAGCGCAGATGAAGCGCGTCCATCTACCCGAGGCGCGTCGCGGTGTTGGACTCTTCGGAGCGGAAGAAGGTCGAGGCGTCCTTTCTTTGAATGCAACCAAGCGAAGCCCACATCCTCCAGAGACAGACTCGACGCCATCAGATACGCAACTCCCACCCACTGCACGAGCTCAATTATCTGAGAGGCCTCCGTCGAGCAAGCCAAGATGCGGATCAACCTCTACCTCACACCTTCCAACCCGCCCGCTTCGCCGGTGTCGCTGCTTGGCGAGCCTGCTAGCAGCTCCTCCTCCTCTTCTGCCTCATCAGTAGCAACCTCATCCCGTTCCTCCGCCCCCAAACCTCTCCTGGCCCTATGCCCCAATGGCGAGCTTGTCCTAATCGAACTCCAAGGCTCCCTCGAGATGGAAGGACTCGATTCTGACCTCTCCTCTGCCTCTGCCTCTGCAGAAGGGTCCGCATCAGGTGGTGGTCAAGTAGTGGGAGAATTTTCATGGGGTGAAGGGAAAGAGGATAAGCCTACACTGCTACTCTCGCATCATCGACTTGAGGGGAAATTGATTACGCTGGGGAGACCGCTGGCTGTGCTTGAGAAGAGGAGGAGGAAGGTGGTTAGAGCCGGGCAGGACAAAGAAGAGGAGGAGGCAGAGGGGAGAGCAACATTGCTCCCTTCTTCGCCCGACCTGAAGATGACTACGGTGGCAGCTGAAAATCCGCTGCTAGAAGACAGCGATGACGACGAGGAAGGCGCAGATGCCCAAGGAAGGGGCAGGAGCATATCCCCCACTGTCCAGCGGATGAAGCGCGATCACGCCCTCGATCCAGACCATAACCAGGGCTCCTCCAGCTCCACCTCACTAGGACCTCTAAGCAAGAAGCCCAAAATCGACTCTTTCAACAGTGCTTCAACGCAGACTCCCTCACGTCCTACCTCCAAGGCGCCTCCTCCTCCGACAAGCAGTCCCTCCAGTACGCCACAAGCTCCCATGCGTGGCTCCGCGCTGGACTTTAGTAGTCCACAACCGCCTTCTTCTCCCCCTCTTCCTGCTTCTAGAGCCAGAGCCGCACGAGTGGGGATGGGCATGAGCTCACCGCTGCAAGAGCGGGTTGGGCCTAATGACCAGGAAGAGGGAGAGAGAGAGGGAGAGGCAGACGGGAGGACACCCACGACCAAGAGCAAGAGCAAGACTGCAATCCAAGCGACAGGAGAGGAGACGCCTACTCAGAGGGGAAAGCAAAGCGCGATTCCTGGAGGAGCGCGCAAGAGACAGACGTCGACTTACTACGACGTGGTGTGTATTGTGCGCAAGAAGGTCCTCTTTAGCAAGAGGCCCGAGCCGGTGGTGCATGGACTTGGCGCAGCTGCAAAGAAGTAGACGTGACCTGCCAAGCTGTGCTCAGGCGGTTCAGAGGCTGATGTGAGAGCAATGTGGTATTGACAAATGACAAATAGAGACGTAGATGAGCGAGACAGATGAAGAAGCTGGACACTGGTGATATGATGCGGTGCAAGAGACCATCTCTTCCGACTGCTGCAGGTGCAGCATGAGCTACAGGCTCCACAGCTCTCTATAAACACTTCTGGAATCTCAACACTTCCTGGAGATGCCCTTCCTGGAGATGCAGATAAGAAGAGCACAACGTCTTGTGTCAGCAGCGATCCACGCATTTTTCTCGAGCAGCTCCCCGTCTTCCTCGCCGACAGACTACGGCACGGCGACTCACCTCAACTCCTCCTCTCTATACTCAAACATGAGTTGCACGCCCACGAACAGTCCAAAGCAAGCCGTGAGCATGAACCTCACTCCATCCCAGCTCCCCAATAGCTGCTCCCACATGTACTTCATCCCGTCTGCTCCAATGGCAAACCCAATCAAATTGGCCGTCATCATCAGGAGCACATTGAATACGCCCCCGCAAGCGGCTAGGTGTCGATACCACCAGTGATGTCCGAACTTGGAAGCGGGCACTAGGAAAGACTTGAAAGCGATTTCGGGGACGATGAAGAGGGTGATGAGCCAGCCCCAAGTAAGGAGTTTCAGGGAGAGGTCGTGCCAGAGTGCCACAAAGGTGAATACCAACAGTGTAGCCGGGATACCATAGGTGTTCTTCGACCCTCCGACGGGGATGTAGATGTACCGCACGATCCAGAGGTTGTAGCTCCTGTGCCAGCTCCTCCAAAAGCCAAGGGTAGAGTAATTGTTTGCCATGCAGCGGATCATATTCTCTGGTGGGTCCACCCCGTCTGCCAGACTCCACAGTCTGAAGAATCTCCACGGGATGAGGAGCTTAAGCCAGACGATGATTAGGTTCCAGAAACCGACCATGGACAGCTCGAGGGGTGTCTCGCCTTTCCAGGCATGCGAGTCCTTGATGGCATTCACGTAGATGTAGTGAAGGATGAACTCCATGGTCAGGGTCGAGATGAGGAAGCGGACGGCGTAGCGGGAGAAAGCCTTGCGACTGATGGAGGGGGGATTATGAATCTGCGAGGAAGAAGAAAGGGAGGGTCAGAAGTGGGCACGAGAGGGCTCAGACGCACTCTGAGAATGCGCTTCTCACCTGTGAGACAAAGTCGTTGAAGCTCATGATCGGGCCGGCGATGAAGAGCGGGGGGTATAATGTGTATGCTAGGTAATGACTGAGGCTGTATTCTGACGCCATTCTCGGGCTGGCCGCTCTGTGCCTGTTGTTGGTATTGTCTTCTTCTTCGGTGGGAGCCCCATCTTCTGATTGCTTGAATGAGGTAGCTCGCGCCCAGTGCAGGTCGAGGGCAAAGGAGATAAGCCGAAGCATGGTGATGTTGAAGTTGATCTGCCACCGTGGTAGTAGTCCATTGTAATCATCGAGCCAGGCGAACCTGCCGTCTCCGAATGCTGCCCACTGAAAACCATCGTTCCAGTGCACAGCTGCTAGGGCGCCTACATTGAATACCCAGAAGGCGGCTGGAGCGAGCCAAGGCGTACCAGCTAGTAGCTTTGCCATTGTGAAGTTGATCAACAGTATAGCCAACAGCTTGACGACATTTGCGCCATGGAGTGCCAGAATGAAGATGGCACTGAAGAAGTGAAGGAAGAAGACTCTATTTTGTCTCGCTCTTGAAGTGAGGGATCGATATTGCTTCCCCATTGCTACCTTTGTGGAGAGGTAGGACAGGCCGAGGTACAGTAGCATGATACCTGCCAACGTGGGAAGGTAGTCCCTGAATGACCGATATTGATAATCCGAATCGTCCCTCATACGACCAAAGAGCCATCCTTGCTCTAAGTGCCCACGATACATGTGGTAATTGCGATCGGTAGACTGACTGAGACGGACGGGTACCCAGATCATATAGGGCAGGAAGGTGGCTAGGATGAGAAAGTAGAAGCGAAACTCCCACGTAGACCAGCGAGGGGCTTTGGGTATCTCCCCTGTACTCGCTCTATCCGATGGAGGCGGATGTGTGGGCTTCGCAGCCGACGCCGCCTGCGGAAGACCTTGGCGAGGCGCTCTAGGCTTCGAAGGCGGGGCAGCTACGTCTACCGTGAGGGATGCGATTCCTCTCCTTCCAAGTAGTCTGTTCCAGAGTCCAGTGCGGCTGCCCGAGCCAGCATCGCTGCGCCATCTTGCCTCGCTGCTGAGCCTACTGTGGCGGGGAGGGTAGGATATGCTCTCGCTCTGAGCATGCCGTGATGTGCCGCTTGCGCTGCTGGTGCTGCCGCTGGAGTTGTGTGCAGGCATACGAATCACGTGGGTAGGGAGCATGGGGTTTGTGTAGCGGTGGACAGAGGAGAGGGGGAGGGGGATACTCTACTATACCTGGGTGTTGTGATCAGCCATCAAGCCATGCAGAAGAATGGTCAGAGGCCGCAGCGAGGTGCAAGTAGGTGAAGAAGCAGAGGGGCCTAGACTACGAGGTGCAAAGGGGTTGGTGGGTGGCCTGGGCGCAACTCGGCTGGCGCTGACGAAGAAAGCAACACTCGACGGAAAGAGGGACACGCGGGCGCAGACAGGGTGGAGGCGAGGGCAGCACGAGCACGAACGTACGTACAGACGACGACGACGACGACGACGACAAGGAGCATATACTCAGTACCATCACACATACCCTCTGTACTGCATCCTTCATACCACCACCACCATCACGGCAGCAGACATGTCCGCAGTAGCAGGACCATCCACCTCGTCCAGCATCGCACAAAAGACATTTGAGCTCAACAATGACATGATCACACTCGACCCGCACAAGGATGCCATATTCCACTTTGACAATGATCAGCAGAAGCAGGCACTCAATGCAGCACCTTGGAAGAAGGAGTGAGTAGATTTATACAGTCATGACAGTTCAATTGTGCTGTTCCAGGTGAGCTCACCCACACAGTACGGATTCCCCTTCCACCAGCCCTCACTTCTTTCATACGGTCCGCATCTCTGCCGTTGCCCTGATCAAGATGGTCATGCACGCCCGCTCAGGAGGAATCTACGAGATCATGGGACTCATGCAGGGGAAAGTGGATATACCCAACAAGACACTGTACGTCATGGACGCATTCGCGCTGCCTGTCCAGGGAACAGAGACGAGGGTTAATGCCCAGAACGAGGCATACGAATATATGGTCGAGTACCTAGAGAGCAGCAAGCAGGTGAGTAGCGCTGCCGTGGCGATTGATACTTTCCATCAGCATCGCTACTCGCTCACACGGATTCCTCCACCAGGTCGGACGTCTAGAGAATGCCATTGGATGGTACCACTCCCATCCGGGGTACGGCTGCTGGCTCTCCGGCATCGACGTGAACACGCAGATGACCAACCAGCAATTCCAGGACCCCTTTGTTGCCATCGTCATCGACCCCAACCGCACAATCTCAGCCGGAAGAGTAGACATTGGAGCATTCCGCACCTACCCAGCCAACTACAAGCCGCCCAATGCCTCTTCCTCATCTGAGTACCAGTCCATCCCACTCTCCAAGATCGAAGACTTTGGTGTACACGCAAACGCCTATTACCCGCTCAAGGTGGAGCACTTCAAGTCCTCCCTCGACGAGAGGGTTCTGGGGATGCTGTGGGAGAAGTATTGGGTGGCGACTCTTTCTCAGAGTCCACTGGTGGTCAACCGCGAGTATGCTACGGGTCAGGTGAGGGACCTAGCTGCAAAGATGGGACAAGTGAGGAGGAGCGCGGGGACCAGGAGCGCAACGACGTTGCCTCTGGGTCGCAATGGCGAAGAAGCCAAGGGCGACGAGGAGGCGAGCGAATCTCCCGCTGCTTCTGGAGGTAACGCTGCTGCGACAAGCAAAGTGGACAAGATGGTTGCCGAAGCACGCAAGAGGGAGGAAGAGACGCCACTGGCCAAAGTCGTACGTGATGGGAGTAAGATCTCGGCCGAGGCACAGCATGGTCTGCTTACACAGGTGCTCAAGGACGTTCTCTTCAATCGCTCTGGGACCACAGCTCCTCTACCTCCCCTATGAAACACGCCGGAAGTGGCAATAGGGAGGCTAGAGCAGGGAAGATGTCGAGCGAATCGAGACGATTTCATCAGCCGATATAGACACTTTTGATCCTGTCGACGGGCTGTCACCTACAATGGCACAGCGCTGAGGCAGACCGAGATCGACTTCGACTGATTTAGTGGTGTGAATTGCTAACAGAGGCAGGCAGAGAGGCTACCGCGGACTAGTACGAGCCGAATATGGGGAATAGACAAAGGGAGTACAGAAAAGGTGGTATGGAACAAGTAACACGAAAGCGATGGTGAGGCAAAGTGAACCAAAGGGTAGGGTGAAGGACGCGCATCCTTCCTGACTGAACAACCGAACGATCAACGACTAGAAGAATTTCCAACTAGCTCCCCTCCCTCCACTACCTCTTCCAGACTTTCCCGGATTCTTCTCCTCGTAGAGGGACTGCAGCGAGCTAAGCTTCTCCATTGCCTCGCTCAACCGGTCTCGCTTGTCCTGCAAGTCCAAGTGTCTTCTCACCGTTGGATTCTCCCTAGCAAATTTGACCAGATCTTCCCTACCCATGTCGTACACCAACCTCGAGTCGATTTCCCTCGGGAATTGGTAAAAGAATTCGGCGAGGAGCTCGATGTTGATGAACATGACTGCAGTGTAGGTAAGCTTGTCTGCCACTACATTGAGGAAGGCTTCGGGGCAAAAGGCCTTTGAATCTGGACCGAGCTTGCAGCGTCGACCCTTGAGGGCTGCAATGCGTAGACGGAGAATGTCGGAGCGCGATTGGAGGAAACGGGCTTCGCGGGCCTTGATCAGCAAGGCAGAGTTGTAGTCTGGACGCAGCGGATCAGATTCGTCGTCTAGATCGCGCTCGCTGAGGGGTCGCTGGCTGCCAGCACCGCCCTCTGACTCTTCTCTGCTTTGCTGAACGGTGCGCAGACGAGCCATGGCTCTCCTTCGATCGCGCTCCTCGAGCTCCGAGACATAGTCCATGGCGCCCTTGAGTCTCCTCCCTCCGATAGCCTTCTTCAGCTTGTTCAGAGCGTCATCGCACATCGAAAGTTCCCTCTCCACAAGTTGCACAGACCTGCCCCTCCCAGCCTCCCAATCTTGAGGCTCCACCTCGACTGCGTACTTGAAGGGCTTGACGCAATTCTCCACTTGGTCAGCGGTCAGACCAAAACGGTCCTTCAGGATCGCAGTAGAGAAGGTAAGAATACGCTCAGCAGCCTCAGGATGATGATTGAAGGGCTCTGTTTGGGCGAGCCGCTCAACCTGGGTGCGGATCGCATCTACCACGAGCTGCGTACTTGTGCGGCCAATGCCGCTCTTGGTAAGAGCACCAGAGCTGGCGTCCAGCTTGTGCTGCCAATATCTGTCCAGATCTTCTGGTGCAAGCTTGCGGTTATCAGCGAGCTGCGACAACTCCGGCGCTCTGGAGTCGGTCCAGTAGAGTTGGGCAAGGATGTCCATGACCTTGTCGTCGAGGGCCTGCTTCAGGAGCGCTCTCACTTCTGGCTTACCAAAGCTCGAGGCAAACTCTTTGAATTGCAGTTTCAGAGCATCCATCGTCTCAGCAACGTAGCTCTCAGCTGTGATGCTTCGGTCGTTGTATTGCACCTTGAACTGATAGGATGCTTCCTCCAGCTCCATACGGACAGCGCTCGAGATTGTGTGAAGCGAAGAGCCCATGCTCTCCTCCAGGACCGACATCAAGCGCCGGCGAAGGGTATCTGTGCCGACCATGGGCTCAACACCAGCATTCCTACCGCGTCCGGGTGCCTTGAAGTGCTCACGATGAGCGCTGAAGTAGTCATCTTCCTGCCTCAGCACTGCCGAGCTGATGTTGCCCTCCCCATCGCTATCGTGACCTTTGGATCTAAAGCGCGTGAAGAGACCACTCTTGCAGACCACGCCCACATAGCCCAGGGCCAGAGGGTACTTGTTGTTGTTCAGCAGTGCCGCGCCGTCTTCGGGTGCTACCAAGTCCATCTTGGTGATGACCCCGATGGTACGTAGACCAAGAGGGTCCACCTTGCGACTTGCACGTAGAGCCGGTGAGTTGGCGAGATCGACGTCGGCTGAGCACACTGCCAAGATGATATTGGGTTCTTGGATGTACTTATCGCACAGCCCGCTGATTTTCTCCCTCAACGCTTCGGGCTGATCCATCGAGGCGATCTGCACGTAGCCTGGCAGGTCAATCATTGTGAGATCTGGCACATGAGGGCTGTGGATGCGTAGCTCAATGGGCGCATCACTGACGCACTCCTCTGCCGGTACCGCCATGTTGAGGTCAAAGAGTGTCTTTTGTATCTGAGAGAAGTCTGTGATCCTCCCTGTCCCCAAGCCTGGGAACTCTCCATACTCCACTACGTGGTCTCGCCCGGACTTGTTCTCCTCATGAATGAGGGTGAGCTCGATAGGTCGCCTTGTGACCATGTTGGAGCCCTTGGGGAGGAATTCGTGCCCGACTATAGCTTCCAGTACACTACTCTTCCCGCTGCTTTGCGAGCCAATGACGACTATGCTGGGTAGGGTGAGAGAGTCGCTCTCGTGGTCCACGCTCTTGAGGATATTGCGAACTTCGATGAGCTTGCGAGTGAGCAGCATCAGCTCCTCGGTACTATTGGCCGGCTTATGAGAGCTCTGATCAGCTTCATCGCTGTCCCTCACGGTACTGTAGACACCAGCGCTGAGGGCAGCGGCGGTAGCAGGACCTCCCGGCCCACCTTCACCGCCGCTTCCTCCTCCGCCACCGCTACTGCCTGCATCTCCTTCTGACCTTTCTCTACCCCTTGCCTCGAACGCTTTTGAGATGCTGCTGAACCACGAAGACGAGGCTGATGAGAGTTCATCCAGTGACTCTGAAAGGCGATCGCGAGCCTCGGATGAGATGTCTGCAAGGCTACCAAAGGCGCCCGAGGCCGTCTGTGATGCGGAGTCGAAGATGCCTCCTACGAAGCCAGTGATTTCTGAAGCGGGCCACAAGAGAGAGGAGTCAACTTTGGTGGCTCAACATCGATCATGCATGGTCTTGGTCACTTACGATCTGCCGTTCGGTTGGCCAGAGCCATTGTCCCAGCCGCCGTGCCCAACGCGGCCGTTCCGGCAAACACTGGCAGACGCAGCCCACGAAGCGCTGCCTTTCCCAGGGAGCTGAAGCTGAGTGCTCGCACATGCATCGTTCTATTACCCGTCCTTTGGATGACAACATTTATATGAGGTCGAGTGGAGCGTAGCATCGGATGCGTCGCAAGGCGAGGGGGAATCGTGGAAGGGGTGGATGAGAGGAGTCGCTGTGTTGATGGTGTTGGTCTGGTGAGAACGTCCCAGGCACGTCTGGAGGGGCCGCCTCGGGCCAGCCTGCCACTGAGGGCAGACATGATCGTGGAAGAGCGAGCAAGCAAGTAGATGTGATCCACCAAACGGAGAAAGGGGAAGACGAGAGGGATAGAAGGGTTGAAGGCAGCACACGCCAAGGCTGTATGGGTATCCGCTCATGAGAGATTTCAGTCGCGTGTGGAGTGCAGTCGGAACGGAGCGGAGGTGAGAGGGAACGAAGTCGACATCTCGGGGTCTTCGCCTATCGGCAGTGTGGGTCTTGGTCTCCTTGCTTCTGATAGCCACGTCGTTGGGGGCCGCAAAAGAGGCAAGAGACCAATTCTGAAGCCATGGCGCCCTGGGCAGCTGCTAATGCGAGCTACGACGTTGCCTCTTGAGCAAGGGAGCGCCTGACAACCTCTTCATCGCAAAATGGTCGGTGCACAACAGCGACGTTACACAGACAAGAGTCACTAAGTGAAGATGATGCAGAAGATCTATTGTATGACGACCCGTCAAAGGATACAATGACCTTGTCGTCAAATGAGTGATACATAGGCCGTGACACGGGCGCGCCGGCCGCAGAAGGCGAAAGGGACGGAACATGAGAGGGAGAGTGGGGCATCGACTCTGAATGGCCGTGTCATAGAATACATGAGGCTGTCAAGTTGCCGAAACAGCTTGACTACCGAAGGTGGGGAAGGGATCGTGGAGCAGGGAGTGTGTTGATACATAGTGCCGGAACTTTTGAACCGCCCTCGGCGATGGAGGGCAGGCGGGCAGAGAATTTGATAGCCTGTCTAGTAGCGAGCATGATGAGCTCAGCTTGGTAGGCTAGGTGGGTGATGAACCGTCCGACTTGCGGGGGATTCAGCTTGAGTTGAATGAGAAAGGCGGCAAAAGTAAGGAAGCTAGCAGGGGCGCAATGGCTTCGATGACTTTAGGTGAAGTGCCACTTGATGTTGACCTGGCCGGTGCTGAGCGATGCCAGCTTCTTGAAGGCAGCAGGGGAGAGGTCGAGGCTTCCAGAAGAGCAGCCAGGGCACTCGTCGACCAGCTTGGCAGTGACACACTTGGAGCCGTGGCAGATCCTAGCTGACTTGCCACACTTGTTGCCGCCGCTCCAGGCGTGTGCGGAGATGGCGAAGATGTAGTCGCTGCTGCTGCTGTGCCAGCCACATGCTCCCATACCGGGGTAGAACTGTAAGAGCAACGAAGCGATGTCATAAATGGTCAGCTGGGTCATTCGCGGGGCACAGTTTGATTGATTGATGTTACTCACGTAGGTAGCACGGCCAGAGTGGGTAGCTCGAGACTCGAGCTCTTGCTCGACGGGCTCAAGGTTGGAGCGCACCTCGGCGGGGACTGAAGTCTCGTTGGTGGATCGGGGAACAGTCAGAGCCGATGTAGAGACGACCGAGAGGATGGCCACGAAGAGGGCGACGAGAGCAAAGAGGTTGAATGAGGCTCGCATGTTGGCTACGTTGTTGAGGTGTGGGTGGGTGGTCTCGAATGCGGTGTGGTGAGAGGATTTGGTGTTGAAGAACGAGGGGTTGAAGGTGCTGTAGATTTGTGGGTGAAGTGGGAGCAAGCGACGAGAATGCTGGGACCTAAGTAGTAAATCGATACCTCGGATGACCTACGTCTTCTTCGGGGAAGCGGAGCAGCGGAAGCAAATACCGCACGGCATATTCTTTCGGGGGAGTCCCCCTGACGGCAGAGTCCCTGCTGATCGTTTCCTTGTTTCAGCTCGGACGTGCGCAAAGGGACCACGACTTTGCAGGCAAACTACCTCTCTCCTCCCACTTTCGATGCGAATCGTACTGTTGACGGAGCGTGCCTGCAGTGAGCAAGCACCTCGCCTAGACAGGAGTAGGAAGAAGGTCCCTGTCGGAATCTGCGATCGTGCATCTCCACGGTTGGCAGAAATTCCAGGCGAGATGGGTCCTCTGTCCAAGTCCCGGCCGAAGAGGGCTGGGTGCGTGGGTGAGAATGCCGGTAGGCAAGTGAGACGTTGCTCTCGAGATGTTCATCGAGGGACCACCCCCTTTTTTCGCTGCTGCTTCTTGTTCCTGGCCGGCGGCCATCTCCAATGCCGACGGGCCCCGGAGATCGGTCGGAGGCAGCAGGGCGTGGCTCAGCCACCCCACGCCACTCCAAGCCACGCGCCCGACGCCACACCTCCCGCCGCACCAGAGGCACCAGAGCACCACGGCAACTTGCCATACCCACCCTTCCAGCTAACTGGGTGGCAAGGACGACGCCCAAAGCGTCCTCGACAATTTTGCCTGCACGGCGGGGTCCAGGGACTACCTACCTACCCACCTGTCGGATTCTTTGTCGCCCAGGACCGCTTTGGAAACTCGGACACCCATTCACCGCACGCAGCCCAATCTCTCTCGGCCGCGGGACTGAGGCCCGATCGACGAAGCAGGCCTTTCCCTCGAGCTTGCTCTACTCATCTTGCTCCGCCCTGACCCAAGGCAAACATTTCGTCACCTGACAGCCGGTCCCTCCATCAAGGCTGGCTCGGCCCAATCTTATTAGCCCGTAGAATTTCGCAGCAATAGGTGCAGCCTAAGTGATTGCTTTTCGCAGCGACAACGGGACATCCGATTAGCTGATCAGGAAAAGGATCTTCCTCCTGCCGGCACCTTTTGTTGTACCGAGGAAAGGACCATTTCAATGAACTGTATTCATGCTGACAAGCTGTCTCGGAAGATCCGTTAGAGCCGTCAGGCCGGAGCAAAGGCACAAGCCCGAGCACGAATGTTCCTTTCACAGTGACAAATGGTTGGTGTGCGAGCACTTGCAACGTGGTTGTGAATTCATTTGATTCAGTCAGTCGGTCGGTCCACTCAAGACGGAACTGGACCACACCTTGCTTCGCTCCACGGAAGCAATCCTTGGCTCTCTCATGGCCCACGACATTGCTCCGCATCCTCTCTGCACAGAGCAATTGATTGAGATGAGAATTGGTCCAGCCCCAGACTCGCTTCTTCTGAGTGCGGCCGCGGTTGGGGAGCGCCATTTGTGGGCAGAGGGCAGCAATGTAAATGAAGGGACCACCCATGTGTCTCGGCGACTTGCTGGTCTCGGCGTCCAGCGGCGACAAATTGCAGCCTTTACCCCACTTTACCCGCCCTCGAAACCCGCATCAGTGAGCCTTGCCCAGTGACAGTGAGGACGCCGGACAGACTCTTGACGTCTAGATCTTTGGCAACTTTCACGAAGTTCAGTACATGGCCTGGTACCAACCCAAGCCATGCTATTCAGACTCCGGGTTGAAAATTTGGATCCCACGTGGCTCGCACCACGTTTCGATAAGAGAGCCACTGAAGAAATGATTGCTCACAGTGAGCAGACGAGGTTCGCTTGGCGTGAATGGGATCCTTCGATCGATGGTCCTTTGCCAAGCCTAGCGCTTGGCAGGGACTAGCGCCCCATTGAGTATGCCCACACCGAAGCGGGCGCAGGGGCGTCAAGGGCGTCCGGCTCCGCTCCGGCGCCCACCCCGGGCTCCGGCGGACTCTGGCGGCTAAACGAGAAAATTTTGACGAAATGCTGCCAATGGGTTGGGGTGATGGAAGCGAGTTTGTGTGAAGGTCGAGCGAGACGTGCGAAGGTCGACGAGCGCTAACGTCCCGTGTCCACCCGCATGATTGCTTGTAACGCCAGACAAGACTGACAGACGTAAAGGTGAAGAGACAGATCAGATCTGGAACCCAACCTTGTCAATCAGGTGGCAGTTTTGATTCACCAGGACGGTTTGTCAACATTGGAAGCGATTGTCGAGCGACTAGTCACACGTGGGGTATCTATCTACGCGGAGGCTCGGGTCTGCAAGGTTGCTCTGCCGAAGCGAAGCGAGGTGCACGATAGCGATGCCTGCAGCGTTCCTGCACCTCTCCCTCAACTCTGATTCTTTCTCATCAGGTTACGCCTGACTCGTCTCCTCTCCTTGCCGATCACTCTGCCTTCCAAGTCTGAGTCTACAGCCCCGCTCGCGCCCTCAATGATCAATGGCCATTCGAGGTAAGGAACCTCCTCCAGCCGGACACCGGCGACTTCCTCCACCTCTCCGTTGCTTGCACCTAGCGCATCCACCCCGAGCCTGCCGGACCGCGCTGCAAGAATTGCAGGAGCGTCTAGACTGGCCCAGACGGGCAGCTCGACACTGCCTGAAGAACCAGAGCCTGCCTCGCCCGACGACTTGATCAGCGCCAACTTCAGACTCGGGGCCGAGGAAGATGCAGGCAAGAGCGAAGAGACGGGATAGGGACATAAGAGGTGAATCTGCCCCCTTGCCGGGTCGATGGACCGTATCAAGGCTAGGGACAGGAAGTTGAGAGCAGGGAAGGGCACAGGCACGGGAGATAGAAGAGTCCTCCAGCTTGACGCCATTGACATATCGTCGTCCGATGTCGGCAGGTGTCCTTGCTCATTCTGTCCTTCAGCCGGCTCGTTCGCTGACCCATCTCTGACTACGGCAAGCCCGACGAGCTCGCCGTTGAGTGCCGCCAAAGCCGTGCCGACATCCACCGGTCTGGCCAGAGGTGGGAAGAATTGAATGCCTCCTGTCAAGCCTGCCCTGATATCGAGCACATAAGGTCTTTGCTCGAGGAGAGACGAGGAAAAGTCCCACGCAGGGAAGAGCGATGGGCTCGGACGAGGAGCAGAGTGAAGAGCTGTCATGATGCTCAAAGATCTTTGATCAGCCGGAGTGAGGCGTCTCGTTGGCCACGAAGCGACCATGCCTCCTATGCCGGCTTCTTCCTGTAGCTTGAGATCGAGGCCAATAGCCTGTAGCGGCACGATTCGAGGGCCAGGTGCCACGAAAGCTCCGAATGCATCAAGGTATGGCTGCCCGGTCCCTGCTGGAGGCAGTGTCACCTCGCTCAATTCTGCGCTGCCTGAACCATTGGGTTGTCGGTAAGGGCCTGACCGCTCCAAGGTCGTTGTCAGGTCGTAGATCACGTCAGGCCGAACGATACTCTCGACCCGAGCAGCGAGCTCAGCGCCCAAGCCCTTCGTCCAGCCCATCGTGTTTACTATGAGGTTCACTGGCCGAACAGTGGGTCTGCGCGCTTGTCCACTCTCCGACGCAAGATGCGACCGGTAGTAATCGGACAGAGACTGAACTGCTGAGAGATACAGGGAGGGGATGTCACGGGGTGTCGTTTGGCCTAAGTAATGCGAGAGGAGTGTCTTGTGCTGTGAGGAGCTTGCGTGAGTCAGCCAAGCCGGCGCCAAGAGAGGACATCCGGCCCCAGCAGCTCTGGCTTCTGAGAGTAGATGTAATCCTATGCTGCCTGGCACGCCGAATTCGCCCTGACCGAGATCAAGGTCCATGAAAGCGACGTCACAGCCGACCTCATCGGAGCTGTCGTCATCCGCGTCTTTGCGGACCTGTGAAAAGCGCAGAGCGTTCACAAGACGCCTTGCTAAAGAGCTTTTACCGGCGCCCTTAGGCCCTTTCACCATGAAGACTTGCGGCTGCTGCTCGCCGTGCGTCCGGCGGGGCGCAGCATTCAAGGCGTCAACCCAGCTAGCAGGCGTCCGATGGAATTGGTACGATCCATTTTCGACGCGACTTTGAAAGACCAAAGAGAGGAATGGAAGAGTGGGGTCAGGCGCAAGTTGCAAGGTAGAGGTGCTCTGCGCCTTAGCTGACGGAGTAGATGAGCCAGCTTGCGATACTATGCTACAGAAGGGGTCAGGTCCGGCCAGCGGACAGATGCGCGAAAGGGCATCGAGGCCGGAGTCTAGGATGGGCGAGAGTGAGATGATGCAGTCGAATCTTGTGGGGCTCAAGCTCGAGGCGGCAAGGAGAGCCTGATCCTGTTCGTCTGCCCTGCGGCTACCGGTAGCGGCCAGCGAGGATTCTGCTGGAGACGGTTCTGCAGAGATAATCGGCAAGGGTGATGACTTGGGACAGGCAAGCGTCTGTGCTCCCGTAACTTGCTTCGAGGACAGAGAGACGCCATCTATGCGGACGGAGCCTGCAAGCAAGCGGATTTCGGCCAAGCCTTGTAGTGAGAAGGTCTGTCCAGCCCGAAGACCAAGCACGATAGTGGAATCCTGTTCCATTCGTTCCTTGCCCTTGATACTAGCGCCGTTGCTAGCTTTGTTCAAATGCACTGCATTGACGAGCTCGTCGCGCTCTTCCCCTCGCCATACGGGGCTGAACCAGTCATACTTCTCAGCGATATTCTGAGATCGGGGGCCCGGATCCTGGTCCATCTCAGCTGAGGAGGCTCTCTGGCGCCGAGCAACGCCATTGTGTTTGTCTGTCTCCTCCCCTGAACTGCTCTCGTCTTCGTGCTCTGCTGATGCGGCGCCTTCCTGGTGGGGCAGATGTTTGCCATTGTCCATTTCTTCATCCTCCTTCTGCCTCAGGCTGGCAAAATACCTTCCTTTGCCTCTGGCAGCTTTTTGAGACGGAGCCGATTCTTTCTGTTCTTCCAATTTGCTGTTCTCCTTGCGCTGCTTCTTCTTGAGAGGAGTGGCCGACCGAAGACTTGCCTCTTCGGGCTGCGCAGACCTCCGAGTGGGCGTGGAAGAAGATGAAGTAGGGGCGGTGGTAGGAGCAATGCCAGGTGTAGTCGTAGCCTCCAGCTGCGTATGCCCGGATGGCAGCGGCAAACGCTCTTGTTCATTCGCAGCAGCGGCAGCATTTGCAGCAGCGGCCATCCGCGCCTTGCGAACAGCTATCGCCGACATGGTCCGCGATTTGTGCGGTCTGGCTGCGAGGCTCGGTACGGACGAGAAGAAGCGGAAGTGAGAAAAAACCATTGGCTCGGGCTCAAAAAATCCGGCGCACCTTCCACCTCGGACCATTGCAACCCTTCATTCACACCAAATCTGGCCTCGAGGTGCTCTCTTGCTATCATGGATGCAGATGACGACGTTCGTAATGAGGTGCCAACCAGCAGACCAGCCGTTCCAGGTCTTCCGGCTGCCGAGGAGGCCTCTTCTGCTCCCCCTTCCGAAGTGTCTCCCACTGCTGCTGCCCCACAGCAGCAGTACCTAGGCGATGGCACGCCTATCCCGCTGCATATGTCCAAGAGCGCATTCAAAAGGCAGCTCAAGAAGGAGTCATGGGAGGCCTCAAAAGGCGATCGACGGGCAAAGGAAAAGGAGAAGAAGAAGGAGAAGCGCGCCGCCGCGCAGGAGCGCAAGCTAGAAGAAGCAAAGGAGGCAGATGGAACCGTGAAGGAGCCTCTGCCGCCACGGAAGAAGCGCAGGGCCTTCAAAGCAAAGGTGGTGATCGACATGGGTTTTGATGAGTTGATGACGGACAAGGAAATTACCTCGATGACGTCGCAGCTAGCCTTCCTCTACTCTTCGAATCACCGCTCGCATGCTCCCTTCTTCCAAGTCATCCTGGCAGGCCCCTCGAAGACATCGGCTTTGTCTTATTCACCCGATCCTTCCACCATTAAACAGCTGTGGGCCCCTCATGAGACAGCCAAAGCGGACGGCTACTACCCGAAACTGGAAGAAGCGATCAAGAGCGGCGACACGATTGAAATCAATGAGAGCCGGATAGGAAAGCTCATGCAGGCGAATGGAGAGGCGCAGTGGAGGCGCTGGAAGAACGTCGCCATCGTCGAGAAGGGCGGACTGGAAGCGCTGTGGGAAGGGGGCAGTACGAATGACAGGAGGCAGGAGAGTGAGGCAGAAAATGGGATTGAGCGAAAGAACGGCAATGAGGCCGTCGAGCCAGTCACATTGAGCGATGCCGAGCCAAGCACGGAGACTGCAGTCACAGAGACCACCGCAGAAGATCAAGTAGCAGCAGAAAAGATCCAAGAGGGATCGCAAGAGGAGAGCAAGCGCTCGTCTCGCCGGCGCAGTCGTAAGCGAGACGCATCCTTCGTGCACCCTTCGGCCATTGTCCCCACGGATCTCAAGAAGGAGGACATCGTCTACCTTACTGCAGATACCGATGAGACCATCGAGGAGCTACAGGAAGGCAAGACATACGTGATAGGGGGTATCGTAGATCGGAATCGCTACAAAGTGAGTGGGCTCTGCTGTCACGTGGAACGATTGCACGCCCGCCGTGCCAGAGCTGACTTCCCCCTGTACATTGCGTTCCGGGCAGCACCTTTGCTTGAATAAAGCCAAGAGTCTCGGACTGAAGGTCGCTCGTCTACCTATTGACCTGTCCAATCTGACGAAGAAGAGCGCCGAGGGTAAGATGCTGCAATCCCGCAAAGTCCTCACAGTAAATCAGGTCTTCGACATTCTCATTGGGTGGACGGAACAATATCAGCAAGAAGCTGAGGAGGAGGAAGGGGGCCAAGCAGGGTGGAAGAAGCCATCGTGGGAAGAGGCTCTAGACAGAGGACTGCCAGGCAGGAAGTTCGTCAAGAGGGAGGGCACGCAAGACAAAGATGGCCGAGAAGCGCCTGAGGATGCAGATGACGCATCAGTCTATGCCGGGGAGGGAGAGGAGGAGCCAGCTTCGAAGAGGATCAAGACGGCGGAGTGATCCTGCGCTGCGTAAATCCCGCTTGTAGACCAGATTAGACTACACACAAAGGAGTAGAGTTAGGGGCGACGCTGCTGCCATTCCGTGGCCCTCATGCTGAGTTTGAAATGAATTCCGGCAGAAGCGGCGGGATGTTCTCCTAAGGGCCACTCACTTCCGGCGGCCGGGAATGTATGCGTGTTTGGAGAGCAAGAATGTGTTCCTGGGGGAACATGGAGGCATGAGCGGGGGTACATCACATTACCAAAAGGAGCACCTGACCCTCCTTGCCTCGATATCGTATCCATCACCTTCGTTACACCTCGACATCTACGTAGCCATGCTCTCTCGCGCCTCTTCCAGCTTCCTACCTCTGCTTCTGCTGCTCGCAGTCACCTTCTGCAGTACTCTTGCCAATGCCCAGGTCAGCAATGACGACCCTACGGGCAAGGAAATCTACATTGTTGCCCCTGCTTGCGATTCGTACCAGTGCAAGAACAATTGGAGGAGGGGAAAGACGTACGACATCACCTGGCTCAACGCCCCCAAGGGAGGTCTGAAGATTCAGCTTGAGCCCGAGAACGATGACTCTCTGCCTACTTGTGAGTAAGGAGAGACGCGCGTAGATGGAATGAGATGCTCATACGATTTGCCTCCTTCGCATTGAACGCTCCAGACACTATCACCAAGAAGGTCGGGAGCACCCACAACCAGTCCAAGTGCAAGAGTGTTGCTCACGGAGAGACCTGTGGCACTACGTGAGTGCTCAAAAATCAACCAGATGTATTCCTGGAAACCGGAATCCATACTGACCTCTGCGTCGATGCTCCACCGATACAGCACGTGGACCGTACCTGATGACATCAAGTTGGGCGAGTACACTGTCGCTGCCACTTCCCTTGCGCACCCCAAGAAGGTAAGCTTCATTGCCGTCGTGAGCCGGGAACTCTCTATAAAGGGCATTTCGCTGATACGGTCTACCTTCTGACTCGCTTCGTCTCGCAGATCGGATACACCGACACGGTTGTGATCCGCAAGAAGTCCTCCAAGCGATCCGAGGATGAGACCTTGATCGCTTGATGCAGCATGCCCCTTCTCCCACACTCTACATTTTACGACCTGTACCCCGATCTTTGACCAGATATGAGCGGCGCCACCACTTTATGACCCATGTCTTCCACCAACATCATGACCTATCCCCTCCCCATTTTGGGATGGAGCAATACAATCACCTTGACATTCCTCGCAGCAGGATAGGAATTGGTGCCGGATCGGAAGCAAGGCACGAACGGAGTGGCAGGCCCAATGTTCGGGCCGAGGCTGGGCGCAGTGCGGAAAGAGCACTCGGGACTGAAAGGTCTGCCTGCATTCACCGCGTTCCACACCTACTTCCTATCCATACTCCTCACTTTATGGGCCCGCCTTGACTCGCTTGATTCATTCCTTCGTTGGGTGGACAGTTCTTCTTCTTCTTCTTGTTCGCCTCCTCCTATCCCTTCTCGTACCGGCTTCGGCCGTTCTCGTCCCCGTCGTCCTCTCCTCTCCCTTCTTCGGTCATGGCCTTCCTCCGGAATCGCTTCGCCAAAGGCAGTCAGGACGATGCTCATACAGATGCTGCGAGGACATCCATGTCCCGCGACTCCTCTGCCACTTCCATAGCCTCAGATCCCAACAGGAAGCTCTGCATCGCTATCATCGGCTCCGGACTCACTGGTCTGTCCGCCTCGTACTTTCTCCTCGCGTCGGATGAAGTGGCTAGCGCAGGACTAGATCGGCCGCTCGAAGTTCATCTGTTTGAAAGGGCCAGTAAGATTGGCTTGGACAGCAATAGCATCACAATTAGCAAGGGAACGGGAAGTGGGGTCTATGCAGGCAAAGCAGAGTCGATACGGGTAGATGTTCCTATGAGGAGCTTGAATGCTGGTGAATATGCCTCGGAGTAGTTGGAAGAAAGAGAGCAGTTCGAGGCTGATCTATAGCCCTTTTGCCGCCCACAGGCTACTACCCCAATGTCATGGCTCTCTATCGTAGATTACGGATACCTCTCAAGAAGACGGACTTTACTTATTCTTTCTCTTCTCTGCTCTCTCCCGCCACTGGCAGCCAGAAGGACACTGCCACTGCTACTCCCCCTCACCATGCCCCCTCACCCTCTCTTCTCTACGAAGGCTCCTCTGGCCTCAAAGGATTCAGTATTCCCCATGCGCTGCGATCAATACCTCGGATACGTACAGATAGCCCCGGATCTCGTTCGGCATCCCTCAAACGTCATGACCTTGTGGCCTCTCCATTCTACACCCTGCCCTTCTATTCTATTAGCCTCATCAGCAACGCCTTTGGCATTCTCCAGTACGCTCTCTCCATCATAGTCTATCTGCTTGGCTACCTCAATCTCGTCTTTCTGGCCATCTGGTCCCACTACTCTGGCTACACGCGCGATCCTAGCCATCCCCTCGCAAGTCGGACCCTTCAATCTCACTTTCCCTCAGATAAGAATGGACGCACCAACGTCTTCCTGGATCAGGTCGTGGTGCCATTGTTCAGCGCCATGATGACGGTCCAAGCCTCTTCGGTGCTCTCCACTCCAATTGCAGAGGTGTTCGACTACGTAGCATTGACCTTCGGGCGGAGCCATTACACAGTTGCCGCTGGGGTGCACGAGGTAGAAGAGGTGATTTCGCGACCGATGGAGAAGACGAATATACACGTAGACTGTGAGGTCACGAGCCTGACACGGAATAGGGGCAGGATAGACGTCGAGGTTTCGGAAGGTGGAGAGGAGGCAGTCTACGAAGGCTTCGACCACGTCATTCTGGCAACGCAGGCCAATCAGAGCGCCGCTTTCGTCGCTTCCTACTTGGATTCACCAGATGCATGTGCGGCCGAGGAGACGAAGCGGCTACAGAAGCTGTTGCGCCAGCTACAGCACTTTACCTACGAGGACAGTGAAGTCATAAACCACGTCGATCGGTCGTTGCTGCCTCGAGAGGAGCAGGACTGGAGAGATCTCAACCTGGTTACACCTCAGAGGAGATCGAACACTAGCGCCGAAGCCAACAAAGCAATTACTGATGCCTCTGAAGGCCAGTCTACATCGGATGAATCGACCTCTGACTCTGAGATGACTTCAACACTCTCCACAAATACTCATACCATGGCCTCACACATCATCCATCACTCCCTCGCTCCCTCGTCATCAGCTACGTCTTCATCAGCAATCTCTCCCTCTTCCAGTGTCTTGATCCAGACGACGAATCCTCTAGCGCAATTGCGTCCTGCAGACGACAAGGTCATCTCCGCATCGCACTTCGAGCGCGCTGTACTCACCTTGCGCTCCAAAGCTGGTCAAGCAGGTCTCTTCGAATGGCGCAGGAAGGACGAAAGTGACAGTACAGGGAAGGCCCTCGCGATGAAGAGCCAACAGTCACAGTCTTCCCAACGGAGTCTCGTACAGAGCGCCGCCTTGGCCCCCATCTCCTTTGTCGGCTCGAGCGTCTCTCTCATGAGACGTTGCTGGACACAAGGCACCCTGACCACACTAGGAGGAGCAGTACGCGCTCGATTACCCGTGGAGCAGTGGGAGCTCCGTCTCGGGGATCTTCAGGGACGAGGGCAGAGCGGGGGCGGGAGAGCTTCATCCTTGGGTACGCAAGAAGGAGAGGGAGAGGAAAAAGGAGGGGACGCAGAGGCAGAAGCAGACGACGTACGTACTCCGGGAATCTGGGCGTGTGGCTCGTGGAGTCCGGGCATCCCGCTTCTGGAGGGATGTGTGACCAGCTCGAAGCTCGTCGTGGAGGCTCTTTTGCGTGAGGAAGCACAAGCACAAGCGCGGGCTCAGGCTCAAGTGCAGGCTTTGGCGCTACACGATGACCAGCAGGAGCAGGTATGATGAGAGCGCCGACAGCGCTTTGTATTGTGCTATGTGGCGGGAGCTGTCTGTAGATTGTCCTTACATCATCACTTCGCATCGACTATCACTCCGCACACAAAAGCACCTCGTCGTTATCATCGTCATCGTCTCATCCATCTGTCAGGCTAAGAGCTCCCTGATCGAGACACAATTGCAATGCTGTACAGACGTCGAGAAGGGGGTATGCGGTAGCTGAGAGGAAACGCAGATATAGAGGAGAAGAGGTACAAGTGAGCGTCAACGAGAACGAGGACATCCGGTTTGGGTCTGGTATCATACGAGGCGCGAGACGCGAAGAAGAGGACAAGGAACGGCAGTAGCGGCGGAGCAGATAGCGTTAGTAGCAAAAGTCAGAAGAGCGAGAGCCATTGCGATGATCGAAGCGATCTTGTTGCTCGTCGTTAGATCGGGGTGGGTTACTTCAAGATCCTCTGCTGCCTCCCAAGGGCGTCTTGGGCGGGATGGGCGGCGCAGGTCCGCTCGCTTTCCTCCCGCCTCCCAGAGCGCCGCCCCCATCTTCATCCACCTCGTGCCAATTGGAAGGAGCAACCCTCGGGGCATACATCCCTCCACTTGCCATCCTCACCGGTGTGGCGGCTACGCCACCGGAAGACGAAGAGCTGGGTAGACCATTGAAGGGCTGGAAGTTGAGCGTGGGTAGTGCGGGTGGGGCGGGAGACGCAGGGGCCGAGGGAAGGGTACGTTGCTTGCCTGCTACGACTGAGGGAGTTCGATATGGCACCGTCGAGGTGGAGAAGATCGAGCCTGCTTCGCTGCCCGACAAGGAAGGGTTGCGGGAAGAGGACAGAACGGCCGGACGGTTGTAGGAAGGTGGATCCTGTTGCACAGCTGTGCTTGTAGGCTGTTGGTCGTACGGATTTGGCAGGATCGTCATCCCGCCCCCCAGAGAAGAGGAAGCAGGCAGAACACCATTTGCTGTGCTTGCGCTAGATGCAGATCGATATCCCGAAGCATAGGACGCTTCAGGTCTGGCAATTGATGGAGCTGCACGGGCAGCCTCTGTTGTGGAACCGCCGTCACCTTGCTGATGACGTGCGACTGCGTCCTGTGCCTCGTGATACCGTCGCAGTTGAGCCTTTTCGTCTTCGGCCTTGCTAGTCACCAAAGGGGCTGCAGCAACAGCCCCTGACCCCGTCGGCGCTGTTGACTGCGATGGTTGAGCCTGCACCTGGTTGTCATCTACCTCCGCTTTTGCTCTCTCGTACAACAACCTCTTCTCCTCCTCGGCGGAGGCGTACGAGGCCTGCGGGGGGGCGGCATAGGCCGCGGCAGAACTTCGTGGCACCCCTCCTGAGCTGCCTACAGCATTCGGGATGGGTGCACTCGACCCGCTGGCTCCTGCGGAAGCCAAGGATGGCTGAGATGCCGTTATTGACTGGTTCGCTTCCACCTGCGCCTTTGCAGTTTCGTAGAGGCGACGCTTCTCCTCTTCTGCCGATGGGTAAAGGGCGGTAGGCGCTGGGGCGCTAGCAGAGCTAGACTGATTAAGGGACTGCGAAGCCGTTGGCGCAGCGCTACCAGAGCCCACGGTCCGCGATGAGTTCTGCCCGCCCGAAGCAAGGTACGCGTCCGTCTCTGCTTTTGCAGCTGCGAAGCGTCTCTTCTCTTCTTCTGCAGACGGGAAAGCAGATGCGCGTGGGCTTGTTGGTCGAGAGGACACCGGCGCCGTAGAGGCAGGCCGTATCTGGGAGGATGATAGGTCGGTGCTGCCGACCATAGCAGACCCACTGCTCCTCCTGCTATCGCCGTTTTGATTGTTGAGATACGAATCGCGCTCAGCCATTGCCGCCTCATACAGTCTCCGCTTCTCTTGTTCGGCGGAAGCATACGGTGCGACCGATGCAGGGGCAGCGCGGATATTGCTGGATCCCCCCGCTGCTTGCTCGGGCGACACAGACCGGGTCCTGGACCCCAGAGCGGTCATTGCAGTTGCTCCCATAGCGACACTTGCGGCCGGGCTGCCATCCGTCGCGAAAGTGAGAGTTGAACCATTGCCAGGCATAGCTGCATATATGCTCAGATCCTCAGAAGGAAAATCAGCTCCGGACTCATACTGTCCTTGATATTGCTCTGCCTGCCGCCGAGCCCTTTGGTACAAGATCTGCTTCTCATTGTTGTCTGCTTGACGCTGAGCGATTGCACTCAAGGGTTGCTGCTGTGCGTCTGCTCCGTCATAGTCAGATGCCAGGCCATTGCGATCGTGTGATGATGATGTGGCTCCAGCTGCCTGGGCTGCTCTTCTTTGATTCCTTTCGGCTTGCTCTCTAGCTCTCCGATACAGCCTCTCCTTTTCCATCTCAGCAGCTTGAGCAGCACTCACCGTCGAGCTGGCCTCTGCCCGATCCCAGGATGTACTTCGCGGCATCAGCTGAGCCGCGGAATGTCTATGGGAGTCCAGGACGCCCCTTGCGTGCTGCTCCGCCGACTCGGGAACAGAGGCCATATTCGGAGCGGCAGAGACGCGAATTTGTGCTGGACTCTCAGGAAGGATTTGCTGTCCTTCGAAGACCTCGCCCAGATTATTGGCCAGCGAGTGATGATAAAGAGCTCGGTTCTCCTCCTGATTCAACTCTCGTCCCTCGTAGATGCTAGGCGGCCCTGCGAAAGCTCCTCTGACAGGCCCTTGTGCTGGCCTGAACGCAGAGTAAGGCTGAGCTGCGCCGAATTGACCCCAGGAATGAATGCCTCCAGGCACTCCGCGCCCAGCCATTCCTGGCCCCGCCGTAGAGGTGGTCATTACAGTATCGCGACGATTGAGGTCCGCACCGCCAGCGGGCCTTCCGCCCCTCTCCGTTGAGGCATTGGACATAGTATCACTGTCAGCCATGGAGAGTGAACGATGAGGGGCAGGTCTGTATGCTTGCTGAGTATCGATCGTGCCATTACGAGGCGGAAAATCTGCCTGTTGCGATCGGAAGGAGACAGTGGGCCCCATGGATTGTGGGCGACGAGTTTGTTCTTCGGGCTCTTCTTCAATTGGGTATTCGGCGGGAGAGCTCAGACCCGGGACATAGCCAATCTGAGGTACGACCTTTCCGGATACGCTGGCAGGAGTGGTCGTAATGGTGAGGGGAAGATGATCGATGATGATGGGTTGTTTCGTATCGACGTAGACTCGCATGGTGTAGGAAATTTCGATGTGCTTCGCCGTTTGGATGGTCATAAGAGAATGAGCCTTAGGAATGACCAGGGCAATGTCATACGTCTTGGTATCGCCCTTGTAGATCTTCGACCCCACCTGTTGAGCTTTCTGGGCAATCATCTCCGTCTTTTGATTGGCTGTCTTGGTGACGCCTCCTAGCATTCGGCTTCCCCTTTTGCTTCCTCGGAAGGTGACAGTCTCTCGGATAGACAGAGCGACTGTCTTGATCTTGACAGGCGAGACATTCTTAGAAGTCAAGATGATGCGCGCTTCCACTTTGTCCCCTGGAGCATAGCAAGTCTGTTTGCGGTATATGCGGGCATATACGTCATTGGCCGTTTGCTCGTGATCGTCAGGAATGTGGTATATTGGCCAGTTGGAATGAAGCTCGTGCTTCTCAAGTACAAGCGGATGGGTGGACTGTATCACGGAAGATGCAGTATCCTTTCTGATGAGACCTCTGATGAGGGCACAAAGAAGCGCGTGGGGTGTGGCCAAACTGACTGTCAGCTCACGAATGTCAAGCCATGCTCATGTAATTACGGCGACTTACTTCTTGGTCTTTACACAAAGACTCGTGACCATCTCATAGCTGATTCCCGACTGCTTCTCTAATCTAATGCTGGGAGGCAGCCCTTCCGGAATAGCAATACGGAAGGGGAAGTCGGCCTGACAGAGACGAAAGGGCAGCCCGATGTGAGTACGACGGGATCTGGAGCGTAATTGGGCCTCTCGTCCTTCCGCTACTCACCGTTTGAAGGAGATCCCAGTCGCCCTCGTCGTCATGCTCTGCTGTACCTTGCGCCGTCCATACCTCAATGGGCCCTCTGCCGATGAGCTCTCCCCAATTCTCTGTAGCCGTCGACTCTATCTTGCGGAGCTCGATCCTGAGCCAGGATGCTTTGAGCCCCTTACCGCCAAGCCTGACTTCTACTGAGCCTGCGACATGAGCAGCTGGCCTATTTGTGCCGGCAGGTATGCCCGGATAGCCCTGTATGAAATTGCGATGGGGCGGAGGCCGGAGTGTGAGCTTGGCCTGCTGCGAAGACATGAAGCGAGGAAAGGTCCGGCTGGGCAGCCGCTCGTCGATGCCTGTATGGGCAGCTGCTGACGAGGAGGGCAAGAATGCAAGGGCCGATGCAAAGCAGGACGAAGGTGAAGGTGAGGAAAAGAAGCGGGTATGAAGATGACGACGAGGGATGACGATGAGGATACGAGGATACCAGTACGGTAAGGTTGGGGCGCAAAAGAGGAAGGGCCGAGGTGCGGGGGCCTAGTCTTGGCGGAGTAGACGGAGGCGGTGTGGAGACGGCCTTGGCTGCACAACCGAAGCGGAAGCACAGGTAGGACCGGAAGTAGGAAGCAGGACCGGAAGCAGCCACTCCACCGGTAGGCTAGACGTCTAGGCTGGCCTGGGCGACGGCAGTGGCCCATGCGGCACATGACGCACACGCCGGCATGAATCTCGCGGACCGAAGAGGTAACGGCGGCAGCAGCTCCTCCTCATCGACCATTGCCAACCCCAGCAGGATGACATGAACCCACCACGCTCATCGCACACACCGCAGCCGGCATCATGAGCAACCTCTGCTGAACAGGCTCGCGCTACTCATCCCACACAGGACTGCTGGTCGCGTCCCAGCCTCCTCGTCCAGCATGGCGGGACTTGCTGAGCGAGAGGGAGGCGTACACCATCACCACAAAGACGCTTACTCAGAGGAGAACCCGATCCCTTCCATTCAACGCTTCCTCACCAGGGGTTTCAGCTCCGTCAAGGCTCAAGGCAGGCATAGCGAAGAAGAGGTGGACAGTGAGGATTATAGCGACGAAGACGCAAAGCAGTCCCCCAAATCGCCTTCGGCGCGTAAATCCAAAACAGGTCACAAAGACGAGGCAGTGCATGACGATGACCGTCCTCCAGAGGAGCGGGCCAAGGACAAGCCAGGAAAGCGGAGAGGAACAGCTGAGCATGTCACAGATCCCATCACAGAGCGGAATGTCAAGGTGCGCGATGTGAGGAAGAAAGATTTCGCAAGAGCTATGAACAATGAGGAGGAAAGGGAAGCTGGGAGAATGACTGCGGAAGAAGGCTACAAGACCCGTAACGCTGCAGCAGAGCCGTTTCCTCCTCTCGAGCCGATGCCTACCTCTTTCTGGCAGATACATCCGGTATTACTCCCGCTCTGGCTGTGCTGGGCCGGGGCCCTCATCCTCTTGGCCCGGTCCTTCTTGGGCACCATCCTCGTCTTGTCCAATGCTCTCATAGGCTACTGGGCCTTCCGACATGTCAGACTCGGCGCCGACGATAGACGCTGGGCGCGCGAAGTCAAGCGAGGAGAAGACTTTCGGAGTCCTCATCAGAACGGCAAGAGCGTAGAGGAAGCATCCTCGCCCTCGTCGGGAGAAAAGGAAGGCGCTGAATGGCTCAATATGATATTGCAGGGACTCTGGGAGGTCATCGACCCAGCCATCTTTGACACCATGGCCGGCACATTAGAAGACGTAATGCAGGCTTCTGCGCCTAGCTTTATCCATGGTATCAAGGTGAGCGAAGTTGCTCATGGCAAGACTCCGGTCCGCTTTGCTGGAATCAAGATACTGCCCGATAGGGAGGCGGAGCATGTGGTACCAAAATCAGACGGCAAGGACTCGAAGGACGCTGGTACCTTCTCAGGCACTCACATCAATCTCGAGATGTCAGTAATCTATCACGCTTCTTCAACGGCTAGGATCTCAACCTCCTTCCACAACAATGCGAGACTAATGATGTCGTTCTGGCTGGGCATCAAGAAAGTGGCGACAGTGCCTCTCCCGGTCTGGGTTGAGATTTTGGGTTTCGTCGGGACTGCCAGGGCTCGTTTGCAGCTCACCCCGGAGGCGCCCTTCGTAAAGAATGTGACCTTCACATTCATGGGGCTGCCGAGAGTTCACGTCGAGGTCGTTCCAATGCGGATCAATCTCTCCAATATCCCGCTTCTGTCCGGCTTCGTACAAAGCTCAATAGATGCTGCGCTTGCAGAGTATTGTGCTCCGTCCAGTCTCACCATGGATCTTGGTGAGATCTTGATGGGAGACTCGATCAAGCGGGAAGTCAATGCTTTGGGTGTCATCGTAGTGTGGATTCATTCTGCCTCTGACCTGGAGAAGCAAGATCGAAACGGTTCATCTGACCCGTACATCACCATCAGCTACTCTCGTCTGGGTAAAATTAGCTACGCGACAAGGGTGGCGCTCGATGATCTCAATCCCATCTGGGAGGAGAGACATGTAATGCTGCTCAACGCTGAGGCCATCAGAGCCAAGGAAAGGCTCTCGCTCGCATTGTACGACAGTGATCGCCTGACCGCAGATGATATCCTGGGGCGAATCGAAGTCGACCTGCTTCCACTTCTCCGGCACCCTGGAAAGGTGTTCAGGAGGAATGACTCATTGATGGGTCTGAGCAACGAGCACAAGAAGCAGGGCCAGCTGTCGTGGTCTATTGCCTTCTTTCGCAAGATCGCCAATGAAACAGAGGCCGCGACAAGAAACCTGGCTGGAGAGGGAGGTGAACCTTCCAGCCACGATAGTGAGGGAGGCGCCGAAGAACCAGCACCATCTGGGCAGGAGAAGGAGGAGATGAACGACGACCCTCTCGGAGCTATTGACGATGACACCTCGCCAACGGAGATTTTGCAAAAGCTCGACGCAGCCGAGTCCGCAAAGCAGACCCGCAATCAACATTCGAAGGCCGAGATCCACGCCCCCGTGGACTCTCTGCCCAGCGGAGTGCTTTCTATACAGGTCCACAACATCCTCGATCTCAGCTATGCCGACTCACAGCAGCGCAACAAGACGCGCGGCTCATCTTCAGCGTCTGGTGGCCAGGCTGGCTCGTCTGGGCAGCTCATCGACGAGGTAGAAGACGGGAATGAGCAGCCGGACGCTCCCAGTCCCTATCTGTCGATCGTGGTCAACGATCAGACGGCTATGATCTCAAGGATAAAGGCCCTATCGCATGCACCTTTCTTCAACATTGGGACCGAGCGCTTCATTCGAGACTGGCGACGGTGCAGTCTGATGATCGTTGTGAGGGACAGGCGCTTGCGGGAATCAGATCCCATCCTCGGTATCATCGCCCTCGATCTCAAGGAGCTCTTCACGGAAAGGAACACTTCGCAGGTCACGCAGTACTTCCCCATGGGGGGCGGCATCGGACACGGCTCAGTGAGAATCTCTGTCTTGTTCCGCCCGGTGGAGGGAATGCACCAAGGCAAAGAAAGCCTTGGCTTTGACATTGGGACGATGAGGATACGTTCTGCCCCCACGGCTGTCGAGCTTGTGGACAGCACGCTCAATCGTGCCTCAGTACACGTTCGCACCCTGGTCGGCCAGGTCAAGATATCCTCCAGACGTGCCCACAGCAGTGGTGAAGGAGACATCGAGTGGCCTTTGCCTTCCTCGGAGCCATACCTAAGGATACCCGCTCGGCGAAGGTACTGCGCGCCGTTCCTCTTCGAATTCCGCAAGTTGAATGCTCTCGGGCGAAAGCCGATTGTAGCTGCGGCCGGCATGTGGATGCAGGACTTGCCAGACGACGAGGAGATTCACCTCTCCTTGCCCATCTTCAAGGGTGCACCAGACCTGCATCGCTTTCTCCAGAACTACCACGACTATCGTCGTCCAGCAGAAGAAGTCGAAGAGGCATTTTCAGTCAAGAAGATTGGAGTATTAAAGGTGTCTGTTCAATTCAAGAGCGGCATCGGTAAAGCACATCGCAACGTCAAGGGTCACCCCGATTCCGTCGCCGTGTACGAAGCATGGGAAGCCTGCGTCGCTGCTGGATTGAGGTCGGCACAGGGCGACTTCACGGCACACGAGATCGGAAGTGCAGTGAATGTCAATGATGGAGACCTTAACAGCTCGGGAGAGTCAGAAGACGAAGGCATCTCTCACGAGAGCAGGGAAGCGGCAGAAGCTCGCAGCTTCGAAGAGCTTTCAGGTAGCGAAGACGACGAGGAGACGGCAGGAAGGGGACACTCCTCCGGAGAAGAAGACGGGGATGGTGAGAGAGATGGCACGACCATGGGTGGCAAGTTCAGGGCTTGGCGCGAGGAGACAAAGGAGCGACACAGACTACATCAAGGGGTCAAATCGCACAAGGTTGCTCGGACGGCCTCGTGGCTGGTACATTCGGCTCATGAAGGAGGTCACAGGATCAAGACGTCGCTGAAGGTGTCTGAACGAGGGAAGCATCAGGTTGATACGGAGATGTAGCTGCACGAAGGGGGGCAACAGAGATCGTGGAGGAGACACAGCAGTGAGCAACGGATCTGCATGTAGTATAGCGCACAGCATCATTTATCCAGCGACAGGGACCAGCATGACTTTCATGACTGTGGCCCAAGGAATAGCAACAATCAGCCTATCTGCACAGCATTTGATGTGATGGGAATGTATTGGGTACAATTACAACATGATTCGGCTGTGAGACCTCTCACCAAACTCCGCGCTCCATATCTTCTATTCGTCCATTGCGTATCCCTGTTCCTCCAGCTCTTCCACGGGAGCGTCGGCCCACCATCTTACGATTCCCAGTCCCTGATTCGCTATTGAGGCCTGTGAAAGGGGGCGTTTTCATCTTCGGTTAGAGGAGCACATCTCAAGCACGCCATCGGAAGAGCGTCTCCTACTCACCGTGATCCTAAACGGCGCCTTTCTCTTCGCCTTTGCCGCCTCCATAACCTCCACTGTCACACCCGTTCCAATCCCTGTCCCTCCCCCACCTGCAGGTCCACCCGTAGCAGCCAATCCGGGAATGGGCAAACCTTCATCAAAGGCGTCATCTTCAACCATGAAACGGATAGACTCGTCCTTGTCTAGGTACATGCGCTGCTCGTGTGGGGCGCCGAGGGGGTCGTCTCGATCCCGCTGGTTGCCATCTTCGTCGTCGGAGGGGAAGAGCCAGAACCAGGCTCGCTCGGAGTGGTCGCTGGGAGGTGAAGGAGATGGGCCCGAGATGAGAAGAGGTGAGAGGGTAAGAGATCTGGAATCACTCCACTCTTGGAGAGATGCAGACTTCGAAACTCACAATGCGCTTGGCTCTGGCATGAGGTGCTTGGGAATGTGGATATCATCAAAGAAGCCTACGGAGACTGTAGATCAAAGGGAGAGCATTATTCGACAGCATGTGTCAGTAAAGTGCTAATTAATTCTCCGTTTGGCTTTATCAGGCGTCATCTAAAGCGTCCCTTAAGTGTTTTGCCTGCTCACCTTTGATGCCGCTCTCATCCGAGCTCTTCACCTTGCCCACTAGCACCTCTCCCACGAATGGCCGAAAGACGACTAGTCTTGCCTTGAGCTTATGCCACAGTCCTCCGTCGCCCCATTTCACCTTTCCTTCGCTAGCCTCTTGAATGTCAAATAGACACACACAGAGCCCTACATCGGGAATGACCTTGTTGGCGTACTTTGTATTGAGGGCGAGGGAGAGGGATTGGGCAGAGGTAGGAGGCTGGGTGGAGGTGGCAGTGGGGTTAAAGGATGAGGCGGGGATGAAGAGTGTGTCCTGCACTGTGCTCAGTACGAACATGGTGGCGATGACAGAAGGACGAGAGAAAGGTGGACCGCTCAGACGCCTGTGGATTGCATGCGACGTGCGAAGGAAGCTGGGCAAGTCAATCAGTAGGGGAGTACGAGTGAGTACGGACTGCCGCGAGCGGAAGCGGGGCCCATCCGGAACGAAATTTGGAGCCGCGGCAAATCTGCACCCAAGGACACGATGGCACGGCAATGGCAGCATCGCGTGACGAGTGGTCAGGTTGAGCGACTCTCCGTAGCGAGGGAATGCAAACGACGATGCTACCACACAACAAGTACTATACATCTTTGCACACTGTCTGTGTGGGTTCTGCGCGATCTCGGGTGGTGTTGTGGACCCATTGGCTTCTGCACACTGAGAGCACTCGACGCGCAAAAGTCCTGTTTCACCCAAGTACGGGACGACATACCAATACCAGCCGTGTGCAAAGCTCTCGCTTCTAGTACAAGACACACTGCTCGAGTTTGTCTGGCTCTCTCTCCCTGTTGTATGGATGAGCTACGAGGCTACCTGCCAAGCCTGTACCCTTGCCGAGAGATAGGCGCGATGTCAGGCGGAGGCGGAAAACGCGACGTGGGCGGGGCGCGAAACGTAGAAGTTGCATCGAGACCAACACTTCCCCCCGCAAGAAAGCGCTCATCACATCCGTAGCTCAACATCGTCCACTTCATCCTATCCTCAAGGCAAGCAAACACATCCACGGATTTACTACAGCTTAGACCAGAGCAGAACATCTCAAGATCGATCACAATGGTCCGCCCCACCAAAAGAGGTGCACTGGCAGCTGCCAAGATGACAACAAAGGCGCGACCTACACCTCTCTCCACCTCCTCAACCGTGGATGCAGACACCTCCCTCTGTAGCAACGCTTCCACCTCGATCTGTCCTGACGAGACAATCGAGGATGATGAACCATCGACACCGACTGGCAGACGCAGTCCCGCACTGGACCTGCCTGATTCCGATACCGAGGAGGGAGGACCGACGGCTGGCCCAGCCGCTAGCAACGTCGTAGTCTGTGTGCGAGTCAGACCAGCGGCAACAGGAGCTACTTCGGACGCAGAAGAACCATGGTCCTTCGATGCTTCATCATCGACCATTGAAGCAACCGAGCAACATCCATCCCTGGCGAAGCGGGCGCCCTCTTCCGTAGCGCCAGGCAGCAGCACTCTCACAGCTTCGGCCTCTTCCAGCATGTTGGCAGACGCTGCCGCCTCTGGTAGCTCTGCAGACACCTACAAATTCTCCTTTGATACCCTGATCCCGACAGAGGTCTCAGCACTTGACGATCTTTACACTGCCAATATCTCTCCAGTCGTCTCTGGAGCCGTGCAAGGATACAATGGCACAGTCTTTGCCTACGGACAGACGGGAAGTGGAAAGACGTATACTATGAGCGGAGGTGGCGGAGAAGAAGGAATCATCACTCGAGCCATCAATGAAGTCTTCCGCAAGGTAGAGCAGCTGCCAGACCGAGAGTTCCTCCTTCGTGTCTCCTACCTCGAGATTTACAACGAATCACTGCGCGATCTCCTACTGTCGTTGCCCTCTCTCGGAGGTTCGAGCAGCGCCTCTGAGCGTCCTGCTTCACCCACCAAGGGTGGCTATTCCCATTCATCAGGTCCTTCATCTACCAGCTCCGCTCTTCGTATCCTTGAACAGCCATCAAGCGGACGTATCACCATCGCCGGTCTGAGGGAAGAGATCGTTACTCAGCCCTCTCAGGTGCTCGACCTGCTCACCAAGGGTCAAGCTGCCCGTCACCAGGCAGCTACTGACTGGAATGAGCGGTCTAGTCGAAGTCATTGTGTTGCCACCCTGACCATCGAGAGTAGGGCCAAGGGGAGCAAGAATGGAGCGGTACGGGTCAGTGCTTTGAACTTGATCGACTTGGCAGGTAGTGAGAGAGCGGCTACAGAGAAGGAAAGACGCAAAGAAGGAGCATTTGTGAGTAGACTCTGCAAAGGACCTCCGTCCGGATGGGTATACTAGTCTGACCCACACATTCTCTCCCTCGCACCAGATCAACAAATCTTTGCTCACGCTGGGGTCCGTGATCTCCAAGCTATCTGCAGCAGCCTCGAACCCAGCAGCAGCAGCGCATATCCCTTATCGAGACTCCAAACTTACTAGGATCCTGCAGACATCTCTTTCAGGCAATGCTCGCGTAGCTGTCCTTTTGACGATGTCTCCTTTGGCACAGCATGCTGCTGAGGGTCTCAGTACCCTCAAATTCGGCAAGCGATGCAAGATGATCAAGCTGAAAGCGAAGAGGGGCGAAGTTGGGGAAGGCGATGCTGGCAATGAAGCTCTGCTACGGCGGTATAAGCGTGAGGTGGAGCGCCTGAGAGCAAAGCTGGAAACCGACGTTGTCGCAGCAGCGGCGCCCTCGCCCACCACGACGCCTGAAGACGAAAGCGACATGCTGGCCTTGGCGGAGCGCAAGAAGGCAGCCGAGTCCGAAGTCGAGGGCATGACCAAGCGCAAGGCTGAGCTGAGAGCGCAAATGGAGCACCTCACCAAGCTCATTGTGACAAGTGGGTCTGTGGCAGAAGCTAGGAGGCGCGAGGAGGAGGAGGAAGAGGAGGAAGGCGCAGCTGCGGTGGACTCAAGGCCCAGCACTCCTTTACGTCGAGGCCGGGTGAGCGAATTCGGAACGCCAGGCACTCCCAAGAACCTCTTTGGTCGGAATTTGTCGCCCAGGAAACGGATTGCTGCAGATACAGCTGCCCGTTCCTCTTCTGACAAGCCTTTCGCAATGGAGCTCGAGCTCGCTACATTAAGGAAGGAGCTCGCTTGCGCACTACAAGCCAAGCAGAGCTCTGAAGCAGCTCGAAGTCAAGAAGCTGAGGCTTGGTCCAAGAAAGTAGAGGAGCTTGAGCGTCTCTTGGAGGACGCTGAGACTACGCAGCAAGACAGTGAGAGCCGACAAGCTCGCACTGAGTCGCTGCTGACCGGCAGTATCGCCAAGGTACAGCGGTTGGAGAAGGAGATCCAGGCACTCGAAAGCAGCGAGAAGGAGTCTAAGGAGCAAGCAGAGATGGTCGAGGCGTCCTCGAGAGCTCAGTATGATGGTCTTGTGGCCGAACTCGAGGCTGAGAAAACCGCAAGGACATCGCTGGAAGAGACTCTCAAGAAGCGACCAGAATCTGAAGAGGAGGTGGCGCAGCGAGAGTTCGACCAGCTCGTGGAACCCGCTCGCAAGGCCGAGGAGGCAAAGATGGGCAAGTCACCTCGATTGGGAAGCTCGTCTTCATTCTCTTCACTCTCGCCTCCATCTCAATCGCCGAGTCTCGCGAAACAGAAGGCGAGACTAGATGAGAGGGAAGCCAAGCTGGCCCAGCGCGAAGCAGACCTGGCTGCCCAGAAGCAGGTCAAGGCGTTGCCAGTGCCTTGCAACCATCAAGAAGAGATTGACGCCTTGCGCAAGACGCTTGCAGAGAAGGGAGATAAGATCGCCGGCCTAGAGAGTTCGCTCAAAGAGAGGGAGCGTGAGTCACGAGAAGCTCAGCTCATCAAGCCAGTGCCAACCTCACCCATGAGGCGCACCTCGATGCGCGAGTACAAGCGATACAGTGGGTCGCCCCTGCTATCGACTGAGCTCGCGCCTCCCTCGACGCTCTCGAAGTCAGTGTCAGCAGACATCGGCGCCCTTTCTTTAGCTACATCGTCCACTGCGCTCAACGCCTTGGCCGTTGAAGCCGCTGTCAAGAGCGAGCGAGAGGAGATCTCTAGGCTGAATGATGTGATCAACAGTCAGCGATCCCTCATGTCCGATCTCGAGCGTAGCGTCACTGAATGGAAGGCCAGAATGGTGTCGCAACAGTCCATCATCAAGAAGCTGATGGAAGCTGGACTAAACAGTCATTCCTCTTCCTCTACCAAGCTGCCCACTCCACCTATGCAGAGTAGCGAGAACCTACCTTCATCCTTTCCGAGAAATGAAGGAGTGCTGCGAGTCAATAGGAAAAGTTCCAATGGTGCCGACGACTTCCTGAAGAGGAAAGCTGCCTTCCTGTCCAATGGAGATGACACAGGCATGCAAGCCAAGGCGCGAGGCGGGAGCGCTCACGTTGGCACGCTTTCCTCGAATGGCGTCTACTATGGCGCTCATACCTTCAACCGAGCTCCTGCGACTTCTTCTTCATCCAACTTCGGTCTTGGCCTCGCAGCTCCTTCTTCGCCCACCAAAGGCTCGGGCTTGTGGTCCCACCAGAACCCGGACCCTCTACCCCTGCCAGGCAATCTCACGCCTTCGAAGTACAAGAAGTCCAGGAGGTTGACCATTGAGAATGAGCTGGAGAAGCTCAAGTCATCCTCTCCCAAGGTTGATGTTAGGACCAAGGAGCTTTTGGATAGTCCGACGAAGAAGAGTTCGGCGAGGTGGGGTCAGGAAGAGGAGAAGACCTCTGCGAAGGATTGGTACATCTAAACACACTCACACATACACACACAGACAACCCCTCGACACGCTTCCTTTTATCTAGTCCTTGCTGCCACACATTACCCGCTCCGTTACTTTGTATGTAGTCCCTCTCCTTTGTACTCTACCTTCGTTTCACTCACTATCCATGCCAGGACCCTGACGCCGGGAGGCTGATCCAAGTGGAGCAAACTCCGCTCACGAAGTCGATCCGGGGGAGGATCTCTTTCCGCATCAGCAGCAGCGAGCCTCACCTTACTTAGCTACCTATCTTGCCTGAATGTCACTCCCCATGCTGCAGTATTGACCCTCCACAAGGCTTATTCGAACAGACTCTCTGGTCTGATACAGAGCTGCCACACTTGCGATGCTCGCGAGGCGGATGCTACCGGCGGCCAGGATGGTCTTGGGCAGGCGGCACTGCCTGATCCTGACCCACTCTCTGCTCCATAGACCTCTCGATCGACGGCGGATGGCAGACTTGCGTACCTTCTCAACCACATCGAGACTCCGAGAGGCAGCTCCTGCGACTGTATTGGCCGAGTCGCCTTTACCACTACCTCCGAGTCCGACTGTCTCACCCGCTGCCTCTGCTGTGCGCCTTCGACCCTACCAAGAGCGCGCAGTCAGTGACTGCTTGACCGCCATCGCCGAGGGCACATCGCGGATCGGTGTCTCTTCCCCAACAGGCTCAGGCAAGACGACGATGTTTACAGAGCTCATTGCTCGTCTGCCAAATCTGCCGAATGTCCACAGTCAGGCCAGCGATCCCGTACTGCACCGGCCTGGAGACCGCGTCCTGATCATCGTAGGCGCTATTGAGCTTGCATTGCAAGCGGCTTCGGCTGTGACGAGGGCGCATCCGCACCTCCACGTCGAGATTGAGCAAGGATCAAAGTACAGGGCAACTGGCACAGCCGACGTGACTGTGGCTACTTATCAGACGCTGACTCGCAGTGAAGATCGGCTGAGCAAGTTTCGCTCCGAGGGTTTGAAGGCGATTATCGTCGACGAGGCGCACCACGCTGCTTCACCCAGCTACATCTCACTGCTCGCCAACTTTGACTCCGAGGTGGGGCTCAGCCGAGATGAGAGGAGAGAGGCACTTGCACAGCAGGCCGCGGCGGTGGCACCCGGTCCCTCGACCTCATTCACTAACACCTCGACGACAGTTCGGCGTCGGATACCCATCATCGGCTTCTCGGCTACATTCTCACGTCATGACGGACTGGCCCTTGGCCGGGTATTCGATCGTATCGTTTACCATCGCGACTTCCTAGAGATGATCGATGAGCAGTGGCTCTGCCCCGTCCGCTTCACCTCCATCCGCTCTAACCTGGACCTGAGCGCCGTCAAGGTCAGCTCGACCTCTGGCGACTTCCTACCCAAATCACTGGCCTCTTTCACCAATATTGCGCCGGTCAACAGGCTCATTGTACGTTCTTGGCTCGACAGAGCTGCCGATCGTCGCAGTACACTCGTCTTCTGCATTGATGTGCAGCACGTCATTGACCTCACTGCCGAATTTCGCGAGGCGGGCATCGATGCTCGCTATTTGCATGGCGGGACCAGCATGAAGGAGCGTAAGCAGCTCCTTGAGGACTTCAAGCAGGGCAAGTACAGAGTCCTTGTCAATTGTGCCATCCTCACAGAAGGCTTTGACTTGCCTCAGATCGATGCGGTCCTCTTGGCTCGTCCGACTCGCTCTCGAAACCTCTTTTCACAGATGATCGGCAGAGGGCTGCGCCTGTCCCCTCAAACGGGCAAAAGAGACTGCCTCATCCTAGACTTGGTGGGCACCATTGAGCGTGGTGTGATCTGTACTCCTACCCTCTTCGGACTCGATCCGGAAGAACAGATTGAGGGCATGTCCCTCGAAGAGCTCAAGGAGCGGGCCGAGGAAGCCAGCCAGCGCGGCGCCAATGTCGCATTGGACGATTGCGACGACCCGACGAGGATCACCTTTGTCGATTATGCCTCTCCGCACGAGCTGCAGAGCGCCGTCAGCCGGAAAATCGGGGACTTCATCTACCGCCTCTCGCCCAACGCATGGGTTGACTGCGGAGCTGGCGTGTACATCTTGGACATCCCTCGTAAAGGCTTCATCCGTGTGCAGAGAGGCGAGCCGATTCTCGAAGGAGACGCGGCAGAGGAGGGCTCGGATACCGAAGAGGACACTCCGTCCTTCACGCCTGCCATGGCCACCTCGACATGGTCTGCGACCTTCACCCCTCAAAACATCGACTACGACGAGGCCGTGGCCACGAGCAACCGTCGCTCTTTCTCCCCCTATCGTCGCGCCATTTCCATTCTAGGCGATGCAGATGCTGAGCAGGCTCCCAGTCTCGAAGCTTGCATCCGCGTTTGCGATACCTATGCTACGAAACACGTCTTGCGCTCTGGACCCATGAATCAATTGTTGCGCAGGGATGCAGAGTGGAGAAAAAAGGCCGCCTCGCCTTCCCAAAAGGCACTGGTGGCCAAGAGACTAGGATTTCAGCCCGACGCCGAGTCCTTTACGAATCTCAAACCCAACAGCAAGGCGGCAACGAATGCAGAGGCAGAAGTGGACGGTATCAGCCCTCATGCCAGTCGTGAGCTGTCCTCGAGGCAGGCAGAGTCCGAGAAGACTCTGTCGGAGCTGACGAGGGGCAAGGCGAGTGAGATTCTCACACGGCTCAAGTTTGGCTTCCGAAAGAGGTGGGAGGGCGAGGTCAAGGCGTACAATCGAGGTGTGAAGGCTAGACTAAAGGAGAGGGAGAGGAGAGAGAAGGAGACGGTCAAGGTGGGAGAGTTGTAGAAGCGCGCAGTAGAGCAGTCCTTCGCACTCAGAGATGATGGAGTCTCGAGAATGATACCCAGAGCAATGCATTTGATATCGATACAGACGGCGCGTTTGCGCAAGGTAATGAAAGTGCGTGTCGAGGTCAGTACCTTCTCAGTCCCAATCGTCACCATCGTCGTCGGCTTTCGCCGAAGGAAAGCCGAGTATGGGCCGACCAGCATTCCGCCGTGACCTCGGCGTCAGGACACCTGTGACAGCCACAATAGGGGGTAGTGAAGAATCGACGTCAGTGAATCTCCTCATACTCCGCACTCCCTCTTGCACCCACTCACCACACATCCCCAATCTCTCCTCCAACACCTCCAATCTAAACCCATCTGTATTTCCCAATTCTTCAAATCCTACAAGTCGATCGCGCGCTGCTCCCTGAACGAAGCAGACGAGGTGTGGGAGAACTTTTACTTGCAGCTTGCGAACGAGAAAGGGTGAGGAGAGAGGAGAGATGCCGATGAAGAGGGTGGTTGGGTGGGCAGAGGCGAGGCGCTGTTGGGCATTGAGCGAGAGAGGGAGCGAGGAAGGGAGTGAGGGAGGAAGAGAGTGAGAGATTCGTCTAGCAGTGAGCTCTCCAGGCCCTGGTCCTCACCTCTAGATGTCCATCCATGATCTTACACCGCGCGAAATCCGGATGACTGAAATGCAGCACCACTCGACTACCCCCTCCTCGTCCTCCTGCACCGCTACCGCTACCGCTACTGTCCGCTTTTGCCGCCTTCTCCAGGAGGGCGATGACCTCCTTTTCTGCGATGAATTTGAGGTAGCGACCTGTGGAGGAATCGGCAAGTCCGAATTGCGATGCGGCACCTCCTCCCCTCCCTTCGGAGAGATCTGTAGCGTCTGCGTCTGTTTCTGCTTCTTCGTCTGAGGAGGAGCTACCTCGCCGCGAGGAGAGGCTGTAGAGGGAGTGAGGCAAACCGAAGGTTCAGAAATCAGCACCGGCATGTCGTCCACCTCTTCTGCACATCGCCTCAGCTCGAGCCCCGAAACAAACGGCCGACCATGAAGGCGGTACTCACTGCTCCCTCAATTCCCTCATCCTCCGCTCACGATATCCTTCCAAATCAAATCCACTCCCAAGCTTCACAGCACCCCCACTCCCGCTCCCGCTCCTGCTGCCGTCTCCACTAGCTAGAAAACCCCTATGCTCAGTCCCTGCATCTTGCCGTAGCTCCTCTCCGGCTCCAGTGCCAAGGTCGAGGTCCAACTCGGCTTCAAGGGCAGCAAAGAGGGCTTCGTCATCTTCTTCAACAACAGGAGCAGCTGAGCTCGAGGTCGAGGTTGATGGGGTGGCCATAGCGAGGGAAAGGAAAGTGAGACCAAAGGTAGAGGGTCTTCTAGTCTTTCTCTCTCTCTTTCTAGGCAGTGCTAATGAGTCCTACAGGTGTACAACGGGAAAGAGTACTCCACCCACTATTCCCCAGAGTGTCACTTGTGCGCCTTGTGCGCTTCTCCACTCGTCTCGCTCGCCTTTCCGTTAGACTGGGCTAGTTTACTGACGCGCGCTCCTCTACGCGAGTTGATCCTTTCTCTCCCAACAACAGCATAGAACTGACTGGGTCTGACCACCGGCCACGATCACAACCACGACCACGACCACCAGTACAATCTTCTCACATCATGTCACGTCATATCATGTCATTGCTGCGAAGGGAAGAAAGGTAGAAGATAGATCAAGACGAGGAGAGCCAGAAGGGCTTGACGTGCGTCGGGTGGGCTGGGCGGACATGGACAAGGTCGCGCGGTGAAGGGGATGCATACAAATGGTAGACGAGCGGAAGGTGGTGATAGAGTACTTGAGGAAGCTAGCCGAGGTGGATGATCAATGCGAGGCGATAGTGGAAGCTCCGTAAAGGCTCATGACCTAGCCTGGGTGGATGGACCATCTTGACCCTGTCACCCCAACTTTAGTATCCAGGCGTCCTCTCACCGCTCTTTCCCTTTCTGCCAAATCGCCCAAACAAGCTGCCACTCCTTCCCAATCCAGGATTGGCTCCCGAGTCTTGCCCAGCCAGGGGTGTCCTAGCCTGGTTCCTCTCCGAAGGACTGAGGTAGCCACTGCCAGGTTGCGCAGAGGCGGAAAAGTACCCAGTGTCGGCAGCGGCAGCCCCGACGTTGTCGCCCTCGCCCGTACCTCCCACACCAGGGTACCGAGCGCTCGCGGATCGGGGAGCATCGTTGTAGCCCGTCGCGGCGTCAAAGTAGCGTGCCTGTTCCTCCTTGGTAGCCCTCCTGGTTCCATTCCTCGCTAGACCACTGGAAGCAGCAGCGCCGTTACCACTGGAAGACCCGGCGCCCAGGTTGGGACTGGTAAGGCTGGACCAGTCTCGCCCACTGCTAGCAGATCGCGGACCTTCGACGGGACTGGAAGGACCGCCGCGGTGAGAATTAGGCCCATACCTCTTGCTGGCGGCCCGGCTGCTCATTTCCACCTGATCGTTGTCGACGGGGGGAGGCACATTGGGATTCTGACGAGCAGACTTAATGCGGCGAAGCAGAGACTTGTTCCTCTTGGGGCCCGATGCGCCTGTTCCGTCATTTTCCATTCGGTCGTAATCCGGCTCTGGGAAGGGGGAGACGCCGGCAATCTCCTGGCTTGGTGAAGCGAAGCCCTCGGCGGCGCGACGCTTCTCTTCAGCAGTCTGACCCGTCATGAGTGTCTCCATGTCCAGAACGGAGCTGGTGGCAGACGAGTGTCCATCACGGCTGCCCCTGGGATCGTATGGGCCCAGATAAGCGCCGCCGCCTGCTCCACGAGATCCTCCGTTGGCCTTTCCTACCTTCTTGCCGCCCTTGCCACGAGGACTCGACTTGGGCGCGGCAAAGTCTTGCCAGGGCTCGTCATCTTGAACACCCCACATGGCAGCCATGGCCGAGTTGGGCTTGACCGCACTTGCATTTCTTCCGTATCCTCTATCGTGACCATCGGCATCTGACGCCGTGGTAACGCTAGCGTTGTCGTGCGTGCTATCAGAAGGGGCGTACTGTTGCCGACTAGAGGGCAGGCGTGTAGGCTGGTTGCCTGAGGCATCGAATGGCAGGCTTGCCACCACCGGCAGAGAATCGTTGCGCTTCCTACCCGGTCGGGCTTTGCCTCCAGTCTCGGATACAACTCGGGTAGCGGCAGGGCGACGAGATCCGCTGCCAGCACCGTCACTGATCGACAAGCCTGTCATCGGATCAGTGTTGGGGTCAAAAGCCTTGACAGGGGCTCTCTGCGAGCTGTTGGCATGAGGAGTGCAGGCATCATACGGCGAGTCGTGATGAAAGACTGAAGAAGAAGAGAGGCAGATCGAGTCAGAGAACCCGGCCCTGAAACTGATCAGCGCAACCGCCCCTCGTTGCAGTGCTACTCACGACTGCTTCCATGGATACCGCTGGCGTCCAGCTTGTCGATGACGTCCATCCTGCTACCACCAATGGTGTTTGACCTGCTCAGTTGTCCAGCCCTCTGAGCCTTATCTCTCCTCTTGGCCTCTTTCTCCTCTGCAGTCTGCCTTTTGAAGGCGCTTGCGAATTTGCCAACCATGCCACTTCTGGAAGCCGACAGATGTTCATTGTCAAAGGAGGTGGTACGTCCTTTTGAGGGCACCGGAGGCGGTACGCCATTGTTCAAGGGGTCATTGTGGGAGGCTACGTTGCCGGAAGAAGGCAGGGAGGAGAGGGGAGGTTCAGCCGTCGTCATTGGTACTGCTCCTGCATATGAGGTGGAGTGGGACAGTTCTGGTGGCGAGTAGGCTGCGCCTCGGCGGTTGGAACGCGGTCGGTTGTCGTCGGAGGATATCTCCACGACGTCTGACAGGGCAGCGAGGACATTGTCCTGTGTACGACGGGACCGGTGTGCCGGCCGAGAGGATCGGACGGCAGTAGCTGGAATGGAAAACAAGCACAGCAACGAGACGAAGCCGGCAGCGTCGGAAGAAATAGGAGAGGAGGGAGCAGGGTCGGGGGACACCACGTCAGATGAACAGCCCATAAGAGACACGACGTCGATGCACATCAGTGCACCACGGGCCATCGGACGTTGGCCCATCGCTGACGAGAGGCCAGGCAGGACGACGCAGCGCTTGGCTGGCCCTCCTTGCCGATCGCTCTACTTGCCAACGTAGCATCGGAACCGAGAGGAATGGAGTGATGCAACGGCTTGACGCAGATATTGGACGAGAGCCGTTGGTCGAGGCTTTTCTTACTCACACATTGTGCGTCTTCTTCTCTTGAGCAGACGTGGCTAGAGGTCCTGTGATGCGCCGTGGGTCGTGGAGAGCTTGACTGGAGGGATGTGACTGTGGGTATGCGTACTTGGGAGATGTGTTTGCGCGTCGGAATGCTGGTATGGACAGAGAGACAGACGAAGGTGGAGCCAAAGGGTCGATGTTGTGTTGGGTGTGATGGAATGTGAAGCTTGGACGGCAGCTGGGCAAGACCGGGCTAATTTCACTTAGGCTAATCCAACACGGGTGTAGATTTGCGGAGCTATGGCCTGACGAGTGCTTGTGTGATGATGTGCGAATGGATGGGTGCCGTCTTGGGTGTGCGGAGCTGTGTGTGTGTGTGTGTTGCGAGGTCAGGTCAATGCCAAGTCCTTGCGAGTGACTAAGATGCCGCCCTGGGGAGGCGGGGGGTAATCTGGCCTTGTTGTGTCAGGCACGAGGGCCAGGCGTTGCTGTCGCGCGGCAAGTTGCAGTGGTCTCTCAAGGGCGCTCAGGAACGACTGACGCAAAGATGCCAGTCTCAAGGAGATGATCAAGGGAAAGTTTGGTGAGGATGGTGAGGTGAGGTGAAGAAGGAGGACCAGCAGCAGCAGCAGCAGCAGCAGCAGCAGCAGGTGATCGATCCTGGGCGGGTGGACGAGGCTCGTGCAAGAGGCCCACGGGGGCAAGGCCCACCACCACGGCCCACCAGCGCAGCGGGACGGAGGCGACTCAGTGCCCAGGTGCCAGGCGCGGGGACGAGACGAGGCCACGCGCATCACCCACTCCCGCCGGCGCTGATTGTCTCACCTCCCTGGCCTCACCCGCCGGCGGAGCGATCGATGCAAGGCCAGCCGTCCTCCTCGGCACAGAAGCCCTCGCACCCACTCTCTCCCTCCCTCACTCACACGGGCCTACCCAGAGAGATCGGCAAATTATTACGCCCCGATGGCAGCACACTCGCGAGTGGCGTCAAAGGCACCGTGAATCATTGACAATTGGCTCCCGCTCACACCACCCCCAAAGACACACGGGCCAAGCTATGCAACCCATATTGATCCACTCCTTGGGCCAGACGCTACAGAGGCTCACTTCCTTTGCTCCCCCGAAGTAGTCGGCAGCTCCCTCGGCACCTCTTCCGTGATGCCTTCCACTCCCTCTGCGTCCGCCTCCTCCTTTGCCAACCTCTCTAGCTCGTCCAGCGAGGGTTGCTCCCCTTCCTCCTGGGGCACTCCGCCCAGCTCAGCCTCTGATCCCTCTTCACCCTCTTCGACGTGGAAGATGCTACCTCCTAGCTTCTCCTCCAGCCACTCCACAGCTCCCAGATCCAGCACAGTGTTCTTGCGCTTGATCACCTCGTACGCTGGGAGCTCTCCCGGCTTCTTCTTGTCCGTGACCTTCTTTGCTTCTTGCCTCGCTTCTTCAGTCAGAAGATCCAGGCGAATCATTTCGGTATTGGGAATGTTCGCCAGGGCAATGGCAAAGTTCTGCACGTCGCGCCCGTGTGCGTCCAGCTGCTCGGGTGTGTAGATTGGATCCAGAGCTGACGGTCGACCAATTCTTTGCCGAATACCCATCTTCTGCGCTGATTGAGGAGAACGAGGCGCCGTCAGGAAGAGGGTGTCCTCCCAACCCCGAGAGCCCAGAGCTCGACGCAGCGTGCCTGTCACGCGGGGTGGTGCGTCCCAGTACAGCGATGGGATGACGTGAAGCTTTCCTTCCCTCCACCGAGCGCTCAGTGCGCTTCTCAACGCCAATTCCCTCACTCGTCGTGGCAGCTCAGTCGCAAAGTCCCTAGGCTTTGGTCCATGGGCCACTCCACCTCCTCTCAGAAGCGGGTTGCCGCGTGAGCCCAATCGAGCATTACCAGTACCCTTCTGAGGGCGAATCTTCCTTGTGGAATAGTTGACCTCACCACGAGTCTTTGTGCTAGCTGTACCGCTGCGGAGAGAGTCCAGGTGGTATACAATGGCAGAGTGAAGAATATCTCTACGCGGGGTAGTGCCAAAGACGTGAGCAGAGAGGGGCACGTACTGCTGCGATTCCGAGGTGGAAGCGGCAGGCTGCTTCGTGGACGGATGCAGATGCCTCAGCTTCGTGTAGACTCTTGTCTGGTCCTGAGCCGGTGAAAAGGAGGCTACGAAGAGGCAGTAGGTAAGATGAGTGAATAGGTCAGAACGCTGCCGTCATCACTTGTCCATTCGCGCAACAAGACCGGAGTACGATGCTCACCTTGACCGGCTGCGAAGGCCTGAGCGAGATCAGAGACAGACAGACCGCCTTGCTGAGTACTGCTCTGACCAGGTGGAAACATTCCAAATGTCTGCGATTGATTCTGTCCTGAGGCATTGTCGGCGGGATCGAGGGGCGTAGAACCGTGCAGCTGTCTGGCAGCAGCTGGTAGCCTCGACGTGCTAGCCACTGCCTGCCTGAGCTGACCGCCTACTCGTAAAACGTTCTTCATCGTGGACGTGTGATGATCGTGATAGTGGAGTGATCTCTGGAGGATGGCGGATGATGAGCGGATCAAGGTGGATCTTCTTGGCTGCCTCTGCTTCCTGCACTTTTCCGAAAGACGCTGCGCGCACGGCGGACACTTTTTGGCAAAACGTCCAAGCGGACGCCTGGCTACTCACATCTTCTTCCCTCCGCGTCTTCGCCCACAACGATGCCTTGATCCTTGCTTCTCCCGCCCTCGTACAATTGTGCTTGTGCGGAGGAGTTTTCGTTCAGCAGAGGTGAGTACTTGCTACCTGTTCTCCCACTCCCACATCGGCAATGACGATGGCGCATCGAGGCCTTTGCTTAAGCACTGGCTGCGCTTCCTTCATAACTGGCACCTCTTAATTGCTAGTCCTCCCTTTGAGTCGCCATGGCGCCTGACAAAGTGCTGTATTGGCTCAAGGGGTAGGCCGATGCTTTCAACTCGTTTTTCTGAGCCGTCTCTCGTGACCAATATCGTTGCATTTTGACGAACAAGAAGGCTTACACTCCTTTGTTTCGTATATCTGCCTTAGATCTCTACAGAAGATCGTCAGACACATCTACATGTAGGCAGGTCTACACGGTGACTGATAGGCCCAACAGCTATCGTCTTCGACCAATCAGACGAAACATCAGCCTCTAGTGACGCGCCTGTCGAGGTCCTATTACTCTTGCCTCCTCCATAGCGAACGGGCTCACACGTCTTCCTCGCTGCAGGCTCTACGACAAGATGCTCTTCTGTCCGACCTGCGCGAATATCCTCCTCATTGGACATGATGATTCTGGTCGGAATGAATGGGTTTGTCCTACCTGCCCTTATCACTTTCCCATCACGAAGCAGATCACAAAGAGGACACAACTTCGCAGGAAGGAAGTGGACGACGTGATGGGTGGAGAGGATAGCTGGAAGAACGTAGACTCCACGGACACGCCCTGCCCGAAGTGCGAGAATCCGAGAGCGTTCTTCATGCAGCTGCAGATTCGATCAGCCGACGAGCCTAGTGAGTCAAAGAGCGTCTCTCAGACAACCATCCCTGTGTCAGTGTACTGACAACGAACCGCGCCCCTTTTCCACCAGTGACGACCTTCTACCGATGTACAGATGCCAAGTGTGCAAATCAATGGAAAGAGGGATGATACCCAATTGTCACGCCGCACATACGCCGCAGATCTGAAGTATGGTAGGTACTGCGTTTGAGAGTGTCGCCGCTTTCCACTCCAACCCCCCTCTGCGTCCCTTGCCTCTCCTCCCACATTCTCTCCTCGAACACTGCCCCATGCCCGATCCACCCCTCCCCCACCACCACCTTCTACGGCAGGTCTTAAGAGCACTGCTCCTCGAATTCTCTCTTCGGAGAGGATTCGCATCGTGGTCAGCGTTTGTGTCATTTCTGCCAACAAAGAAACCATCGTACGACTTCACATCGTGCGCCTCTCACTTCTTCCCTTGCTTCTCTCCCTTCCTCCTCCTCTCTTTCTCTCTTTGAGGGGAAGCGATGGAGGTTGAACTGAGAGGACCCGGAGGAGAGAGGAACCCTCGCCATCTTCCACTTTTTTCTCTTGACTCTTTCTTCCACTTGGGACTCAGGGGAGGGTCGGCTTGAACAAGGCTGTCCTTCTTCGCTGTCCGGACAGGGTTCTCGGGAGGGTCCAAAGGAGGGTGAGCTTACGGCGGGAGATCGGGTAGGGGTTCAGAGGTAGATTGGGAGTGAGTGGGGGGGGGTAGAGGATCAAGCTCGGCCTGGATAACGGGGCGCACTTGGTTCTTCTCCTCCTCCTTTCCTCTTCAGTCTGCCTCTTTCCCACCTTCTTTAAACTCGTCGGAACTCCCTTTGCCTGAAGTCCCGCTATTCACGAGGAGTCCTGATCTTGGAAAGAAGGAAAGGAGGAGATTGGCTGAAAAATTCGTAGGGTGACATTTCCTTGACCAGATACACCAAAAGTCTACACTGCTCCTTTTCTTTGAACATGACATTGAATTGCATTGGATTAGTAATACTACCCCGCTTTATTCCTCCTCCCCAAGCCGGCCTCTCGGCACTTGTGCTCCGCTCCCATTGTGACTCGTGCTCCGGGTGAGTGTCCCGGAGATGGATGTGGGGAGTGGGAGCGAGCATATCGACAAATAGTCCCTCTTCACCACCTGCGCACGCATTTGCAGAAATACAAACACTCGCACAAACACCGACGATGATCGCTACTTTGTCTCACAGCTCCACTCTATTACTATTGCTCTTCTTGCTACGTTTACAAGTACAAATGGAAGAAAAGGTGCCTCTCTGGGCAGGGGAAATCAAGCCGTCTTCTGTCGCTTCTTTTCCTTCCTTTCCTTCTTCTTCTCCTTCTTCTCCTTCTGCTCTGCCGCCGTGATTTCTCCAGCTGACTCCATGCTGGACTTCACTTCCTTTGGATCGGATTCAGACTTGTCCTTCTTGTTCTTCTTGCTCTCGCTCTCCTTTGAAGGTGAAACGGACTTGTCGCTCTCGTTCTTCTTGGTGTCGGTCTGGCTCTTCTTAGACTTCGTCGGCTTGTCGCTATCCGTGGTGCTGACTGCCTCGGCTGGGGCTGCTGCTGCTGCCGGTGCCGGTGTCGCCGATGTCGCTGCTCCCTTTTGCTTCTTCTCCTTCTTGTTCGCCTTCTTGTCCTTGCGCGGAGACTTGTCTCCAGCAGGCGGAATGGTCTGACCACTGGTAGATGACCCAGCCTTCTTACCCGCTTCAGCAGCGGGAGTAGCGGCAGCGGCATCAGTATCTCCTCCTGCCCCCTTTTCAGCAGCTTGCTTCTCTCTCCGCCTGGCATCTTTCCCAGCCTTCCATGCTTTGCGATGTGCCTTCTTTCGCTCTCGCCTTGCAATGGCCTTCTCCGAGGCCGTACGAGTGGTAGTAGTTGAAGAAGTAGAAGTAGACGGCGTTCCCTCGAGCTGCTTGTCCTCTGTGGTCTTTGGCTGCCGACTCTGCCTCCTCGCCTTTTTCGCTTTGGGCTCTCCCGATCCACTGACTTTTGCCTCTGTCTCTGCCTTTTGCACCCTCTTCACCTCGTCCTCGACCTCTTTGACAATTCCCCTAGGGTCTGCTCCTCCTTGACTCCACTCATTTGTCCTCTCCACCTCGCTCAGCTTTGCCTCGACGTAACGCTTGTACCGATTGTATCTCCTCAGGTGTCCCTTGGCATTGGAGTGGACTTCGACGCTGGTGTCTGTCTTGAGTTGGGAGAGGGGACAGACGAGGCAGGTGATCCATGGGACGCCGGCCTTGGAGGGGGAGAGGGGGGAGAGGTAGAAGGGGGACTCGAGAGATTGAGAAATGGAGAGAGGTGGTATGGAGAGGTCTATCGGAGCTTCGTCATCATCCGAGGAATCAGAAGCATCCTCGTCGTCCTCGTCTTCTTGACTGCCAGATGACTGGTCCTCTTCGTCCTCATCGTCGTCCTGAGGAGCGGCCCTCTTCTTGCCATTGCCCTTGTGCAGCGGCTGTTGACTGCTGGCCTTGACTAGACCGGAAGCTTCCACTTCTGCCGCTTCTTCCATTTCTTCTGACTCCGAGTCCGAGTCCGAGTCTGAATCCGACTGGGCTTGGTCTACCTCGTCTTCGCTGCCGCTTTCGTCGCTACTGTCCTCGTCTTCGTCGAGGAGGGCCTCTGGAGGAGCATCTGCGCTGACGTCGATGCCATTTGCGATGTCCTTGTCCCTCTTGCGGTTGAACTTGGTGAGTCGCTTGAACATCCTTGAGCGTGGACCTGGAGAGGGGGGGGGGGGGAGCTGGTAGACTACGATGTGCGTCGTCAAGGTGTGTGTGGCCAGGAATCAGAAGGAAGCCTCTTGTCTGCGCCTCTTTCCGTCGAGGCTCGCACTCGTTGCAATCGAAATTTTGGCGGAGCGGGCGGAGAGTCTCCACTGCCTCGGCTGCACTGCACTCGCACCACTCCAGCCACCGCGCAGCCCACGAAGAAGTCGACGCTCACAGCCAGACGACCCACTTTTACAAAGACAGGCGGTCCACACCAGCTACGACGACGACGACGACGACGACGACGACCAACAGGACACGCGGATAGCACCCACCTCCTCATTCGCTACTACTCGGCAAGCTACCAGCCATGTCCAGCTCCACCCTCTCCCGTCGCCTGGCTCAGCTGGCCATCGCACCTCACGCCGCCTCTTCCTCTCGCTCCCTCTCGATCAGCCTACCCCGCTTGGCTGAAGCATCGTCATCTACCACAACCGCACCCTCTGGCTCCTCTGCTCCCCCTTCGCAGTCAAGTGAGCGACCGCAAAGATCCACCAGCAGTGCCGGACGTGGCAGGACTGGTCCCTCATCCCGGGGAGGGCCTGGAGCAGGCGATCGTGGATCTCGGCAAGGCGGCAGCGGCGGTGGAAGGACAAGGAGGCCACCTGCCAATAGGTCACTACCACCCTTTCCCGAATGGTTCGCAAAGCAAGGAAGGGAACAGTATGCCAACGCCACTGGAAAGGGACCATTCTGGATTGGCAACACTGTGAGTCTGACATGTGGTCTGCTACTGCCCAATTCAGAGCCGTCAAGATGTAGAACTCACCCTCATACTCACCCTCATGTCTCTGCTCTTCCGCTATCCTCAGCCATTCCCTCTCAACCCCTCCTTCAATCCTCCTGCTCCTGTAGCTCAGAAGGTCCGCGATGAGATGTGGAAGATGCACAGCGAAAATCCTAAGAGGTGGACAGTGAGGAACCTTTCGGGCCTCTTTGGCCAGACAATGGAGAGAACTCAGGCCATTCTCCGACTCAAAGCACTGGAAGGAGAGCTTCAGCAAGAGGTGAGTCGGCCGCACAGCATCGAAGAGGATACAGCGGTCTGGTGGAATGCAACGAGGACGAGAGGTCATCATGATGAGTAAAACACAAAAAATTCGATTAGTCTTGAAGACACAACCATGGTTAGAATACGTATACAATTCGCTGAACACACAGACGGCAACGAGGGATGGAGCATGGAGGACCGCTGCAATCTGCAGAGGAAGAGCTGGTTACATCAGAGGCGAGCCATTGTACTGACTCTTCACCCGCCTCATCCTGCCATCACAGTCTGTCCCTCTGCAAATTTCTTTTCAATCCAACATGGAGCGCCTCCTCGGCTCAGAAGTGAACCTACCGCGTCCCTCGCAAGACCCCAAGAGACCCGACGACCTACAACGGCCCTACGGCGGGTCAGAAGCCTCCCCCGCCCCGCCCCGCGAAGGTGTAGCCAACCTAGAGGCCCGTGGCCCGCTAGCAGAGGAGGTGCGAGAGGAGGACGTCCGAGCCCAGGCCGCCGTGGCAGGTGGAGACGAGGGTGCCGTCGAGCTCAGCCAGTCTGCTCTGGGCGAAGAGCTACAGGCCCAAAAGGAGGAGAACCTCCGTCGACTCACCCTCCTCCCCTCCGGCGAGCCCGACGGGAAGCTCCGCACCAGCGGAGCGGCCGCTTCGTACCTTGGTGCAGGCGCCGAGCTCAAGCCGGAGCGCACCGCTCTGCGTATTGTGGACTTGGGAGCAAAAGCAAAAGATCCTGATGCTTCAGTGTATTCAAAGACGGGAACGATGAAGAAGAATCGGAGAAAGGCGGCAAATAGGAAGAGGGCGACGGAGAAGAAGAGGGTGTTGAGGGAGGCGGCGGCTGCGGCTGCGGCTAGTACGACGACTGGTACGACTGCTCCTCCCAGGGGTAGTGCGTAGACGCAGGTTGCAAATGAGAGCAGTGAAAGTGCTTGGAGGGTGCACGGGAAGTCGAGTGTCTGTACAGGCGCACTGTTCAATGCATATCACGACATGAAGTAGTCAAGGAGCCATATCACAGCCATGCCATGCCATGCCATGCTATGCCATTAGAGCAACATCAGACTCCTGAATCCCTGGTATACAAAAGACATCCACGTCCACGCAATTTCGCAATCATCAGCCATCCTCTCCGCGGCTTGTCTTCCCTCTCTTTCTCTCTCTCTCTCCTCTCAGCCTCCACTCCCTCCCGCACTCCCAACCTCACTGACCCTAATATCAGGAATTGCCCCCTCTCGAATCCCCACTCCAGTCCTCTGTCTCAAGTGACGTGCAGCACCTCCCGACCTCCCTCCTCCTCCTTCTGTTTCTCCCACATTCGGACCTACACCCATGCCTAGACTCAAGCCAAGGCCGCGCGTCTCTTCGTGAGAGGTGACGACGACAGATGAAGGGGCCTCGATGCTCTCTCCGACTCCTGCTCCTGCTCCGGCAGCAGCAGCTGCGCCTGCGCCTGCGCCTGTCGAGTCCTCCTTCTTCTTGTGTTTGTCGTTCCTCCCGCCGCCGCCGCCGCCGCGAGGGGAAAGAGATGTGAAGCCCAGCCCAAAGGGTCCTGCTCTTCCAGCGGCCCTGTTCCGCGTCTTTACAGGCGATGTGCGTGGAGTGATGGTCCCTAGGAGACCGACGAGAATTTGTCCCTCGCTCCCGTCGTCGTCGTCATCGCCGTTGTTTCCGTCTCCATCGTCGGCTCCATCTTGCCGCCTTGCCCCACTTCCCGCCGCGCCGATGCCAATCGGAGGACTTCCCGGACAATCTGCTGCTCCCCACAGGAGGCCGTGCACCGAGCCTCCTCGCACCCGCAGGGGTCGGCCATCCGAACCTAGTCTTCTCCGGAACTTTTGCTTCGGGGAGGAGGAAACCCCCGACCCTGAGGCGCTTGCACAGTAGAGATTTGGAGTAGTTGACGAGGCGGAGAGGGGTGGCGCAGGTGCACGCGCAGAGCCCCGAGCGGGAGAGACTCTGGCGGTTTGCCCGCTTGCTTGGAGGAGCTCATTGGCCTCTTCGGCTTCTTCTTCATCTGAGAGAGATTCTCCCTCGGCTCGCGCATCTTCCTCGTCTGCCAAACGCAGTAGCGGGCGAACGGTAGCCTTCCAGTTGCGAGACCAAGTGTTGTTGCCCTCCCCTAGAGGCTTGCGCCCGTCGTTGCCACTGCCATTAAGGGGGAGAAGACCACCAGGCAATGCGTCGAGAGGAGTTGAACCGAGGATGGGCGAGGGGACCATTGTGAAGCTCGGCGTGGGAGTCATGGGCTGAGAGATGAGTCGCGCGCTACCGGCATCGTAAGTGTCCCACCCTGTAGGCGACGGTAAAGCCTGAGAGCCAAAGTTTGAGGATGTAGGCAGACCCCCTTTGGAAAAGTCGAGTGTCAGCCTTTTTGGATCTGCTGGACCCTCTCCACCGCCCAGCAGAGCACTGGTCTCGCCAGAATTCCGCGGCGTGGCTTCACGATCCATCTCTATCTCTCTGCCAGCAAGAGAGAAAGGCTGTTTCAGACCACCACCCCTGACCAACCAATTGCCTTGTTCACTGCTCCCGATCTCTGAGCTCGACGAGTGAGGGAAGTCTGCCAGCAGACTCTCCAGTCCCTCTACCAGCTGCTCCTCATCGCTGAACTTCAAGCCGTTGTAGCCGTGTTGTATCAGCTCGTCCAGGCAGGAGAAGTCGAGGGCTAAGACGGGCAGATGACATCCGAGCATGTCCACCACCTTCATGGGTAAGTCTAGACCAGATGAGGAGGTATGTAGTGAGACGCCGATATCTGCAGACCCGAGAAGAAGTGGATACTCCCAATTCTCCAGCCAAGCCGTCCTGATCCTGACAAATTCCCAGGCCTCGGTCTTCTCCAGTCGCGCGACTTCCTTCTCGTAGTACGACCTGAGCTCTCCTTTTCCGGTGACGACAATGAGCAGCTTGGGCAGTCGCTCAGCAGGGGTATTGGGCAGCGTGAATGACCTGCGTGATTGGCCAGAGGGCCTTCGGCTACGATGAGATGGGCGGGACCCAGAGGGGGTCCCCGGCCATTCCATCTCTAACGAGTCAGAGGAGGCCGAGGCGGGCAGCCGCACCTCCAATTTAGCCCCGCTGGTCGATCCGTTGCTCGAGTGCTGTTGCAAATCGACGCTGGTACGAGGCGACTCTGAGTATGCCGTCGAGCTCGAGGCCTGGGTCCGGCCACGGATCTCCTTTGCTCGCTTCTCGTACAGCTGCGCTGCTCTCAGCAGGAGACCAAAGTCTTCGTCCGCTGTCCAACTCGTCGAAGAGACTACCAGGGCGGGCCGATCAGCCCTCAACGAGATCTTACCGGCAGCGTCTTGCTGAGTAAAGGGTGTAGACGATTTTGTGACCTGTGACTCTTTGGGCCAGAAGTCTTCGAGATCGGGCGTCAGCCGTGGAGCAAGCCCTTTCCACAATGTATGCGTCTCGCTGACATGGGCCTTCCTGAAGTGTTTCGGAGGTCGATCATGCAGGACAGCTTTGTGTCCTTCAAGCTGCCACTCCACTTCCAGGTGCCGCTTCATTGCGTGAGTCACAAAGAGATGAGCGAAGGCTGTACGTCCAGAGAGCCTTTCTAGAGTCCGAGCAAAGGAGACGAGGGGGGAGTCTTGGCCCAGGCGCAGGCCGAGAATGGTATATCCGAGATTGTGCCAGTCTATCACTACACGAGACGACAGCAGCAGCGAGCATATCCGAATGATCAGCAGCGTCGGCAAGGCAGGCGGGGTCTACAGAAGGAGTCACGAATGAGAGGCAAACATTTGAGCTGCAAATGTCGGTCTGCTGCTCGAATCCATCGGCACTCACCTGAACAAAGATGACCTCCGGCGGCGGCTGGATGGTCATTGTGATCTTCCAAAACAGTCCCACACTCTGCCAGAGGAGCTTGAGAGGAGCTACAGCTACGAATGCCGCCCTGGGCAGCTTCGCAATCCAGCTTGGCACCTCTTTGAGCTTGTGAAAGCGTACGCTACTCCTCTGTATGCTCGTAGGCAGAGACGAACCTCCATAGCCTACGACGGCTACTCTCCATCCTTCATCTGCCAGGGACTCGACGTGATAGCACATCCGGGGTGAGCGACCCACATCGCCGAGTACGACTACAGCTGCTGACCGGCCGAGGGAGGTGCGACTGGTTGTGGTGGAGGCGCGATAGAGTGCGATGTAGAGGAGTAAGGACAGTATGCATATAGACGCCAGTAGGGCGGGTATGAGGATGAGCAGGAGGACAGGGACGAGAATCATGAGGGACGAGGTTGATGGTAGAAAGGAGAGGTGGTGAGGTGCCTTGGCAGCAGCATGAGGCGTTGCCTGACCTTCTGGCCTCGATGCAGGTACGGCAATTGCCAGTCGTAGAGGCAGAGCAGGATGCAGGCGACTGGAGCTCCTTATGCCTCTGTCTTCTATCTACGTGTTCTTGAGCAGAGGCAATCTAAGCAAAGGAGACAATCAAGGGGCCACGACAAGGAGGACAAGGGAAAGAGAGAGAGGGCAGGGCAGAGTAGAGGAACCAAGTCGCGACTCAGGAGGCGCGTTGGGCCAAAGCACAGACCTCGCTCACATCGCTTCTGTCACAGCCACACACCAAGCCCTGCTTGGCGGCGGGGGCGAAGAAGCCACCACCACGCTCCGCCCCGCAATCGCAGACGAGAGCGTGAGAAGAACAAGGCCAACGGCGACGCACCATAGCCAAACGACCAAGTCCTGACAGTCTCTGCCTCACGACGACCAGACGACCAGACGAAGAACTCGACTGAGCCTTCGCCATCGCATACACCTTCATTGCGCATGTTTTGGCAGACCCGCTCTGGTGGTCTCCAATGATGAGCCACACGAGCAGCGCCCTGGGTCTGGGCCACTCCTCGTTTCTGCGAAGCTCCTCGACGACAGTATGCCGTGTGTCTGTCAGCCAATGCACCTGCCGCGCCAGTTCCAATTGTCGGCCTCAGTCAAATCCACCGTGGTAAGAGTATCCAATGTCATTGCAGTAACTCCCACCAGTAGCCGCAAAGCTTGCAGAGATACAGGCAGCAAAGCCTTGGAATTGATGAGCGCATTCTCTCCTGATCCAACTGTCGCTCTGAGCAGATCCTGTGTCCCATTCAACGTCTTTGTTCCCATTTAGAAGGGCTTGTCAGAGTCGGGTGTGTCGTCTGCACATAAAAGAAGAGGAGGAGTGTGACCACACATCAGCAGGAGTGCGGCTGCCGTCAGATGGTCAGCAGAGCAGAGCTCATTTGTACAACTTACCGACGTAGAAGGTCTTGACAAATGGAATCTTGTCCAGAACATCGTGTTGGAAGATGGGCACCTTGCTCATGAACAGCAACACTGCACCACCTGCCGCACCTCCCCAAAGAGCCAGACTGGGCACCCAGCTGATGGTGAGGGGAGAAACGAAATGGAGAAGGAGGGCGCAAGGGATCAGTAAGGATGCTCAGAGCCAACGGGCAAGGCCGAGACTCTGCTGAACCAGTTCTTCCAGCTCATGTAGAGCTTCGCCCACCCAGTCGCGAGTGCCATTCCATGAGCCACCTCATCTCTACCTCTACACATTCTTGCTCCTTGTTTCAAATCGCCTCTATAGCTACCAAGAATACCTTTACTAACCTCATGACAACACCAGGAGTGATTCCGCCAAAGTGAGGCTGGAACTCCGGCTTCCTAGCGCTCACACGGTGACTTGGGCGAAAAGCACCAGAGTAAGCAGGCGCCGACCGAGCGAGTGAGCGAACAGCAGTAGGTCGAATCATTCTTGCTGTGTATGCGACGAGTAAGTGTGGAGAGGAGAGCAGGACAGGGGAGGAGGAGAGAAGACGTTCGATGTGTTGCTTTGAAATTAAGAGGACGGGAAGGGTGATGGCCGCTTCACGGGCGGCAGCGGGCGGGCGGAGGCCTGGGGGCTGGCCTCTGCCTGCCTGCCTGCTCCGTCGGTTCGAGTCGGAACCGCCCGCGCAGAGACAGAAGTCAAATATCAGTCGTACGCCTCTATGGTCCAGAATCAAGATGATCAGAGTCCTCGGAACAGACTTCATGGCAGACGATAGAGAAGCAGACGATCAACGGAACTAAATTCAAGAAGGAGTGGTCATGAGCAAAAGCCCACTCGCTGGTCCTGCACAATGCACAGTGGTCAGGTGCTTGGGATGTTGAAACTACCAGGCAACATCTATCAGCTCGGGGCGTAGCCTCGTCAGGCGTACCTTGGTCCCAATTGCTGACCTCGCGACGGCTAATGCCGTTGTGAAAATTTCGTGCAATGTCCTCTCTTCTTAACAGCAACCACCACCGCTCTGTGCCTGGACGTTCTGACCTTGGCCCACCTTCAGTGTCGACTTTCCGGCACCACCAGCGTTGTTCACGGTCGAAGATCCCATTCTGTCGATCGAACGAAAGATCATAAGTAAGTCAATGCGCAACCAGCAACTTTGCGGGTGTCGTGTGAATACGCCGAGCTACTCACCGGTCCTTGATCTGCTTTGCCATGGTCAGGAAAGCCTGCTCGACATTGGTGGCGCTCTTGGCAGAAGTCTCCAGGAAGGGGATGTTGAGTTGGTCGGCAAATTCCTGCACCATCGGAAAGAAGACGTTGTTCAGCGGACAGTTGATACACCAATATGGATCCTGACCCGGCTGTAGACTCACCTTGGCCACGTTGTACTCTACTGCCTTTTTGCCGACCAAATCGCTCTTGTTGCCCACCAGGAGCTTGTTGACTCCTTCGGTAGCGTAACGGTCGATCTCCTGCAGCCATTGCTTGACATTCGAGAAGGTGTCTGTACGGACAATACGGCAAGAACACCAGGGACGTCAGCAAGTGGCAGGACGGTAGTGCGAATCACTCTCTTCTCACCTTGGTCTGTGACATCGTAGACGACAATGATACCGTGGGCTCCTCGGTAGTACTGAGGGACGTGAGACATCGATTAGACGCATGGAATGAGTCAGTGCTGCTTTCCAAGCGCAAGTCTGGGCGTTCACAATGATGGGCGGCTGACAGCCCCGGCGGCCACGGCAGCCGTAGTGACATCCGACGCCCTCCATGCATGAGCCAGGCTGATGATACATACCGAAGATGTGATGGTTCGGAACCTGGGTTGCGCAGAGCGATGAGGATTGGTAGGCATGTCAGTGTCAGTTATTCACTCGCTGCTGCCCCTGGCTTCGCCGAGTCATTCCGGAGGGCATCTCATACGCCTCGCCACACCACTCACCTCTCTTGTCCGGCTGTGTCCCACTAAAGTGGAGCAAAAGTCAAGGAATCCCACATAGGTTCAGTATGCAGATGCGGGTAAGAAGCCCTTTGCCAATGTTGAACTCACGATCTGCAGCTTCACAGTCTTTCCCTCGAGCTCAATGGTACGAATCTTGAAGTCAACGCCGATCGCTGTGAGGAGACCATGTGATGAGCTGCCGTCAGCCGCTTGAATCCACGCAAGCTACACCGGCAGTGCTCGAAAAGCTGTGGTTCAGTCCCACAGCGCACCAATTACTCACTCGAGATGTACGACTCAGTGTATGTGTCGTCTGCGAATCGCAACAGAAGACAAGACTTTCCTACACCGGAGTCACCGATTAGCAGGAGCTGCGAGGGCAAAGAAAGGGCATGCATCTCGGCGATCAGCACTGTACTGATGATCGGCTCGTCGACAAAGCTGACTGCTATCACAGGAGCAGTATCCTCACCTTGAAGAGGAGATCGTACTCTGGGTTCATGGTAGCTGAAGTGGTTGCAAGGGCAGAGCGGAGTACGGGAGACAAGTGTGGCTCGGCGACGACGAGATCCTTTCGATGTGTCCCTTTGTGGCGTAAGCGAGGAAGCGCAGGGGATCTGATCTGCGCCGGAAGTTTCAGATACGAACGAGGGGGGAGTCGAAGTTGTGCGTCAAGTGAGAGGTGACAGACAGAAGTACGAGGTGACGATGGTCCAGTCAGGGGCGCAGTGGTAGATGGCAAGTGGGAGGCAGTGGAGAGAAACAGACGCGCCTGGCTGTGTTGGCAACGCAACTCAAGGCTCCGCCGCCCACGCCGCCTCCGACCCCCCGCGCTTTGGCCATACAGCAACGGGGAGGTGATGCCAAGGTCGATCTCCACGCTTCCTCTTGACGACAAAGGGACTCCTCATCACTCTCACCTCGCATCTCGTCGCCGTCGTCTTCGTCTTCGACCCATCGGACGCTTCTGCTGCCACATCCTTGTGCTCTGGAAGGGGGCCATCCCGTGAGCAGACGGGATCTTGCAGAACATCACCTCCTGAGGCTCCTCGCCTCGCGCCATGCCTCCCCCTGCTGCCGGACCCATACGCCTGCACTCTCGCGTATATGTCGCCAAATTCGGGCATGGAACTGTGCTCTTCGTTGGTCAGACTTCCTTCGCTGCAGGCGTATGGGTGGGAATCGCTCTTGACCCTGACGAGGGGGAAGGAAAGAATGATGGCAGCGTAGCAGGCAAGAGATACTTCGAAGCCGAGCCTGGCAGGGGTATCTTTGTGAGACCGACTCAGATAGAGGTTCTCCCCGAAGAAGAGTACGAAGAGGAAGAAGAAGAGACGGCAGAGGATGTGACTGTTGAGCCATACACGATCGATCAAGATCAGTCGGGAGACAGCCGTGGCGCAGACACATTGAGTCAGGCTTCCCCTCCGGCTAGCATGCTACGTGGACTGCCATCAACACCGCAGGTCCGCACAACTGCACCGGGAGCATCAATCGCCCCTTCTTCGCTTCGTCGACTCCCCAGTACCGATTCACGGAGTGGTCTGCCCAGCATCGGCCGGTCCAGTAGCCCAGACAAGAGCACCATGCGACCTCCCTCGCGGCCTGCCTCACGTCCTTCACTGGTCTCGCGTTCTTCGGTCGCTTCTTCGGTAGCCTCCTCCGTCGGCACTGCCCCCGCTAGTCGTCGTTCAGTCGTATCATCTCCATCGAAGTCTGGCCCTCCCAGTCGTGCATCTCCAGCCAAGCCTGCTTCGACGACACCGGCTGCCAGATCTGCTGCTCCTCTTCGCCCAGTGACGTCCGGAAGGACTTCCGTCGCTTCCGCTGTGCGTCCAGGTGCCCCTGCCAGGCCAGCGGCCCCAAGATCTACCACGAGTGGCACAAATACTGGTACTGCAGTCCGCCCGACACCTTCGACGAGCGTCAGTAGAGCTACACCTATTAGCCAGTCACGCCCAGGACTTAGACCGGCCGCTAGCTCTAGTGCAACGAGTGCGGCCCCCGATGCACAGAGTACCTCGGCAAGAGCCGCTCTGCGACCAGTCACCAAGGCCCGTCCCAGCATGATGGCCCCGTCTCTCAGCCGAGGTGAAAGTGCAACCTCAGGCCGGACCCAAATGCTGTCGCGTCGAAGTTCTGCAGATACGTCAGACCAAGCAACGCCGACAGCCAGAGGCTTTGAGCACGTAGATCTATCATTGAGTCCCAGTGCCGAAGCTCGTCAGCGACTGAACGTTGCCCGAGCCAAGGCGGAGTCGCAGCGAAATCCTCCGTCTCAAGAGACGCAGCTCTATTCGGAAGACGACGAGGAAGATCTAGTTGGCACTGCTCTGTCTGATGGCATGGACGACCTTCAAAGACCGGCAGCCATCGTCTCAGCCGCTCAGAGTCAAGAGCTTGCCGCCCTCAAACGCGAAATTGAGGAGCTCCGCGTTCGGAACAGGCTCAACGAGAAGCGAAGGGACGAGGAGAGGGTCAAGGTGAAGGAGCTTGAGAGCTGGAAGGAAGAGGTCGCTGAGAAGCTCAAGACAAGCGACAGTACCACGGAGAAGGCTCAAAAGCTGTCGGCGGAAGTTTTGAGCCTGCAGACTACAGAGCGGGAACTCGTCATCCTCAAGAGCGAGCTTGAAGAACGAGTCGAGGAGTTGAGCGAGCAGCTGGAAATGGCCGCCCTCGATCGAGAGGTTGCAGAAGAGAAAGCCGAAGCTGCCGCTGCCGACCTTCAAGAAATCAAACAGCTCAACGAAGAGCTCTCACTGGAGCTTGACCTTCTTCGCGAGGAGAATAAGGCGTACGAGCATGGCGATGTCGACGTCGAGCAGAGCTCTACTGCTTGGGTCCATCTGCAGAAACAGAATGAACGCTTGAAAGAGGCCCTGCTCAAGCTTCGAGACGTCACTACGGAAACCGACTACGAGCAACGACGAAGGATTTCAGACTTGGAGAAAGAGCTCGACTCCCTTGCCGATGTACAAGATTCGCGAGACGCTCTAGCGGCGAAGCTTCAGGCGAATGAAGCGCAGCTGGACGATGTCAAGACTCAACTCGACGATGCTCTTGGAGCCGAAGAGATGGTTGAGCAGCTTACAGAGCGGAACCTCTTCCTCGGAGAGCGCATGAATGAGCTGACAGCGGGCATTGAGGAGCTCGAGGCTCTCAAAGAGCTCAATGAGGAACTTGAAGAGATCCACCTCGAGACTGAACGTCAGCTGCAAGAAGAGGTCGATCTCAAGGAAGTTGCCATACGCGAGTGGGAGGCGCGATGTCAAGCGCTTGAGACCAACGCTGTCGACTACGAGGCAACCTTCTCGCAGTTCAGAGAGCTTGTGCTCAATTTGCAGAATGATCTCGAGGTTCTACGGGCGGAGCGAGATGGCCTCCTGGAAGATGGCCAGAACGCAGCCAGCTTGAACAGTCAAAGTCGGGAGATGCTGAGCTTGAACATGAAGCTGCAATCCTCCGCTCTGAAGTCTCAAGCGAGAACGATTGAGAATGAGCTCGGACGAATGAAGTTCGAGCAGGCGACCCTGCATCTGGAGATGCTCATGCCATACCTGCCACCGCCTTTCGTGGAAGAGGGCGACCGCGATGCCCTGTCTGGCCTGCTGTTCTTCAAGCGGATGTCATCCAAAGCAGATCTCATCAGGAGCAGTGTCGAGTCGAAGCACGACATCGCACAGGTGATCGGGTCTCTGTCATCAGAGGTGACTACTGTCGGTGAGGACGGTGTGCTGACCTCCACCCAGAAAGTCCCAGAGCACCTCGTCACCGTGTGCCAATTGCGTCATTCGCTGGCACACTTCTCCGCCGTGTGCAGCTCAGTCGTCGCAATGCTTCGATCGGCTCCTCCCAAGGTCTTCCTCAAATGTGGGCGGATGTTCAAGGAAGTCCAGGCTGCTGTTGAAGGTCGAGTCGACGCTTTCGTCGAAGCCTTGCGACATGAAGAATTGAAGGAGAATGAGTGCAATGTCGACTTCAAGCGCATCGTACGTCAATTTGAAGACCTCAGCTACGCCTTGGTGGTATCGCAGGAAGAGGAGATACAGGCTCTCCACCAACAAGCAGAGAGTGGGGGCTCTGTTGAGCTCTTGCCAAGCTACGGCGATGGCGACCTCGCAGCAAAGGAGGTCGGTAGCGCTACTCTCCTTGACCTCGATCTTGATACCTTGTCGGCATCGCTCTGGAGCGCTCAGAGTCTGCTGGCCCGTGAGAACATTGCTTGGCAGCTACAAGGCAAGACCGTGCGGGGCGACTATCTTGAGCCCCTTGACCGTCTCTTTGGTGACGTCAAAGCTGCAAAGTTGCTCGCGAAGAAGCTGCTTCGCCGCCTATCAAGCCTTGCCTCGAACGACGAGGCAGTGTCCATGGCTGCGATTGGCAATTTGCCCTCTCTTGGCCGCCTGAGCTCCAAGCTTGTCGCCTTTGCCACTACGCTCGAGTCTGCCGTCCTCGCATACCTCAACGAGACAAAGGCAGCAGGGTCATCCTTCGTGCTCACAGACCTCTTGAGTACCGTCAAGGCTGCAGCACGTGAGCTGAGCACGACTGATACCGAAGAAGACTCCGGCACAAGTCACGCGGGCACGGACGATCCATGGCAAGAGGCCATTGCTGCTACCACGCACCTGTCTGCCACTATCAATGGGTTGGTGATGGGCGCTACCGAGCAGGACAATGTCATCAAGATCAGCGGTATCGTTCCCTGGGAGCCCCGTTCGAAGGCTGTGCACGAGATCGCGTCACACAACGTTGAGCTGGAGCGTCAGGCGTTGAGGCTTCAGGACGACCTGCGCGATTTATACCAGCAGATCAAGGCGCGAGATAGTGCTCTGCAAGAAGGTGCTATCAAGCTCGAGCGTCTGAACAAGAAGCTCGAGAAGAGCAAGGGTCAAGACGAGGAAATTGAGGAGGCGAGAGCTCGACTGAACGAAGCGCGTCAACAAGCCAAGGCGTACCAAGATGCGAATGGTGTTCTCCAAGCTGAATTGGAGGCATTGGAGAAGGTCAAGGAAGCGCTGGATACTCAAATCGCGGCCAATAAAGCTCGAGATGGTGGCAAGGATACCCTCAAGCCTGGGACGATCGGAGGCGCAGGATCGCCTTCGGAGTATTCTCTGCTCCCCTCAGCCTCCGTCCTTCCTGCAAGTCACCTCGAGACTCATTACCTCCTCGATCAACTAGACGCCATGAGAGGCGCTTTGAAGTATCTACGCGAAGAGAACGCTCTCTTGCTCTCCGCTGGCTGGACAGCCGAATCCTGCGGCCTGGCACCCCTTGTGCATGACCTACAAGTCGAAGTGGAGACGGCAGGTGCTCCCGCTGATTCCCTTGCACAAGCAGAAGCGAGCCTGACGGGCCTTCCACATAAGGCGAAGCGTGCGGGTCCCACTGATGATGAATTGAGGACGGTGGCCAGTGAGAGGAAGAGCCTCTACTCTAGTCTGCTGCAGCTATCTGCCAGCCCGAAGGTCGTCGTCCTTCCACCCAGGCCTACCGTCGCGGATACCAGCGAGAGCAACAAGGATTCCCCCGCTCCTGGAGACGCTCCACGCGATCCTGCTGCCATGAAGCGCAGGGTACGACCCTGGCAGCCTGCGTCGAAGCTCCCGAGCCGTCAGTACGAGGCGCAACAAGCGCGTGTGGTGGATCTCGGTCTACGCTTCCAGAGGCTGGTCGAGCGAAGTCGACCTCTGGGAGGTACGATGGAGGGGTCTCTCTCACTAAGAGCTAAAGCGATGCAGATGCCAGTGGTGAGGAGTCTGAAGACCTGAAGAAGGGAGAGATTGGAGCGGGGCAGCGGCCTCTTCTTTTACGTGCGGTAGACTTTTATTTCATCTTGTATACTATCATCAAATTCAGATCTTCCCAAGGTCATCTGTCACCTTGATATCCACGCTTCCCCTTACCTTGGACTTGTGCGACGCAAAGGAGAGGTAGAGAGGGGGCGGAAGAAAGGAGTGCGGCACATAAGGAACAACGAGGCGTGCCAATGCGAGCCGAGCGTGAGTAGACCAGAACGCTTTGAGCTTAAGCAACCTCGGCAAGCTGTGCAAGGCATTGATTGGCAGGGTGATAAGAGGAACCAGATTGGATCCGGTGCAGAGGTGGAAGAAAGGCATGGGGAGTGCAGATGGGCAGACAGGCGCTTAGGCCCAGGCCAAGCAACGCCTGACTGACGTTGAGAAAGCCGTCTTGTCGTTCGCCTGTCTGTGCCTGAGTGGTGGACCCCGCACAGCGGAGCGGAGCTTTGAAGGTGCATGGGCTCGCGGCTGCCCCTGGCAGCTTTCCCCCTCGGAAGCGGAGGGGCCAAGGCAAGGAAGGACAGGTGAGCGGAGCGGCAGACAGGCGCAGACAGCACAGGAAGGCGGGTGATGGCTCAACTCAAGTCGCGCCTCTGCTCGTCGTCCAACACCTTCATAGTCGTCGAAGCCTTGTTCTTGTTCGCGCGTACTAGGCGCATTCAGAGTCGCCTCGTCTCGCCTCGCCTTGCCTCGCCTCGCCTTGCCTTCAACACCCATCACACCCTACTCGTACTCTCCTACCGACCACTACAACACCGCATCCCTTCTCATCACCTTGGCGCGGCACACAAAATCACACCTTCGACTTTCTGTGCATTCACCAACCTCCTTTTGGCCTACGCACTCACATCCTACTCGCAGAGACACCCCTCTCACCACTGATCTCAGCTTCAGCCTCGACCAGACGATCCTCGCATGATTCAATAAACATTCTCATCAGCTACCCCGACCCTTTGCGCCCCTCGACACCTTTGCCGATGATGCTAAGGCGGAACAAGAAGAAGGAGCAGCAGGCACCACCAGCCGCCAGTGGCAGTACAGGGCCCCTCAGCGATGCAGACCCCTATGCCACTGCGACCTCACCCCACTCGACATCTCGACCGGCAACCATCGAGCCACAGCAGTCTCCCACTTCTAGTCGTACAACGGGCAGCTTCGGCAGAGCTGCCCAGGCTGATCTGCGGCGACAACAGAGGGGCTACCAGGGAAATGGCAACCTCGGCTCCAGCGGAGATGGTGACAGAGGCATGCCTAGCAGTGGCAGTGCAGAAGCTATGCCACCACCTGGTGCACAATCCTCCTACCCACAAACAGGCTCGGGCATGCCATCGTCTGCCTCTACTGCCACTTTTGCACAACCTCAAAGTACTTCAAGATCAGGGGGAGCTCTTGGCTTCATCTTCTCAAAGGCCAAGAATACATTCGCCGGCTCTTCGTCAAATACTGGGGGCGGCGAGAGTGGTCACATGGCTTCCACCTCGCTAGGCTCCAGCTCAGGCATGCCTGCTTCCTCTACTTCAATGGCATCACTGGCTAGCTTGCAAGAGGATGGTGACTTCTACAGGATCGACCCCAGAGCACCTGGCATGCAAAATGGAGCAATGTCCTCGCCATCCAAAGGCAGCCGCCCGATGGGAGACGATGCAGACTCTCGCCAGAGGGGCGGTCGCTTCGTCGGCAGCGAGGCAATGCCGGCTACCGCATCTTCCCCTACCAGTAAAGGGTTCTTCTCGCGCGATCGCAAGACCTCTGTAGCCTCCACGACTCGTGCCCATGCAGCCGTGCGAGGAGCTGGCAACGGCTCTAGCAACGCCTCGGGGCATGCAAACACTGGATCACTCGGCGGAGGAGGTTACGGACAATTCAGTAGGAGTCAGGCTGATCTGACCTCTCGCCGCGAATACGATAGTCCTGCTTCCATGTCATCCGACCTGCCCAGGATGCCTTTCATGGCCCCCTCCAAGTCACAGACGGCGAACAGTATCGGCGCACCTGCTCTGGACGATCGAGCCTTCTTGAGATCACCAAGCCCACGCAGCATGTTCTCGCGTAGCGCAGACGAGCTGGCGCCCAACCCTGCCTCCTTGTCTCCCAACGGCAAGGCAGGCGGACTACGAAGCCCCTCCCCTCAGATGTTTGGTCAAAATGGTTCCATTCCACTCGGCAGCGGTATCGTCGCCTTTGCTACACCTGACGAACAAGATGAGACCTCACAGCAGCCGATGTGGATAGATGGGACCGGCCGAACTCTTCAGGCCGGCTCTTCCCACTCGTCCAGGGCAGTGTCTCCCAGCGGGTCAAAAGGTGAAATGGCCGTTTCGCTCGGCACTGGTGGTGGAAACAGCTCTCAGAGTACTCAGATGGCCTTTTCTTATGGAGCTCGTGCAATTAGCCCATCTCCGGAATCAAAAGCCAGTCATAACCGTACGGGCTCGAAGTTTGCTACCCCTGATACATTCTTTGGACCTTCATCATCTGGCAAGAAGTCTGCATCCAGAGGGATGGGCCATTCTGGAGGCCTCTCGACGTCCTTCAGCCTGACGAACGTCGCAGCAGGCGCCTCGAACGTGATTGACAGGCTACGCGGGCCAGGAGGTACTGGTTTGCCGACTGAGCCACAGAGATCAGCTTCACTTCCGCCTGGTGTGGTCTTCCAGGGCCTGCTCAACCGCAACATGAATGTAGCAGTACCTCTCTCACAGCTGGGAGGACAGAGTCAGAGAGAGAAGGATGTGTCAAAAGGTTGGAAGCCGTACAAGGTCTTGCTCAAGGATGGGCAGATGATGTTCTTTAAGCCACCTGGTCAAGTCATCGACGAGGTGAAGGATCTCTTCCCCTCTTCGGTCGTCAGGCAGTCTGCTGCATCAGTCAGCGCGCAAGAAGCCGTCTCCCGAGGACTAGGCCATCAAAACTTTGATGCAGCCATGCTGAAGCAGAGCGGTCTCGGCACTCAAGATCTATTGAACGCTACCAAGGCTAGGGATGGGTCCAGCTTGTTACCAATGCCGCGCAGCATCCCTTCATCGCCGGTCAAAAAATCGCCGCTGGCATCCGGCCAGGACGAGGAGACGCACAGGAAGGAAACCTCGGGACCTACAAGGCCGAGCTGGCATAGAGAGGGCAAGCACAAAGACCTTGAGCTCTCCCAAAGTATACAGATGCCGGCCTCTTGGCCAGCGCGCATTCAGAGCGGCTCTTTCGAAGCGCTGGTGCACGAATTCGTCTTTGCTTCACAGTCTACTACCGATGATGACCCATCGGATGCAGCTCACATGCTTCAGACCGTCCTGTACGTGAGCCTTGCAAATGGAAAGTCGATACGAGACTTTCTTGTACAGCTGAAGGGAGAGCTCACGCAAGCTCTCGTAGTTGAAATCGGCGATGTACTGCAAGGGCAAAAGTGCGACAGTCAAGAGGACGTAGACCGCTTCAAGACAGGTGTGCGGACTCGTGTGAGCTCATGCTGCGATCTGCTCGTCCTGCATCACGCGGATGGGCTGCAGGGCGAGAACGCAGAGCTCCTTCAAGATCTTGCAAAGGAAGTCTGCGGTCTCAACTTCGATGTCAATACAGGGCTTGGGCAGCACAGCCTCGGTACACCGGGCGAAGGGGAGCAAGACGTAACACTCTCATCAGATAGGGACGACTCCAAGTTGAGGAGTAATGCCGCTCGGCCGAAGCTCGCATCACTTGCCCAAGGTCACTTGTCTGGGTCTGACCTGCTCAGCTTCGAGCCTGCCGATGTCGCTACTCAGATTCAAGCTTTTCACTGCGACAGGCTCAGAGCGTTAGCTATCCCCCGTCTGTGGGTTTCAACCTTCGCAAGGCGAGAAGCCCCTACCGAGGGCGGGGAGGATGGCCTCCCGGCGCCTTCTTTCTTCGGATTCAGTGGTGCACAGCCGCACTACTTGACTCGATTGGTTCTGGACCAGCTCGTGGGCCGGAGTGCCGTCTCGAAGCAGCACGTTTCCTCCACAGCAGCAAAGCATCGCGCTGCCCTGCTCCGACACTGGATTGCAGTTGCTTCTTACCTGCTCAGCTTTGGAGATATCCTTGGCTGGGCTGCCATTATGGTGGCGCTCTGCTCAAGAGCAGTTGCAAGATTGCAGCATTCGTGGCGATACGTCGCTGAGGGTGACCGTATACTCCACGCTACCTCTTGGACGCCTAAGCTGGCGAAGCTAGGCTGGAGTGAAGAAGGCCAGACGCACCTTGCAGGTGTAGTGACGCTCAGCGCTATCACATCTAGGCAATTCAAGGACAAGGACGGCAGGAAACAGCAACCGATACCTTTCTTCGGCGATTCTCTCAGCCGCATCCAAGACGTGCTTGGCGCTTCGAGCATCGACAGTAGACTGCCATTTGCCCCTTTGACGCAAGAGGTGACTTGCCTGTATGACCTTGTCGGGGCATGGTTCACCGACAGCTGTCAAAGTCAGCCCCTTCGACCTGCTGCGATACCAGGGGTAGGCTCCCCAGTCAAAGAGTTTCAGCACGCTCTCCAGACGTTGGCCGCTGGTGGCTCCGTGTCAAGTGTCTCCTCTTACCTTGCTACCTCTGTTCTCATCGAACCTTGCGGCTTGGGCAACCTGGACCTGCACTGGCGCCCCTCCCTTCCCCCACAGCTCAACGCCAAGGCGCTCATTCCTCTGATGTTCCCCGAAGCTCTTCCAACTCTCGACTTGCTGAATCGGGAGGATGTAGTGAACATCCTCTACCCCGGCATGTCGCAACAAAGACGGCCGAGTGGCTCCTTGGGTGGCGCTGAAGCTTCTGCTGGCTTTGCTAGGTACGTTCGCTCACCGCTCGGAGGAGCACCTCTGAAGGGTCGCTCTAGCCCGGCGTCTTTGCGCCGTACCAGGACCTACCCTGCAATTGGTACTCGAAACAAGAGCGTGCCCTTTGGAGACATCAGCGAATGGGCTGCTTTAGCAGACAGAGGCGCTGCACCTCATGATGAAGGGACAGTGTTCAGGATCGGATCAGATCTAGTGCTCAAGGCAACCGAAGACGCTCAACTCAACTCAAGCTCTGGATCCCCGATGCTGAGCAACGCTCGATTCTCTCAGGAGCTCAGCAGGAGTAGACCGCTGTCTCAAATGTCGAAGAGATCCAGCCTTCCCGCTTCTCAGCGAAGCTCCATGGTGGATGCGTTCGTCTCTGTACAGGTGGTCGTGAAAGCTGCGAGCCTAGAGAGACTAGTCGATATCCTCGTGCTAGGCGTGTCCGACCTCACTGTCACGCTCTCCGACGACAATGGCGAGATACCTCTCCAAAGCGCAAGGAGGTCAAAGCTGTCAATGGATGTGCACGCCTTCCGCACCTCCTTCTTGGCCACCTATCGAAGCACCTGCACCCCTATTGTCCTCTTCGAGTTCTTGCGGAAGAGGTTCTTGGCTGCCGTCAATGCTGCCAAGGAGATGTCTTCGATGCCACAGGGTGCCAATACCAGTCGCTTTCCCAGCTGGAGCATGTTCCCTGTATCCTCCGCCAAAAGTGAGGCTGGGCTCGATTCTGCTGATCGGGACTACGCTGCTCGAGTGAGATCAGGCGTCGTCTCGATCTTGACAGTCTGGACACAACGGCATACTCAAGACTTTTTGGACTTCCCAGAGCTCCTGGCTGCTTTCGATGCCTTCATTGGTCAGCAAGAAGAGTCGTTGCAGGGCGCAACGAGTGTGACGACCGCATCAAAGGGCGATACTGATTTGTCCAAGGCGGTTGCTGCGCTTCAAGAGGTGGCTTCCACGCTGAGAGTGAACATGCTCAGGATCAACACACGAACTCAGTTCAAGCTGGAGGGCCCACCTCTGAAGGAGCCGTCTCCGAATGACGAGGGTATGATTGATGGCCAGACTGCAATCGAGCGAGGCGACTTTGATGCTGCCGGCCCACTTCAGATTGTCGAGCACCTGGAATGTGTCGCTTCCGTATTTTTCGACAAGATCAGTGAGAAGGACCTTCTGATGGCCGCAGAGCTCTTTGAGCGACAAGCGACCGATCCTCTAGGGTGGCATGTGAATCGCGAGTCAGGTGCGGCGGAGCCACAAATGGTGACAATGTACAAGCTTTTGGAATCTCTGACGCCCCAAGATGGGGATCATGGGGTAGCGTCACTCTCGCAAAAGCTACCTGCCAGCATCCGAGATGCTTGCTCTGCCCATAGTCTCCTCCGTGGCTGGGTCGCTGTCCACATCATTGAGCAGCGGATAGGCCTCGAGCGTAGACAGTCTCGAATCGAGAAGCTCTTGGATGCTATCTGGATCTGCAGAGCTCGGATGCTCAATGCTCGGTCAGAGGAGGTGTCGTCGACACCGCTGAGTGCTAGTGCCCCTCTCCAAGACGCAACAGTCGGATCCTTCGTCGAGAGCGTCATTGTAGGCAGTCTGACCGCTCCCGAGAGTCGCACTTTCGTCAGGGCATGGCAAGGAGTCTGCCATTCAAGAGGTGGTACTGGGGAAAGATTGGAAGATCTGATCCCAGCCTCAGACTCGCTTCCAACTCTCAATGCTGCCTCGGCCTCGCAACCATCGACCCCCGATGTTGGCTGGCTCTTGCGGTCTCTTGCACAAGCTGTCTCACGCAAGTCACCTCTCGCTCTTGCTGACAGCACTCTGGTCGATTTTGAGCGATCTCAAATTGTTTTCAACCTCATCGAGTCTTCTTTCGCGATCCGCCCTACCCCCGTCAGCCAGGCAATCGCAGAAACGGCCAGCGCACGATTGGCCGCCATGCAACTCAGGCTCCGCAGAGTGCATTGGGATCGCCGGACATTCCGCGAAGAGGCCGCTCGCGAAGCACTTGAAGGTCAGCCACTGCCTAGCACGACGTGTTATCGAGCTGTCAGGCCATTGCAGAAGATCACAGTTGCACATGCAGAGAAACAGCGTCGAGACCGGGCAGCCTTCGATTCTTTGAGAACAGCCGCGATGTCGACGACAGCCTCCAGTCAGGGCTTCGACTCGAGTGCTAACAGTAGTGCGCCCGTGACTCGGTCACCCGGCTTTGGTCCACAAGAGATTATCGGCAGACCTTCCTTCACTGTCACCCCAGCGGCTCCAGGTCCGGCTATTTCGGCCGAAAAACGTTCCCGCCGAGTGACGGCTTTGTTCCGTGGAGCTGTCCGCGGAACCACCGGTCTGATAGCCAGCGGCAACGACAAGACAGAACGAACTGGTGCAGAAATATCTCAACGCTCCGCTGGCAGCCTGTTGAATTTGATCTCAACCAACCAGAAACCGGCCTCTGTCATCAACCTCGCTGGTGCTCGAGTAGCTCTGTGGCAAAATACTCAGCGCTCGTACACTTTTCACGTCTCTGCTCAAGATGGCGACTGTTATCTTTTGCAGGCGGCTACACAGGACGATGCGAATGAGTGGCTCAATCAAGTCTCGAAGACCATCCGCGAGGCGCCTGTGTCTCGTACAGGACACCCCTCGCAGTCAGACAGCAAGAAGGGCGGCTCGGCGGCGTTGCTTAGCAAGAGCAAGAGCGGAACAACGACTGCGCCGACTCATTCGGAGCCATTCTACGGGGTCGAGCTGAAGATTCTTGCGGACAGAGAGGGCAGGTCCGTCCCGTTGGGCCTGGAGAGGATGCTGGCTGTCGTCGAGGCACGTGGTCTGAAAGAGCAGGGTATCTATCGAATCTCCGGAGCTAAGAATGCCATCGAAGGCCTCAAGCAGGCGCTTTCCACTCAAGCAGCCGAGAGTGTGAATTTCGAGCACGGCGAGTTCAGCGATGTCCACACCATTGCAGGAGCCATCAAGCAGTGGTACAGAGAGCTGCCAGAGCCTGTGGTGCCTTTCGCCTTCTACCACCGCCTTATCGCAGCAGAGGGCATCGAGTCTCACGACGAGAGATTGTACGCCATCCGCGACGTCATCTGGGAGTTCCCTCGACATCACTTCCAGCTCTTGCAAAGGACTGCAGAGCATCTCGGTCGTGTGGCTGACGAGGCCGAGTTTAACAAGATGCAGCCACACAATCTCGGTCTGGTCTTTGGAACCTCGTTGCTCAACCCAGCGCCTTCGGCCACATCCATCGCAGAGAGCTTCGGGTCCCTTGGCAAGGCGGCCAATGTTGTCAAGCTGATCCTGACCTTCCACGACTGGCTCTTCGAGCCTGAAGCGGCGGCAGATGCCACTGTTGAGGAGCCTGGGGATGCGACTGTCACCGGGCGGTCCGAAGCAGATACAGAGATGGCCGCAGACGATATAGATGAGCCAGCTGCAGACACTAGCATCGTCGCCACCTCGGTTAGCGCACCTGAGCCACTCCAAACCATTGCGATTAAGGAGGAAGCAGTGGAGGGTGAAGATGCGGAAGTGGACGCACCGCCTCAAGAAAGCTATCGTATCCCCGGCCTGCCGCCTCATGACGATTCCAGTCTTCTACCTGCCGGTCAAGCAGACGAGGATCTGGAGCTACTGCTCACTTCGGACGCATCTGCCGACACGGATCGACTCCTGGCTCAGCTACAAGCAGAAGCGGACGCAGATGCTGCTGCAGCTGCAGCTCCAAACTCTCCCTCTGCCGCTGTGAGCGCATCGGAATCACAAGCAGGTCTTGCTGCCAGCACTACCTCGGACAGCGAGGGAGGCGAGATGGAGGTAATGGAGCAGCCCGAGGTGGCCAGGCGGCGCAAGGGAGCTTCGCAGGCTCGGAGGTCTATGCGCGAGGAGTCGGTGTATGCCGATGCCCTCGAGGTTGCCCTGGACAGCACATCGGTGACGAGGGCGAGCTTGCTGCCGGATGAGGCGATGCTGGACATGTTGCGGATGATGGGTGCGAGTGAGCTGCAGGAGGCAAAGGAAGATGGAGCAAGTGGGATCTGACGAGCAGACGCCATGCCACAACGGCCATTCGATTCTTTCTGTTTTGTCTTCCCCTTTTGTTTCTTTTATTCCCTGTCTTTTTCTGCACGTCCAAGTATGGAGGTTCTTGGTTCTGACTTTGTTCTCCCACCGCTCGTCACCAGTAGCCCCCGTCTTATTCCCCTTTGCGTCCCCGTCTTCATTTCCTTTCGTGTCGTCCTCGACCGCGTCGTAGGACACCGTGCATATTGAATGCCTATTCTCCCACCTCGACTGCTTGCATGCGTACTGCTTCCCTCTTGCCCACTTGTCAGTCTGCGTCTCTTCAAAACCATGAAGAAATTGGAGCGGCCAGAAGGGTCTCGCGCGCTTCTTTGCAGACAGACCACCCTGAGTGAAAATGAGAATGTGGAGACCCCGCACTTGGCACTGGCACTGGCACTGCACTGCACCTGCACCTGCAGTCCGATTGCCGGCTGCACAAGGGCGCGGCCAGAGCAGGCAGAATGCCGGCGAGTCGAGTGGGTGAGTGGGTGAGCTCAGTCTAGACTTGGACTACCCCGCACCTGCACCCGCTCTGGGATTGGGCGCCGAGCCTAGGAGATCAGAGGAAAGGAGAGGAGAGGAGAGGAGCTGGCCAATCGGTCATCTCTACCTCTTACTGTATACCTTCTTTAATCTGGGGCTTCTTCCATTTGTTCCGTCTCGCTTCTCAGACGGCCACAATGTCTTCCTCATCGTCACGATCCAACAGACCTAGCGGGGAAGGAGCCAAGGATGGATCTGATCATCATGAATCCACTCGCCATCGCATTGCGCGAATTGCCGGACAATTAGGGGCAGGCTTGACAACTCGATCCCAGCGATCCTCTTCTTCCTCCTCCTCTACATCTTCCTCATCTTCCTCTTCCTCTTCCTCTTCCTCTGCGTCTGCCGTATCAGTGCCCAATGATCGTCTCCTCTCCATCTCCAGGCAGCTAGGCGGAGCCGTCACATCCCCCTTTGCCTCCCGTCAAGCGCTACGCACCGGTAGTGGGCCCATCTTGAATCCATCGGGTGGATGGACAGTGGGCAGCGGTAGCGTGATGAATTCTCACCTCACACCGCACGAAGAGGCAAAGCAATGGGAGAGATTACCGAGGTATAAGGAATTGCCAAAGGAGGGAGGATTTCCTGGGTGTGCGTGGGAAGTTTGGGGAAAGGGAGATCAGCTGGGGACGCTCAATTTGCTGACGGACGCGGTGAGGGCCAAGGCTGCGAGGGAGGAGATCAGGGTGAGTGTGATATCCCGCCAGGGGAGGTCGGCTTACAGGGAGATAGAGGAGGCCTAATGTCCGTTCACTCTTTCTTCCCCTCCCCTTCTCTAGACGGGCCACTGCGTCTCCCTCACATGGCCAATGCATCTTCCTATAGACCCAGCCTTTGGCCGCAAAGCCGCTACGCATACTCCCTGGGGCAAAGGAGGGGACTTTTACACTTCGCATAGGAGGGCAGTTCTTCACGAGCGTCGAGTCGCCGGCGAGGCGGTCGAGGACCGATCGGATGGGGATGAAAAGGCGGCTGTGAGCGATGATGAGATTCATATCAATACTCAGAGCGGATCGCAATGGGATGGTTTCAGGTGAGTAGTCGTCACAAAGGCTGGGCTGCTAGCTTGGGTCAGAATTTGTGCTGAGTGAACTTGCATCTCTGTTGCCATGCACAGCCACTTTGGACATCTCTCTCTGGACTGCTTCTATCAAGGACACACCCGCAAAGCCATCCACCAGTCCTTTGAGCGCGGGCTCGATCGACCCATCGACCCTCGAGGCGAGGCCGGTCCGCCACTGGGCATTCAAGCCTGGGCGCAAAAGGGCATTTGTGGTCGTGGTGTTCTGCTAGACGTGTGGGGCTGGCTGCTACGCAACAATGACGGCAATGCTCCCTATGATCCGGCTCGCTCCCACGCCATCTCTCTCGCAGACGTGCAAGCTTGTGCTCGTGCTCAGGGCGTTCACTTCCGTAAAGGCGACATCCTGCTCATTCGCACCGGTTGGACGTTACGCTACTATCACTCTACGCCCGAGGAACGTCGCGAGAATTCTACGGGCAAAAAGGGCTTTGTGGGTCTAGAGCAAGGAGAGGATGTCCTCGAGTGGCTCTGGGATCATCACTTTGCCGCCGTCGCCTCGGACTGCCCAGCCTTTGAGCGCTGGCCTGCTCCCATGGGCACGCCCCATCTACACGAGACGCTCCTGGCAATGTGGGGTTGCCCAATCGGGGAAATGTTTGACTTGGAAAAGTTGACGGAGCAGTGTCAGACGCACAGGAGGTGGACATTTTACTTTTCCAGCTGGCCACTGAATGTCTTTGGCGGCGTTGCAAGTACGGCCAATGCTGGTGCGACCTTTTGAGGAGAAGAGACGAGGGACACCCTGTACGCGCCTTTGTCTTGGTTCGGGGAGACGTGGGCGGCGCGTGGAATCGCAAGGCAGTTGTCGGGAGCGCGGGGCGTGGTTGTGGTGCCGTGGGTGTGGTGTGGTGCCCTGGCGGCGTGGCTCTGGCTTCCATTGTGCGTCGGCGCTTCCGCGCGTGCAGCAGCGCCTGACTGTCAAAGTCGAACATCTTCCGCCCGCCGCCGCCCCAATTCAACTCGATGCGACACGAGGAAGATCCCCGCGCTTCACTTCCTCATCGCCACTCCCTCTTCTTGCCCTACCCTCCCCTCCCCCCCTTTCCTGTCACCTTTACATTCACTTCGCACTTGGCGTGTCCTTCTACATTGTCCTTTCGTGAGTACTACTCCCCGAGTGCAGTATGTCATGTGGTGTTTGCGAACAGGAAGTCAGGAGATCATCGTGATGAAAGAATAACCCGGTCTGCAAACCGACGTTTAGCTCTCCCTTTATCGGGAGGGTGATGCGAGCTTCGCCTTTAATCGGGCACCCATTCAAGTCACTGAAGCAAACAGGAGAAGGAAGGAGGAGGTGGTGGAGGTAGTAGTAGTGAGATTACCGCACTCTTCACAATGGACGGACCGTGATATAGCTCTCTCCATGTTCGCCCCGTACGTGCCGGATGCGATACTCACGCAGCTTCTCGTCTCTCCCTCTTCCCCCCTCGTCTCTGCCTTGACGCGCCTCCAGTCACACTTGAACATACATTCGCTCCTTGATACCCTGTCCCCCACCTCAAACGACTCTCCTTCAGCATCACAATGGCTCTCATCGACACCAAGCCAAAGGGCCAGCGTAATCTGGCCGGCATTGAGAACTACTCGAAGTTCTGGCAAAAGGACTCGAAGAACGATGGTGACGTCGACATGAACAACCGAAAGTCCGAGTACACCAGCGTCGTCAATGGTTACTACGATGGAGCTACCGACTTGTACGAGTACGGTTGGGGTCAGAACTTCCACTTTGCCCGCTACTACCCCGGGGAGGGTTTCCACCAGGCCCTCGCCCGCCACGAGCACTACCTCGCTCACTCTATGCAGCTCAAGCCCAAGATGAGGGTCTTGGATGTTGGATGTGGTGTTGGTGGACCAGCCAGGGAGATTGCTCGCTTCGCCGGCGTCGAAATTGTTGGACTGAACAACAACGAGTATCAGATTGCTCGTGCTGAAAAGTACACCAAGAAGGCTGGTCTGCAGGATCAGGTCAGCTTTGTCAAGGGAGACTTCATGAAGCTGGAGGAGCAGTTCGGACCCAACTCCTTCGATGCCGTGTATGCCATCGAGGCCACCTGCCACGCTCCCGAGTGGGAGGGCGTGTATGGTGAGATCTACAAGGTGCTCAAGCCTGGTGGAATCTTTGGCGTGTACGAGTGGTGCATGACCGACGCCTTTGACGCCTCCAACCCGGAGCACAAGCGCATCCAGCACGGAATCGAGGTTGGAGACGGTATCCCCGAGATGAGGCCCATTGCCGCTGCCCGCAAGGCTCTTAAGACGGTGGGCTTTGAGATCTTGCAGGAGGCAGACTTGGCTGACCAGGGAGACAAGATTCCTTGGTACTACCCACTGGCAGGTGACCTGAGGCAGTGCCAGACTGTCTGGGACCTCTTCATGTGCTGGAGGATGACTTGGGTGGGAGCTACCGTGACTCAGACCACTGTCAAGGTCCTCGAGACGGTGGGTCTTGCACCAAAGGGTACCCATGACGTGGGTGAGCAGCTCAAGATTGCCGCAGAGGCACTGGTCACTGGTGGTCAGGCAAAGCTCTTCACTCCCATGATGCACTTTGTCTGCAAGAAGAAGGAGGCTGCCAAGTAAATCAGCACCGGATACAAATGTAGACTCTATAGGCTAGTAGGGGTGAGCCTCTGGACTCTTGGCACCATTCCTCCTCTCTGGACGACCCCACATTATCATCATATGCTCCTTTCCCTTTCCCTCATTGACCCCGGCTGCGTTCCATTCCTTTACTGTCAATGCTATATACACTTGCCGCGGCTCTCGATTTCATTACCTCTACCTCTAGTCTGATACCTCTAGTGAAGCACTCTTGACAATCTCCTCGTCCTGTCTGATAATCCCATTTCAGGTCTTTCCTGGAAATCACCCTGCTTTAGGCTACTCTGAACACACCTCCCTCTTGCCCTGCTTTAGGTTACTCTGAACACACCTCCCTCTTGATCACTCCTCTCATTAGTCGCTTGTAACTCCCACTGCCCACGATTTCTCCACCGGCCACCTTCGCTCCACCAGTGGACGATGCCGTCCCATTCTTTTTGAGAAGAGGGCATGCGCTCTTCCTCTCCCTCTTCGTCTGCTCCTCCTTGCATTCCAGAGCGAGAAGAGGAGGCAGAGGTAGGAAAGGGAAGGTCTGTTACGTTTTGGAAGGCACGACGCATGTGATTGAGAGGGTTTGAAGATGATTTGGTGGAGAGCTTCGAGGGGCGGTGGAAGTAGAGGGTTGGGATGGGGAGGGGTGGAGTAAATGTTGGGAGCTGGTGACCGACAGTCATGAGAGAGAAGAGATGTCAATGAGATGTTCGCAGTTTACGTACGAATGAGACGGCTCTCCTTGAATCTGCGGGAACTCACCGACAGCATTCCCCCACAGATTGCCACGATGCTCCCCAACCTCCCCTCTCCACCTCTATTCCTCTCTTTACGAGCCCAATGTACCGCCCCCTCCAGTGCCGCTGTAGCTCCCTGTCCAAATCCGAGGAGATGCACCGCCCCCGCAGGCCAGCCACACCTCCCCACGACCTCTTGCATAACTTCTTCAAATCCCTTTAGGAACTTGCCCAGCTCCTGTCGGGCGAAAGGGAGTGTCTCCCCGAGTGGGCTAATGGCCTCCCAGTAGCACCAATGCTTCTGTCCTGCCTCCTCCCCTTCCTGTTCATCACCAGGAAAGGAGAGCCACGGTATCGGATGCGCACCCTGCAGCGCTAATACTGCCGTCTGGGGTAGAGTACCTTGTAGTCGTTTTCCGAGATTGGAAAAGGGGGTCAGATGATCGCCTAGCCCGTGCAGGAGGATGAGGAGGTTGGAGTCGATGCCTGTTGGAGAGGGGGAGTAGGCGTATTTGAAGGGTGGTGGTGGTGGGGAGGATGCGTTGGAAGAGGAGGAGGAGGAGCTGAAAGGAGGTACCTTGGTGGTGGCTTCGTTGGGGAGAGGTTGTAGGTGAAGGGGCTGGGATGTTGGTGGCAGCTGGGCAGTGGGAGATTCGGAAGGAGGTCCATTGGAGGCTGCGCTGCTTGAAGGCCGCGATGGAATCGTCTCTACCGCTTTTGGCGTCGAGAGAGACGTAGTACTCTGTACGGTATCGGCCACCACAGTAGCTGCCGCACCCCCTGGCTTCCTTGCGCTGCTATTGAGAAATCCCTTCTTCATCTGCCTTTCATCGTCTTTAGTATCTGCGCCGGGAAGTCCGGAAGAATCGTGGTTGGTTTTTGCTCCTTGGCTGCTCCCCTTCTCTGCTTCCGTCTGTGGAGGCAGTGCGTTGCAGTTTCAGGCTGAGTTGGGTATAGGGAGGGCGGAGTGTGAATTATTATTGCTTCCGCTCTCACTCAACCACGAATTGATTGCACGTCCACCAAGTCACGATTCTTCCGAGGAGGGGACTGGCTCATCGTCCTCCTGTACCACACTTAGTCACACACATTTCACACTGGCTCCTCATCCTTGAGCTCATACAATCGTACTCGGCGGTCACGGAGAGAGTCAGAGATCGCAGTCTCTGCTCGCCAAGATGGCCTGCCACTATGAGGGTGAGGCATATGGAGATAGCTCCTGACGGCATGGCTCTGGGGCCCCTCTGTCCGCGCTGCGCTAATGTCGTCCGTCTCTCCTCACCCTCTTGACAGGATACATGCCTGACACTAATCGTCCACAGATCGAAGCGGTCAATGTGGAGGACTTGACGCCTGAGCTGCTGTGGAATAGGTGCATTCGCAAGAGGAGACCCGTCATCATCAATGGCTTTCCCAAGGATGCAGAGTGGAAGGCAGAGCAGTGGGTGAGTTCAGTCGCGATCCCGCTCAGCACACCTCGACGCTTCACGTTGCTGACCCTAGCATACTGCTCCACCACACCGCCAGACTGATCTGGCGCACCTAGCAGAGCTTGCCGGCCACGCACCAGTTAAAATCGAGCCCATCGATCCTCGCCTAGGACACTTTGGCACCGCCGCCAAGAGGCAGAAGGTCGCTTTTGCAGAATTCATCAAGAGATTGAGGGACCCGCTCAAGAAGAAAGGGGACTGGTACCTCACCACTCAGTACGACAGCGAAGATGAAGATGAGGATCAGCAACGAGCTGCACATCATCGGAAGAATGGGGAGAAAGTTAATGGGAAGAGGAAAAGGGAGGCTGCACCACCAGAGGAAGAAGCGTATGCATCAGATTCGGCTGCATCCTCGTCTTCTACCGCAAGCAGCTCCTCTTCCTCGCCCATCGAGGTATCGCTGCCCGTATACGAACCGGAGATCAATTCCCTGCCGGCCAAGTTTCGACCACCGCCTCTGGACCCCCTCTTGCCATCTCCCACTCATGCTCTTGCAGATGACTTCCCTCTTCAGCCGGCGCTGATGGGCAACCTTGTATTGCAACAGACGAATCTGTGGCTTGGCAACTGTCAAGAAGGCAAAAGTAGCGGCTTGCATCATGACTTTCATGATAACCTGTACGCTCTAGTGAGTCGAAGCGGACTCAAAAGCATTGATCAAGAGATCTGTCGTATTACTTGCTGATTTACCTCGTATTGCACTTCACTAGCTCTCTGGACGCAAGCGCTTCATCCTCTTCCCACCTCCGTACCATCTCCTTCTACACCCCAGAGGTACAGTTGAAAGAGTCCATCCGAATGGTCTCATCGAGTACACGCCTCGTGGGTCTCGCCATATACGTCACCCGGTGTGCCACCGTTTGCCCCTACGCTCGGACGGCCTGCCGCAGACCGAGGCAGCAAGATGGTCTCTTCTCGCCCGAAGACAAGAGCTGCGGGAAGCTTGGGAGCAAGATGTGACTCCAAATGGCGAAGGGCACATTCCAAGTGATAGGCGAAAAGGCAAGGCTCGCATGACGCACAAGATGGAAGAGACCCTGGCGGCATATGAAGATGGCATTGATCGCGTCGAGAGAGTCACTGCATTCGAAGCAGAAGAGGAGTCCTCGTCTTCGTACGAAGAGGAAGAGGAAGAGGACCTACTCACAGAAGAGAGTGACTTTGACGGCGAGACCTTCGAGGAACGTCGTACCAGGGACCAAGAGGTCCTTCAAGCACTGCTCGCTGCCAGTGAAGAGGCGCGACGCCACCACTTCGAGTCAGGCGGGACAATGGAAACTCTGTACAGATCAGACAGCGATGACTATGACGATTCTGATGAAGTCGACTTCTACGAGTCTCTCGAAGAAGACTCCGTAGAGCCCGGGGGTGCTTTCGCAGATGGTCGTCACCTACCCATCGAGTACGAGCGCCTCATTGCTCGCGCCCAAGAAGGCGATCGAGTAGCGATCGAGATGGTTGCCCACCTTCAGAGACAGCTTGACGCTGATCAGACACAGGATGACGCAAGCGATGAGGAAGAGTCCGCTGCCGACTCCAGCCCCAGAGACGTTCTCCGTATCCCACGCAATCCCGGTAGCAATCTACCAGGCGGTCTTCGAAGGGACGAAGACATTGACGAGTACGAAGACCACCTAGAATACGACGACGGCGTCACTCCAGCTGAGGTCCTGTTTTTGGGCAACGAGGAGGGACCTGCTGACTTCATGATAGACTTCGAAAACGAGGAGAGTGAGGAGGAAGGCGACGATCTACAGCAGCAGCAGGAACTACTAGCCATGAATGCTCTGAGGAGGCAGACTGCCCTTAACCTCATCAGATCGGGAGGGCCCGCACAGGCGAGGGGCGAAGAAATCCTGAGGCAGATTGAAGCTCAAGAAGTCGAGGCACAGCGCCAAGGTCAAGAGCTGGCCCAACGAGCTATAGCCTCCGCACCCACCTCGCAAGACGATGGCACTTCTGTCTCTAGTTCGGATGACAGTGTCGACGAGAACGACGTTGAGGAGATGAAGGATGCCATCCTTGCCCATCTTGAGGCAGGAGGAGAGGTCATCTTGGACGAGAACGAGGTCAATACGCTCAACGCACAGGGTCGTCCTGCGCAAGCTGATGGTGTCATAGCCTCGGAACTGCGTGGAAAGCAAGAAGACAACGAGACTAGTGACGAAGAGTCCAGCTCTGATGCAGCCTTCCCTTCGGAGGCTATCAGTGATGCCGACGACGATGGCGAGGCTGACAACGACGAGTACGATGACGATGATGATGATGACTCTTCTGGATCGGGGTGGGGTGAAGAGGGGGACGTCGACGACTCCGAAGCAGTCCTCGCCGCTCTCGAGGCTCAGGCCAAAAGTCGCAATCTACAGCAGAACAATGGACAAGACGGTAGAGCCTCTATGGGCAAATCTGCTCCAGAGCACACAGAAGACCGAGAGCCATTGAGCTTCTCCCGCATCAACCCTCTGGTACTTCACCGACACTTTGGCATCCCCGATGCCATCTCTGCGCCTAGAAACGGAAGGGCGGGCGTACCACTACCTCCAGGACGGCACTTGCGACCAGACGAGCGATGCCCTCATCCCATCGTGGTAGATCTCTTGCCTGGACAGATGCTCTACCTGCCCGCCAGCTGGTGGCATGAGGTCACGAGTGAGGCGCATGCTCCCACTGGGAAAGAAAGCAACGGCACCAGTGAGGCAGCAGAGGCCAATGTGCACATGGCTCTGAATTGGTGGTTCCACCCGCCAGACAATCTGACGCCGCTGCCGGCAAAGCAGAACATTGCCGCAACCAACGGAGGCATGGGGCCGGCGAGATCCTCCTCAACAGCTCACCCCAGTAGCTTTGAGCAGCCCTACCAAGATGCGGCTGTATGGAACTTCATTCGAGCGAAAGTCAATCGCAGGCTCAAGAGAGCGAAGAGGGCCGCGCAGGCAATGAAAGAGGGCAAAGGTGCAGCTGCTGTTGGAAAGAAGAGGAAGCAGTGATGGTGTGTCTCTTTGTGGCGGTAGTGTTCTTTCTGTTGCGATCCAATGTCACCGTCATCATGACTCTCATGAATACACATGTCCTTGCCATCCTCAATCTGCGAGAGCTCAAATAGACGTCTTGCCTAACCCCCCACCTGACCCTGACCTTTCTCGATGGCCGTTCCGTTCGTTCCGGGCTCGGGCTGCGAGTGGTCGTCGGAGTTTGTCTTTGCGCAACGCAACGCCCGAGCGGCGTCCGGGCAAACCCGCTTTTTTTTTCGAGCTTACGAGGCGAGGCGAGCAAAGGGGAGCGAGAGCCAAAGTGCGTGTGGAGAGGCAAAGGCAGACCAAGGCAGATCTTCCTGCCGGGCAGCAGCAGCAGCAGCAGCAGCAGTCAGGCGAGCAAAGCACACCAAAGGCCTGGGTTACCATTACTACGCTCTTCTGCGTATTCATTTCCCCCCATCATCAGGCAGACGGTACATTACAAGACTGTGCTCGCTCTCTTCTGGCCCTGCCTTCATCCCATTCCTCTTCTCTGTTCCTCTCCACCTTTCTGGCAGAGGCGAAGTACCCCCCTCTCAGCACCCAGTAGCTTCCTCTCAAACTTAGCTTCGCAGCACCACCATTTGCCTCGATCATGGCGGCGGAAGATCCCCAAGAGAAGCCCTCGCAGCAGTCCGCCGAGGATGAGAAGGCCGTTGCTGTCAATGGCGAGACTCAGGAGGAGGGACAGGAAGCACAGGTCGACCCAGGTGAGTCTTCCGTCACTTAGCCGCATTCATGCCAAGCTGCGTTGCCATACGAAGGACGAGGCTGACCAACTCACATGCTTGCCCCCTTCACTGGTTCGTCTCCTCCAGACCTTCTTCCGTTCGATCTCTCCCTCCACTTCCCCGACAGGCCCCTCCTCCCTGCATCCGCAACAAGCCTCGGACTGCCTTCCACCCCTTCTCCTCTGAAGCTCGCCGTACAGCCAACAGAGACGCTCAATGATATCCGTATGACCCTAGCGGATAGCCCTGAAGGCTACTGGCTCGGTGCATACTGCTTCCGTAGAGCTCCCTCTGCTCCTTCGACACAGGTCAATGGATCGGGTGCTCATGCCAAGTCTCAGGGAGAAAAGGTGGGAGAGTGGGTTGAGCTGAGGGAAGTGTTCGAGGGAGTTGCAAAGGAGGAGAGGGATCTGTACATCTCTTATGGTGAGGCCCAAGCAGAAGAATAGCAGAGTTGGAACTCTCAGCTCACAGAGACAACTTGCGCATACCCTTCGTCCTCTGCAGCTCCGTTCAACGAAGCAGAAGCTAGAGGCCATCTTCAGCGTCTGCGAGACCTCCTCTCACCGAGCCACCAAGACTCCACGACCCCAGCCATCGATGCAGGTATGAGCGTCCAAGATGCCGTCAGGCATCCTGACCTCTGGACAAAGGAGGCGACTGGATTCGCTGCTGCTCAAGCAGCCGCTGTGAACAAGGCCAAGGGCAGTAAGCTTCCAGCACCAGATCTCGCCGAGGAGGCAGGAAAGACCCCCTTTCAAGACTGGTCAGCGGACGGTATTCACGGCGACTATCAATCGCTCGCTCGTCTTGTGCCACAACAAGCACGCCCGCTGCGCTTCTTCCCTACCTGTCTTCGCAACCTCGCCATCTCCAGCTGGTCACCGCCGCCCCAGCATCTCAAGGTGCGGGGCCAGCTGCTCTACCTCCAGGTAGGCACACTCGAAGGCGAGACCATCTTCATCACTGCCTCTACCCACGGCTTCTACGTCAACCGCTCCACATCCTCCAAGTTCGACCCCTCGCCCCGACCGAATGGAGAAGACTACCACAGCAACTCGCTCTTCGATCTTCTCTGCGGCTACTCTGCCCAATTCTTGTCCAACTTTGCCAAGATCTTCAACGACCCTCTGTCCGTCAGGGATTTCTTTGCCGTCGTTCCCTTGTCGAACTGCGTCCCTGCCGCCCCTTGGCTCGCCCGCAGTCATAACCACACCGCCGATGCTCTTCGCCCCCAGACGGCTTTCCTCCTGACGGGCACAACCTCCCTCGATTCATTGGAGGGTACTCGGGATTGGAACGAAGAGATCCAGTCAGCTCGCGAACTGCCTCGATCTAGTCTTCCTGAGCGTCACATCAGGGAGCGCGCCCTGGCTCGTCTTTACTCTGAGTTCTCCAAGTCGGCCGCCAACGCTGTTCCCAAGGTGGCCGCAGGCGAAGTGCAAGCCCTCAATCCGATGGACAAGCTCGAGGCCCAGATGTTCTGTGTCAACAATCTCTTCATCTCGCGCGGCGTGGATGGTGTTGACATTTACCCTTATCTCGGAGGTGACGAAGCTGCCCATGTCGCTGTCAGCAAGGATGTGCAGGGCATCAGAGTGCTCAATTCGCTTGACGTGGAGGGCCTTTGCCTTCTGGGCACGGTAGTTGTAGACTGGCAGGGAGAGAGATGGGTGGCTCAAAGCATCATTCCCGGTCTCTTCAGGAAGAGGGACGAGGAGGATGTAGAGGTGCTCAAGGAGGACGGAGAGAAGGTCGAGGCAGAGGCAGAATCCAAGTCGGCGACTGAGACTGCCAAGAAGTCCGACGGCAAGGCCGATCCTCTGGAGGATACCCAGGTCGTCTACGGCGGTGTGGAGGGTCCAGAGGTGATCCGCACCAACGCCTCATTCCACAAGGTCTTTGAGCAAGTGGCAAAGTCACTGCACCTGTCCAAGCACCCCGTCAAGGATGCCAAGAGCGTCTCTCACGACCTGTGGCTCAGTGTCGACTCCAAGGGTCTTCGAGGCGCTGATGGTCGAAAGTACGCTCTCGATGTCGCTAGGCTGGCTCCAGTCGATGTCGAATTTGCAGAAAAGGACCTAGAGGGCTCTATCCTGGAGGGCGACGGCAGTGCAGCCGACAGATATCCTCATGAGATGATCCTGCTCCGACCTGAGCTGCTGGAGATCTACTGGGACTCGCAATTCCGCTCGTGGGCACGCGAGCAGCTCAGCAAGAAGCAGAAGGAGAAGGACGACGAGCTGGAGAAGAAGGCTGCCCTAGAGAACGGCACTGAGAAGAAGGCTATTGAGAATGGCGACGTGCCAGCGGAGAGCTCTGAACCCTCAGCTGAGAAAGAGGAGCAAGCGACCGAGCCTACTATCGACTCGTCTGCCTTCGACCTGTCCTTCAACCCAGACGCTTTCGTCAAATTCAAGCCGCCGACAGAAGACCCTTCCAGTGCCGCTCCGATGATCACAGACGAGTCAGACCCTTCGGTAGCCGCCGTCCGTGCAGCTTCCAAGTACCTCCGTGATTCGGCGATCCCGCGACTCGTTACCGATGTCGCATTCGGCGTCGTCTCGCCGGTCGACGGTCAGTCTCTGTCGAGGCAGATGCACGTGCGCGGCATCAACATGCGCTATCTGGGTACCCTCGCCCACTTGGCCCATCCTTCCCAGCATGGAAGGCTTGATCAAGAGGTTCTCAAGCGCTGTGGACCTGGTCACAACGTCTCATTGAGGATTCTCCGAGACATTGCTCTGCAGGAGATGGTTCTGCGAAGCGCCAAGCGCATCCTGGCATCATTGCTCAAGGCGAGCGCTACAGCAGATATCACTGCCTGCGTTTCTCACTTCCTCAACTGCCTGCTGGGTACTGCTCGGGAGGCTTCTCCCACCGCCGAGTGGACCCCATCGCCATTCGAGGACTCTTCCTTCACACCGACATGGGTTCAGCTCACTCCTGAGACACTGTCTCAGCGCATCCAAGGCGAAGTCAGGAAAAGATTCAGGCTCGAACTGCCTGCAGACTACCTCAAAACTCAGGTGAGGAAGCCTCAGCTACTGCGTGAGCTGTGCATGCGTTCGGGTATCCAGCTCAGGCTACGGGACTACGCTTTCGAGGCGCTACCAACGACAAATGGTGTTCACGCCAACGACTCTGCCCAAGCTACCACATCGGACGCAGAGGCCTCGGCTAATGCTAGCGCCAATGATAGCAGTGCGGCAAAGAAGAAGAAGAAGAGCACGGGGGCCAAGAAGATCGCTAAAGAGTCGGAAAAGAAGGCTCAGACTACCACTTTCACAGCTGACGACGTGCTCAACATGGTGCCGGTGATTAAGGACTCGGCCTCGACGAGCAAAGTTGCCGAGGATGCCTTTGAGACCGGCAGGATTACCATCATGTCTCGTGGTGATCGTGAGCTCGGTGTGGATTTGCTCCTCGAGGGTCTTTCCTTCCACGAGACGATCTACGGTATGGCCCACCCTGAAACGGCTCGCTGCTATGCCCTCTTTGCCGCTGTGGTGCACCAATTCTCTGGCATCATCAATGCCGAGACTGCCGCCAAGATTCGCGAAGAGCAAGAGAAGCAGGGCACAGAAGACGTTCAGGTCGAGCTACCGGCGTACACCGAGCACCTCTCTGGCGCTACCGCTTTGCGATATCAGCGACAGGCAGTGACCATCTCTGAGCGAACACTGGGTCTGGACCACACCGAGACATTGGCTCAGTGGGCTTCGCTGGCCATCTTGGAGCGAGCAGAAGGCAACTTTGAGGCTGCACTCCGATGCCAGGCCCGAGTCCTCGAGCTGCAAGATATCATCATTGGTCAAGTGCACCCAGAGCGCATTTCTGCCCTGTCCAACCTGGCTACGACGTTGCAGAATGCCCGCAACTTCGAAGTCTCCCTCAAGGTCTTCCAAAGCGCTCACCAGCTCGCCTTGGATCTCTTTGGACCGGACAATCTCCACACTGCCAACCAGGCCTTTGAGCTCTGCCAGGCCCAGAGTCTCGTGGGCGACTTGCGCACCGCCCTCGACACTCTCAAGGAGAGTGTTCGAATCTTCGAAGCCGAGTACGGCAAGGACCATCCTTCCACAAAGGAGGCCGCTTCCTTCCTCAGTCGACTTGCCGCCGCCGCCGTACGTGTAGCCAAGTCGGAGCAGAGTCAAAAAGCTCGCGAGGCTCGCTCCGGCAACCTTCTCAAGGGAGCCGCCGCCGCCATCAACGCCTCGCGCGGTAGCGGCGTGGGCTCCGTAGGCTCTGGAGCAGCGGCAGCCGGTCAAGTAGGTTCCGCCTCCGGTGCGGCCACAGTTGCGGCTGCTGCTGCCTCGAGTGGTGCCAAGAAGGCGGGCGGGAGCTCGAAAGGCCCTGACCCGGAGCTGAGCGTGGATGAATTGGTCAAGTACATTTCTGGTGGGGGAGCAGCCAAGAGTGCAAAGGGTAAAAAGTCGGCAGGATCTAGAACCAAGACTAGCGCCACCAGTGGTAGTAGTGGTAGTGGTAGTGGTAGTGCAAGGAAGGGATTGTAACGAGGGACAGAACAAAAGGGAAGACGACTGCTGTTCTTCTTTTTCGCGTCCTCGCAGACGTTCGAATACCGTGCACACTGCCTTTTAGTCTATACATACGGGATTCAACACCACTCACTCAGCATATACGTTACGTTACGTTTTTTTCGTTCCTTTGGCCGTTCCTTTGGCAAAGAAGAAGAAGAAGAGGAAGGGAAGGAAGAGTGGGGAAGGAGGCAGTAGTAAGAGTGGAAAAAAGACTAGTAGCAAGCAGAGGCTTCCATCGTTGTCTGTACATTCGCTTCATCTCAACTATGGCTAGTGTGAAGAAGAAAGTTAAGGAACGTCAATGCAAAAATCTCATCAGCATCAGACCTAAGTGTGCGTGTGCAAACTTAGCCAAGCGTAGTGTACAGTGGAGCAGAGCAACGAGGGGTCATTGGCATGAGCGGTATGAAGATTAGATAGTGACCCAAAGCGAAAGTGGATGCAAAGGAGAGTTCCGAGAACAAGATGAAAAGACAGAATAAAGAAGAGAAGGTGATCGATATGGAAGAGAGGTGGAAAGAGGGAGGAGTGGGGGTGCGGGGGAAAAGTCTATAGCTGCATATGCCGGTCCTACCACTTCGAGCATCCTGTCTGTCAGATGTACGCTTACGCTCCTATTTGTCCTCCTTTGTTTCCTGCTTACTCTTAGCCTCGGCCGCCTCCTTTTCCGCCTCCTCCCTCTCCTCTGCCATCTCCTCCAATTCCGAATCCAAGTCAATTTCACCTTCAAAGTCTTCCATCTCCTCGGGTGCACGATGGATGAACCTAAGAATCTTGTCTGAATACTTGTGTTCTGCCAATTGTGGATTGTTGCGACGTACGAGGTCAAAGTAGCGCTCGTAGACGTCTCCGTCGTGGCAACCAATGGGGGAATTGAGAATGTGGTCCGAAATGGCAAAGGAGTCGATGAGAGGGATGGCAAACTTGCGGGTAGAGGCACAGTGCTCCGATACGCGTGCTTGGACGTGGTCTAGGAGCTCACCGGTCAACCAACCAGAGCGAAGGAAGAAGGCAGCCTTCTCCTCCATTTGCCACAGACCGTAGAATTTGCATAGCAGCTCCAGATGGTCTCGCTCTGCGCCGGCTTCCACTCGCTCCACGGCAGCTCGGAATTGCCGGAAGACGAAACCGGAAGTGTGCACAGAAGCGGCCACGAATCGGACTTGAGAGCAGACTTCGAAGGCTTGCTCGCGGGACTGGCCCGACTTGAGACACTGCTCGTAGTCCTCTGCGGCCTTCTTGACTGCGTGGGCCGCAACAGTCGACCATCCCTTGTCGATGCCCTCGAGGGTGTCCAGCTCTTCCTTGTCGGAACACTTGCCTTTAAGGACCTGTTCAATGTTGTTCATGTACGCTGTACCGCCCGACTGCTTCTGGCCCTTGACCACCTCCTGGTATGCCTGAATCAGGAAACGACCGGACTGCAATGCCAGGATGGTATTGTCACCTTCCCAGGTGCAGTGTACCGCAAAGTCACTGTACATCGAAGCGAAGCCATTGTACGACGAGTAACCGTGACCACCACATGCCTGTCGACTTGTGTCGATAGTCTGCAGACATGCCCAGGTGCAGAAGGCTTTCAGACCAGCAGAGGTGGCGTGTGTAGTCTTGAGCTGGTTGATGACATCATCAAGGTTCTCATCTCCTGGCTCTAGAGACTCGAGAGCAGAGGAAGTAGTTTCGTACAGTCGTTGCATCTCCAAACTCGTGAATCCGAACGCGACTGCTTGGGCCAGCAGAGGCATCAGACGTCGTTGGTGAATTGGGTAGTCGAGAATCTGCGTCTCCATATCAGCCTCTGCTGATGACTTGAACTGCCGGCGCACAGCAGCATATCGCACAGCCACTGTCAGAGACTTCTTGGCTGTGTCGGCAGCGTCAGACACCATGGCCGTCCTACCAGAGAGAAGCGCGCCGTAGGTAAGCTGCTGCAGAGCAGGCTCTGTGACGTGTCCCTCGCGCGACACCTGAGAGTGCTTCATCAGCATGTAGGCACGAGGGATGCGAACATTGGTGAACTGGATGTAGCCGTTGTCGATTCCATCTCGTCCCATCTTCTTTCCGATGTCACCAATGTTGATTCCGGGAAGCAGCTCAAGAGTCTTGATGTTTCGAAGTGGCACGATGAAAGTCTTTGTGCCGTGCTTCTTGCCTTTGATGACTAGCTGAGCAAAGACGGCACAGTGTGTGGCGGTTTGAGCGGCTCCTCCAATCCACCACTTGGTGGCTCCGATGTGAGGGGTATGGATCACAAATTGATCGGCCTGCTCATCAAAAGTGGCTAATAGGGCAGAGGATGAAGCAGGGCGTGAGTACGAGAATCAAATAGCTACACAGCAATGACGCCACTCACCAGTCGTCTCAAGACCAGCCACATTCGATCCATGGGCTAGCTCGGTCATACCGAAGCACCCATACATCCCCTGACAGCTGATCACTCCCTTTTCCATCCAGTACGACATCTGGTTCGGCGTAGCTCCCGATCGGATCGCTCCCAAGAAGAGACCGTAGTGCACACCGAATCGAGTCCAGAAACCAGGATCACACAGACCGATCACCTGCATGCGCTTCTGAAAGTCGTCGATGGACTCATTTGTGACGTGATAGACGAGAGAGCCGACCTTCTCAAAGGTACGCTCGCGCAGCTCGTCTTTTGTCAGGTCATGGATGTCTCCAAGGTAGAAGATGGGGTCTCGGGCGAGCTCGAGCATGAACTTCTCCTTGAGCAGTAGGTCCTTCTCGCTGCCATGTTGAATGATTGATAGCTAACGGTGCAGACAAGGCGGGGGGATGAGTGGGTGGGTCAGTGTATGCTGCAGCTACGCACAGCCGGTCAAGTGGAGGGGCAGCCCTATCACGCTACTCACCTTGCGAACGTCAAAGGGAGGGTTTGCCCTCTCCTCTGCGAGTGTCTCTACTGTCCTGCCAACAGAGGGCACCGACATGATGGGCGACTAGTGAGTGTGAGGCGGTGGTGCTGCAAGCAGGGTGATGGGTAGAATCCAAGTGCGGCAATGAGCCTTTGCTGCGATGAGGTGCTGCCGGTGATGACTGGTTCAGGAGATAGGGTATTTGCAATAAGTAGCAGGTGGCAAGTGGCAATGGTAGATGCGGGGATGTGGGGGGAGGAGAGAGCGGGGGCGGGGAAGTGGTTGCTTTGTGAATAAATCCTCTACGTCCATCCAAAGTTGTTGCCTGTGTCGTTGATCCTTGGCCCGGTCCGGATGCGCTGTTGGTGGTGCGTGTGGCTGCCTTGGGTGTGTCATCGCCCAGCAACCGCCGTCAGTCCCGGGCGTGAAAGAATTGCCGGCAGCCGGACATGGCGCGCATACATCCACCACCCCCTACTTCCGGAACGTCGACGTTTGACACATCGGATCGGAAGCCACGTGGCCCAGGCCGAAGTAAGAAGCTCCACCACGCCAACACCCTTCCTCAGCGACGCCAAGGCTACTGGCACCCCTTGTCCACTCTTCCTTGGTAGCTCAAGATGAACGCCGCCTCATCTGCTCAGATGCAGTCACAAGAGACAGTCGACTCGCCCTCCATAAGGCTGAGCTACTCCCTCACCCTTCCCGAGCCCATCGCCTCCCGCCCAGCCAATAAGCTCACTGCTCTCCCCCCACACCTCACCTCACCTCCGGAGAGCAGCGCAACACTCGTCGCTCCCCTCAGCATTCCTACCGCCACAAATCAGGGCGCACCGGCTAGCTCGAGAGATACAGAAGGTCACTGGCTGGCCTCCCTGGCAGATGGAGTGGATGAGTTGAGGGTCAAGATGACGGCCGAGCTCGCTTATTGGAAGGATGTCATTGGTGGTGAGGAGGAAGGGGAAAGCAAAAGGGCAAGGGAAGATGGAGCCGTCGAAGGTGGGCCAGACGACGAGGAAGACGGGGATAGTGATGAAGAGGAGGACGAGGCGGAGGGAACAGCGCCCTAAGGCAACCAAACATCGCGACCATCTAACTCTCGCTGGCTCGGGGACGCAAATATGTTTAGACTACCTCTAAAGACGCAACAACTGCACTCCGCCTCTGGTGCTCATCTTGTCCCTCACATTGGGCTACGAAACGGAGCAAGTCCGCTTCAAGCACACACCACATTTTCCAACGCTCTGCGAGAATACACCAGCTGGTAGGCGTTCTCAAACACCTCTTGCACTGTAGCTGGACGAGCTTCAGTGTCATTGAGACGATACCACTGCAAAGACGAGGAGAGCCCCTGTCAGCACAGGCACCACTGCACAAGCGAGGTCTCCATTGACTGCACTCACTTGGTCCTGCCATTTGCAGAAGCTCCAATAATGACCTGTATTGAGCGTACCTTCGTGGACGATGACGCAGAATAGATCGTAGACGAAGCCGCTGCGAGGGCCAGGAGTGAACATTGCATCGTCAGGGTCCACCTCCATGATGTCACGTACATCGCACCCACGCTCATACTCACTCTATGGCAATTCTTTCACTCCTGCTGTCTTGGCTCTCGAGAACACTCGGTGTGACGAATTCTCTGACATCCAGCTTCATCGGGAATTTCACCTTTGTCTCAATCTTGTAGCTGCTCGTCGCCGTGTGTTCAAAGCGCTTGAGTTGAATGCATAGAACTGGTGGGAGGCGGCGCAGACTTAGCTGCTTCGAGGCCTCTACTGGACCACATTGAGGGCATGTGTACGATGAGGGAGGAAGACGCTCGGAAGTGCAATAGCGTCTCAGGCAGTCCAGCAGGTCTTGCGAGTCTGTGCCTGAGGACAAAGAAGAAGATTTGACTCCATTGGTAGAAGTCGATGGATTGTAACCCTTCTTGTCCTTCTTGCTAGCGGTGCCTTCGGCCCGCGACGGTACTAGCGGACTCATGTCCTTGTCTTTCTTCTTCTTCTTGTGCTTGCTGCCGCCACCATCGGTGCCGTCATCGTCTAGCAATGCACTCAGCTCTCGGCTAGCTTGGTGCTGCAGATGTTGTCTATGTTCCGCGATCAGACCAGGAGGCCTCAAATCCACCGATAGATCCAGGACGGGGTCGTGCGTAGAGGACCGATAACCGCACACCAAGCATCTCACGTCTGATTGGAGGACCCCGGCAAAGGCTCGGTGGACCACGCAGTCGCACAGCTTGTGCACAAAGTCAGGTGGCTGACCGTCTTCTCTTCCCTCTTCGGTCGCGTAGCTCCACTCGACGTCTCTAATTTGATCCTCGTGCGTCCCTTTTCCGTCGTTCTCATTCTGCCATTGAGGTACCTCGCTTTTGCGAGCGGAGGGGAGGCGGTCGGGATGAGTGAGGCAGCTGTGTAGAGCGTTGAGGGCGGAGATGAAGAACTCGTGAGAGTCCTGCTGTCCCGCTTGAGCGAGCTCCGATGATTCTTGAGCCCGCCAGATGGTGTACAAGAATGAAGAGGGCACCCAAGGATCAGCAGGAGAGGCGGCTGTAGCCTTCTCACCATCGTACGCGTAGAACTGTGGATGAGGAATAGTGCGATGGGATCAGTATCGAGTTGTGCGACGTCTTGTCGAGTATCGTCACTTACATCTCTGAACATTTTGTCCATCTCACAAGCCATGCATGGCTCAAGACCGTTTGTGGGGCAGAGCTCCGCATTATGCCTGTCTGCGAGGAAGAAGTTGCGCAGGATCGGGTTGTGTAGGAAGCTCTGGAGGATGACAGAGAGGAAGCAAGTCGCGCTGAGATTGTGCATCCCTCGTGGATTGCGTGTACTGATGGCATTCTGTGGCAGCTCGCACAGGGCGTCTAGCGCCTTGTCATCTCCAAGCAACGGTCCGACGCTACGACCAGCTGTTCGACCGCGTTCTTGATGAAACATCAGCTCGAAACGAGGATCGGCGATAACATTATTGCAGCCTGAGCAGTAGAGACTACCAGTATGGATGTCGAATGCCAATGTATGCTTCGAGCTGAGAAGATGCCGAGCGATGCAGGACTGCTTGATAGGTTGCCGCCGGGAAGAATCAACGAAGCAGCCAGAGAATGCGCAGTCGAGACACAGGTAAGGCCTCTGCAAGGCCGAATAGCAGCTCGAGCAGGTTGGATGAGGAAGAAGCTGAGAAAGCATAAGACGGTGTCAATATTCTCTCCCGGTCAGCAGAGCCATGCCGCACGATCCCAGCCACTCACCTTCCGCCGCTTGCCATTCTGGGTCTCGTCGTGGTGATACCCTCCATAGAGGTCCTGCTCGTCCTGCTCAACTTCCTCCTCGTTTGTGATCACCCCTCGCCTCACCCTCTTGCCCCATCGCAGGCCGATGGCATACCTCCGCAAGGTCTGCTTGAGTGCGCTAGGGCTGAGGGCGGCGATATGGCTACAGCCAGGGTGGTAGTCTACTTGTGGTGCCGCGGACGGCTTAGAGAGATTGGAGGTTGAGGGGCTCCTGTCACGATGTGCGGAGGGAGGAGGTGCGATCGAGGAAGCTCTACTGACAGAGGGCGAGCTGAACATCTTCGAGATGTCCAACAGGTCAGTCTGGACGCCAAAGGAGTGGTAGAGCGGAGCCAGGTGGGGGGCAGACAATTCGAGCGGAAGCACAGACGATCCTGCAGCTCCACCTCACGCGTCCGCCCCGAAGCAACACCACCTCTTCCAATGCGACGTTGCAAGTACAACAGTGCCTCACGCTCGTCTGATCTCACGTCTTGACAGGATCCTCAACGACGAGTGTGCTCGTTGCTGAGGCGAGACCAGGCAGGTCAACTGCCGCGACGATTGTATGCAAGCGCTGCCTGTCTAACATGCTCTCGGATATTTCATTAGGACACCGGCCTCGGCAACATACAACAACGGTACTCGGTCTCTGATTGAAGAACAGGTGCCATGACATACTCTGGTAGTCAGCGGATGTCGGCAACTTCGATGATGTCAAAGATCGGGCCGCCGGCCGTAGGCTCGGCGGCTAGACTCACTCCCCGCAGATCCGTGCCTCTCCGCCTGTCAGCGTAGACGGTCAGTCAACCCGCCGCCGCCGCCGCCTTACTATGACAAGGATTTCGACTTCTTCCCGTGCACGATTTCCTCTCCACCACCTTCCACATCATATCTATCCCCTCCCCTTTGCTGTCACTCTTGACGAGTCAGCTAGAGGCTTTCAAAGACCGTACTTTTCTCGCCTAGGCTAGCTGTGCTCGCTCTTGGTGTTTTACTGTACCGCCTTTCTTCCGAGACACAAGGTCAGGCCTTGACGGTCGAATTGCGTCTCATCGGTCTGTACCCTCAGCCCCCTTATATTTCACTCCCACTGGTTGGGATTCTCTCATCATCTTCTGACTCCGCCATGGTCGCTACTACCAACTCTCAGCCGGTCGCTTCCGGCGGATGGGCGGCTGCTCTGAGTAGCCGCGGCTTGGGTCAGAACATCCTTTTGGGTATCATGGCGCTCAGCGTCTTGTCTGGTGCCCTCGCTGCTCCCAGTCCTGCGGGAGAGATGACTCAGGGCAGATCTGTTGCGGCAGGAAAGCGAAATGAAGATGGTCTTGGTGCGGCGATGGTACGCAGCGAGGCAAAGGCGGCGCGGGTAGGTATTGCAGGAACCCAGGGTGAGCGCGCTGAGAGCTTTGCTGAGTCCTCCGGTGAGCATCTAGAGGCTCGAGGACACAAGCACGAAGGCGCCGCTCCCAAGGCGCGCTGGCATCACCGACAGCAGAGGGCATGGGCCAGGGCTGTTGTCACCAAGACCGTTACCAGCCAGGCAAGCGCCAGCACTCATACTGCGGAAGACGCCTCGGCCAAGAACAAGTCTGCTGCGTCTCGCGGCAAGGGCCACTCACTTCACCAAGATTATGACGCCATTCCAAGCCGAAGTACATCCACCAAAGCCTCGACTCGAGTCTCTTCTACTAGTGCGCCTGCCGTAATTTGGACATACGGGACAAGTCGTACGACACTCGAAGAGGCTACTGCATTCTCTACATCTCACTCGGAACAAGCCACCTCTCTCAGCTCTGCCTCGTCTACTGCTGCAGCCTCATTCCTTTCCTCTTCCTCTACGACGGAATCACCTCTGCCGACGGCACAATCGTTGAATTCGAACACTCTCACAGTCAATAAGGTAGCAGCAGCCGCTTCGTCCACACTGTCCGTGTTCAATGTGCACAGCAAGCTCTTCCCAGCTGTTGTCGTGATCATAGTATTCGGTGTGCTAGCGCTGTCTTGGCTGCTCTTCCTCGGCATTCGTGGCTACCGATGGAAGCAACAAGAGAAAGCGGAGGAAGAAGCTCGCAGAGCGCAGCTATCTGCAACAGGGCGTCATCTGGGGTCGGAGAATCATCATCAACGCTCTCGTAGCTCCAGAATCAAGACGGGGGCTCAGACTTTGCGCAAAGCGCTGTCCTCTGAAAAGCTGGGCGGAGACTCTCTTGCGCCAGCAAGCGCAGGCTCAGTCCTGCTGGAAGTGGGCGACGAAGTCGTGTGCGTACCCGTCGAGGTCGCTGAAGAGTACCAAGCCGCGAAACGAATCTACGGCAACTCCCCCGACATGTGGAACGGCAAGCTGTATTTGTCGCAGTGCATGGCTCGACACAAGCGCAACGAGAGGCTGTGGGGCGGGGCACCCCACACCCCATCACCCTTGAGCAATCTTGCTGCTTGGAATCGATCGAATTCGACACTCGTCTCTGACGGCTACCTTGACGAGGAAAAGCGGAGCGAGGAGAAGCACGGGCTGAGCACGCGACTGTTGGAGAACCTGCGAGCCATGCGCGCTGCCAAAGCCGACGAGACGGACGACTCAATAGACCCAGAGAAGTTGGGAGCCCTGAACGACTTCAACCCAGTCGTCACGCAGGGTAGCCGGTATCAGTGGGGAATCACGCCAAGCAGAAGCAGCAGTCAGCAAGAGGACGTGGAGGCGCCGGCTAGGAGAAGCTCGGAGCTACCCTATGCCCCTTTCACGCCTCAGATGATGCCCTCGCCGATCACCTTTGACAACTTCGACAGCGCGCCGCTCCCCCGTCAAATGTCCGTGCTTGTGCGTCAATCTGTACATGAACGTGCGGAGTCTGTGTCCTCACCTCGGATGATTCCTCTGCCTGCCTCTCCTATGCCGGAAGCTCTATCCCTGCCCGAAGAAGGAGAAGCTATGGAGACACTGACGTCGCTACGAGATCTGCCCAAGGTCAGCCTTGAAGACACGCCTTCGCCGGAAGCCAGGACTCGCATCGTCTCTCGCCGTTATCGTCATCGTACCTCAGCCGTTCCGCCCATGCCAGCATCCTCTGCCGACGCATATGGATACCCAAGTCAAAACGTAGCAATGCCTAGCACAAGCCCGCGAGGCCGAGCAGCCTCGTACGCCGTAGCATCTCAACCTGCACCGGCTGGTCGTCAACGCGACCATCGAGCTGCATCTGTACCTGTTCACCAGTACCCAGTGACCAGTCCACGTGCGATGCCTATCGCACCATCTGCTCCCGCTGCCCCCACTGCCCCTCCCTCGGCTCCCGCCGGACCACAGGTCATTGAGCAGGAGAGACCGCGAGCCGTCTCGAGCCGGATGTCTCCCGTATCCTCGCGGGATCGTCTACAGCAAGTGCGCGCAAATCTACAGCAGGAGCGCCAGAGGGGTGTCTCATATAGTGGCGGACCTGCCGCTGCACGCACGACCGAGCGCGGCAACAGGTACGTCTCTGGACCGGCAGCTGCTCCCCCTAGGAAGCCGGCACCGGTGTGGACGAGACAGCAGTCGCTCGAGTAGTGTGTCGGTTTGAGGAACTTTATGTCGTATTTGCGTCCAAATGTGTCGTCTTGGCACCTGTTGTATCGTTGCTACAGTCACCACTGTCTATATTCGCCTTTAATATTATTACCCGCCCCTCAATTTTCCCACTTCCGCGTGACGCGTCGCGAGCACAGAGCAATTTAGCGTGAGCGACCTGGAAATAGATTTGATGGCAGAACAGCAATCCCCCCGAGCCGCTGGAATCTGCGGCAGCGATGGGTGTCGACAGCCAGATGTAGATTGTAAACTGCTGAAAGACGGCCCACTGTCACTTTCCTTGTCAAGGGAGGTGTTCAGGGGCTTCGTACGCCCATCCTTTGTCCCCAGTCGGCAAGAAACGCGACAAATCGGCGGGAGGTCATGGCTACTCAACCCCGAGGTGGTGAAGCCTATGCGCTGATGTAACTGTGTTCTGAACATGTCCTGTGTCGTCCGAGCAGCACAGCCTGCCTGACCCCTTGTTCCACATTGTCTGCAGGGCGGCGCAGCAGCGGTGCAAGGAGGAGAAGGAGGAGGAGGGCTGGAAAAAAAAAAGAGTGGCCCAACCGCGAAGATGCACGTCGGGTGAGGCGCGTCGGGCGAGGCAGGGCTTCCCTCAAAGAGGAAGGAGTGGCAGAGCAGCGGTACGCACAGGCAGACCCGCCGCCGCCCTTGTTCTAGATCCGCCTGTCTCTGGCCTTTGCCTCTACTCCTCCTCTGCCCTGCTACCCTTCTCTTGCTGCTCCTTCTTCGACGACGACTGCTGCGAAGTCTCGTCTATCGCTTCTCCGCCCCTCGTCTCCTCCTTCCATCTGTTCCCTCCCCGCCAGACTGCTCACACCATCTTGCAGGAGAGTCTTCTACTGCCTCTCTGCCAGGCAAGGTACCCGATCCTCTTATATAGCCGGGAGGATTCAGTGGTCGTTCCCTCTCAACTCCCGTCATAGACCATCTCCAAAGACTTCCCGAACACCAGGCTTCAAGCACGGAAGCAAGAGGCGCGTGCAGAGCTCAGGCGTACGGTGTCTGCTTCCCTTCCTCTCTCCGCCTTCTTCCTTCATCCACTCGAGCAATCCCGACTAGCACACTACTAGACAATTCTTTGGTTCACCGAGCTCCAAGACTGCTTACACGGCTTTCGACAGGTCGACAGCCTTGCAGCGCACCTCAGTGGCCAGCCCATCGCGCTGTAGCAGAAAATCTCCGTGTCTCAGCTTGTCTCGGGACGGCAGGGCCCCCGCTACCTCGTAGTCATCGAGCGTCCTCTGTTCCTCGCATCATTTCCTTTCACTTCTTCGGTGCGACAGCTCGTCCTCAGGACTACTCATAGATAAAGATGTCCTCTCGTCTACCATATGGCATCCGCACTCAGAGCGGTGCTGCCTCGTTCAAGCGCGAGGTGGAACAGTCTCTAGCGCCCTGGCGGGAGATGATCGCTAGAGATGACGCCCGCGTCGTACGTTCCATCCACTGTCCTCAAGTGCCCAATGCAGCGGATGGATTCTCGCCCATTGTGCTGTACCAGATTGCTGTGAGAGACACGGGCAAGGTGGTACAGGTATCCATCCAGGGCAAGCACAACCCGCTGCCCAACCCTGTCAGCGCTTGGAACGAGACACGAGCTCAGAGCAGGAAGAGAAAAGGCGACGGTGCCTCTTCGGCTGCTAGTGGCAGTCGCTCTGCGGGGGCTGGACGAAGCAGGACGGACTCTTCCGAGGGAAAGATGGCCGCCGCAAAGAGGAGATTGCAGATGATCAACGACGAGGAAGACGCTCGTGAGGCTGAAGCGTGTCACGACGAGAATGCAGATGGCCGCCCCGAGCTCAGACAAGATGACGAGTGCGATGAAGAGGAGTTGAGCCAGCGCAAAAGGGTGGCATTGCAAGGGGCCTACGCAAAAGAGGGCCAGCCATACGCCGACGACCAGCAGTACTACGATGGATACGACTATGACGAAGCTGCACAAGCTGAAGAGGAGGACATCCCTGCAGATGTGATTGCGCACGTCTCTTTGCACCCGCCGACACCTCAGAAGAAGCCCTCGAAGCCCTCATCGCGTCTCCCTGGCCCTCCTCGATATTCGGCTCGGAGGTCCACCTCCCTAGCTGCGCAGGGGCTTGCACCACAGTACGGTCTCAACGACCTCCGCGAACCTGACGGATCCATCCGCTACTTTCCCTCGACAGCGGCAAACAGCGAAGCGGGAGAGTCGTGCGGTGGCGAGACTGTCTACAGCAATGTCACCTACACCCAGCAGAATCCCCAGCAACGGGGTCTTCGTAGGTCCAGCCGGCTCGCCTCTCTCCCTCCTGGAAGCCTCGACGAGGAAGGTCGTCACCATCAGGAGCAAGTACGGGCAACTGCTCACCGTCTCGCTGAAGTTGAACTGCATCCTTTGGTCGAAATGCAAGAGCAGCAGCAAAATGGCATAGATGCGGAGGAGAATGAAGACGTAGACATGTCTTCAATGATCCTCGATTATGAAGATGAAGAGGAGACTCGTCTTGCCCATGAGCAGATGAGAAGAGAGGGGCAGCGCCGCATCCTTACTGAGCAGGAGGTGGACGACGAGATGATGTCCCTCGACCGCTGGATCAAGGAGGAGGCTTCCTGAGGTCGCTCGACGCTGTCCACCTCTTTACACGTAGACGTCGAGGTGTGTCTCGAAGGGCTGGCCCTCCACACTCTCGACATCAGACGTCTTGGTCGCGTCGTTCATCTGCTTCTTCAAGTCCGGCTCTGTCTCTGCCTGTCTCATGCAAACAAGGATCAGCATCTCCCTTACGCCCCGTTTTCTTCCCAACTGAACAAAGGATCTCAAAGATTGTGTCAAGAAAGAGCTCATCTTTACTCATTGCATTCGTACTATTTACATCCACATGGACATTCGACGACAATCTCATCTCTCCGACCCCTATCTTTGCCTGATCTTGCTTCCTTCTCTCGCCGCTTCTTCCTGACTTTGCCCTTGTCCGATAATCGCACCCGACCATGACCCTCATCGCCCTCTTAGTCCAGCAGCGGGACAATTGTCCAACCTTTTGCTCCCCCGCGCAGCCTGTGCACCGCCTCGTGCCAACCAATGTTGAAGTCGTCACTGACCATCTGGGCGTTGCGTCGGAGGTTCTCTGCGGTGATCGCCGAGGGGAGACCGCGCTGCTCTTCTTGCTCCTCACCGTGACCCGCCGTGAGCCCCAGGGCAGCTGTCGTCTGCTCAGATGAAGAAATGAGACCCTCTGCGTCCTGCGCATCATGCTCCTCAGTCGTCGCGACGTCTTTGGCTCTGCGTGTGTACTTGCGCTTGGCCTGCGGACCATCACCCGTAGGCTCGTCTGCCTCCTCGACAGGTAAAGCAGCGTTGTCTTTGCCTTTGCCTCTTGGTTGAGGAAGCGGTAGAACGTGGCCTGTGAGGGCAGCGAGACAGGCAGGACAGAGCAGCTCTACCTCGCTCTTGAGGGCGGGAACCGGTGGGAGGTGCTCCTCTTCGCCCTCTGCTTCTGCATTTTGATCGTGTCTTTCTCTCTCACTTTGCTCACGACCGCGCTTCCTCCTTCTCCTCCAAACATCGGCACCTTCGCTGCCGGTCCTCTCTCCACCTACCACGGCGAATTTTGCAGTGAGCTTATCGCAGATGGTACAGTACCCTAGACTGTACGTCTCCTGCGCGCCGCGCAGACGAGCGATTGTGGCCGTGGGACGACTGAGTTGGGCCGCCATGAGGTATGTGGTCATTGGGTGACGGTACACCTGCTCTTGTGCTGCAAATGGAGCTTCAGATTGTTCTTGCGCAGGCGAGATTGGCGGAGGGTCTGATTTGGGGTCAGGCAGCCGGATCTCGTCGATTGTGAAAAAGTGCTCGCAGATGCCTTGGTGGCAGTACCAGTATGGCTTGTGCAGGCAAAGTTTGCCGAACAGGTCGCCCATCGTGACCGAGGCTAGGCCAACTTTTTCCATTTGCTCGTCTGTGTCCGACTGCGAGGTGAGCTGCTGATGGACGTGCCTATTGGGATCGGGCGGAAGAGGGTATCAGCAGGGTGGCCAGCAAGAACAGACTCGTGTCTTTGGGATACTCACTCCAGCAACGAGCTGTCTGGCCGACCGGCTAAGTATGATTCTACGAGCACAACCTTCTCAGCCACTCTCTTCTTGCCCGTGTATCTTGTGCGATCTTTAGCATCGATGCCTCTCGGCTTAGCGGCGTCTGCATCAGCCTGGGTGAGATTTGTCTCGATATCTTCGTCCCTCTCGGGCAGGTCATCCATACGGCATATGATACCCTCACACAGATCCAGTAACGTCTGATCCGAGTGCATCTCGAGACGCTGAGACGGCCGTGGGTCCGCCTGCTTCTCATCTCTGAAGGTCCCGAACTTTGGCAAGAAGAGGTTCTTTTCCATAGTCTCGGGTCTCATTTCACTTTCGGACAGGTCGCCAGGGGTACTGGATGCGTGATGTAGATTATTGAACTTGCTATTTTGCTCTTGCTGGAACTCGTCGTAGCGCTTCTCGGCTGCTGCGCGAGCTCGACTCTGCCGTGTTGAGCGAAGGACATGGCGGGAGTAGACCGAGATTGTCAGAATGAGGGGCGGCTGAGCCATTCGGGACGCAGCAGGGGATGGAGATGTCGTGGATTTGTTTGCTGAGGAAGAGCCCGGACATGTTGGGTGAGGCGTTTGCAGGAGGTGACATGGCACTGGACGAGCAATTGCTGACTCTGAGCTGGGATGAGCATCGCTCCAGAGGCGATGCATGCGAGCCTGGTCTCGTTGGAATCTAGGAAGACCAATCAGCCGCCGTCAGCTCTACGGAATGGCATCAATACATTCTGGCAGCTATGCATACTTACTGGAATGCCTTGGGCATCATCCGGTCCATCTTCGTCAGCTTCTGGTATCCGTCTCCCGCATCTGAGCCCCCGCCTTCAGCAGCATCGTAATCCGACCATGCCTGCTGTCTCGCTCTGATCCTCCGCATGAGCTCTCCATCCTCTTGAAAGTCTCCTCTGACCTCATGCGCAAGCACCCTAATTGCATCGTCATTCCTTGCAGCGATGATCCGAGGTACAGGAGGTGGAGCTGGAGGCAGCGAGGTGCCTGCCGGGAAGGCCTCCTCCAAGGCGAAGGGCGCCGATGGGTGGTAGGGGAGTACAGTATTCGCCTCGCTGCTGGCAGACGGGCGAAGGTACCATCTACTCGCCATCTTCGAGGCTTGCTTCGGCTGCTTGCATCATTGACAGCCGGTCAGTGGTATGAGCAGTCAAGTCAGACGTCGAGGTGCTTTCCCTTTGGAACTTGAGAAGGTTGCTTGGCCCGAGCCAGACGGAAAGAGCGCCAGGGCGTGGAGAATTGGCCCACGGCTTCAAAATTTTGGCTCAGGGCCTCCCCTCCGAGGTCGACTTCCTCCATATCCCTCTACCGAACCCATCGTAACATTCATCGCTTGTCTCAGATATGAAGCTCGACGCTACAGATCTGCGGTACATCCTCCCAGAGGAATTCCGCATCCTCAAAGCCGTAGAGCAGGGTTCGCGCGCCCACCATGTCGTACCCGCTTCAGTCATTGCCCAGCTCTCGGGCTTGCAGCATTCCGGACTGAACAAGGTCATGGGCAGTCTGGCAAAGAGGAATCTCATTGCCAGGGAGCAGCACATCAAGTACGACGGATACCGACTGACGTATGGAGGATACGACTTCCTAGCTGTAAGAGCGTTGAAAGAGAAGGAGCATGTAGAAGCTGTTGGACACAGGGTTGGTGTGGGTAAAGAAAGTGGTGAGTATGGAAGCCAAGGAGATGTAAAGGCTGCTGCAACAGACTGATGGAGAATCACTGCCGCTTACAATCTGGATCCTTCTTGTCACAGACATCTATCTCGTATCCGCTGGAGCTCCTGACTATGAGAATCGCATCCTGAAGATTCACCGCCTGGGTAGGATATCTTTCCGAGCGGTGAAGGAGAAGCGAGACTACACCAACAAAAATGCCAATCGCCAGAACTTCAGCTGGATGTTCCTCAGCCGATTGGCCGCTGCAAAGGAGTACCAATTCATGCAGGTAAGTAGCTTCGGTCTTCACTCGATCAGCCTGTGTCTGTGCCTCTCACATTGCCTCCTTGCCTGTCTACCTTTCCAACCTCGCAGGCGCTCCATGAGCATGGATTCCCGGTTCCTATACCCTATGGTCAGTCCCGCCACTCGGTGGTGATGTCTCTGATCGGCGCATACCCTCTACGCCAAATAGCGGAGATCCCGAAGGATCAGATCCCTCTACTATACTCGGCTCTCATGAGCCTGATCGTACGCCTGGGCAAAGCAGGTCTCATCCACGGAGATTTCAACGAATTCAATCTCCTCATCAGGGAGAAGCGGACGCCAGAAGAGGATGAGCATGAGCAACCTCATGATCCGTTCAAGCAGTATCCTTCCAACGGGCCTTTTGGGCAAAAGGTTGGGACTGAGCCGCCGCCACAGCTAGCAGAGGGCGAGAAGTGGGAAGAGGGCAAAGGCTTTGCAAGGGTCGTTGCTACAGCCGCGACAAGCGCAAATGGTGGACCCTCAAATGGTTCTGACGACGAGGACGAGGAACCTCAAGAGTCCGAAGATGAAGATGCAGTGAATCAAGACGAGTCGCCCATCCACCTTTCCGATGGCGCAACGGTCGAGCCAATCCTCATCGACTTCCCACAGATGATCTCTGTGCTGCATCCCAACGCAGACTACTACTTCAATCGAGATGTCCAATGCGTTCGTCGATTCTTCAGACGGCGCTTCAGGTTCATCAGTGAGGAATTCCCCAAGTTCAGGGATGTGCGGCCGGGAGATGTCAAGGAGTGGGATGGGCAGAGGAGAGAGAGGGAGAAGAGGCGAGAGCGCCTGGGCTTCAGGGTACCTCCGTCTTCCGACAAGATGGCTGGCGAAGAAGCAAGCTTGGATGATGATAATGCCGACCTTGGTGTCTACCTCGATCTGGATGTCCTCACCAAGGCGAGCGGGTATTTGACCGAGGTCAAAAAGCGGGGGGAGTACGAAGAGCTGGATCAATACATGGCGCGAATGCGGATGGATGGCAGCGGAGATGAGGGCTTGAGCGAAGACGACGAAGAGGAAGAAGAGAGCGAAGAAGACGAGGAGGCAGAGGAAGACGATCTCGAAGGCCAAGGAGCCAACGGCGAGTCCAAAGCCCTCGATCTGATGCCTCCGTCGGAGGTGGATCCCCCTCTTGGCCCACGGTGCAAGCGCAAGCCGGCTGCTACGAAGGTGGTCGACGAAGAGGAGATCGGCTCTCATGCCAAGCTGATCGCACAACGGATTGCCAATGAGCGCTCGACTCGGAAGAAGCAGGAGCTGAAGCACCACAGCAAGGGCAAGACAGGCCGGACGCACCCCGGTGGCAAGGGCAGGAGCGAGAGCGTCAAGGATGCGTCAGTCTTTTAATGTCAATTCCAGGATCAGAGACGGGAGGACGATTCCACTTGTAACATAACCATGTCATTCATTACTTGACTCGTTTCCTCTGCTTCTTCGGATCCGCGATGTGACTTTTGGTCTGATTTGGAGGAGAATGCGCTTGGGCCACCTGCTTGTCTCCCTTTCCGCAATCTTAGCCAACTTCCAGACCACTCGTATTGCCACACCCACCTCGTCATGCCTGCCAAGCGCTTTGTGCCTTCGCCAAAGAAGGAAGTCAAGAGCCTTGAGCCCTTGGCCTCGACATCGGCGCTGCCCTCTACCGATCACAAGGGAGGCACAGACTGGAAGGTGAGGACGATGAGACAGACGACGTTGCGCTCCTTTCGTCCTTCTTCCCCCCGAGGCGAGCTACACGCAGAGGCAGAACTTGACAAGGATCGCCCAAGAAAGCGAGTCAAGGTAGAAGGCGACCACAAGGACCATGTACAAGACGTCAATGAAGAAGATCTGGACAATGCTGCGACTCGTTCGCTCTCCCCGTCTCCTCCTCCTCCCCGCATTCCAACTGACTTCAAGCAAGTCACCTCACCATCCTTCCTCGCCAAAACTTCAACTCCCATTCCCGGTGTGCACTACCTTCCCTCTCTCATCCCTCCCTCTCTAGCTTCAGAATGGTACCATTCTCTCCTCTCCCTTGAAGGTTGGTACCACCCTACGCTCCGCATGTACGGCAAGGAAATCACACAAAGTCGCGCAATCATTGCCTTTAGTAAAGTTCCTGGTTTGAAGTTGAAGTATAGTGGACAGGAAGTGGAGATGAGAGAATGGCCAGAGGTGTTGAGGGGAATGGAGAGAAGGTGTAGAGAGGTGATTGGGGAGGAGGTTAGGTTTAATCATGCCATGTTGAATTGGTATGCTGATGGGTGAGTGTGGGGACAGCGCAACGGCAAATCGACGGGCAGCATTGCTTAGAAGAACTCGATTACCTCTCTCTCGATGGTACAGAGATACCCATATCGGGCGCCATTCGGATAATCGTAAGTCGCACTGGAGACACCATCCCCACTGTCGTTGCGCTGACCTTTGCCACCAGATCGCCCCTCCCTCCGCCCCAGTGGAAAACAAGGTCATCGTCACCCTCTCCCTCGGCGCTCCTCGCACATGGGTCATGACCAAGCGTCCACCAAAGGGAGCACAAGCGGCTGCGAAGCGCAACGGGGTGAAGCTGGCAAAGACGGAGACTCATAAGTGGACCGTCGAAGCAGGGTCGCTCTTGCTGATGCAGGGAAAGTGTCAGGAAGAGTGGTATCATGAGATTCCAAAGGAGAGAAAGATCAAGGAAGGGCGGATAGTGAGTATGCTGTGTGCTCACTTGCTATTACACAAGCTGGCAATGGACAGCAGTCCGAATGCTCACGTTCCCCTTGCCTTTCTGCACCAGTCGGTCACTTTGCGTCAGCTTGTCTACGACTGAATTGATAATACCATCGGCGGAATCGGCGTCCTCCACTACGGCGTTTGTGGCTCTGTCGAATTTGACTTGCGAACAAGGCCAGATAGTGTGTCGCCACTGCGCCCTGCCGGTGGTGCTACTGCATCAGCCTCCTCCCGGCACGCGGGTCCGGTTCTCTCCAATGTGACTGTGCGGGGTAGTGGAGACTACCGGAAGCCACTGCTACTCTGAGTCAGACGTCCACAGATGTCATCCGGTCCTAAGCTGCTGAATGTCTGTGGTAACGTGATCGAGTGGCCGTCCGCCTGCTTGCCTGTCCCCGTCTGGACTCGCACGGGCGGGGGACTGGCAGGGTGTGTGTATGTGCGTGTGTGCGTGTGACTGCGTCAGGCTCATCTCAGCCCGACGCCACCCGATTAGCGCATGGCCCACATGGCACAAGGGCTGAAAACGCCGACAGAAGGCCGCCCACCGATTCACTTCAAGTAGAATATTCTCCGTCCGCATGACCATTCCTTCCCTTCTTCCTCATCATATACCAGACACACACACACACACACTGACCCACTTTAGACGGGTTCCTCTAATCTACCAACCCCCCTCCCCCCCCCCCCCCTCACCTTCCGTCGTAATGGCATCGCCATCCTCCTCGCCTTCGTCCGCAGGCAAGCAGAAGGCTGCCTCGCCGGCGCGCCAGCCCATCTTCCCTCGATGGCCCGAGTCAAACGAAGAGTCAGAATACTGGGAGGTGCCCCCTGATCATTTCTTGGCACAGCAGGACAAGGCCACCTCAAGGCTCTACCCAGCATCTTCCTCTTTCCTCGACTATGCCTATCTCGACGAGCAGGAGGCACAGGCTGGGCCCAGTCGGCAGGCCTCTGCCTCTGACGGCTCTGCATCGCCACTACCCCTCGCCGAGCTGGCTCGCTTCATGGAAGCCTCAGCAGGGGCGCCGACGGCTGCGCCTCCCATCCCTGTGGGCATGCCAGACACTACTACCCTAGCCGGTGCCGATTTCGACATCGACGTCCGCTCCGGTTTCCTCCCTCCCGAGGCGCCTCTGGATAGACTCCCAGCCGAGTTGCCCGAGGCTCAATGGGAGCACATGCTGCAGCAAGCCCGCATCGTGGGTCTCAAGATCAACGGCGGAGGTGTAGCGGTAGATGATGCCGAGAGGGCTCGATGCAGGAGATGGAGGAGAGCTATGCGAGAGCTCTCACCTGTCACTCCCTCGCACAAGCTACGGACAGACATTCGATATGCTAGAAGAGGACATGTAGTCCTCACCTTCCTTGCGCACTTCTACATCCACTCGCAGCCTCAAGCCACTCTGCTCGCTGAAAAGGGTGCCCATGGCTCAAAGACGAGTTCAACCAATCGATGGCTAACTTCACTCTGGGCGGGCAAGCGAAACGGAATGTCCAATGAGCAGATGGCACAGGATGCTCAAGATGCCCGAGATGAGCTGGAGGGCAAGTATGCTGCACGATTGCCTGCATCCATCTCGGTGCCTCTTCTCCTACTATCATCTCAGCTGGACCTGCCGCCTGTTTTGACCTACGCCGACACTGTGTTGTGGAATTGGCGTTTCAAGGACGCCTCCAAGGGACTCGTCGCTTCCAACCTCGAGATTGTTGAGACCTTCTCCGGCGCGCCCTCCGAGGATCACTTCTTCCTCACTAGTCTCCTCATCGAGCTGAGGGGGGTTAGCGCCCTAGACATCATGCGGGTCTGTCTCGACGAATGCTTCCTGGGAGACTCGGTCGCCAAGCGCCGAGTTGCCAATTATCTCGACATCTTAGTGGAAGTCATCGGCGATCTGGAGCAGATCCTCCGCGACGTCAGGACTGACTGCGAGCCGCCGACCTTCTACTGGGCCATTCGTCCCTGGTTCCGAGGAGGTGACTCTTCTCCTCACCGGGTCAAGGGATGGATCTACCCGGCCAACGAGTGGGAAGACTCTCTCCCCTCTGAGTCCCTCACCCCGCGACTCTTCACCGGTCCTTCTGCAGGCCAGTCTTCACTCATCCACGCACTCGATGTCTTCTTCGATGTCGATCATGCAGGAACGAAGGCTAGGGTCAACCGCCCACCAAGGAGGGCAGTCAATCGCGATGGGCAGGTCAACGCCGATGCGACAGACCTGCCTGAAGACGCGACGTTCATGCAACGGATGCAACTCTACATGCCTGGACAGCATCGCCGCTTTCTGACCCACTTGCAGAGCCTACGAGCAGACGTCGCAACTGCGCCTCCTGTGCCTGTCGAGCTAAGCGAAGGCGACATCCCCACTGGACCCGCAGAGGAAACTCCTTTGCGCCATCTCGCCGCCACTACTCTAGCTTCCTCTCCCACGCACGCCCTGCCAAAGAAGTACGACGCAGCACTGGGTGCTTTGCGCTCCCTTCGCGATGAGCATATGCGAATCGCAACACTCTACATTGTATCTCAGGCGCGCTCGAAGCCTCCTCCGGAGTATGCTGCGCTGAATGCTGAGTTTGTTGGTGGGACATTGGAGCCTAAGCAGCAGCAGCAGCTGAAGAGGAGAGCAGAGGACGAGGCAGAGGAGGAGCAGGCCAAGGCCAAAGCGAAAAAGGAAGCCGAGGCGATGGAGGTGGAGGAGAAGGGTGCAAAAGGTACTGGAGGTACTAATCTCGTGCAGTTCCTCAAAGCTTGCAGGATTAATACCGTTGAGACGCTCCTTGGGCAAGTTCAGGCTCAGGCTGCCGCGCTTGACGAGAAGGTGGGCGAGGAGGCCGCTGATGCGGATTCGCCAGGCTCCCCTCACAAGAGGCGAAGGAGCCAGTGAAATGACGTGGGAAGATGTCTTTAAGACCTTTATCCCATCTTGTGTATATACGGAGTGTACAATCCCATCATAGATATGGCCCTGGTGCCAGCATCACATCAGCTTCATTCGTTTGCATGTGTTCAAAGAGACTATTGACTCTTTCTGGTCTCTGTTTGCTTTGGAGGGCAGGGCATGGATTGGCATCGTACATGTCTTCGACATACAAAAGCGCAGAAGCAGCTCCTCCGCACAAACCCCTACCGCGAGAGAGAGCTTCTCACCAAGGCACGTCCCCATCTGCATACTCGTCCTCCTCCATGCCCATACCTCCTCCACCAGCAGCACCCCCATCAGGTCCAGCAAAGTCTGCCGGGTCGAACAAGTCTAGATTCCTGCTTCTTGTGCGTTCAGCAAGCTCGTGTCGACCTCCAAGGTCAAGACTTATGCGTAGCGTCTCCCAGAGACTGTGGCTGTTCTCCCCACTCGTGCCGCTGGTACCGGCACCGTTGCCATCCTTGGGTTCGACGCCACCGCCACCGCTATTACCAAGGTAGCGCTGCTGTTGTCTTTGATCGACCTGTTGCAAGGTGAGTGCAGTAAAGCAATGGGAAGCTGCTTCTTCATGCATCTTCAAGTTTAAACAACTAATGGCCAAATTGAAATGGCAACGTGCGAAATCTGGTTTGAGCTCAAGGGCATATCGATAGTAATGGAGTGCTTCTTCGGATCGACCACTATTGCTTAGTACTGCACCGAGACGATTGTAGAGTAGCCAATCATCCGGACGGGAAGAAATGGCAGCACCGAAGCAGTCTACTGCTTTAGCAAAATCGTCCGTGGCATTAAAAAGGACGCCTAGAGCGACTTGAACGTCTGCATCGATTTGAGAAGTGCCGGAGCCGTGACGAGCCATAGCCAAGAGGGTAGAAACAATTCGCTCGTGCTGCTCACCGAAGCGATTGAAGTTACTACTGGTGCTGGAGCCACTATCGATTGTGGCAGATCGAGCACGACCATTCTGTGGTGATTGCTCACGCAGACTGGCTCGATGGGCAGATACGACATCGCTGTACTGCTGGCTTGCCAGAATCCACTTTTCGATACTCTCGTACAGGGCAGCCTTGTCATTCTCGTTTGTGTAGCTGACGGCAAGGGCTAGCCAGGCTTCCTTCATGAGTGGGTTGATCTGGAGAGCACGATGCAGAGCGGCAATGGCCGAAGTCTCACGCTCATTCTCCTGCTGCTTGACGCCTAAGTTGTACCAGGCTTCCGAGTCCGTAGGGTCTTGCTGTACGGCTGCTTCGCTCTCGAGGATGGAGCGGATGTCGGCAGATACATCCACAGAGTGCATCGCGTGAGTCCGAGTCGTCTGCAGGTAAGGGTTGTCTTGCTGAAATTGATACCGCGGTACATTGGCAGTCGTGAAAGCCGAGGACAACGACGATCTTAGTCCGCTGGGCCCAGCCTCGAAGGCATCCCAATCTGCTTGCAGCTTGTCCCACTCGGCGGCTTGAGCTCCACGTACTCCTCGTCCTTTCGTGCCCTCCCACCTCCGACCGACAAAGTCTTCCCTGCTGGCTTCGTCGATGTCCTCTTCCCATCCTGGCTTCAGTCGGGACTGAGCGCCGAAGACGCCAGCATTGAGATTTTGGTACTTTGCAAATTCGCGCGCTTCAGCATCATCCTCCCTCATCCTGGCGGCCGTATCGCCTCCATCGCCAACAAAGGCATTACGGGCCGCTTGCTGACGAGCCTTTTCTTCGATGGCCTCACTGCGAGCATCCTCCTCTGCCCACATGTCGTTGAGCCAGCTTCGATCCTGGCCGTAAGACTCCTGCATGCCAGCTGGCATCTGTAGATCCCCATTGGTTGCGCCCCTCGAGCGCAGGTAGGCTGCAGCCTTTTCTCGTAGGGACTGGTCATTGATGGAGCTCGTACTCTCTACTGCCTTTCCTTTGCCCTTGACATCCGCTCCTACTCCCGCCCGCGATCCTTGGACATTATCGACAATGTCTGTGCCCTGGATCCCCGCTTCGCGATCCCTCAATTTCTTCATCAGAGTGAGGAAAGCGCTGTTCTGAAACTTGTCCGTCTTGTCGTGCTCCACGGAAGATACTAGCTTGCCAGCCGTCTTGGCCAGCTCATCAGCCTCAAAAGGAGTCGTCTCGGGACGGATCTGCTGTGCCTCTGGAGGCAGCTGCTGAGGTTGAGGCTGCACCACTTGTCCCTCGGAGTCGTAAGCTGTGAAGGCTTCGCTCCAGACTTTGTCATCTGTCACGGTCGCTGGCAATGTACGGACTTCTGCCTGCTGGACGTGCCCCTGCTGAATGCCCTCCATTGGGGATGGGCGATACATGGCCTGAGCGGGGCCGAAGCGGGGCTGGTAGCCCTGGTTGGGCCGAGTAGTGTAGTTGGGAGTCAAAGCCTGTCGTGAATTGTCCAGTCTGCTCGACGATATTGCCTGAGCATGCGACTGAGGAGCCGTGGAGGGGGCAGTCAGAAAGTCGTTGGACCAACCATTGTTGATAGCAGCGGGCCCAGCAAAGCGCTGCTGGGGATGTTGTGGAGCCTGGAAGCTTGCCTCGAAATCTGAGTGGCGGACAGAGGTGTGGGCTCCTGGAGGGCTCATGAGATGCCCGTTCATCGAGGGCAGAGCGCCTTGTAGCGGAGCGAGATCCAGGGGTTGGCCCTGAGGACCAGACATGGGCTGGAATCCCTCCTGTTGGGCAGCCGGACCACCATTATGGGCATGCTGAGAAGATCGAAAGGCCTGGCGGGAATGAGAGTGCAGAAGAGATTCAGTAGGCGTGTCCTGGAGTGACGCTTTACCCGCCTTGCCACCCGCCGTACTCACCGAGGAAGAGGAAGGACCGGCTGCGCTGCCACTGCCATACCGATCAAATTGCGTACTGCGATCCTGCCCAAAGCGCTTGCCAAGGTTCTGCAGTGGATTGGAAGGCCCACAAGCGGTGCCTCCCACCAGGTCAGAGAACGACATTAGGCGGACGATGGGATGTTCACTGGTGGTAGTGTGATGCGGCAGAGTGTGGTGGGGTGATAGCGTATTGCGGAAGGAGGAGGTGCACTTCGGTTGAAAGTCGACACCTTTGCCGCCCGCTGAGCCGGACTCGGGCCAAGGCAGTCGGGCCGAGGCAAAGAATTGTCGCAGAGCCTACAGGCCGCGACTGGTGGAGCTGAGAGGCGCTCTTCCATCCTTGACCCACCTAAACCACCTGGTATCTCTCACTTCTCATCCCCAACAATGATAGCAACAACCTCACATCGGGCTGTGGTGGCTCTTAGATATGCAGCGTCTGCCTCTGAGCAGAAAATAGCTGCAACTCCCTCACGCATGGTCAGCAGCCCCGTTGCAAGCTCCAGCCGTCTGAGCCTCGCCACACCCATCGCAGCCCCTCCCAGCAGACCTTTTGTCAGCATCCCCACCCGATCCACCCTCACCTCTGCTGGTCGTCAGACTACCCTTCGGCAGCAGAAACTTGCCTCCTTACCTCGGCTTACGCCTCCATCTCATCGCACCCTCGCCACGCATGCCCCCACTCTTACTTCCAAGCCGGAAAACCCAGAAGAGCCAAATGTGTACAAGAAGGGCGATCCGACGATTCTCTTGACTGAGAGGGCGGTGAAACAGCTATTGAAGATTGCGCTCAAGGATAAAGACAAGGCAGCCAGGCTAGGGCTGAGGATCGCAGTTGAGCCAGGGGGATGTCATGGTTATCAGTACAAGATGGAGCTGGAGGAGGGCGAGGAGGGGCAAGATGGGCCTGGGGAAGAGGATGACTTGTGAGTAGACGCAAAGATGCACAGGAGGTATCAGATATCGTCTCGAGTGATTGATCTCTTTTCTCACTGTCTCTCTTGATCCTCCAACAGTCGCTTCCAAGCAACGCAAGAATCCGGCGAGATCCCCCCTCTACCAATCCTCATCGACTCCATCTCCCTCACACTCCTACAGGGCTCCACAATCGACTATGTCACCGAGCTCATCGGATCGCAATTTGCCATAAAGGACAATCCGCAGGCAAAGGGAGCAGGATGCGGATGTGGTGTGAGCTGGGAACCCATTGTCTGAGAAGGAGAGCCGGGTGTGTTGTAATATAAGAATTGAAACCCATAATGATGTGCAAGTCTGAATCTCATTTGTCTTGGTACAAGTACACCTGTAATTCCTCTTTACACTCTTCAGCCAGCTCATCCGCTCACTAAGCGACCAACTTCTGCAACGCCTCTTCATACGGGCCCTTTAATCCCTCCAATTGTCCCTCTTCCACCTTGATCTTCTCAAGCTTCCTGCCCTCACTCCTCTTGACACCAGCCTTGATCATCCCCTTGAAATGTCTCGCCTCCTGACTCTCGACCAAACTCCAACTCTTGCCCACCCTACCCGCTCGAGCAGTACGACCAACACGGTGTACGTACTTGGCCACATCGATGGGCACGTCGTAGGAGACGACATTCTCCACTAGGGGCAGATCGATTCCTCTTGAGATGAGGTCCGAGGCAACGAGGATATCTAGCTGATCGGAGCGGAAAGAGGCGAGGAGCTCGCGACGCCGGGCCGGGGTGAGGTCGCTGGAGTAGTCTGCTACGCGCAACTTTTGCTCGTCCTTCTTCCCATTCTGATTGGCGTCGAGGAACAGGTTCAGCAGACGAACCAAGCGAAGAGAAGAATCGACCGACTTGGTGAAGATGAGGGTGCGACGCATGCCTTTTCCTGGATTGTCCGATTTGGGAGGGTTGAGGAGGAGATGGATCAGATATAGAGGCTTGAGAGACGTCGGCACGACCAGCATGTACTCTTGCAACGTGGCAGGAAGGGTGAATCGCCCAGCACTGGACGTCACACCTTCTCCTTCTAGCACCTCGTCGCGGACGTCGATGAAGACTGGGTCTCTCAGGCCCAGCTCGGAGAGCTTGCCTGGCTCGCGAGTAAGTGTCGCAGAGAAGAGGAGCTTCTGGACGACTGGCTTTGCCTCGGAAGGGTCGCAAGCGGCATTGGATGTCGGTCGATGCAGCTTCTGAAGTTGATGTGTCGATAGAGCTACCCTTTTAGAAGATAGCGAGTCAGTCTGGCCCTCGATACTATTCCGAAGCCTCTGTGCCCAGTCTTGGAAGCTCTGACCGAGCAAGCGGTCAGCCTCGTCGATGACGAGGAATCGCAGGTGCTGCAATGTGAAGCCGGGGGTCTCATCGAGGTGATCAATCAAACGACCTGGAGTGGTGATGAGGATATCCAGCTTGCTCTCTTGCGAAGCTTCGTCCATGAGCAATGTCTGCTCCTGCGCGAAGCTCTGAGCACCAGTCGTTGTCCCTGCTCGCAGACCAGTGCCCTTGCAGAGCTGTTCCAGCGTCTCCTTCACCTGCGAAACGAGATCTCTCGTAGGAAGAACGATCAGAGCACGGAGGCGAATTAGGATGCGCTCTTTCAGCAGCGTGACTATGGGAATAGAGTAGGCCAGCGTCTTTCCCGATCCGGTGGGAGCGGAGACACAGAGGTCTCGAGGCGGAGAAAAGGGCGACACAAAGGCCGACGTGGAGAGCAGATGAGGGATGACAGCGGCTTGTACTGTTAGGGGTGAGAGACGATAGAAAACGGTGAGCAGGTGCTGTTGCGAAGAACCCTCCTGGGACGCGAAACTTACCAGCAAACCACTCTATCACTCCCATCTCCTTCACCCTCTTTGTTAGTGCCTGGTCCAGGCTGATGCCTGCAATCGCATCGGGATCCGATGCTTTGATATCGTCGCGAGCAGTCAACGTCTGCCTTGTCGCAGGATCTACCACCTTTGCCTCAACCATTCCTCGAGGCAGACCTTGCACCGCTAATGACCGTCGAGCCTCGGCAGAGAGCTTATTCGAGGGCTTGTTCCTGACCAGCAGGCCCATACTCGGCCGCTCATCTGGTCTCGATTCATCTGCTGGAGGCTGAGGCTGAGCAGCCGAAGCCTCACTCGACTCTTGAATGGTCTCGCTCGTGGCAGCTTCTTCGTCAGTCTCGTCATCAGAGGAGGAAGAAGAGACCGAGGAGCTGTCGGAGTCAGACGATGAGGAGTCGCTATCGCTCGAAGATGCTTCGACTGGGGTTTCTACAGCAGACGCACCAATCGCTGCGACTGCTGTGGGGCCCTGATCCCTAGCGGCGGTAGTTGATTCCGCCGGAGACGCCATGCTGATATCTTCGTCATCGCTACCTTCCTCTGAGCTGTCCTCTGTCTCAGGTGCCGCTGTATCTGTCTGCCTCAGACTTGAGATGCCTGGCGCCACGCCGGCACCATTCGATGTTCCGGCCGCCTTGTTTCCACCCTTTGCCTTCTTCATTGCCTTCCTCTTCGACTTCTTCTTGTTGAGGTACCTCTGTTTGGCCTTTGTCTTTTCCCTCGGTGCGCCGGCCTTTGCAGCTGCCTTCTTGACCGATTGAGCGAGGATGGGTGCTGAAGCTAAACGAGAGGGGTGAATGGAGGGTCCTACCGGCTGACGCGGAGCTTGAGTAGGAGGCGCTGTAAGCGAAGATGATGCTGACGTCGCTCCGAGGGAGAAGGTGGCCGTAGAAGTCGAGGGCTTGGCAGGTCCATCATCAGTAGGGGCTCGCTTGCGTTTGCGCTCGGCCAGGGCAGCAAGGCGGGATGATGAGGCAGCCGCATTCTGGTCAGGCTGCTGACTACCGCCCACGGTGGCATCGAAGCGATTTACTGTGAGCATCCTGACCACGAAGAGGTAGTAGAGGGGACCGGAGCGAGCCTTGGACTGTGGATCGTCGTATCGCCAGACAGTGGCCAGCTACGTCTAGTCTACGTCTAGTCTACCAGAAGAAGTTCTGAGGGAGCAGACAGACGGAAGTGGCTCGTCGTGGGCCAAAATTTGGCGGTGCGCAAAAGGGGCGTCGACGCTCCGCTCCACCCGATCACTCGACTCAGTCAGCGTCCAATCATTCAATCTTCCTGACTGGATCACCACCACAGCATCACTATACCACACAAGAGCAATAATGGCAGACCCAAGCTACCTGTGAGGAGCAGCGCTACCATCACGGGCATGTGTGCTCTTAGCCGGTATACTGACGGCCAGCGCCGCTTCTGTCACTTTTCCCCCCCCCTTCTGCAGTAACGCCCAGCCAGGCTTCCTCAATGCATCAGGACGCAGGGGACCCGCCCCTCCTCCCAAGTCCTCCAACCCTCTGGTACGCTTCTGGAACGAGGAAATTGTCAACCCTGAGAAGCAGCCAGGAAACATGGCCATTGCTTGGGGAGTCGCTGTTGCACTCGCTGGCATCACCGTCATCAGGGCAGTTGGAAAGGACCTGCTAGTGCCGGCCTTCTAAGTCAACGCTGAATGCAAAGAGAAGAGGGATGGAAGGGAAGAGAAGGGGCGAGAGCACACTCAAGACACCTTCGATGCTTCGAACACTCTCAGAGCGGGCCTCTTATTGGAAGAGGCAGTGTAATACGGACTGTACCGACTAGCTATACATACCATCACTTCTTCCTTGTTCCCTAGGGTGGAGTAGCCCGAACGTATGATCGCTTAGCTCCCATGCGGCGGAGGAAGCGAGACAGGGCACCAGAACTGATGCACATTCAGAATGTACCAGTCTGCGACCCAGACTTTGAGGATGTATCGTGCAGTCATACGACAGAGCCGATGTGAGAGGATGAGAGGAGGCAAACAATTCAGGTCTCTCGCCGAATCCGGTTCCTGCTCGACGCACAAACGGCGGGCACACTTGAGAGAGCTTGATCTGCCAATGCTTGCATACAAAAAGATTCAGAAGATACAAGACTATCATCACAGGCCTGCCCCGCCCCACCCCCTGCGTCTGTCTATGCATAAGAGACGAGCATCTAACCGCCTCACAACCGCCTATCCCCCAAATACAGGTGTCCCTCACCACTCCACTCCACCCCCGATCCTTTCCCGCAATGATGAGTCTCCGCTACTGACTGCATCTCGCCGAACAGCAGACGGTCAGTGTCTGCGATCAGACCGTTTGCTGAGCCATGACCATACCGAGCACTAACCGCTACCATGCTCGGCCAACGGAGTCCAGACCGAAGGCAGCCGGACTGATTGGGCATCTTGTCCCCCTGCCAGCCTCTCATCCTTTACCTGCTCTCACCTCCACTTACTCCTTCTTGACAGCCTGCTGATTGCCCTTCTCCTCTCCCACCTCGTACTCTCCCTCCTCCCTGTCATCAGCCAATGTAATGCCCCTGATGGAGCGGATCATGATGCGCCACATGAAATAGTACCAGAAGAGATTCAGCAGCAGCAAGAGGAAGAGCGGTGTAAAGACCTGGTACCTCATCCAAGGTACTAGCCACCAACCCTTGTCTGGGTTCCACTCGAGGGTGTGCGAGGGGACTTGATCCAGCATCTTGTACCAGACAGACAAGAGGGTCTTGGCAGAGAGGTAGATGCGGAAGTAGGACCAGGTGCACATGAAGATGGCAAAGACGACCGCCGTCGTCTTCTCTAGGGCGAGGTAGTTGAGGCCCTTTGACAGGGCGAGCCAGGCATCGGGCACGTCCATGCAGACGAAGACGGTTGTGCCGATCATGGTCAGATTGATCAGGTATGACCAGTAGATCAGCCACAGTGTGACGATGTGGTGGGCGATGAGCTCATAATAGTCCTTGCGAGGCTTCTCGAGCTTCAATATCATGACCAGGGCTTGCTGCAGCCAGTAGGAGAACTGCAGCAGGTAGTAAAGCTTTAGCTCCGGCCGCATCTGCCAGTGCGGATACTTGATCCATAGATGCTGCAGATCGAACCACCAGCTCTCTTGAAAGGACATCACATACTGGAAGGAGTCAAGAATGAGGGCAGAGAATCAAGGTCAGTCAATGATGTAGTTCTCCATACCCGCTACGTAAAGGCAGCACTTACAAGACCGAAGGCTCCGAAAGTTCCCCAGTACATGAATGCATAGCCCTGTTCCATTAACCTGACCTGCTTTGTCTCATTCGTGATTCCCCACCACACTGCGAATGGTTTCCAGATGTACAGAACGCTAGCCTGTCGGACAAAACTCCATACGATGACGTAGAAGAGGACAAAGCAGACGTCTAGCCAGCCCTTTTGATATCGCAGCGTGTCCCCATTGATCGCGGTCTTTGGATCTTCAAAGATCACTTGCGATACGGGTATCTTGTGAGAGATGAACAGAAAAGGCTGGAATGGATTGGTCACGTTTGGCGTGAACAATTGCCAATTGATGTATCCAAGAATGAAGATCGAGGCAATCTTTGCAGAAGCGGAAGGTGAGACCATCCATCGCATCATGTACACGTCTTGGAAGAAAGTATTGGCGCGTTCGGGCTTCTTCAATTCATTCGGACTCGGCTCGGTACCTCTCGAAGGGGAGGCCATGGTGTCCACGACCTGACTGACGGAAGTCCGTCTTGTATGGGCAGGGCGTTTGGCATTGGGAGTGGAAGGAAGGGCAGAGGAGGAGGCGGAAGCAGATGCCATGCTGGGCAAGGACGAGGCTTGCGAAACCTGGATGGAGAGCAACGGAAGAAGGAGGAAGTGAGAGTACACAAGGACCGAAAGATCCTTGCGAGCCTTCTCGAATCGACTGTGAGAGCTACAGAAGCTACGGTCAACTTTGCGTATGCTTTTGTGTCTGTGATCGTATTGATGTGTTTGGTCCGCCGGTAAGCTCACGGGCCCGAGCGGGACGGGGTCAGTGGAACCGAGTGACATTTGGCGCGCACCCCATGTGCCGGTGCCTGTGCCTGAAACTCTAGTCTACCGTGGCCCTTCATGATGCTTTCAATTCAATTGTTTGAGCTCCAGACCTTGCTCCCGTCGTTCCTCACCGGCCTGGCAGCGAGGAAGACGACAACGATGAAGCTCAGCATCTCTCGAACATGTCCCTAGCCGTGCACAGCAGCTCTGTGACTCCCTCACATACTCGCATACCCCCACGGCGCGTCCTCTATGAGCATCAGATTGGCGACTCTTCGACCGAGGACGACATCACGCAGGCCAATGTGACGAAGATAGATCCGCCCAGTGCGCTCGGTATTGCCATCGCACTATCGCCCCTGACACAAAGTATCAATGTCATTGTCGTCTTCCTTCAAATTTTCCAGAGGTTAGAGGAAGGTGGCCTGCAACCAGCTGCCCTTGTCCTGGCATGTCTGGCGTCGCTGCTCGCAGCTAAACTGGCATGGACGCTGCTCCTACATCGCTGGGTTGATGAGAGTGGGGATGCGGCCTTGGGAAAGCGTCCGACTTCCTCGCCGTCGATGGTCGTCTCCTTTGCGATCTTACTCCTGCTGCTCTATGCGCTGTCCCCGGTTCTCAAGACACTCACAGAGGCAACGGCGAATGATACCATCTATCCCCTTTCGTTCATGCTCTTTGGGCTTCACATCTGCCTCGGCAACAACACAATGGCCAGAACGGTCACCAGGCAGAAGGAAAGGGCAGGACGACGGCAGGAACCGACTGGTCAGATTGCCTCTCTCCCAGCGTCCGAGCAGCCACCTCAGCTCTTCTCGGCTCTGAGCCTCAACGCAGCCACTTCTGCCTCGCTCGTCCTGGCGTCTCGCCTACCGTCGAACGTTCACGTATTTGCACTCCTCTTTGCATCCGTCCTGTGCTTTGCCCTCTTCCCCATCTACGTCAGGCGATTACGAAGCGTCAAGCTCAGGTTGGCAATATGTGCACTCTTGATCCCTATGGCTATTGGTCTGGCTTGGCCTGTATCGAGGTCGATGTGCGTGGTAGACGTGGGACTGAATGTCTTCATACTTGGTGTGGTGCCATTTTGGATGAGGGCGGCCAGCAAAGGCAAGGTCAAGTACGACGGACCATGGAGGGTTGCGAAGCCTCAGCTGCGGAGACGAAGGTACTCTGCATTGTAAGTTAGCCCCATCAAATGTATAATATACAACATTTTCCACATCCTTGTGAGCCTCTTCATAGCTTCCACCCTGTCAGCTCGACATCCTCACTGGGACTTTGCGCGTCCCCCAGGCCTTTGCGTGCCGTTGAATTGATCAGCTGTTCGATTGCGGACGTCACCTCCTTGACCTTCTGACTGTCTGGGTAGCACACTATCAAGTAAGGCGGGCGTGAGGATCTCTTTAGCTTCTGACTCAGTCATGAAGAGGCTTGTCTGAACTCACTATCCCATTGCTTCCCGTTGCGCGGGTAGCTCCCGATCATCGTAAATCCACCACGATCCTGCAAGGCGCGATGCGAGTATCCAGCCGGCAGCAGCAGCACGTCCCCCGTCGAGACGTCCAGCGTCGTCCATGTTCCCGCTTCGTCGGACTTGTCGCCCGTACTCGAGCTGCTGTTGCTGCCGCTACTAAGATGGCTGGCGATCTCGTCTGCCCCACCCAGGAGGAGGGTGGCGGAGCCCTTGATGATGGAGAGGAGCTCGTGCGTCTATGGGAGACCCAGCGCAGCGGTGAGCAAGCGTCAGTGGCCTGTTGTTACCTTCGGTCCCGACTTCTACTTCGCAACCGCCTACAGAGCTCACAGTGCTTTGGAAATGCGCCTCCTTATACATTGGGAAAGTCCACTGCGGTTCCCAGCCCCTCTGGCTCAATCGTTCCTTCACACCCTGCGAACCTCCCGAGCCGGAGCCAGAGCTAAGGGGGGAGGAGAAGAGGCCCGGCCAGAAGAGGGCGGGGAGCTGGTGAGGTGCGCCATTAGGGGAAGCTCCATCTGACTTGAGCAGCAGTTGGCGCACGGTGGACGCTGAGGTGGACATGCTTGGTGAATCCGTGGTAGCAATGGGAGGACAAGCTGAACAGGGTCGGTGGGCGTCACACTGGTGGAGGGCGCTCCACCTCGCCTAGATTCACCTGTCTATGACGACGAGCTATCAGGGTGACGATCCTGAGAGACTACTTCAGGACAGGGAGGTACGCATGCAACCCACACTCAGCTCGAGATACATCAGCCTAGCTTCACGAAACACAGATGTGTGAACAGTCAAGGCCCTATGAGGTTGTGATCGTTATGGAGAGACCACGACGAGAAAAGTACAATGTATGTGCGAGGAGGTGGTAATGAGAGGTAACGAGCGAAAGAGAGCAGACGTCCCTTAGGCCTCCACAGCACGGACACGGGCGTTGGCGTTGGTGACCTTGACACCGAGAACCTTGGCCCTGCAAGAAGTGAAAGGTGGTGGTGCATGAGGTCAGTGACTGCTCTAGGTGCGCTGACATGTAGGAAACCTTGTTCGTGCCCAAGTTTTGCCGCCCCGCACGTTCGAAGCGACGTTGAGTTACTTGCTCCTTCCGGCAAATCAACAACCCGACCCTGTCTTGCTCGATACTGTGACCCAACCTAGATGCTTCCTACACCACGCATGAATGTGACGGGTGCTCCAATACTCACTTCTCGAGGATAGCAATGCGCTTCTTGGACGAGACGTTTGCTGCGATCTCGGCGGCGAAGGTGTTGTTGTGCCTGCGAGTGAGGAATGAAGAGAGGGATGGGACTCTGTCAGCATAACTGTCTGCAGACACCCATTCGCCAACGTGGGTTACGTTCGCTCCCCTGCCTTGTCCCATGCTTCTGTCTCGGCAGACTCATCATTTTCCCATCCAACTTCCATACGGGGTCCAATGAGAAGGACGAGTCTGTGCCGCCAGAGGAGACATGCACGGTCTGGCCGAAGACTAGCGAAAAACATTTGCTCCTGCTGGTGGGCAACTGCATACGCCGGCTATACGACTCTGTCCCTAGCCTTAGCATGATGCCTATGCTGCTACCCTCCGGCCTTCCCTCTCCCCAGATTCCGTCGCTGATTGGCCCGCTCCTGATTTCAAGCTAGCCCAAACTTCCTCTACTGCTAATTGCGCCTCTAGATACCCACATGAGGAGGAGGTCGACGTCCCTGGTGTTAGACACCACCAGTCGGCGCAGTCCGTTGGGCATCATGTGACGGGTCTTCTTGTTGGACCCGTAACCGATGGAGCACATGGGGGTGACCGAGCGGAAACGACGTCGGACGGCCGAGTCGATACCCCTGGGCTTCCTCCAGCTCTCTCCGACACGCTTGTAGCGGTCAGAGTGGTGCCTCTTGAACTTGGCAGTCCTCTTCTTGACGATGACAGGCATTTCTGGAAGTAGGATTAAAGAGGGTCAGAAGGGATCCTAGACTACGGAGTTAATCACGATGGCAGATGATGATGCTCACTGTGTAATGGGTCTTGAAGGGGGGGATGGGTGGTAGGAGGAAGGGAGGAGGCGAGGCGAGCCGTCGAAGATTTTGGTCTGAGTGTGTGCCAGGCCTAGCCGCCCCGCCCGGGCTGCCCGCTGCTCGCCTGCGTCTGGCGGCTCTGCGTTGGTTGCGCGCGGTCGCCTTTCCTCTGCGGACCTCCCGCGAGAAGGGCGCCCCTCCGTCCGCCGGGCTGCACGGCGTGCGCCTGAGGCGGGCGACACAAGAATTCTCAGTCCTGCCCTTCCTCTCCTCGTTCTCGATATCATCATCATCATCCTTTCCCCCATCGAACCAAGTACATCCTCACAATGGTTCAGTCCGGCACCCCCATCATCGTGGACGGAAAGGGACACCTTCTCGGTCGTCTCGCCTCCGTCATCGCAAAGGAGATCCTGAACGGCCAGAAGGTCACTGTTGTCCGATGCGAGGAGGTCAACGTATCTGGCAGCTTCTTCAGGAACAAGGTTAGTCTCGACTCTCCCACATCCACACTACACATAGCAATGAGAGACTACCAAGAGGCAGGTTCATGGAGGAGCTGGCGTCTCCGAATAGAGAGAGACGGAGATGGAGATGAATCAGAAGTGCTGCTGGAAGTGCAGGATGGTGTAGCCTGGACAGCCTAGCGAGGGGATCATCTTTCAGCTTCAGCGGCGTACATCAGCATGGCAGCCGTCATCATGCCCATTTTTTCTAGGTGGACAAAGCGGGATTGGCGGACGGCAGAGGTATCACTCGTGGTCAAGGGCGAAGGAGTGGGATTTGGGAAGGGAATTGGCAGAAGGTCCGAACAAGAGGGTGATACCTGCAGCCATTGCGTTTAGATATGGTTGCTGGACATGCTGATACCTCGATCGAAACACTCACGTCGACGTAACATCTACTAACCCGTCACCACACTCACTCCTTCCCGTAGCTGAAGTACCACGTCTACCTGCACAGGCGTCACGTCGTCAAGCCCACTCGCTCCGGTCCCTTCCACCACCGAGCTCCCTCTCGTATCCTCTACAAGACCATTCGAGGAATGGTGCCCCACAAGACTGCCCGTGGTGCCGCCGCCCTTGAGCGTCTGAAGCTGTACGAGGGTATGCCCCCTCCCTACGACCGCAAGAAGAAGATGGTCATCCCCGCTGCTCTCCGTGTGCTCCGTCTGAAGCCCGGCCGCAAGTACGCCACCATCAAGCGTATCTCGCACGAGGTCGGATGGAACCACAAGGACACCGTTGACAAGCTGGAGCAGAAGAGGAAGATCAAGGCACAGGCTTACAATGAGCGCAGGGTGAGTCTTAGAGTGCTGCATGCCGACAATGTGCTCCGTGATCGGAATGCTGACAGCGCACTTTACCCCCATTTCCCTTGTTCATTGTCATTCCAGGTGGCTTCGCTCAAGAAGCGTGCTGCTGGCAAGGAAGCTGCTGGCGCCGAGCTCAACCAGAAGCTCGCTGTCTACGGCCTATAAACGCATCGTCGGATCCCCTGCATCATTGTGGTTTTCTCGAGCGTTATACATTGCACGTTACCTTCATCGGCCGATGTAGTCTTGTGAGCTTCGTTGGGACCTCATAGGGGCGCACCTTTGCCTAGACGAAGTCACTTGATGTGGTGACTACGACAAAACTTCACCTTCTCGTCGTGCGCCTTTCCCATCCTCTCTTCATCATGTACTTTGACTCCCTTCTCATCACCCCGACCAGCACCTCTTTTGGCCGCTTGGCCTTCTCGATTCTAGCTTGTTTGTGCTTTACCCTGTATGGGAAGTCCCTCCTTGCCAAGATCAATCGACACCAGAATCAGCAGAAAAGTGCGCCGTGTCCCTAGTCTGAGCGCCCGCCGAGGCAGCTTCCCGTCCCTCTCGGCAAAGTGCCACGAATTTCCCTGGCGACGGAGAAATGCGACCAGGTGGAGGAGTGCCGTGGATCTTCGAAACCCACTTCTCCCACCCAGCCTGCCCTCTTCAAAGAGACGTTGCTCAGCCTTCCCACACTCCTCCTCATCACAGATACCATCTATCATGCTCCGTATAGCTGTTCAGCCATTCGCCAAGGGCGTCGCTGCCCAGACCCTGCTGCGTCAGTCGACCAAGGTCGCTGCCAGTAGCCGCGTCCTACCCCAGCTCGCAGCACCCTTCTCCACCTCTTCCTCGGTAGCCGAGAACAAGAAGAGGGCAGACAGGGTGCCTCACATTGATCAGAAGATCACAGCAGAGTACCCGAACATGAGTGGTCCTCAGCACACTACTGGACCGGAATTCTACACGGGCGATGAAGGTGTGCACGGACTGAGGACCCTCAAGAGCTTCTCCATGGTAAGTCTCAATGGAAGGAGACGCAAGCTCTTAGTTGATCAGAGCGGCAGGCGCTGACCTACTCTATGGTCACTCACAGGTTGGAAAGGTATGTGTAGTCACTGGAGGAGCCAGAGGTCTAGGGAACCTCATGGGCCGAGCCCTGGTCGAGTCCGGCTGCAACCAGCTGGCTATTCTGGACCTCGACAAGGACGACTCTCAGGGCGCTGCCGATGAAATGGTCAAGTGGCTCGAAGGCACTGGTGGTGTCGAGCCAGGATCCCTTGACATCAGAGGATTCGCTTGCGACGTTTCAAGAGAGGACAGTGTAGCGAAGGCCTTCAATGATGTAAAGGCAGCCTTCGGCAAGATCCACGCCGTGATCAACTCTGCTGGTATTGTGGAGAACTTCCCTGCCCTCGAATACCCGACAGACAGACTTTTGAAGGTGAGTGAGCGCTTGCGCACAAGACTGCTCCTGTAAGGGCTCGTTTTAACTTGAAGTTTCTTGGCCGTCTCTGCCTCTTCTCCAGCTCTACGGCATCAATGTCTTTGGCTCCCACTTCGTCTCTCGTGAGGCCGCCAAGCACATGATTGCCGACGACATTCCCGGAAGCATTATTCTGGTCGCCTCCATGAGTGGAAGCATCGTCAATGTTCCCCAGCCGCAAGCTCCCTACAATGCCAGCAAGGCCGCTGTGAAGCACCTGGGTGCTTGCCTGGCAGTGGAGTGGGCACAGTACGGTATCCGCGTCAACACATTGAGCCCAGGCTACATGTTGACCAGTCTGACGCAGCAGATGTTCGACAGGAATGCGGATGGCAGGGAGTTGAAGAGCAAGTGGGAGAATCTGATCCCAATGGGCAAGATGGGAACCCCGGATGACCTCAAGGGAGCTGCCGTGTTCCTGGCCAGCGATGCCAGCCGATACTCGACTGGCTCCGACCTGATCGTGGATGGTGGATACACAGCAGTCTAGATTGACATGGACTAGAGCCGGAAGCAACGGCATAGACTACAACGCAATGTGTTCAAGGAAATGTTAGCAAAGATTTCTTTGTGCTTCCCAGGTCGTTACAATTAGATTTGCGTAGAGATGTTCCTGGTTATCGCCTACGTCGTAGAGATGCGAGATGCGGAGTGCAGGCCTTGAGGCGCTCCCAAGCAGCTCGTTCTCACGAGCTTGGCGCGAATGGAGGAGAAGACCAAGTTCGCGTCTGAGCCTTCCCCGGATTTGACCTTCCCTTACCGAACTCTCCCCCTCGTCACATAACCCGTCAATCCACCTCTTCTCCGTCCCCACTTCCATTTCAGTCTCATAATGCCGACGCCAGGCAGGGACAGGAGCGGCTCGCCCACGCCCTCTTCGACGACGAGCGGTAGCGCTGCCACTGCCTCCCGCCGAGAGCGCCTGCAGTCTCACATGCTCACATCGCTCCTGTCATTACAGTCAATCCCACCTCCCAATCGGTTGCCAGTAGCGAAGAACAAGGAGAGTCTAAGTCTTCCCACTACCACTCGCAATTTTCGTGGATTCGTACAGAAGAGTGGACCAGTCTTTGCTATCCAGGATGCTGTGCACGAGACGCTCATGTGGGATTACCCGGCGAGGACGTTGTGCGTCATGGCTGCCTGGGCAATTATAGGTGAGCCTGGGCCGCAAGGGAGATGGAGGAGCGAAGCCGTATGAGAGATTGACGAGGTCCCCTTTCGTCCCACGTATAGCCCTGCACCCGCATCTGCTGGTCCCATTACCAACCTTCATGCTCTCCCTGCTGCTTCTTCAGACCTACCAAGCGCGATACCCTCCGGCTTCGACAGATCCCGCTGTCCCGCCTGTGACCCCAGCACAGGTCATCGACCATGCCATTACAGAGCCGACCAGTACAGGACACGGGAAGGTTAGGCCTCCGATGGTACCGGAGCCTCCGAATGAGGGCAGCATCAAATACTACGAGAATCTGAGGGACATTCAGAACATGTGAGCAGCTGCAGGAAACTTCAGAGGAGCATCTGGCACTGAGCTGATACCCTTTGCTGCATTCCCTCTGCAGGATGAAGATGATCACCGACGTCTATGATCTTCTTGCTCCCTTCTCCATACATCTCAACTGGTCTTCTCCCACCCACACGCTGCTGGTGTTTCAGTCCCTGATCCTCGTCACGCTCGCTCTCTTCCTCGTCGCCCCATACTTGCCCTACCGCTTCATCCTCCTAATTGCAGGTGAGGGAGCCTTCATCCTCAACCACCCTTGGACCGACCCAGTGGTGAAGAAGCTTGTAGGCAGGATTGGAGAGGGCAAAGAGGGGCGGAAGCTCAAGGAGTCGAACAGGAAGGTCTTGGCGATGCTCAACGAGTGGATCAAGATGGATCAGCTGCCCGACGACGTCTGGACGCGGGGCTGGCGAGAAGTCGAGGTCTTTGAGAACGAGCGTTTTGCTCTGGAAAAGGGAACCAAGGCAAAGGAAGGAGAGGGCAGATGGAGCGGTCACAATCTGCGGTATGGCGAGAGGAAGGTGAGTATGGCTGTGCGCAAGGCGAAGAAGTGCGGCAGAGGTTCTAGTATGCTCAAGCCGCCCTCACCCTGTCACAGCCATGGACGAAAGGCGCAGATGGGTATGCCGACGACTCGGTCTTTGCTGAAGGGTACACTTTGGACGTCAGGTGAGTCTTCTCTCATTTCTTCGGGCAATGGGACCTGTGGATTAATCTCAGTTTGAGCCCCTCCATTTTCGGTTCGAATCTGGCACTTTCACAGCAGACAAGTCGCCATGTCGCTCGAAGACGGCTGGGCCTGGGTGGAAGGCGACGATTGGAGGATCGACTTCTTGGGAAGGTGGTCGCCACTTGCCGTCGACGAAGGTGAGTGTGACGAGGGTATTTGTGACCTCAGTTTCCAACCCGGCTGAGCGCACCTTCTTATTCATTTTGATCAATAGCTGGCTGGCTCTACTCGAACTCGGACTGGCACAAGCCCTCTCCGTACCCCTTTGGTCACCCCAGCCAGCCGCAACTGCCTCCAGCCACCTCCTTCGCGTCCAGCGCTTCTAGTTCAACAAGCGGCAGCGTCTATGCCCTCGACGAGGAAGACGACGAAGACGAAGACGATGAGGGATTGGATGCAGATGGATTGCCAAATGACCTGCCGAGTCTCTCCTCCAAGGCAGGACATGTGAAGAAGGCGGAAACGAGGAAAAGGCGATGGTTGAGAAGGGCGGTCTGGGTCGGCATTACTCCTCGGACGGATTGAAGAGTGTGTGCCAGCTGTTGTCAATTTTAATCATACTTGAAGACTAAGTCAGATTACAACCTGAGCGTGGAAGGCGGCGCAGGGCTGATTGAGAATGGCCTGAGAGGAAAAAGGTGAGCTCGCCCACAGCGGGGGCAAAAAGCAATGACAAGTAACAGGCTCGAACTGTTGACCTTGGAGTAAGCTTACGCATATTAGCTCCACGCTCTAACCAACTGAGCTAAATTGTCCCAGCGTAATGAAACAAAAGGAGGGGTAGAAAACGTTTATAAACCAAAAGCCCTTCTTTGTGCCGCTTCGATCGCTCATGTCGACACGTGGCGCATCCTCGCTCGCGCTTTGGTAAATCATGCAAGGGGCAGTGGGAATCTCTCTCTAGCTTCGGCAGCCGCCTTGCTGTGCTGCCGTTGGTTCGACGTCGTTGCGTCTAGGTCTCGGACTGGGGTCTGAGACCCCTTCTTTCATGGCTCTGTTGCCAGCTGTTCAGGGCTGGACTGTGCGTGACCTTGCTGCGCGGCGTAGAGGAAGTCAAGGTCTGGGAAGAATGAGTGCCTCCAGGACTGCCTCCTCAAACCGTCTCCGCGACTGCGTGCCTCTGCCATGGCATTCCGAAGGATGCTGCTGCTGCTGCTGCTGAACTCCACCAACGCAGGCCAGGGCATCGGATCTGTCTGGCGATTGGACTTGGCGTCTGTCGGGGGGCGTCTTGGTGCTGCTCCTTGCTTGTGCTTCGGCAGAGGCGCCTTCATCCCCCCCCTTTCTTCCTTGCCCTGTCGAGTGCGGACTGTTTACCGACGTGCCTGTTGGCCCGCGTGCCGAAGTGCGCTCCCGCCTCTTGCGCTTCCTTGTCCCTCTGTGCTCCTGCGACCTGGGTCGTGGCTGCCATTCCTCAATCTTCTAGCTCCTGCCTCTGAATCGTCCTCCGCTCACAACACTGGGCGATCACCCCTTCTCTTTGATCGCCGTTGCCCCTCATCTCGGCATAAATCACTTCTACAGCCCGCAGGTTCACCTCGGCTCACAGACAGACCCAGCGCGAGAACAGACGCGCATATACACAAGGACACACACACACGCACACACACACACGCAGACTGGACACGCCTATACCTTTCCCCTATCTCGTACTCACTTCTCCTTCTCACTTTCCCCCTCTTTCTGTCTGTTTCTTACCATCACAAGGCCGACTTTCGCTACTACGTCACTTCAAGGAGTGCTGGCACCTGGTCAATCTCACTCTCACTCTTCAACTGGTCCCCCTCTTTCTTCCCGGCTCAATATAAACACTAGCGCTGCCCCTGGCAAAGCCACCTGCTGGACACTCGCGTCCCGCTCCTGACCCCTCACACTTTTACTCAAGTCAGGCACTTGAAGGACTTTCTGTCACTTGAAAGACAGAGCCTCTTCCTGAGCAAGCTCCCTTCGCTTCAGCATTACCCAGGAAACGTCATTTCCACGACGCAGAACCAAGCCCTTTGCGCTTGCAAAGATACTCGACTGGATTCGATAACATCATACGCCTCTTTAGAACCGCATCTTTTCAAAACACCACGCAACGGGGAACAGACTCTCAGAGCTCTCAGGAACAGCTCTCTCGATCCATCACTTCAACATCAGCCCATACGCCGTGCGTTTCTTCCACCCTCACCGTCTACGCGTCCCTCGCTATACCTCCCTATCATTACTCCGTGACTGCGTCACGTAACATATTCTCTCGAGTAGCGTAATCACCAGGACAAGACGCGATGTCGGACCTGGTGCTTCGAAGAGCACCAAAGGTACGTTGCGGGAGGGAGCGATCGCCGTGACGAGGATGGTGCAGCTGGCAGGAGACTGAAGCTAAAACCTTTGCATACTCTTCACAGCATTTACTCAAACGTCTGACTGGTGACTATGACGAACCATTGGCCATGATTGAGCTCACACGGCGGGCGCCTCAGTCTACCACGTAAGTCACATCGCGGCCGCTATGCTGCGATAAGAGCTCCAGAGGCGCAGTGGACTGACACGAGCCTTGAAATCCAATCCTCTCTCGGCTCAACTCACAGTCTAGCACAGCTGATGGACTCTTCGGGATCAGGCATTTCTGCAATGGCGGTCATCGTCCTCATCGGCTCGCTTATTGTCCTGTGGCTGGTCACAGTCATGATCGGCGTAATGTGCAAGTATTTCAACAAGCCCAGATCAGCACTCCACGACGGCGCCTACGCCAACGGCGGTCTTTACCGACCCAGCGCAGCAGCCTACGGCGCCAGGAGTACGCCAGAAGCCAAGACAGAGGACCCGAAGAAGTCTTATGGTAGCAAAGCCAGCCTGCTGGACATGGCCCAGCCCATGGGAAGAGCTGCGTCTCCCGGCGCTCCAGACTCACCGGACGTGTCCATGTCGGGCGGTCACTTTGAGATGCCCCTGACCCAGCACGCCGGACGCATCGCCTATCAGCAGCATCATCAGCGGTCATCATCGTCTTCAATTGGTCTGCCGGGCCCCCCAGCTGCATCGCGCCGTGCAGGAGCTGCTGGCCAGCAACATCCTCAAATGGCAGGCGGAGGATCTGGAGCTCCGGATGGGAGCTACTATCAGCCTGGCCAATTGTACAGTGCTCCACAGCAGAGTGGGTTTCAAGGTGGCCAGACGTTTGCGTACCCACCCGGTCCTTCGGGACCTAGAGGGCCGCAACAGGGGTACAGTGGGCCCGGTGTTGCACGCTCCAATTCGAAGGCTATGCGGGGACCACCGCCGGCGCGCTCCAATTCAGCTAGGAAGTCGCGGTATGCCAAGCCTGCTCGCGTGGAGTCTTTGGGTCCCGGTGAGATCCGTCGGTACCTGGACGAGGCTGGTGTGGACGAGAACGTGGCCATCCAAGACGCAGGAGCTCCGAATTACTCTAGGAGAAGTATGACAGGGAGGAGGAATGTCTTTGCGCCCTCGGCGCGGATGAGCTCTTATGGAGCTAAACACCCAAGGAGTCCTAGCATCTACGGCGCAGCGGAACTAAACGCACTCAAGTCGGCTCAGGCAGAAGGCTTCGGCGGAGGCTCCGATCCCCGTGGGAATGGAAGGAGTGGTGTGCAACCAGGAAGGGTGGATCCCCTTGGCGCCGCTCACCAGCGCCCTCAGGCTGGTCCAGGTCTCGCTGGGCCCCGGCCGCTGAACGGGCAGATGCGTGCAGGAGGAGTCGGGCCCCCGCCTTCAACATATGGGCAAGCTCCCGGACCAATCCTGCAGTCTCGCCCCCCACCGGCTGCTCAGTACCAACAACGACCATCGCAAGGTTCCGCAGGAGGACCTGGCATGGGCCTCCGATATCCTGCAGGTCCCCAGTCGCAGATGCAGGCTGGACCTCGGCCTCAGCAGCAATACGCGCAGCAGCACCAATACAGGCAACCACAACTGGCCCAAGGTGGGGGCGGCATGAGGCAGATTCTGTAGAGCTGATCGAAGCGCCGAAACAAACAGCATTGCACAGCATTGCAAATTGCTGGGCTGGTCGACCAAGCTCGCGCCCGCGCCCCAGTCGGATACCAGCATCTCCCCGTCGTGGACATTCTTCTTGCCTTCAGCGATCCCAGCGCTTTTCGGCTGATCGAGGACACATGGGGCGAACCGCCATGTACGTGTACGTATCTTCCCTTTGCTTCCACCGCACTTTTTTTTTGACATGTCTTCGTACCTTTGCTTTCGCCCTGCTCTTCACCTACTCGGCTCCATTTCCTCTTTACCCCTTGTTCTCGTCGATTTTGCCATCCCAGTCTCTACACACACACATACACACACATTCGCTCATTTGCCACACACACACACACACTCACATTCACAGTCATTCCGTCGAATGCAATGGACATCTCTCCGTCACTATCCGCTCTTTCTGTGTGATGTTTGAAGTGAGGCGAGAAGGACAAGGGAAGTAGTGCTGCACTGCACCTGGGGTACCGTTTTGGTTGGGGTCAGCGCAAGGCATTTGAGCCGCGGAAGGGGAATGGGGTGTTGGCTCGAGCGTCGGAAGAAGGCACTTGGCCGGTTCCGCCTGTTGCCTCTACATCCAGACGACGTAGTAGTAGTCATCCTACCCATCTCCCTCCTCTGTGGTTGCCCTCGAGAGCTCCTTGACTCACAGCCATCTTCGACTGTCTTTGGCGAACCTTGCACGAGCACGAAAGAGGTCGGAAAGCTCAGCCTTAGCGTCGGCTACGCACAGTGCAAGGCAAGGATGCCTCTCCTAGATCAGCTCGCCAGTACCCTCGAGGCCCGCAGACAAAAGGGAACACTTCGGCGCCTCACCAGCTTTAATCCCACGACTATAGCGACGCCAAAGGCTCTTCTCCAGGCGTCTTCATCGTCTTCATCTCCCTCTCCCTCTTCGACAATCGCCTCGACTTCCACTCTCGCCGACTTCTCCTCAAACGACTATCTCTCCATTGCCACTTCTTCACAGCTCAAGGAGGCCTTTGTCAGGAGAGTTCTGCGCCCGGAGGCTCGAGTAGGGGGTAGTACGGGTAGTCGTTTGCTGGACGGAAATAACGGTGGAGAAATCGACGAGGTAAGTGGCTGGGATCAGAACGCGGCCAGCACCCAGCCGATGATTATCAAGCGTTCGAAGGATGTCCTATCTAACCTTTCCCCCACCCGCTCGCCTCTCTCAGCTCGAAGCACGGCTCTGCGACTTTTTCAACGCCTCCTCCTCCCTGCTCTGCCCCTCCGGCTGGGAAGCCAATGTCTCCCTCTTCTCTTCTCTTCCCCAAGAGGGCGACATCGTCCTCTACGACTCGCTCATCCACGCCAGCGTCCACGATGGAATGAGACGATCCCGTGCGCACTGTCTCTCTTTTGAGCACAACGATCTTGTCGACTTCGAGCAGATACTCGATGGGCAGGTCCTGCCTTTCCTGCGGGAGACTGGCGGGAACCTCTTCTTGGCAGTCGAGGCGCTCTACTCCATGGACGGGGACTTCTCTCCACTCCCAGAGCTCATAGCGATTGCCAAACAGAGGGACATCCTCGTCAATGGTACCGGCAGATTCTGGGTCGTGGTGGATGAAGCGCATTCCTGTGGATGCTTCGGAGAGGCAGGCCAGGGAATGTGTCAGGAGTGGGGGGTGGGCGCAGCTGCCGACGCAGCAGGGGAGGAGGACAGTGTGATACGAGTTGCGACGTTTGGAAAGGGATTTGGTGTCGCCGGAGGTGAGTAAGAACACGGCCGGTCGAGACATGACTTTCTTTTGTATGAGGGAAGGAAGAAAGTAAGCTGACCTGCCTCATTCAATCTTCTTCCCCAGCGGCCATTCTTTGTCCACCACTCATCCGCCAGTACCTCATCAACTACGCCCGTCCACTGGTGAGTCGCAGCGACCGCATCGCAAGGTCATTCACGTGTCCCTCTCTATAGCCGTCTGACTTGCCCACAACATCGTTCACTATCCAGATCTTCTCGACGGCCCAGGCGCACGCCTCGCTTCACCTCATCCATGCAGCACTGGACGTCCTGCAGTCCCCCGATGGGTCGAGGAGACGTGCTCGTCTAGCGCAGAATTGCGAATTGGTGCGCACAACGCTTCAAGAGGCACTAGGCCGGCAAGAAGAGTCCTGCGACGAGGATGGGGGAGGCCTGCTGACCCTTGGAGATTTGGAACTGGATCTGGAGGAAGGCTCTGGTGCTGCATCGAGTAATGCTTCTTCTGCCGCAAGTCTGCCCCTCGTGCGGGCAGTATGCAATGCAGCCCTTGAGGACTCTGCGGCAGGTATACACGAGCCTCCTCGTCCTCAACGACGACGACGACGACGGCCCTCTCCAATCATTCCTCTTCTCACGCCGCACGCGCACACCCGGCCCCTCGCCGCCCACCTGCAAGCGCAGGGCTTTCTCGTGCGACCTATCACCTACCCTACCGTGCCCCGCGGGAGAGACCGGGTACGCATCTGCGTACATGCGGACAATACTGCCGAGGAGATCCGCGGGTTGGGGAGGGCGGTGAGAGATTGGGTTGAGGGGATGCGGAAGAGAGAGGCGGGAGGGTCAGAGATAGGGGAGGCAGGGTTGAAAGCCAGGGGAGGAAGGGATGCAGAGCTGCGTTTGCACAGAGGGACAGGCGGGGAACGGACCAGTCGCTTGTGATCATCTGATACCATGCTCATGAAATGGTATTACTTTTGATGGCGGCCATACTCCCCACAACAAGCACGTGTCACGCGGCACGCCTCCGCTTAACCATGTCTCGCCGCCGTGAGCCAGGCATTCCAGTCAAATTCCGGCTCACCCGGCATGTAGTACCTATCCAAAAACGACGCAAGCAAGAATGGGGCAAGACAGGAGGTCATCAGCGGCATGTCTTCTCCACTTTCTTTGACCCAAGGGCGTAAATACAGGACTCACCTGGGATAGTAAAAGGGCGTGTACTTGTGCTTGTTGTACACCTTTGCAGGCGGATCGATGAACTTGTCCGGGTAGAGGGCCTCACGGGGTACGTCGATCTCGCTCTGGGTCACCAATTTCCCTCGCTCATCCCTATCGGGATCCACCACCTGACCAGGGAGAGGCACGCGCAGCTTGACCGTTTGCAGCTCGGTATCGCTAAGGGTGTAGCGCGAGACGCGCGCGTAGCCGATCTTTTCCAGGGAGCGGAAGCCCATGTACTGGCACCAGCGATCGCGATCTGTTGGCTCTGGGTCGTAGACTTGGCCTGATTGGAAAAGAATGCCGTAAGGCGAAGGGGATGGGGCATGCGGGCGGGTAACCAGGTAAGAGAGAACGACGAGCGGTTGCGGGTACGTGTCTCTTGCCATCTGAGCGATGTACTTCGTCTGCAGCTCACGGTCGAGAGGCGTCTCCTCCTGACCATTGTGGCTGACCCAGACATTGACATGGGTGCCATAGACATCGAGGACAGCATGAATAGCTGGAGCCAATTCACCATCTGGGGAAGGCATAAGATGATGCGTTGAGTTGATGATCGGAAATTTGGAGAACAGAGCTGCACCCCAGGTGTGCTTGTCTGGTCCGGGTCCAATGTCGGCGTACATCTTGAGGCTCTCTGCAAGATACTGCGTCAAGTCTCGGTTGCCGAACACGCTACGGTGCAGATCGCTCTCCAAGAGGCCAAAGACGTCCAGCGATAGGTCCTCGTATAGAGTCGACATCCTACGCGAGGAGTCGTAGAAGAGCTGGTCAAGGCCTGAGATCAGAAGGAAGAGAGGACAGGGCGTATCAGTAGGGCGGCACAAGTGTTATTGTACTACGGAGCAACGCACCAAAGTGGATAGTCTGTATACCCGCAGTGAAAAGCCGGCTGCCGTCTTCGGCTCGATACGGCTTGATAGTCGCAGGATCGACTGTACGCAATTGAGCGACAATGAAGCTCAGTAGGGATAGAGAGGCAAGCAGTACCAGGCTCGCTTTCTTCACTTCGGCCGTCAACACGGATGTTGACAGTGACGCACGAGCAGCAGGGGAATGCTGCGTTGCGTTACGTAGACCAACCGTAAGCAAGATGAGCTGCACGATGAGCATTCTGTAGAGGTACCGGGCGAGGCACGATCAGTAAAGCGCCTCGAGCAACGCACGTCATCATCGGCACTTACATCCATGTCCTCTCCCTGAATGGCATGCCACCAGGTACAAAGGCGTATGCGACGGTCAAGACCTGGAAGAAGGTCAGCAAGTCCGCCACGAACCAGCTCCACATCATCACTCTGATTGGGTGATGCCTCATCGCGGTTTCAGCCAGCGGGAAGGCGAGCAAAGGAAGTGTTGCTGCAGTACCGACAGCCCCTGCGAATGAATACCAATCGTCGAGAAGGAGCAACAGAGCGTTGCTAATGGCAAGTGGAACGACAAGCGCTGTGTTGTAGCCAAGCGATGGCTTGAGGATGGTGGCACCTGTACTCATCAAGGCAATAGTCAAGATGATCCAACCGTGAGGTATGGCCATCGGACCTTTGATCGGATAGCCGGTCCAGCCCCAGGCGATCATACTGCCCGAATCCGTCAGGAACATATGCAGTGCAAACAGCAAGGCACCTAGACCGAGGGCAGCAGCTGCTTCGCTCTGCTTAGATTGCGGCTGCCTTGTACGCTGCACTGACTCTTCCTCCTTTCTCTTCAATGCCTCAAAGAGACACAGGCCTGCGACGGCCAGGCCCAATATATGATGCCCTCCGTTGCTTGCATTCATGAAGGGCCATAGGGGGTTGTTGCTGGAGACAGAGCATTCGAGCCGTCAGATGTGACCCTACCTATGCTTTGTTCTTAGGTCCGTGGACTTACCTATGGTTGGCGTACTTGGCCAATGAGCTCAGACTGAGCCCCACCAGCCAGACGAAAACCTTCTTTGCGATCTTTTCCTGACCACCTTGCCAAGCCAGACCCCACTCGAGCGCATGCATCACCGAGGCGCTGGCGCTTGCGAGGCCGCACAGCCCTAGTCTCACTAGAGGGCCTGGGATCCACCAGCTGCCAATCGAGATCAAAGTGAGCGCCCACATCATGCCCCTCCACTTGAATGAGGCCGGCTTGACCGTTTGCTTCGAAGTGAGCAAAGAGTCGCGCACAGAGGGGATCAGACAGGCAGCTAAGGCAAACAGCTGAGTCAAGAGGAGAATCTCGTGGCCTCCAATGGAGAGATTGTAGACGGAAAAGAAGAAGACTGGAGGAGGGCAAATGTCAAGCTTAGCGTTCAGACACAGTTACGGTGAACACGCCTGTTCCCACTCACTAGTGGGGTGCAACGCAGTCAAGGTGGTCCACCACAGGAAGGCCATGTAGGAATCGGATAGTAGACTGAGAGTGGACTTCAGTGGAGTGCTCTCAGCAGCTGACAGGCCCTTGGTCTTCCCATTGTCGACGTCAAGCATGGCATCTACTTCTGCCCTTTCGTATTTAGAGGTCTGCGAACTTTTGTGTTTTCGATCAAGCGGAGGCCGACAAGTTGAAGGACAGAGGAAGGAAAGCGGGTCAGAATGGCGTATGAGATTGACGCCCGGGCGACTGATGTCAGGGGACCCAGCGGCCTCCTTATGCTTCGTACCTTGAGGATCCTGATGGAGCGGTCCCCACGTCGAGATGCGGGACTGTACTCCAAGCTCCCTCTTTGACAGCTTTGATTGTACCTCCCCTCCACCACGAACCTCCCAGGGTTGGAGCGGTCGAAGGGCCTGCAGCTTCGACGATATGAATCTCCAAACGGCCCAGGTCGTACATCGCCCAGCAATCGAAAAGAAGGTCCTGAGCAGACGTAGAGCTTTCAGCCGTCAAGCACATTGACTATGCGGAGTAGGACGCCTGTTTACTCACCTGAATAATTAGGTTCCATTCGAAGAAAGAGTAGATGGTATATGCTCCGGGTATCTTGAGAACCTTGTGACGATAGTAAAAGATGCACATGAAGGGTATCGATGCGAAGAAGGCGATTGCTGTGTTTCTGCGGTTTCTCCTCGCCTTGACAGTAGTAGCGTCACTGTCCTGATGAGCTAGATCGGTCCGCTTATTCGGCTGAGGAGCCAGGGATCCCCAAGAGATGAACATCCAGAATGGAGTCAGAACGAGGTAAGTGATCATCGATACGTCGTGGACAAACGGGAAGTCCGTCGAAGTACAATAGACCCAGCCTGCACAAGAGAATGTGCGCAGCAGCCCTGTAGCCATCAGTAGAAGCGAGCGTTTTGAGGTTGGCGTTGAAAGAGAGACTAGGAGCGCAGAAAGCAAGACCAGCGCAAATCGAGGACCGGACATCATTGCAATGAAGATCTGAAGGATCGACCGCTCTTGAGGCCAGTCACCGCTATTCAGGCACAAGGATCACAGTGCCAGAATGTCAGATTGAGCTTCTTCTAATCAGCGGTCGAGGACTACTCACATGGTCGCGCTTACACTTGGCCACCATTCATCAGGGTAGCCTGCGACTCCATTCTTGACGACTCTCTTGTAGTGCAGGCTTAAGGCTAGGACGAGTGCGCCAAAGAATGCTCCGAAGCCGAGGAGAGTGTGAGCCCATGCGATGGCCGAGCAGGAGAAGCTGACGAGGGGCGGAGAGTTGCTGCTTCTGGAGCTACGAGAAGACGTCGTCATGGTCTATGGTCTGAGCATTACACACGGCGAGGGAATAGGAGAGGCAAGGCTTGCGCAGGCGATTATGGACGGATACTCACCAGGGCCAAGACACCAACCTCGACCCGCCGGCTTGGCGTGTCCCGGCGGAACAGCCGCGCCTCGCGCCTTTGCTGCCGTTCCGTCGCGGCTGGAGCACAAGCCACCCTGGGTCGGAACATCCACGGGGACCTCGTCACCCCCCAACTTACCATTCGTGTCCATCTGCTCCCTCTTCACGTCACCATCGAGCAGAGCTCAGGGCGACATATGCCTCTTTCTTCACCGTCGCCGAGAAAAGCCAGTGGAAAATCTGCGTCTCCATCTCCTCGCAAGTCTGCTGACGTCTCCAAGACATCCAGACAAGAGCAACCGGCCAGCAACGTGCGCCCACTACAAGCAGGTGAGCCTGGCATTGGCCCCTCATCGAGCGATCTTACTCTCCGCAATGGCACCTTGAGCACTGACAGCAGGGTGGAACAAGTCGGGAGAAGGACTGGGGTGGGCTATGCGGGACTCAACGTCAGTGCGGAAGACTTGGAAAATGCCAACGCCGATGATCCGAGAGCTATTGTTTGGTTCGACATTGGTGAGTGATGCAGACTCTGGAGGGCAAGTGCTTGAAGAGGTGATGGCTATAGCCAGCTCAAAACATGACTTCGACACTGGTGATCTGAAATTTCACCTACCGTACACGTTTCAGACAATACGCTGTACCACAAGTCGACCCGCATTGCTCAATTGATGGGCCAGCGCATACATGCTTATTTCCTGGGCTTGGGACTGCCAGAGGCGGAGGCGAAGGCTCTTCATACCAAATACTACAAGGAGCATGGTCTAGCTATTCGCGGCTTGCTGAAGCACCACAGAGACATCGATCCCCTAGATTATGACCGTAGAGTGGACGGCTCCCTGCCATTAGATGAGCTTCTAAAGCCAGAGGCCGAGCTGACGGCTCTCCTCCGAGATTTGGACCGCACGAAATGTCGAGTATTCGCATTGACCAATGCTTACAAGAGTCATGCTTTGCGCTGCATTCGCTTGCTTGGACTGGAAGATTTCTTCGATGGAGCTCTCTACTGCGACTATGCTGCTGGCCCGCTCTTCTGCTGTAAGCCCGACTTGGGCTACTACCATGCAGCAGCAGAGATCGTGGGTACCAGAGACACTACGAAGTTCTATTTTGTCGATGATAGCGAGAAGAATATTAGGGCTGCCAAGGAGCTCGGCTGGCAATCTGCGGTGTTTTACAATGAGCCCGAGCCAGAAAACGAGGCGGCCCAGCGCGCCCGTGGAGTGCAGGAGACGCAAGAAGAGCGTGAAGCAGTAGATACTCTGAATTACGGAGGCCTGACGATGAATGGAAGTGCTCAGTACTTGGACGAGAAAGCAGTCACCCAGCAAGTACGGTCTCTTTCTGTCTCCCAACGACTCAAGCTGTTCGACATCATCCTCACTTCTGCGCTGCCGAGTGAGATACCATCTATGCAGAGAGCTTGGAAGCGCTATATGTCATCCACGAAAGATGTGGTCAGCACTATTCCGGAAGGCCTGTGTATCGCAATTTTCCAGAAGCTGCCAATACGTGAGGTGAGTCGAGTAGGACAATAATGGCAGGCTGACAAGGTCGAGGCACAATAGACTGACAAGATCTTCGCACTCGTAGCTGCTTCGTTGCCGCCTGGTATCAAAGAAGTGGCTACGGATAGCCTCCCATCCCCAACTATGGCGATCTCATGCCCTGGCACTCACCGAGTCCGATACTGACGCTCTCATCCCGCCCGAAGACGAACGACACTGGGAGGACATCGTCAAGAACCTCTACCTACGTGAGCGCAACTGGTCTCTTGGACTCGCGCAGACCGTACAGCTGTGTGAAGGCCACACTGGATTTGTAACATCGATGAAGTTGCGCGGCAAGGACACGCTCGTGACAGGAAGCTACGATGGTACCATTCGCATATGGAAGCTATCTTCCTCTGAAGCGCCAGTCTGCAAAAAAGAGATCAAAGCCGAGAAGATTGCGTGTCTGGACTTTGTTCTGATGGGCCGAGGTCAAGGCATCATTGCAGCAGGACTGTACGATGTTGGAAGAACTCTGATGTTCGACTTGCGGACCGGTGAGCAGCTTCAGACACTTGCAGGCCACAACAAGGGCATCCGTCACGTCGCTGTCAACCAGTCCTATGTAGTGTCGACTGGACAGGACAAATCGATCTGCGTCTTCGATCATCGAACAGGAGAACGAATTATACGCTTCGGACAGCAATTGAACGTCTCCCTCGGCGTCTGCCTGGTGGACACCGACAAACTGGTGGCAGTGACCGTTGATGGCATCATCAGGTCCTTCAGCATCCGGACCAAAAAGATGCTGGGAGAATTTGACATCTCGAAGCTGAGTGGAGCCAGAGGGGAGCATGCTGATGCCATGAAAGCACTGACGGGCGACGGAGGCATGCTATCGTGAGTTAAAAGCGCCGCTTCCGGAGAGTCGTCTATCTCACGTCCGCTGATTTCTTCATCACACCTACTGCTCCTTAGCTGGTTTGCTGCCGATGGCACTTCACTTACTGTAGCGAGCAAGTCACTTGTGGCACACTTGCAATGGAGAGAGCACATTGTCCCTGTGCGGGCCCGTAAAGACTCTGCCGAAAGCTCGTACTCTGCATCGCCGCGTCCCGGCGCGGAGTCGAAAGCCAGCAGCTCCTCATCTGTGAGCACCGTATCGACTCCCGCACGACGCAGTGGCACTTCGACACCGGTCCGCATCACCACAAGCAAAGGCGAGGCTCCTTTTACGACTTCAAAGCCCTCCAGTCGAAGCGCAGCACCACCTCAGTCTCCTGTGACCGCGAGGTCGTCTTTGTCGCCATCGACCCCTGGTCGTCCGACCAGCGTAAGGACCGCCGTGACCTCTCCAACGCCTGCGGTGTCGTTGAGAGCATCGCAGGCTAACGTGACCCCATCGAAATTCGGCTCATCTCCTTCTATACAGAGTTTCGGACGTACAGAGTCCAGCACATCCCTCGACGATGCCGAAACGGCAGCGACGCGACTAGCTCCCGACCTGACAATCCCTCCTCGGCTGACCTCAGTCCTCAGGACGCCCGAGGCGGCAGTGGGTGTGGTCGATCCGCAGAAGGTGAGCGACAGAGTCAAGCGTAGTGGCGCAATCCCGCTAACCATCAATCTCCTTCCTCTCTCCCGATATCAGCGTCGCATGGTCTGCGCCAATCGTTTCACATCTAGAGCCGGAGTCGAACGAAGGCTCTACACTAGCACGTATACAGATAGTCAGGAAGGCGGTAGCGAGGCTACTGCAGACCAGACAGGCGGGCCTGCTGATCGCTTTGTTCCCATCAGGGGAGCGTGGGAGGCACGTGCCGCAGAGCTCTCCACGCCGGAGCGCAACCCGATGGCGATGGTTCTCGATCACGAGTCGATCGTGGTGGGTTGCAGCGATGGGTTGGTGTATCGGTGAGTCACATCAGCTCAAAGCAGATGCAAGCTCAGCAACGAGCTCCGCTGAATGCCAACAACTTGTCTCTTCCCATCCTCAGTATCGGATTTGTCGGTGAGGAACACTCGCCTTCGTTCAACAAGGCCGTCGAGACCGCTCCGGTGTCAGAGGTGGGAGACGCGACGATCACTGACCTGATTCAGCTGCGTGGCGTAGAGGGATGGAAGGACCTCTTCCTGCCAGAAGGAACAAAGGACGACCACCCTGGAAGAGTCAAGGTGGATCTGGTGAAGAAGGTAGGGTTGCGTTGAGTAAGGCGTGAGGATTGGCGTGGTCAAATTGCAATGTCTATCAATTGCAATGAACAATGAAGCTTTCTTAGAACTGAATTTAACAGCGACGGAAAGCAAAAAGAAACAATTTTTTCGACAACGACAGGATTTGAACCTATGCGGGCAGAGCCCATTCGCTTGCGGTATACATGATACCTCAAAGTTATAGTTCGAGGCGAACTCCTTAACCACTCGGACACGTTGCCATCTTGTAGATGCGATCCTGATTTTCTTCGATTGTGATTATATGAACCCTTCGACGTTGCGCGAGAATATGACGTCTGTGGACCCTGCCTCGTGTCTGGCTGTCCAGCTCCGCTCGAGACCAACACCACCCCAAGTAAGGTTTTGCTCCCCGCCCTCGTGTTGACTTCTTCCTTCTTGCCCTTCCATCAACACTGTAACTCATCATGGCATCCTCATCGCCCATCGACATAGAAGCCCTCCGCTCGCGGTATACCGCGGCGGGTCAGGAGCACCTCTTCACCTTCTGGGACGACCTTTCCGCCTCGGAGCAGAGCTCTCTGGCGCACCAACTCTCTGCTTTAGACGTGGAGCGGGTGAACCAAGTCTACGCCAAGGCCCTTGAGGGAGAGAAGGAGGCTGCTCAGCTCGCTGAACAGAAGACTGAGCTGGGTCCTCCTCCCGCCAAGGCTACTGTGCAGACATCCGGGGAACCACAGAAGGAGGAACACTATGCCCGTATTGGAATGGAGGCCATTGGCAAGGGACAGGTAGGAGTGCTGCTCATGGCGGGTGGACAGGGCACACGTTTGGGCTCCTCGGCGCCCAAGGGATGCTACGATATTGGACTGCCGTCGCACAAGTCATTGTTCCAGCTGCAGGCGGAGAGAATTGCTCGGTTGCAGTCGCTGGCGGGAGGAGTGATCACCTGGTTCATCATGACTAGCGGGCCAACAAGGAAACCTACGCACGACTTCTTCAAGGAGAACAAGTACTTCGGCCTTGATGAGGCAAACGTCATCTTCTTTGAGCAGGGTGAGCATAAGCTGCGATAGTCTGTTCTGCGCTACTTTCTGACGTGACCGCTTCCTTTCCCCCCGACAGGTACTCTGCCTTGCCTGACAATGGAGGGTAAGATCATGCTCGACTCAAAGTCCCGCATCGCCACGGCTCCTGACGGCAACGGCGGCCTGTACAAAGCGCTCACCACACCTCTCGACGGTTCCACTCCTACAACGGTGACCTCGGAGCTGGAGAAGCGAGGCATCAAGTACATCCACTGCTACGGTGTTGACAACTGCCTTGTCAAGGTAGGCGACCCTGTCTTCCTCGGCATCAACATCGAGCGCGGTCTCGAGGCGGGGGTGAAGACGGTCATCAAGACCGACCCCAAGGAGTCGGTCGGAGTCGTGGCCATGAAAAATGGCAAGTGGAATGTCATCGAGTACTCTGAGATCCCGCAAGAGCTGGCGGAAGCTCGGGATGACGGTGGACAACTCCTGTTCAGGGCAGCCAACATCGTCAACCACTTCTACACCACCGACTTCCTCTCAAGGCGAGTGCCGGACTTTGAGTCCTCCATGGCCTTCCACATTGCCCGCAAGAAAATCCCTACCGTGGATCTGTCCAGCGGGGCCGTAGTGAAGCCTTCTACGCCCAATGGTATGAAGCTCGAACTCTTCATCTTCGACGTCTTCCCCTTTTGCGAGGATCTCGTCGTGCACGAAGTGCTGCGCCCCAAGGAGTTCTCGCCGCTCAAGAACGCCCCAAATACTGGCGTAGACGACCCGCAGACAAGCAGACGAGACCTGCTGAACCTGCATCGGGGCTGGCTCGAGGCCGCTGGCGCTACATTGGCCGAGGGTGTCGAGGTAGAAGTGAGCCCACTGGTCAGCTATGCTGGTGAAGGACTGGAGAAGGTCCAGGGCAGGAAGTTCGAGTCCTCTACTCAGCTCACCTCCTTGTAGAGCCTCCCATACTGTTCTCACAATTGGTCCGAAGCAAATAGAATGACATTGTAAAGAGCGCGGCAACCGTATGAAAACATTGTGATGAGACCCACATCCGAGAGGTATGAAGAGATTGAAAATGCTATGGTATCTTGATGTGGGATGAAACGGAATCTATGCTTGCTGACCTTAGCTCTCGAAGTACCTGCCTTCGACCGCCCCTCTCGTCTGCCTTATGTCTTGGAATGTCACCGAGCGTAAACTCTTCCCCAATCTGTATCGTCCTCGTCCTCATCGTTGTCCAGAGCTGCTCGCCGCCGCTCGTCTTCCCGTCGCCACTCAGACGCTGCCGCCTCGTCCTCGTCCTCATCACCATCTCCATCTTGATCATAGTAGTCCGCTGCTCCGCTGCCCGCTTCCCTCGCATAGGGCTCCTGATCATCATCTTGCTCGATGAGCGCCTCTGAGCTCTCGAACGGATAGTACTCAGCAGGAATCGTCCGAGCCTCCGTAATGTCTTCTGTCGAACGAGCGGCACCTGATGCTGGCGTCAATTGTGGATCATTCAGACGCATGGCGCTCGATCGTCGGGCCATCCGTGCATCTCCGACGACGACTCTATTGACTCCTCTGCTCATTCGATTCATCATTCTGCCCCAAGGCGTATCGTCAAAGGATTCCAGCAAGGGTGAAGCTCGACGCTCCAGCTCTTCGACATCCACCTGGCCAAGTCGACTCCGAGGCGAGCTTGTTCCGCTGCGGTGTGATGAAGCTGACGGGGACAATCGTGAGCGATTGTCTTGTAGTGCGGAGGAGAAGGGACCCGTTTGAGCTGGAGGCGTGCGCAGTCCTCGATCGGCAGGATCCAAGGCAGACAAGGCGGCGACATCGAGTCGGAGGCCGAGCTTCTTGTTATTTTCGCGACTTCTCGAGGATTGAGGTGGGCTCTGTGTGTCATCGACCCGAATGATGGGGACACCACCTTCTGCGGCAGACGGAGATGGATCGATGTCCTCATCATGACCGACTGCAGAATTGATCTCCTCGCCGATGATCTCCGCCGCTCTTCGGAGGACGTTGAAGCGATATCGCAAGTAGGCAGTCTTCATCACCGAGCGTACCCTCTCAAGGTTAATGCGATCGTCAATCTTCTCATCTAGTCTCCTTCTTGCAACCAGCTCTTCCACACTGAGAGCCGTGCTGGGATCGATGAGCTTATGATACGCAATCAGCTTCAACATGTCCTGGAATGAGATGCCCTTGCCCTCCTCGGACTCGTCGGCGAGGATACAAGCCTCGTGCCAGACACGGTTGAAACGCTCACGACGTTGTCGTAGCTCCTTGCCATCCAGCGCACAGACGATGTCGTGCAAACGCGTGACATTGATACCGTCTACGGTGCGCATCGTGTGACCAGTAGCAGAAAATGCTTGGAAACTGTCGTCTCCCGCGTGCGGCTTTGTCGGACTGGACGAGCTTCCCCGAAGGCGAGAGATGACATCCCTGCGACGACGACCCTCTGAGGAGCCGGTATTGATGGAAGCAGAGTCGCTGTATAGAGCGGCTTGCCGTAGAGCACCGATGGATAGTTCCTGTGGGTACACCCGCATCTCGAACTTGCCTGGCAGGACTCGAAGGAAGGCGATGATCTTATCTCGAGGCAGAGTAGATGACGTCCCTGCTACGCCCATCCAGGCGCGCTTGAAGCCTCTCATGTCTTCCCTGTCCAATACAGGCTTGCCTCCTAATTGGAAGACGTATGCGAAATTCTCGATGACCGTGGCAGTGAACATGTTCAGGAAGATGTACATGCTGAACAGGTTCCAACCGATGAAAAGAGGATAAGCCCAAGCTTGACTGCCGCAATCCGACTCGAGGTAATTTGCCGAGGGAGTGCAGAGAGGATCCTCCACAGTATAATCGTGCATGTAGCCATTCCAACCCTCTCCTACACTCATCATGCTCAGGAAGATGAGAGCTAGGGGAAGCGAAGAGAAGTTGCGCGAGTAGCTCTCCGGTCCGATGTAGCCCCACTTTGTGAGTCCAAAGACCTCGACGAACATGAGACCGAAGAAGAGGAAGAAGCAAAGCCAGAGGCCAAGAAGATTCAATATGGCAGGTAGACCGGCCTGAGCAGTCTTGAAGAGTTGATTCAGTCCATTGTGCTTGGCGACCAGCTTCAACGTCGCAGCGGTTAGGAAGAACTTTTGCAGCTGCACATTGACTTGAGTGGGCGTAGAGAGTATGACGAGAGGCAAGGTATTCGCAAGGATGCCTACCACGACGAACAAGTCGTAGACACACCACAGACTTCTCCTGAAAGCGTTCCAACCTATGCCTAGTAGCCTGATCACGACATCAAGGCCGTAGATGCTGGCAAAGGCTAGATAGATGTAGTCGCGAATCCTCTCTGCTCTTGGGTTCTGGTCATTGGTCTGCGTGCAGAGTGTAATCACGTTCGCGAGGTATAGGCCGGTCATGAATCGACCCCACCAATCATGTTTCTTTGTAGCCCTGTCGAAACACCAACTGCGAATGGGACCTGCTGGTCTGACTGCCGGCCGCTTGGCAGGCTTTTGTCGCGACATGAGCCTCTTCAGATCAATCCACTGGCGTTGTTCCGTCGAGAAGAATGCTGCACCTGTTGCCGATTGGAAGCCTTCGATGATAACGCTCACGAAGAGGGTAAGGACGAAGACTGCTCCCATGAGATTGTAGATGACGAAGAAGATGCTGTTCACTTGATTGGCATCGGTCACGGGCTGGCTGTTCGAGCCAGTGATAGCCATGGCAGTCTGCATGACATTTATCCAGCCTTCCAAGCTGACAATCTCAAAGAGGATGAGCAATGCAGACTTGAAGTCGTCGAAAGAGTAGGAAGAGGCAACCTGAGGATTGTCCCAGACTCGAGGGGCCAGATATGTCCATTCGCTCGATTGAGCCATATACTCGCCAACGCACTGGCTTTTGACCGTGATACCATCACCGGTATCGTTGCACGCGTAGAGCGACCCGGAGAAGAGGTTCTGACCCCACACAGCAAAGGGGATGATATACAAGATGGCCAGTGCCGAGGCGTCGAGAAAGTGGCCGCCTCCACCGACGAGATTCTCAAAGGTCGCACGCATCCTTGTGGAGAGATTGATCAGTCGCAGAGCTCTGAAAGCCTTGAGAGCACGTGTGAACCGACTAACACCTCCGATGACGATGATTTCGGAACTGACGTTGACCACTAGACTGGCTAGAACCATAAGATCCAGAATATGCCACGGCGACAGCAGATAGGCATTTGGCGTAAAGGCAAACCCGTCGGCAACAATCTTGATGAAGAATTCCAGAAAGAAGACGGAGCTAAGAGCAAGTTCGATGAGAGTAAACCACGAGTCTCTCCTGAGGCCATGCTCACCGTACCAGCTCTTGCGGTACAGAGGCGAAGCCACGCCGACTACAACGACCGAAGCAACGATGGTGATGAACATGACGATCCGCAAGATTCGGTAGCGGTTGCGATCATGTTGGCGTCCGAAGATGCGCTCCCCATAAGAGGAAGGCACTAGACTCTGACAGAATCGTCGGAACTTGCTGTGATTCGTGAAGAGCCAGAGAGACTTGTCGAAGGAAGGATGAGCATTGATAGCTCTTGCCATCGCAATGCGTGGATTTACCTCCTGCTTCGCCACATAGGCGGCGTCGATCTCACCCTGCGTCAGCTTCTCCGTGGCCAGCCCGAGATCAGTCCTAATCCTGACCAGCTGCCTCTCCCTTGCAAACAGACGAGCAGCCTCATCCTCATCGCCTGCCTCATCCAACATCGCCATTGATTGCTGACGACGAGGAGCCACACCTCGCAGGACGTCAGCTCCGGAGAAGGATTGCCGTACTTGTTGTTGCTGCACGGTATCCAGCGGCATAGGAATTTGGTCGGGATTGTCGAGCCGCATGATCTTGCGCATAAAAGCAGTCAAGCGCTGGACCTTCGATTGATCGAGAAACCGATGTAGAGACATACGGCGTTTGTTCTTCTCGTCGAAGTCGTCCAGGGCTTGGCGAAGCCCGTCATTGTGGGCAGCACGGACTACGCGGTGCTCCCTGGGCTGTCCGAGTACGGAGGCATTGTGGTCTTTGAGCCAACGGTATGGCGAAAGCTTGTGCAAGAAGCGACCTGTGACGGAAACAGTCCCTGGCTCTAGCCTTCGTACGTAGCGGTCGAGCTGCTGGCGTCGCATTTCGGCCTCTGTGATCGAGAAACCTTCATTGATGACAGCAATGAACATCTGAAGAACGATGAAGTTGCTGAAGAGGAACCAGCCGCAAATGAAAATGGCAGAGATGGCAGCCTGCCGATATCCGAATTCGTATGTCAGAACATCAAAGAGGACCGTGTTCCAATTCTCGCTAGAGAAGATTTCGTACATCGCCAAGAAGGAGTTGTAGATGTGCTTGAAGTTCATGAAGATCGTACCGTCGTCATTTTCTGCAGGAATGTCACCTCGAAAGAGTTGAACAGCCACAATAGCAGCTAGCCCTACCATGAAGAGGAGGAAAGCAATCATATTCAGGAGACCACGGAGAGATCCAAAGGCTCTCAGAAGCAATGCCTCGATTCGAGGGATGGCGACGATCACTCGATAGAATCGCTGAAGCTGAAAGATAGTCATCCATGCGTAGACTCGTGTGTTGCGGATCCCGGGGAGCTCCATGATACTGGTGAGTACACAAAGAATCGTGTCCATGATATTGCGAGTGCTTTGCGTGCCTCCTCCACCGTAAAAAGATCGCCAGTCATCGTCCAAAAGATATGTGAGGAATCGTAAGAGAATCTCAACGTCGAAGGCGACGGTGAACCACAATTCAGCGTCGCGCACGAATTTGCTTGCCGCAGACGTCTGGTAAGAGGTCCGACTCGCTTGTGATGCAATGTTGGCTACGATGGCAGCAAGCCAGAGATACTTTGTATATCCCCAAAGGCGCTTGTAAACGCTCGCCACCTTTTTCCTCCGGATGCGAGATTTGCTCTGAGACTCGTCCTTCAGGATGGAAGCGACCTGGCCCAGGTCCTTGGCTGCGAATGCGGACTGATGAGTCTGAGCTGACATAGTCGCAAAAGAATTGGTGATGACGGCAACGAAAAGATTTGCGAGCCAGAAGTTTAAGAAGATGATGCCAATGATGAAGTAGAAGACTGCGACGAAGTAGTCAGCATCGACCACTGCGGACACAGAATGAGATGGGGGTCGTTAGTGTCAAAAGACGCTGTCATTCAGATAGTCACCGCTTCTTGACAACTCACTGTCGTACATTGCGCTGCTCCAGCCATTGTTGCTGATCACAACAATGACCTGAAGTAGTGAGGTCAGGATGTTGTCAAAGCTTTGCGTGTTCGAGTAGGGATTGGAGTCTTGTTCTACGCATCGCTGACCTTGAGGACAAAAGAAGCCCTTGCCGTTGCCAGGTGCAGACAGACCGCTGGTGCTGATGTATGAACGGCGCTCGCCATTCACATCGTACCACCCACCGCATATCTGACTCAAGGTGTATTGCGACCCAGGCTCGGCGTTAATGCCGGTAGTCAAGTCTCCATCCCAAACGCATGATCGGCGGTACGAGCCCTTGAAAGACTGTATGCCGATGATAGAGAAGAGGATCATGGCGAACGTGGTGAAGGTCAAGACGTTGAAGAGCAATGGAGCTGCGAGCTTCAATGAGCGCAAAATTGTCGTAGTGCCCGAAGTGATGGCAAGTAATCTGGCTATCCGCAATACCGAGATGGCTTTGAAGATGTAGATGTGGTATCTGCTCGTGGCTTCGTACCCAGTAACAGCCAGGGCAAAGGCGATCCAGAACGCGACTATGGAAAAGAGGTCGACTCGGTTCCAACTATGACGGAGATAGGCATAATGTGGAGCGTAAGACCGCTGTACAATCATGGCCTGTACAAAGGGCACGGCCTTCTTGTGCATCGTTTGCAGAATATGAGATGAGTCTTGCCGCACCGCCAGAGGTCTAGACGCCCCAGTACTTTTGCGCACCTGCGCTGGTAGCTCAGACCCATACTCTTCTTCGACAATGGTCCCGGGGTACAGCCTGGCAGCGCTGGTCTTGTCAGTCGTAGTTGTCGCAGCCGTATCGGAGCGATGGTGGGCTCTTGAAGCTGAGGCTCTCGCATCAAGGTCAAACAAACTCATACGGCTTGACATTGCGGTAGACCGTCGCGTCGGTGCAGGTTTAGCTTTGTCTGAGCCTTCTGCTTCTTCGCCCTTCCTGAGCGCTGCCTGAGCACGGCTCTTGATCGTATCGCCTAGTTCCGAAAAGGCGTCGAGCGTGTTTGACTTGGAGAGTCGTCTGCGCTCCGAGCCTTCCATTCGCGTTGCCAAAGGACTTCCTTGGGCAGGTGAGCTTGGGTCTCTGCCGAGTTCCCTTGACGACGCATCGCCGACAACAGGGTCTGAGGTTGGGGTCTCATCAGCGCCCGCGTTGCCATCGTTGGGGACCACGCGGTAGAGTGGAGGAGGATTGACAATGAGTCCAGAGACCACGATCCTTGCCAGCATCTCTATCGTATAGAAGCAGAAGATGCCAAAGATCGCATAGTCCTCCCAGTACCCGAAGTACGTATCTCTGCGCGGATGGACAAAGACGTCTCTCGACGATTGGATGATGAGGATGACTGCATGGGCGATGATCGAGATGAGAACAAGAGGCTCTATCCACCAGTAGTTAAGAAGCTGGGCCGCCCGTTTTCGAAAGGGGTTGTCCGGTCCCATGAAGCCGAGACTTCGGCCCCGGAGGCTGAGTGGTAGTTCGAGTGCAGTCAATGACTCGGTCAGTGACGCTTTCGCAGATTGTCGATCGGAGGAATCCGATGCAATCCGCTCCGCCTCATCGTTTCTGCCACTGCCATGAATATCGCGGCCACTGTCGTCGTCGTCGTTGTCCTCGTCATCATCAACATCGTCTACTAGGCGGATGTGTCCCCCTTCTTGCAGAGCCTCGGGACCGCCTCCACTGACCACTCGTCTGCTAATGCGCCGTATGGACTTGCCGATCCGGTTCAAGCCCTGCTTTGCCTGGTCAGCTGCAGAAATTCCGTAGCCTGTTTGATCTGCACCCATAGCGTACATATCGGCACTAGAGCCTGCTCGCTCTCCGGCACGATCTTCGAGGTCAGGAGATTGCACGAGGGGAGATGAGAAGAAAGCCATCTGTGGAGGGGCAAATCCCACTGAACGGCCTTTCTTCGCATTGGAGGGTGAGGTCGGTTGGTTTCCATCTGGGGGCGACTGCTGTGGTGCGTAGCCTTGCGGGACAACGTGCGTGCGCAAGGCTGCTGTCTCTTCGCTATTCAGCGTCCCAGATCTGACCGCATTGGCTCCAGTGTGTTCCTCATTGGCCCAAAGCATGTCTCCGCCCGTCACGACGGAGCTTCGGCTACTTGCCCCGGTCATTGATCGCTGGTAGAATGGTCTACCGATTCGGCTGCTGCTGGGTGCATTTGCGAAGTAGTCTATGGCAGCCACTTCCTCTGGACTGTCCAAGAAGGGTGCTGTACCAAAGGCAGCTGAACGCAGATTGCCGAGTCCAGGGGGAGCGGCATTCGCAGCGACGTGACTTTGATGGTCATGCAACGGCGAAGAGCCATACTGATCTTCGTCTCCGGTCTGCGCGCGATCGAGCTCGCCGAAGCTGACGCCATGAACGACGTCGTCCATCATGATGCTTCGTCTCGAAGGTCCGGCCTCCGGCTGAGCCCCTTCTTGTATGCGTGGTGACGAGGAGTTGAGCAGGCCCTGCCTCGGGCTGGAACTGGCGGGGGAAAGAGGCGGAAGCCGAGCACTGGGAGAGCCATGCGATGAACGGACATCGATGCGATCTGGCAGCTCATTATCATAGGCTCCATAATAGTATGAGCTGACGTAGTGTGGGGAAGGCGAGGGAAAACGCAGCGTTGGCGTTACCGCTGGCTCCGATGGCGAAGGCGGAGGCCGCGTTGCTTCGGCCAGTGGGGGAGGATGGAGGGACGATCCGCTAGAGTCGATGCCTGGATCCTCGGGCAGATGAGAGCCTCGAGGTGAAGACATGTCTCTTGCGGAAGTATGCCAGTCGGATGGCTACTGCTTGACGTGGGACGCTACCTCACGATTTGACAGCAGACGTGCCAAGACAGGAGCTGCCGCGGATGGGCGTGAAGGCGGTGCTCTTGCTGACTGGTGCTGGTTTGCGGGGAAGGGTAATCAGGACATGTATGGGCTGAGGGAAGCTGACGAGCTACCAGCGTGCTTGCGATCTACAGTCAGGCTTGAGAGAGACGAGGTAGGATAGAGGGGGGGATGTGGAATGGCAGGATGAAGTCCACGCGGCAACGTCCCTTGGTTGACCCTTGCCGCTACCAGTGATTTCTCTGAGCGGAGCGGAGCGACGTGACCCGAGCGCCAAGGCGGCCGAGAGTGGCAGGCGGCGAGGTGGGCCCTGCAGCAAAGTGTCTGGCCACGCGACAGTCAGAGTCACTGCCACTGCCTGCCGATAAAAAGTGTGGGCGGGGCGAGGATGGAGAGGAGCTTCGCAGATGCCAAGTCGCAGACCATCACCATCCCATTGCGCAGCAGCACAACGACCAGCATACACTCCAAGGCTCATTCGAAGCTTGCCACCGATACAACCCCCCCCTTATCACCTTGCCCCACTCCCCTTGACCCCTCGCCATGGCGTCGCCCTTTCCCCTCGAGCTCCCTCCGAGCGACACGAGGAGGATCTCGTCTTCTTCGTCCAGGCTGCTCATGAAGACGACGCAGGCCACTGCCGATGCCGGAATCAAGATCTTGCCAAGAAAGGGAGAGCCAAATGTACTCGTCACTTCTGCACTCCCTTACGTCAACAATGTCCCTCACCTCGGCAATATCATCGGCTCAACCCTCTCGGCAGACGTCTACGCACGCTACTCCAGGTCAAGGAATCGCAACACACTCTACATCTGTGGCACGGACGAGTATGGGACCGCAACCGAGACAAAGGCACTCGAAGATGGAGTCACTCCGCAACAGCTCTGCGACAAGTACCATGCTTTGCATGCCAGCGTCTACAAGTGGTTCCAGATTGGATTCGATCACTTTGGCAGGACCTCCACCCCCCGGCAGACAGAGTGAGTGAGCGGGCGCCGTGAGCGGCAAGCTATGGACAGGCGCAGTATTGTGACGGGCCGCTGACTAGCTCTACCTCTCTTGACTACTCACAGGATCTGTCAAGATGTCTTCCTGAAGCTTCTCGAGAATGGCTACCTCGAACAACGGACCGTCACGCAGCTCTGGTGTCAGACCTGCGAGAGATTCTTGGCCGATCGATATGTTGAAGGAATCTGCCCCAGATGTAGCTACCCCGTGAGTCGTCAGACGATGAGCGCGCAGACTGAGTAGGCCAGACAGCTGACTCTGATGTTCACTCTGAAAAGGATGCCCGAGGAGACCAATGTGATCAGTGCGCTCAGCTACTCGATGCTGTGGAGCTGATCGAGCCCCGCTGCAAGGTCTGCTCTACGCCTCCTGTGCCCCGTGACTCACCTCACATGTTCATTCTCATCGACAAGCTCCAGCCAGCAACAGAGAAGTGGGCGCGGAAACAAGCCGTCGATGGAGGCTGGAGCGCGAACGGCAAGACCATCACCGAGAGCTGGTTCAAGGAGGGTCTGAGGCCATTCAGCTTGACAAGAGACTTGAAGTGGGGAGTGAAGGTGCCAAAGGCCGCAGGGACAGAGGGCATGGAAGACAAGGTCTTTTACGTCTGGTTCGATGCTCCGATCGGATACCCTTCCATCACTGCCAACTATACAGATGACTGGGAGAAGTGGTGGAAGAACCCGGAGGACGTCAAGCTATACCAGTTCATGGGTAAGGACAATGTGCGGTTCCACACAGTCATCTTCCCATCATGCCTTCTGGGAACAAAAGACCCCTGGACCATGTTGCACCACATCAACACAACGGAGTACCTGCAGTACGAAGGCGGCAAATTCTCCAAGTCTCGCAACATTGGCGTCTTCGGAGACAAAGCTGGAGAGATTGGAGTGTCTCCTTCCGTCTGGCGCTACTATCTGCTGTCGAATCGGCCCGAGACTGGAGACTCTCAGTTCTCTTGGATGGAGTTCGTCAATCGCAACAACGGAGAATTGCTTGCCAATTTGGGCAACTTTGTTAACCGCATCTTGACCTTCTGCTCCAAGAAGTACGACGGCATCCTGCCCGAGGTGCCAGCCGGCCTCGGCCTGACTGCTGACGGTCCTCTGAAGGGTTCAGACGAGAACATTCATACTCGCTTCATTACGGACATTAACAGACTCATTGCCGAGTACGTCTCTGCCATGGAAGCCGTGCGACTGCGTCTGGGTCTCAGCACAGTCATGGCCATGTCCGCCCGCGCCAATCTCTACCTTTCGGAGGTCGGCATCGACAATTCCCTCTTCATGAACAAGCGTCCTCAGTGTGACGCGCTCATGCTATTGGCCGTCAACCTGATCTGGGTATTGTCATCGGTGGCGCACCCTTTCATGCCCGAGACGTCTGACCAAATCTGCAGTCAGCTGGATGCGCCTGCCCGCGTCGTACCATTCGAGGAGGACCCTGCAGAGGAAGGTGTGGAAGCCAAAGAAGATAGCAACGGAGACAAGCCGTCCAAGGATTCCAGCGCAGTCGATGGCTCTTCGGTGCCGGCTCCCACTGCCAAGGCTGTACGCGGTCGAGGCATCTTTGCCCTTGACTTGCTCCCCGGACACAAGATTGGCAAGCCAGCCCACCTGTTCAAGATCATCGAAGAGAAGCAGGTGGAGGCATGGAGGGTTCAATTCTCTGGCAAGTCCGAAGCCAAGAGTGCTGCCGTTGCCGATGCTCCTTCCAAGGCTCCTTCTTCTACTGCCAAGACTGGTTCGGGACAGCAGGACGGGCAAGCAGGTCTGAGCAAAAAGGCGATGTTGAAGCTGGAGAAGGAGGAGAAGAAGAAGGCTCAAGCGGCAAAGGAGGCTCTGCAGCCCAAGAATAAGACGCCAGAGATGATTGAGCTGGAGAAGAAGGTGACGGAGCAAGGGGCGGTGGTGAGGCAAGCCAAGGAAGCGGCCAAGAGCGGTGGTGGTGCTCAGAATGTCGATGGAGAGGTCCAGCGCTTGCTGCAGCTCAAGACGGAGCTGACGGAGCTGACTGCAAAGGTCAAGGCGCTAGAGGTTGGCGAAGTGTTGGAAGGAAGCGCCTCAAAGTGAGGACTAGAAGCAAACGCATCGTCTATTTTTCCTGTAGCTTTCAATCTTATACTCTCAATCAACATCATATCCAGGTTACCATTATCCTTGACTTTCCTGTGCGGGTGCGGGCCGCTAGGACATAACCGCGCGTGTGCCTGACCCACTGCTCGCCCCCGAGCCAATCTGTGCCTGCTTCTGCTTCCCCCTCCCTGCCAATTCTCGGTGAGGTTCCCCACGACCCCTCATGCGTGATCCTTGTCGCGGCTCATGTGAAGTCCCTTCGCTCAACTCCATCGACCGACCGACACTCTTGGAGAACATCAACCTCATCCACTCCCCTCGCCTCTCCTTCTCCTCCTCTTCTCCTCAAAGCCCGGCCGGCGAATAGAAAACGACTAAGCCGAGCCAAGTGGAGCCAGCCGCTCCCCCTCTCCCCGCACGGCGTTCAAGAAGTTTCAAACGGCGCCTTGATTCTGGACAGACGGCGGTGGTCAGGTCAAGGCGGAAGGTCCGGTGGAAAAAAGTCTAGTCTTTAGTCTAGTCTTACTCTGGGACACGGGGAGAAAGACGCCGTAGATCGGAAGTCCGGTCAAGCTTGAAGCACTAAACACGCAGAGAGCCGAACCGAGCCGCCGGGAGGGTCAGGCAACCACGGGCAGACCACAGGGCGAGAACGATCGAGGTTAGTCTAGGCGGAGAAGCGGCAAAAGAGAGCGAGCGGGACGGATCGTGGGCGTCAGAGGCAAGTTGGACTTTGACTTTATGAGATCCGAAGCTCTCTACAGACAGACAGGAAGGCAGACTCCCATCTGAATCTTCTAGTGCTAGCCCACTTTTCACTCGTCCCGGCTACGAGCTTCGCTTAGCCTTGGCCCACTTTCCCCACATCGTGCGTTCGCTCCGCTTCGCAAGCTCGCCAGTTCCCTCCCTCTTCTTCATGCTCTTACTGCTGCTCCTGAGAAGCATTTAGCGACCCGAGTGGATCTGCGACATTGGCTGCCCTTGCCGCTTTCAGTTCAAGACACAACTCTAGAGACAAGAAGCAACTTGCTCCCTCATCGTGCGCAGTTGTATCTGCATCTGCATCCGCATCTACCTTCAAGCTGGGTCGCTCCCCTCCTCGCCCACTCTACGCACAAGGCCCAAGTCTCAGTCCCGCCCTCATCTTCATCACATCGAAACGGTCTCGTAATCATCAAGAGTAGAGGGTAGAGTGGAGGGGGTAGAGGGATGACGGAGGCTGATTCGCCCAGCGGCTCACACGCAGCTTCAGGCCCCCCCTCGTACTCGTCCCCTCAATTGGCAGAGCATCCCGCTTCGTACCTGCCTCGGCCTATCAATCGGGCCATGGACCGACAGCATCCTCGTATGGAACTCGACGCTACCCACGAGGGCGGAAGTAGTTCTTCTGCACAAGCTAGGAGGTTAGAGCGGGTCCTGGATGAAGATTGGGAACCGTACCGTGCCTACCTCGGCGGAGGAGGATCGAGACCTTCTGATAGCCTGGAGACAGAGGCACGGACTAGCAGCTCCAGCGAGGAGCTGGATTCGGACGAGGTCACCGATGATCTTAGTGAAGACGACGAAGATGACGACGAGGATGAGGAGTCCTTTGACTATCTCAATACCTCAGGTCGTAGCAATGGCAGCTATGGCGAAAGCTCCTCTAGCTGGCAACATCCACGTCAATCGAGCAGTAGGCAACCTGCCGCCTCCAACCTGCCCTCGGATCGTGCTCAGCTCGAGCAGATGAGACAAGCTGTGGAATACCGGGACGCGAAAAGGTCAAGGATGACGTCGCCCTGGGCGGACACGTCTTCCTCTTGGCACAGCGCTGAAGAGGAACCAGGAGCCTTCGACTATGTTCGGATGAAGCAGCAGCTGCAACGACCCTTTGATGTTTCCAATCTACCATCTCGTCTCGACTTTCTGCGGCCTCCATCTCTCTCACCCCCTGACATCAGGCTCCGTCACTTTGATGTCATTGGAACACTCGGAAAGGGTACCTTCGGACAGGTGCTCCTGGTCCGATTTAAAGGTCTCGCCGCTACGGAGCCGAGGTCCTACTTTGCTCTCAAGGCGATGAACAAGCGGGACATTGTCAGGATGCGGCAAGTGGAGCATGTCAATTCCGAAAAGGACATCATGAGGAAGATCAGGCATCCCTTTATAATCAGCTGTCATTTGACATTTCAGGACTCAAAGTGCGTCTACTTGTTGATGGACTTTGCCAAGGGCGGTGAGGTGAGTTGCAGCCAGCCACGAGCTACGCGAACAGTAGAAAGGAAGCCCTGATAATCCGGTCCCTCTTCATGCTACAACTACCTCGCCAGATCTTCTCCCACCTGCGTCGGGTGAAACGCTTTCCCGTCGATGTCACACGCTTCTACATTGCCAATGTAGTCCTCATGCTAGAGCATCTTCACTCGAAGGACATCGTCTACCGTGATTTGAAGCCAGAGAACCTCCTGCTGGATGATCATGGCTACTTGAAGCTGGCAGATTTTGGCTTTGCCAAGGAGCTCAGCGGTCGGACATATACTCTATGTGGCACGCCACCATTCTTGGCACCTGAAGTGATCTCTGGAAGTGGTCATGGTAAGGCGGCAGACTGGTGGGCGTTGGGCATCTTGATGTACGAGTTGTTGTGTGGTTATCCGCCTTGGCATAGCGAGAGTGCCCTCGGTACGTACGACCTAATCTTACAGGGTCGCCTCGTCTTTCCTTCGAACATAGGTGAGTGTCTCACTGCGATGGAGCTGGGTTATGGCTTTCTGCTCACACTGCACTTTGATCTTCTCCTTGCTCTGCCTAGACTTCTTGGCTCAAGACTTGATCCGATCTTTGCTCTCTTCGGATTTGACAAGACGTCTAGGCAATCTAGCCGGAGGATCTGCCGACGTCAAAGGCCACGCCTTCTTTGCCAAGGTGGACTGGACTCAGCTGGTGAACAAGGTGATTCCAGCGCCCATTGTCCCAGTGACGATGCCGCTGGCGGAGGGTTCGCTACTGTCAAACTTTGATACCTACGATGCTCCAAACCCTGAAAGCTTCCCTGCTCTATTGGGTCGCGAGAAGGAAGGAGAGTGGAGAGGCGATTGCGAGTTTGATTGCTATTTCCGTACCTTTTAAAAAGGCGGGGCGAGGTGCCTCACCTTCATGATTCGCTTGAGTGGGAGCCTCGGCCCACGTAGCTCTATTCTATACGCCCACTGTCACGTCACGTTTAGCCGCGTTCAGCATTCTCTCCCCATTCATGTCATGTATCATCTGCGGTTGCAGTGGCGGCGCAAGAGGGAGGGAGATGCGTTGCCGTGTCAGTGCGCTTGCGCGTGCCTGTCCCTCCTTCCTAGCTCCTTTGGTTAGTACTAATCTGGCCCCCTTTTTGTAAATAAACGCCGGCGGCTGCTGCACCCTCCCGTCACCGGCGTTAACCGAGGTGGGGTATTCCAATCGGGGTTACCAAGTTGCAGGTCGAGCACCGCCCACGTCGGGGTCCGGGGGCTGGCTGGGTGCTTGCTGGGTGTAGAAAATCTTCGCCTTGCCCTGCCCTGGCATCCAGGACTTTATTCCGCTCCTAAAGTGCCTCGGGCGTGGGAGCAGAGAGAGAGAGAGAGAGAGAGAGCGCGAGCAGAAGAAGGGCAATACGTCTGAGCGCGGGTGTAGAGAGCAAGGGCGAAGTTGCCGTTGGGTGGCTCGCTTAAGCGCGTCCGAAGCCAAGCGAAGGCACCAAGGGTGGAACTTAGTCGCCGAAGTACCGCCCTTGAACGGACGGACGAATGTGCAGGGCCTGGAGGGCAAAGAGCAATCGGCCCTGTGCTTGTATGCTTCCTGGAGGGACCTAGATTCCACGCCTTCAGACCCAGACTTGTGGCCAGACGAGGTAGTCAGTCTATTCCTGCTCCTCCTTGCCTTTTCCCCACACACTCGACGCCATCATCCTCTTCTGCTTCCATATCGGTATCCCACCACCGCCACACATGCGACCGCAACAGAACTTTGCCACTCACATAGTCTAGTATCAGACTAAACAGCAACACTCACACTCAAGCTACTCTAGCAGACATGCACACCAAGATCCTCAGTGTCGCAGCACCACCCATTTCACTCCTTTCGCCACGCAAACCCTCGACCTCTCGCACTAATGAATGGCAGCCAAGCGAAACTTCCTCTTCTTCCTCCAGCAGCGCATATTATGCGTCTGTAGCCACAAGTGACCCCTCTTCGTCCACAGCAACCCTGTCTGGGCCAACACGGTCAATGCGATCAAGGCGTCCTCGCCACTCGGTAGAGGAAACACAAGCATACTGCGAAGCCCAACGGGAAGCCATCGCCCTACTCAGTCTTTCCCCTCGCACTCGACGCACGGGACGCCCTTCTTCTCGTCAGAGTCAACAGCAAGGTAGTGATGAAGACTCGGACTCGCACAATCCCTTTCGAGCATACAACCGGTTGGCAGAGACACGCTCACAGGATGCAGCAGGCATCTACCAGAGGGCAGGGGCGAGACAACAGCGTCCTTCTGGTCTGGTCTCCAAGGCATCTCGTGGCAACGGGCAGTGGCAAGCACCTCCTCCTGTACAGAGTACCTCAGCTACCTCAAGGCCTACACCCGCGCATATGCGCTCAAGAGCAACGCCGCCTCCCTCCAGCAATGCCAGCGATATGACTCCGGACTCTCCTCGCTCGCTAGTTGCCACCTCTGAATCTCCTCGCCCCAGGCGCAGGGCAAAGAGTCTGGAAAGGGCAATGGCTGGACTTGGCTGGTACTGGAGCAGCGATGCGGAGTCGATTTGGGGTCAGCCGAGAGCAAGTTCCAATGATTCGCGCCGAGCTAGTATCGAGAGAGAGCGCAGCCGTACCGCTCCTCTTCCGCGGACCGACCTCTCGAAGCCTTACTCTACCTTGTACGAGGAGCAAGGAGAAGAAGAAGGCGAGCCTTCCAGAGCCTCGACTAGCTCGACTTCCCAGTCGTCCTTCCTGGCCGCATACGCAGCTGGGGACTTTGATATACACGAGGCAGGCTCTCGTGTTGAGGACAGGGATAGGGAAAGCTTCTCAACTGGAGACTGCGCATTTCCAGCCCCAGTGCCAGTCTGGGAAGCTGCGAGAAAGAGGGCCGCTTGTCGCTTGGGCGTCTGGTCCCTTCCCAAGTCTGTCTTGCGCGACATCGACGACGTACGGTCTGGTTTGGCAGAGAAGTTGGGAGCCGACAAAGAAGAGATCATGGCGGACATACTCTTCGGAGAGGAGGGGTGGAAGTTCACTCTTGAAGGCCTGCTACACCACAATAATCTTCGCAGGAACACAGTCTGCGCCCACGTTATCCTCAACCGTAATCAGGGTCTCACCGTCGATGTACGCAACGACTGGCGCTTTCAAAAGACACGCATCCTCTCTCGTATACATACCGTATCAGGATTCCCCATCACCTCTGCAACCGGTTTGCCCATTGGTGGAATCTGCCTGGCAGCAAGGACTTCTCGACCGACGATTACCGAAGAGGAAAAGGAATCAGTACGAGGCGCTGGAGAGGAGATTAGTCGTCTTCTCGAGGCCAACTTTACTGCAAGCTTCCATGTCAAGATGGCCCGGCTGGCCGCGATGTATTCAGAGATGACCAGCGGACCATTCAGCCTGCAGAATGTACGTCTACCCCGACTGGATCTGGAGAGTGGGCAAGTCGAGGCTGCACAACATGGTCACTACTTTGCTATGGGGGACACTTCGGGTCTATCGCTAGATCAGTACTGCCATAGGATCGCAGATGCCATGAAGCTCGATACCGTCTTCTTCGCCGCGCTCCTTTCGCATAGCGACTCGGAGCAGAGCCCCGCTCGCCGCAACTCTCAGTCTGAGCCCAGCCATCGCCTGGCCGTGCTTGGCAAGTCAGGCTCCGTCTGTCCTGTCGACCAGCAGAGCGTGGATACCTTGCTTCGTGCCTTTGACAGCGGCAATGACGAAGGCTGCCTCATCCTGCAAAACGAGTTCGACCCGGAACGGCGTCATCACCTTCCTCGACCGGCGGACATGGGCGGGTCTGACTTCTTCAGCTGCGCCATCGTCTTGCCGCTGAGCATCGAGGCTCCCTCCCGACTAGTGCGCCGCTCGACGGATTCAGCGCCAGCTAGCCCTAGGAGTCTGGGTGGTGTAGCAGAGCAGCAGCCGCACTTCTCGCAGCATCAAGTAGTGAAGATGATTGCATTTGCCGCTTCAAGAGACGAGCGTCACGTACTGGGAGTCGAAGACGTTCGCTTCCTCCAGTACCTGGGCCCTGTTCTCCAGTCCAACCTCGCAGCATGCATCCGCTCCTCTCCCAGCTCCCGTTCCTCCGAAGTAGGGGTCATCTCCTCTTCGCCTTCTCACTCCTCTCGCTCCACCCCCTCCATCGGCGGCGGCGGCGGCGGAGAACAGCCATCCTTTCGCTCTACGCAGATGAGCAGAGGCGTCGATTCCTCCCGCTCAAGGGCTCTTCGCTCCTCGACCAGCAGCGGCAGTCGTGGCTACAGCCGTAGCGGCAGTGGCAGTGTCGGTGCCAGTGCCAGCCTACGCAACGCCACTGGAGCAGCGACGGAGAGTGTGCCCTACTCTGGTGTGCGCTCATTGGACTATGGTGTTCGTGGTAACGTCAACAGCAGTGCCGCCACCGCAAACCCCAGCGGGAGTGGGAGTGCGAGCACCACCGGACTTCCACTTGCTCCAAGTCTCTCCATCCACTCACGAGGTGAAATGCCAATCTCCTACGATCTAGAGCACGAGTCGGAGTATGGGTCTTCTACCTCTCCTTCCCCCTCCGGGCTAGTAGGAGGTGTCCCCATCTCCACAACGTCTTCAGGCGCAGAGCGCTCCATGGGTAGGCGCTCCCACGCTTTAGCTCAACCTTTACACCTCCTCGCCAATGCTACCCGTCTCGTGCAGGCAACGGGACGTAAAGGTATGGCAATGGGCCTCACGGCTAGTCGAAGCGGGTATGATCTAGCCAGACATGCCAGTGGCGCAAGCGCGAATAGCGCAAGCAGTGCTGGTGCAAGCGCAGGCGCAGGAGGAGGAGGAGGTGAAGGTATTGTCAATGGTGGTTCTATCTTGGGAGGAAGAAGAGGCTCCTCGGTCCCTTTTCCCAGCAGTAACACTGTCATCGCTGAGGACACAGAAGGTAAAGGGTATGGCGCAGGATTCGGCGGTGGTGGTGGTGGTGGTGGTGGTGGTGGTAAGAGAAGAGCTTCGACTGCTCCTGGCATGGGCGTTGGAGGACGCGTTTGATCCTGCAGGGACAGCGAAGACTCGAGATCGAGTCGAGTCGAGGTACGGGCCCGGTCCCGATCCTGGTTGGCGAGGTCAGGTCAAGTCAGGTCACATCCTTTTTTTTTAACTGTATCATAGCATATACACTCGACGTGTGATATCCACATTCTTTCCCTCACACAACCGGTCGTGAATGCGAATTGGCGTGTGGTGTGTGGTGGGGTGTGTGTGCCTATGGCTTGTTCAAAGCAGAGCAAGGAGAGTAGATGGGAGCATTCCTCGTGCATTGGAGATCTATATACATTACAACTATCACCACCAAGAAGAGGGGCAGGACTCCCTACTCCCTGCTCCCTGCTCTCTGCTTCAAAGCGAGCCCGTACCACAGCACCTTCCCAACAACTCGGCCGCCCCCCTCTCCCCCACCCACCCCCCTTGACCCTCTCACCATCCGAACAGCCGAAATACCACTCCTGCCCCCCTACCCAGCACTCGTAATGGCCATACGAGGAGACGGAACACCTCTTCCCCCGCTGCAAAACGAACGGTGCGCGCAGAGGGAGGGAGAAGAGCCGTCTTCTCGCTTTCGCTTTCCCTTTCGGTGGGACGATGTTGCTGATGCAAGTGGGGCTTGTACCTTGGTTTGAGGGCAGGAGGTGCGGGAGAGATGGCGGGAGGGGGCTCTGCTTGTCCTTCTTCTTCTTCTTCTTCTGGTAGAAGAGGGTTGGAGGGGCGTAGCAGATCTTGTAAGGCATCTTTTCCTCTGCCATCCTGGAGAGAGGGCTTCACTTCTCTCTGCTCCGTCCAGGACCCTTCTCTAAAATCTACATTCGCCGCATATCCCAACTGCTGCACTTTTTCCCCCAGCCTGACCACCTCCTCAAGCTGGTTCTGCATTGTAGACCAGAGGGAGAGAATCGCCACGAGGAGGGAGAGGAAGAAGATCCACCGCGTGGCTTGTAGCAGGACTTTTCCTGCTGCTTTGCCTTTGCCGGAGCGCTTGCGGCTCTTGGCATCGTCAGATGCTGGAGAGGGAGAGAGGTAGAGGAGGTCTAGCGGGGTGAGGGCTGGGAGGGTGAATTTCTGCAGGGTGGTACAGCTGCGCGAGACGTCGTGCTGGACGTAGTCGAATTCGGGAGCGATGATAGGTCGTTGACCTGTCGAGGATGAGGTGCTTGCGCTGGTGCTGACTCTACTGGCATGATGGATCGAGACTTGCATGGAGATGACTTCGTGAGAGAAGAGCGGGACAGGCAGTGGCGTCATCGTCGTTGCCGTGGTCGAGGAGGATGGCATACTAGCCACCGCGACATCTCTCCGCAAGGACGGATACTCAAAGACGATTAGCAACTTCCTTGCAAAGACGTCCTCTTTGAGGTCAAGGGCAGGCTTGCGGACATGCAGACAGAGCGACTCGCCCCCCTCGCTCTTGGTCGGCTCGACTCTCCTGCCGTCTACCTCGATATAGCGGACAATGGCTGCCCCTTGTGCTTCGAGTCGTGGGAGCCAGATATCTACCTCGTCTACTTGTCTACCGCTGTGCATTGCAGGCCAGGAAGACTCCATGTGCGCTAGAATGCGAGGAGAGATTGTGGTACTTCCACTGCTGTGCTCGCAGAGCCAGAGCGTAAGGGAGAGAGCCGCGACTGTCGAGGGGAGAGAGGACTCGTCATCGTGCAGTGTAATGGCATCGTAGAGGGGCATCGGGCGCACGACGCCTGCGGACCGCACAGGTGCGGATGACAGATCCTCTTGAGCAGGGGTATCAATTACAAGCGATTGTTCTGGATCATCTTCTTGTTCCACTTCTGCTTTGATAATGCGATGTAGATGGCAAGTGTCGAGAGTGCTCGGTGATCTCGGGTCTTGCTCAAGAAAAGACTCGAAGTCGAGAGCAGTGCTTTGAGGGGTATCGGATGGGGTGACCGAGCGGGAGGCATATAGCAGTGCACGTTGAGCATCTGTCGGCCGCATGCGAACAAGAGCCCGATGCGCATAAGCAGTTGGGACCTTGTAAAGGGGTATACTGGCGGCCGGAGAATTACCACGCAGGGACAGATCAATGTCCAGGCAATATCGAACGTTGACGTAAAGTGATCGTCCGGTCTCTGAGCAGACGTCATCCTCTAGGTGAAGCACGATTGCCTGCAGAGCGGTTGTTGTTCCGCTTGAAGACGATGATGGCAGAGGTATAGTATTATCGTTGGTGAGGTCCAGAGAGGCATCGAGCTCTTTGGGAGGACGTGTGGCCAAGAGGTCGGTGGTGTTGTCACTGTCCTCCTCTGACGAGAGCAAGAGAGCAGAATTGCGGCTGCTTTGAGTAGGGGTGTGGGAGGAGGGTGAGCCGCCATTTACCTCTCCGCCTACGAGATGCCAGGATCTCAGCCCTTGAAATGGTTGCACTTCTACGTCAAATAGTCTGAGAGACTGGTCAAATGAATCCAGTATCAGCCTGGAAGGGGAAACGAACAAGCTCGTGGGTCAGCATTCCAAGGTCAGGTTGGTCAGGCAGCGACTTGGGTACTAACGGAAAGCAAAGAGGGGACCCTACGCCAGGTGAGAATGGACCTTCTACATGAACTTTCATGAGTGCCTCCAGTCGTACCGATTCAGTCCCGTCTTCTCGTTGCAAGAGCGTGTATGCGATGTCGTTCTCGGTGTTTACAGCATCGCACATCAAGGAGGGCAGCTCATCGTCTGGGTGTAGCTTGCCTATCCGAGTCTGGTTCCATCTCAGGGTGATCGTGTCTGTCGAGGGGAACAAGCCACGTACGACGTGCGCGTCTTCGTCGCCATCTTCTGACTCCTCGACTTCGTTTGAGTCTTCGCTGTAAGCGGTGGTCGTGCTTCTGCCATCGTCATCGCCGTTCTCGAGCGACTTTCTCCCCCTGCGAGCCCGTGGACCAAGGGGCGGGTCCACCATGACCTGCACTTCGTCGGAATCGAGCAACTCCGAAGGGAATTTGAAGTGAATGCGAGAATGCAGGCAGCGCGGCACGGGTAGCCGTAGTGTGTATGGTGACCGCGGAGGTTGTGCTGCGAGGTCAGTCTCCACCTGGAGGGAGATGAGGTAGCTTAAGGACGACATGCCATCCTCGATGGGGAGAGTGGGGACGTTGAGTGTGATTGCATAGTTGGCAGTAGTGACTCGCGGTAGCGGTAGATGGTCCAAGGTGATGGCAGAAGTGGAGCTCATGGGTATGCCTAGATAGCCAGCAGCTCTTGCGGCAGACTCGTGCAGTGGCGGATAGCCGCCCGTGGAGGTGAGAGCATCGACTTCGGCGTGTATGAGCTTGATGTTGACATCGGGCAGCAAAGCATAGGATTGATCAGCAGTGCCAGCAGGCACAGTGACTTTGAGGTATAGAAAGTAGCGTGCGCCATTGGACTGGGCTTGACCCCGCAAGACGAGCTTCTTGACGATGCGCGAGGCGGCGCTTAGAGGCTGTGCAAGGGACGGGCCCCTCCGCCGAACCTTCAAGGGTGTGGTATACATGGTGATGTGGGAAGCTACCGATGACAAAGGGTCGAAGCGACGACCATCCTCCCTCTGGCACAGTTGATCTGGCGGTGGGGGGAAGGCGGGCGAGGTGTGAGGTATGGACTGGCGTGGTAATGTAGCGTAGCGTAGGCTGTGAGGTGCGGAAAGAGCGGCTGGCCCTCGTCGCGTCGGGTTGGATGCAACTCCTCGCCTTCACTCCCGTCGTCCGTGCACACAGAGGAGCAAAGGGGGGACGACAACGTGGCGGATCCGAAGGGAGTCACGTGATTGTCCATCCCTCAAAGTTCCTCCATCGACTTCTGCCGCCGCACTCGCGTGGCCCACACAGACGGTCCCCCTCCCTCTGTCAGCTCTATTTTGCCAGCCTTGGTACTAGTCTGGATCACTAAGCGCACTCTACAGGGTGCCCTGAGTATGTCATTGTGCCCATTTGGCCACTCCTCTCTCCGCAGTCCCTGCAGGGTGACTTGGTGAAGCTGACGTGGTTAGGTGTGTCAAGCCCCTTGCCTGGCTGGCTGTCCGGCCCTGCGCCTGTGCGTGTGTGCGTGCGCCTCTATGCTCCCGCGCTGCGCGGTTTCATTTTTTTCGCGGGCCATCCGCTGGCGGCAGGGCGGCGGGGAGGCGCCTGCCTCGGACACATAAGTGCAGAGTCGAAGTTTTCCTCTTTCCCTTCCTTCTCACCCTCACATATCACCCCCTATCACATCACACAAAATGGGAAAGGACAAGCTTCACGTTAACGTCGTCGTCATCGGACGTGAGTATCATCGAGGAGCATTGGCAGTCGCAGCAGCTAGTAGCTGTTGCTCGTTGGTGCCCATCGAATTCGCAGCACCATCTGGGAGCCTGTACTGATATCCGACCTTCTTACTTATTGTCCCTTCTCAGACGTCGACTCCGGAAAGTCGACCACCACCGGTCACTTGATCTACAAGTGCGGAGGAATTGACAAGCGAACCATCGAGAAGGTGAGTTTATAACGCATCCCAGGGGACCGGTGTCACCATCATGGTCATCCCCGACGGTGGCGTGACACTGGAAGCTTTTGCGACTGCAAACTTGCGGCTGCGAATTTTCTTCCTGCAACAGACCCACTCACACATGAATACGTGCTTTCCCTCTCACAGTTCGAGAAGGAGGCTGCCGAGCTCGGCAAGGGTTCCTTCAAGTACGCCTGGGTTCTTGACAAGCTGAAGGCTGAGCGTGAGCGTGGTATCACCATCGACATTGCTCTCTGGAAGTTCGAGACCACCAAGTACCAGATCACCGTCATTGACGCCCCTGGTCACCGTGACTTCATCAAGAACATGATCACTGGTACCTCCCAGGCCGACTGTGCCATCCTCATCATCGCCGGTGGTACCGGTGAGTTCGAGGCTGGTATCTCCAAGGACGGTCAGACTCGTGAGCACGCCCTGCTCTCCTTCACCCTCGGTGTTCGTCAGCTCATCATCGCTGTCAACAAGATGGACACCACCAAGTGGTCGGAGGACCGATTCAACGAGATCGTCAAGGAGGCCTCTGCCTTCATCAAGAAGGTCGGTTACAAGCCCGAGACCGTCGCCTTTGTCCCCATCTCTGGATGGCACGGAGACAACATGATCGAGCCCACCTCCAACATGCCTTGGTGGAAGGGATGGTCCAAGGACACCAAGGGTGGCAAGGTCACTGGTAAGACCCTGCTCGAGGCCATTGACGCCATCGAGCCCCCTACCAGGCCCACCGACAAGCCCCTCCGTCTTCCTCTCCAGGATGTGTACAAGATCGGTGGTATTGGTACGGTGCCCGTCGGCCGAGTCGAGACCGGTGTCATCAAGCCAGGAATGGTCGTCACCTTTGCTCCCTCTGCCGTCACCACTGAAGTCAAGTCCGTCGAGATGCACCACGAGCAGCTCTCCGAGGGTCTCCCCGGAGACAACGTCGGCTTCAACGTCAAGAACGTTTCCGTCAAGGACATCCGACGTGGAAACGTCGCTGGTGACTCCAAGAACAACCCACCCATGGAGGCCGCCTCGTTCAACGCCCAGGTCATCGTCATGAACCACCCCGGTCAGATCGGAAACGGTTACGCACCCGTCCTCGACTGCCACACCGCCCACATCGCCTGCAAGTTCTCCGAGATCACCGAGAAGATTGACCGACGATCTGGTAAGGCCATCGAGACCTCGCCCAAGTTCATCAAGTCTGGTGACGCCGCCATGGTCACCATGGTCCCCTCCAAGCCCATGTGTGTCGAGTCCTTCTCCGAGTTCCCTCCACTCGGCAGGTTCGCGGTCCGTGATATGAGGCAGACCGTAGCTGTCGGAGTCATCAAGTCGGTAGACAAGACCTCGAAGGCTGGCAAGACCACAAAGTCCGCTGAGAAGGCCTCCAAGAAGAAGTAAAAAGCCAAATTTTGACATGGCTTTTGGAATCCTGTCACGGCAGAGGCCTTTGGCAGCCGATTATCGGCACCAGCTTCTATCATGACACTTTCCTGAGTCCGTCGCTACCAAGCTTTGTTGCTACCCCCCTCTCCGCCCGCGAAGGCCCATCGCGGAGTATATGTGGCCCTTGTTTTCCCGCTCCTTGAAAATTCACATTCATGAATCTTCTGTCGCCTGTGTGCATCGTCGTGTGCATTGTATGAGGAGTGCATGTTTCTGACTGCTGGTCTTTGCTCCCATCTGCCCTCTGTTCGCTGTCGATCGTACATTTCGGCCCTCCCGGGGTCCGTAAGTGGGGTGCGTGCAAGGCGCGCGCGCCTGCTGACCCGCACTTGCGCACTTGCTCTCCCTGTCAGGTTCCGGGCAAGCGAAATGATGTCTGAGGTAAGTGGCTGGCTCGCAGATGAAGGAGGAAGAGGGGCATAAAGAACCATTCGAGAAAGCTGAGCGTGAAGTGCGCCTGTACTGGTAGGTCGCGCTGGTCTGGCGGGAGCACCCTCAAAGGAGTCGAGGGCGTATGCATTCTCCCTCCCACGGTCACCACTAGCCGTCAGAGACACAGTCAATTGTTTACGATCGAAAGAGAGTATTATACAGCCAGCAAAGATTCAACAAGAGTCCACATATGACGGATGCAGAGTCAGCTGCTAGACTACCATTGCGCCTCTTCGGACCGGACCGGCGCGACAAGAACTCGTGGGCGGCGCCGCGTGGCACCGCGCCAGGCACACTCGTCAGGGCAGCGTGATCCGCAGCCCTTCGCCTTGCTTATTGCTCTTATACCCTTGCGAGTTAGTTCGTCACATTTTCTTTTCTTCCTTCCCTTTCCATCTCACCTCCTCAGTCACCATCAGCCACCTCGACTATCCCTCGTATCCTTCGAAGCCTACCATACCCTCTCCCACTGTCAATAGCACGCAGCAACACTCACCGTCCTCTCCAGCCCTCTTTCCACTCCAAATCAGTGCTGAATATCCAGCATTGCTCAGTCCGTCACCTCAAAGCATCTGCAAGCTTAAACACTATACTATCATCACCCTACGCCCTCACCGTTTTTTCAAAGTGCCTATCCACACGTTCGAAGCACAGACAGCCTCCAAGGCCTAACAGACCTGGATTATGATCAAGTGCTTATTAGCTTGGTCAAAGACGTACTCGGCTTCGATGTGTCCTTTGCCCCTCAGACGGCCAGGCAACATGCCGCTGCAGACACGATCTACATTCATTTGGGGACGATCCATACTTCTGGCTACGATAGCGAATTTTCCCCACCCATCTTCCTAAAGAAAGAGGTCACGGATTTCGACACCGAATACTTCGCCGCAGCGATTGGTCTACCGGCATCGAGGCAATACTTGGCCGTGCCCTCTGCAATCCGAGAACGTCTCGGATTCGAAGACGTTCGATTGTCGCTCGCCGCTCGGAAGCGAGCAGAAGGCCTCGAGCCTGACGAGGCGCCTCCTCACATCAGGCCCACCAACCAGAAGCAGGAGTGTCTCGACCTCGGCTTGAATTTCGAGGCCCTGAGCAAAGTCCAACACGACTCGGTCTTGAAGACGCGTCTAGAGGAGAGCTATCCTTATAGACTCTTTCCACATGGTGTCGAACTCCATGTGCAAGCCGCTCTCACGGGTGCGCCCTTCTGCATAAAGCAATGGCTCAAAGAGCAATGCCAGGATCCGTTCAGACCCGCTTGGCTTCCCGCCTGTACTTACTCGACCTTGTACCCTGCTGCCTCGGAAGCGATAAGCTCTACCGCTTAAGAGCGTCTGGAATCTCATAGTCAGGGTGATCTTCTGAATCGCGTCAATGTCTGTTCCACAGTCTCTCCAACGTTGTAGTCTCACTTCGCTTCCCATAGTCACGTCACTCCACAGTCGAATGTACGCAGGCAAATATATGAATGAGAGTGTAGCAGCCGACCGACGAGGACCAGCTCGTCAGAGAGCAAATATCGACATCGACGATGACAAAGGCAAGCGAGCGAGCGAGCGAGCGAATGGTGACGAAGGGCGAGAGACAGGGGTCGGTGACATCGGGCGGGAAGATGGGGCCGAGAGCTCGCTAGTGCAAGAGGAACGGGTCCAGCCGTTGTTTCGAGGGACGAAGGGGAGATTATCGATGAGAGAGGTATGGGAACACCAAAGAGATCACGACTAGGACGTCGACTGTTTGACGACTTGGCAGGTACAGCGCACGCATTGCTTCTACTCGCTGGTCTAGTTACCGCACTGCTTGAGATTGCCGAACTTGACAAATTCATTAGAGTACCCATCCTTGCCCTGGCAGAAGCCATTGAAGAGGGAGTTGAGGTAGTCGAGATTGTTCTGAGAAGCACAGCCATACTGCTTGTTCGTTGCCGACTGGTAAGACATGCTTCCTGGCTTCCAGCCATTGTACGTGCCAGCAGCAGCCAGGATGTTTCCCTTGGCAGGTCCGTCCAGCTGGTCCTTGAAGTACTTTGCTCCCCTGCCAATGTTAAAGTCGACATTGCGACAGTCGCCGCCGGGTGCTCCACCGCACTTCTCAGGAGTGATCTGCATGAGACCAAACTCGCCATTGGGTCCAATCTGCGAAGCTTGGCAACCCGACTCTTGCAGGGCAAAGCTCATGAGAAGGACGGCGGGCACACCGGTTTGGTGGGCGACTCGGTCAAAGGCAGCCTTGTACTTTGCGCAGGGCTTGAAGACGGCCGTGTTTGCTGCTTGTTCCGAGGAAATGATCTTGATGTCCTGCATGGTCACGTGTGGGGGAGTCCAAGGGGAGTGCTGGTCCTTGCGGGAGATACCGCAGGCGAGGAAATCGGGAGCACCGTTGGGGTGCTCAGCATCGGTGTTTGGGTGTGGACAGGCACCGGAGAAGACCTTGTTGCTCAGACCACCCCCAGCGTGGGCGAGACGACTACTACCATGAGTCTGCTGCTTGTCGGCGAGATGCTTGAGACCGTGATGCTTCGCCGCCGAGCCGCGGTGATGGCCGCTGCTACCGTGGTGGTGGTGGTGTGCTTGAGCGTGCTTGTGATGAGGGTGTGCGTGGCTGTGGTGTTTGTTTCGCTTCTCGAGGGAGACTGAGTCTGCGCGCCTGTCAAGAGGGTGGACAGGAGCTGCAGCGAGGTCTTGGGCTCGTGAAGAAACGGCAACTGGCTGCGCGCCAGCGAGCAGACCTGTGCCGACTACCATCATCGAGGCAGCCAGAAGGACTTGAATCTTGGAGACCATCATCGTGAAGTAAGAACAATGGATTGCGTGTCTCGCGTGAGGTATCGGACAACGATCGAGAGCAAGCTTTAAAGAAGCGCGTCACCGGTGTTGCAAGGCTGTTGAGCTCGCCAAATGGGACGTGAGCGTGGGGGCGAAACCAAGCGAGGGGCTTTGCCTGTCGATAGGAGGCAGAGGGGTCCGAGCGGGCGGATGGCGATAGCAGAAGTGGCACGCGTGTGGGCGATTGTAGGTGGGCGATGCTAGCCGTCAGGAGCTGTTCTCGAAGGAAGCTGTGGGAGAGAGGTATGTGTGAGTAGGAGGAGGGGTCAGAAGCAGAGCAAGGAGATGGGCAAGAGGAGGGGTAAAGAGGAAGCGAAGCCTAGCAACAGCGCGTACCATTTGCTTTTCTCTTGCTCCTTTCCCCCCTGTTGCCTCTGATCACGGCCAGGCACCGGACTGCGCGAGCGCATTGTGACAAACCAAGAGTGGCCAGACCCAGACGTTCGATCCCCAGGTCCCCTCGCCTTCGAGACCTGCCTGGCACAAAGCCTAGTCCCTGCCTGCACCCCTCTTCTTTGTCGAATTCTGCCCTGATTTCTACCCGCATTCAGCCGTGCTGCAAAGTAATAGGGGCATACACTCAGGCACCGGAGGTAGGATCAGAAGTAGCAATGCCCTCGGAAAGGGCAGCCCAGGGCGAAAGGGCGAGTGCGAGTCTCGCAAGCAAGAAGCAAGCATCATGAGCCGAGTCCATCCGGATGGTGAAAAACACCTCACTCAGTACCAAGCTCCTCTCCTTATGCTCGTGTACTACGTGCACAGTCGGAACGGGGTGGGGCAGAGTGCTTTCGTCCCCTCATCCTGGCGCCGAGGATACCAATTAGCGTCCTGCAGATGAGAGGCTCGATATCCTCCTGCAACAGAAGGCGCGGGGGAAAATCGTAGAACGGGGTGCATAGACTGCTCAATATGGCGCCTCAACGCGGGATCTCTTCTCCTTGTTCAGACACAGGACACTCAGGAGGGGTCGACCAAGGCGGTATTGCGTCGATTCATGTACACCTCCTGTACAGAATATTGCCGCAATGTAAAGAGCATCGCCTGAGTCCGTCAAGTTCAGTCTCAGGCGTGCTAGAAGATCCATCTTCGTCTACTCTAGAAAGTGAAAGCAACTTCGCAGAGCTTCTGTACACTGAATGCCTCCTTGTCCTCGTGGAAATCACGCAATAGCCTCTCACGCTCCAGCGCCGAGGCGTCACCGCTCTTTGTCGATGAGCTACTGCTGGTCGAAGACGAAGTAGCAGGGAGGTAGAAGCGCTGCATGGTCATAGCCAGTAGCTGAGCGTCCTTTTCGCTCATTCTCCCTGCCGCTTCTCCACCACTTTCGCTACCTTGTTGCAATGCCTGCGTTTGAACAGGTGCGTCCCTCAGGCGCTGCACCTCCTCCTCAGAGGCACCACGCGCCTTGGCTTGCTCGGCAGCTACGACTCCCATGGGCGCAGCAGCAACCTCCTCGCTCGAGGTAATATCGCCGCGCATAAGAACAATGCCCTTGTCCCTAGCCAGATCCGTGTAGTGCGTAAGCACAAGCAGGGGCTGGGCGAACTCCTGACGCAACTTGTATTCAGCAAGAGGAGTGAAGAGCACCGTCGTCGGTGGAGGAGAAGCGTGCTTGTTGTCCGCTGGGGAGAAAGGAGGCGGGGGTGGAGGAGGCAGGAATCCCCACTCCATGAATTGCATCTCATACCCCTGCTTTTGCTCCCCAGGGGCAATGTTCTGATCCGACTCAGAGCCAACGATCGTCCTTGGCAGAGGCAGCACGAATTGAGGGTATTGCTTTGCGTTGCGTACTAGCCTCTCGTACACCTCTGTAGGGATCACGGCCGAGAGCTTGTTCTTGATCGTGTGATATCCAGTCCAAAGGTCCCGAATCTTCTCCGCCGGCTCGTCCTTGAGCTTATGCAGATCCAGGATAGACGAGAGGGGCTTGATAGGGCTCTTGTCGCCGTTGGGATTGCTGTTGAGCTCGCCTGACTCCAACTTGCGCTTCGCCTCTGCCTCTGCCCTCTCACGAATCCGGGCGGCAAGATCGGCATCCCGTTGCTCCGTCTTAGTCGAGGCAGGCGCTGGAGGCTTGAGGCCCAAAGTCGCAGCGAGGCTGGCGTCTCGCTCGGCTCGACGCTTGGCAGCCAGCTCTTCTATCGATGAGACTCCCTCCCTGAAAAAGCGGTGAGACGATAATTGGCCTGTCAGCTCTGCAATGTCCCACACTCTTGCGCATATGCCCTGCCTTCTGCTCGGACTCACTGTGCAGCCTTGGCCTTGAGCATCTTCTCATACTGTCTAAATTTGCGCTCCTTTGCATCCTCAATTGCCGATCTCCGATCCTGAGGCTTCACATTCTGCGCCTTTCTGGCCTGCAGAGGCGTCCTTCCGTCTTGGCGATGCTGCGAAGAGGAAGAAGACGAGGAGGCGATTTCGGATGGGTCGGTGCTTGCCACTGACGCCTGTCGGCGTGAGGAGGTGGAGAGGGGATGGCGAGCTGGCAGGCCTGCCGAGGAACGAGCGGCCAGTGGCAAGGCTCTGACAGCTCCAAAGAGGCTGCTTGGTGTGAGGCGTGGCAATGACATGGTCTTGACTTCTGATGATGGGCGAAGAAGGAGGGAGTGGTATGCCGTACAGTAGGCACAGGCCTGGGCCGGCATCGGAAGGAAGGTGGAGTGGGAAAATGCGCGACGCACGAGACGCTCCTTCCGAGGCGAGCGCCTCACCACCATCGCTCCCATACCCCAACGCCTCAGTCGTCTTCGAGCTTACAATACAGCCACTTCTCCCAGTAAGCAGAATCAGCAGCCTTCTAGACCTGAACGCTTCCATAGCAAGGTCATCTGCGCACATCAATCTGGAAGACTCCCACCAGCGAGTCCAGTCGAAGGGTAGAAGCGGCGGCTGCCAAGCGCTACACTGGCCATGGTCGTCGATGCTCAGGCAATCGAGGCTAATGTCCTTTTCACCACGAGTGGAGCTCTGGTAGACTGCGTGGACAGTGAGTGAGAGATGCTGGTTTGCTGATGGCTATATCAAGAGGCCCTCGGCGCCTTCCTTACAGCATATATGCAAGAGGCAGGATCGCACGCTTACACGAATCGGACCTTCTCTGATCACCACCTCGCCTGCTTTGCTCGCCTTGGCTGGCTTCACAGAGAAGATGCTTGTGGTACTGAGAGACGGAAGGAAATTGGTCGGAGTGATGAGGAGCTATGACCAATATGGTGAGCCGAGTAGGTGCAGACTAGTGCCTTGGAGTGCACCCTTCTAAACAAACTCCCTGCCATTCGCTTCGCCTCAGCCAATCTCATCTTCCAAGACACAGTGGAGAGGATTCTGGTCGGAGAGAAGTTCGTTGATATCCCAAAGGGCCTCTTCCTGATCAGAGGAGAGAATGTGGTGATGCTTGGCGAGGTGGTGAGTCGCAGCGTAGGCGAGCTCGCGCCTCTGTGTAACAGCTCCTCTGACACTCTGACCCGCTGCTCACACCTCCCTTCACTGCAACTGCCGGCCCCTTGCCATCTCCTGCAGGACCTGGATGCTGACCCGCCTCCGCAACTGGCTACCGTTGCGCCCGAGTCGATTCCCGAGCTAGTCAAGTCACACGAGGAGGAGAGAGCTTTGCGGAGAAAGCGGGAAGTGCGGAAAGCCGAGGTGATGAAAGCGCAAAAGGGTTTCTGCGAGGAGGGAGCAGAGGGGGACAATTACTGAGAAAAAGGGAGAGGATGAGCGGGTAGCGGCCACGGGCGACGGGCGGTTGGCCATCGCCTTTCACGGCCAGTCGTATACGCTGTTCAGGTCAGCTCTGTCTATGGCATCTCATAGCTGACTGCTTTTCAATTGAGAGAGCTTCAATCTCAAGACGTCAAGGGTGCTTTATCGCAGCTCGGAGAGACGGCTGCGACAGCCGAGACGGTCACGTCATGGTTGCTGCCACGATTGTGTCTGCGCCAGATCTCCGAATCACGAAGATGTGGGGGTTGTCCTTGATCGTAACCCCCCAGCGTCCTTCCTCGCTGCTCTCTAGCGTCTGCAGCTGGGCTGGTCCGCTCCATCGCTGGCGGAGATCATGTTGAGGAAATAGACGACAGCGCTTTATCAGGACAAGGGAATCTGCGACAACGCTGGAGACTCAGCTAGCGACCTGAGTGAACAGTGGAGTTTGTGTTCCCCACAGAGATATTCAGGCACCGAGAGGAACTCTTCTGGCCGCTGGGGGACGCTCGGGACGCTCGGGGAGAAGACATGGTGTCAGGCATCTCCATCACCCTCAGAGCAAAGGGTCCAGGTTGCAAGGTACGGTAGGGGGGCGTCCATGCAAGGTACGGTGGATATAGCCAGCGAGGGGCCGATGCCCCAGACCTGGGCCTAATCGCCCACCTGAAAGCAAAGAAGAAGAAGCCTTTGTGGTAGCCACTCGCTATCGGAGACGACGTCGACCCGATTTCGGGAGGCTTTTCGGCGTGCCAAGAGGTGGGATCTTCTTCGCTCGTTCCGGTCATGAGGCGTTGGACTTTGTTGCGCCTACGATGCCGCTGAGGGTGTCCTGTCCCGGGCGAGGGCGCCAAGTGCTTTTGGCACGCGGGACGGGGCTCGGAGAAGCACTGTCTGGCAGGCGGAGATGCAAAGGGGAGGGGGGGGGGGGAGGCGAGGCAGGCACTGGAGCAGAGGGGCAGCTCAGAAGACGTCTGCACGCCATGCGCCAAGCCTTTGATCCCAAATCACAGTTGTTCGGGCGCAACATTAGTGAAGCCCACTCGAGGCAGAATGGTAGCCATGGGCCCAGGGCACCAGGAGATATACGCCAGGGACAGCAGCAGCAGCAGCGTGGGGAAATACAACTTCACGGAAGCAGATGGCCGGACCCAACCCAGACTCGCAGGTCAGGCGGATGGGCGAGGTGCAGCAGAGATAAGAGGTACCGCCGGAGGCAAAGAGTACAAGTACTAGTACCCTTTGTCCGGACCAACTTCGTCCGCTCCTCCGCCCTCCTCATCCCATCGTGCGCTTCGCCTTCTTCTCCGTCTCGATCAGCATCCACTTTCGGCTCCTCTGCTCCACAATGGACGAGATCAAGGATTACAATGGCCAGCCTGTCCTAGCCGTAGATGGCGGACAAGACAAAGCAATGGTCTCCAGTGCTTCCCTCGAGAAGATTCCCAAGCACGAGGTAGGAGAGGGAGAGCCAAAAGAGGAAGAGCTTCACCGAACTCTCACCGAGGGACAAGTTGGTATGATTGCCATTGGGTGAGTGTAAGGCGCCCTGGAGCACCGTCACGTATGCATACAGCTATAGCTCACGCGACTCTTCCTTGCCTCTCCTCCCCACTCACCTTCCACAGTGGTGCCATTGGTACCGGTCTCATTCTCGGAACGGGTTCAGGCTTGGTCCAAGCTGGCCCTGCTGGTCTGCTCATTGCCTACATCATCATGGGCTTCGTCTGCTTCGGAACCCTGTCGGCCATGGGTGAGCTGAGTTGCTACATGCCCCACAAGCGAGGATTTGCTGGACATGCTTCCCAATTCGTAGAGGAAGGCTTTGGTTTCGCCGTTGGTGTGAGTGAGACGCGAGCGATCAGTCTGACTCCCTGATCAGCAGAATCTGACAATTGCCTCTTCACCACTGCCACGCAGGTCAACTATTTGCTCAAGTATCTCGTCGTCACTCCTGCCCAGCTCAACGCCAGTGCACTCATCATCTCTTACTGGCGCCCGGACATCAACGGAGGCGTCTGGATCACCGTCTTCGGTGCCGCCATCGTCTCCCTCAACATCGTCGGTGGAGTTCGCTTCTTCGGACATGTCGAGTTCTGGCTTAGCTTCCTCAAGATCATCGTTCTGGTCGCCCTGATCATTCTGATGGTCGTCATCAACACCGGAGGTACACCTCAGGGTGATTACATTGGTTTCACAAATTGGGGTGGCGGTCTTGCCTTCCAAGAGTACATTAAGACCGGATCTCTCGGGCGATTCCTGGGCACCTGGTCTGCCTTTGTGTCTGCACTCTACGCCTACATGGGATCTGAGCTGATCGGTGTCACCGTCGGAGAGTGCAAGAACCCCCGAAAGGCCATTCCCCGAGCTATCAGATCGACCTTCCTCCGAATCGCCATCTTCTACGTCGGTCTGTGCTTCCTTGTCGGCCTCAATGTGCCATCGGACAGCCCTCTTCTCCTGGGATCGACCAAGAGCAGTGTCAAGGGAACAGCCTCCGCCTCACCCTTCGTCGTTGCGATCAGGATTGCCGAGATCAAAGTCCTCCCTGGCTTCCTCAATGCCTGTCTTCTGATCTTCACCTTCTCGGCAGCCAACTCTGACTTGTACATCGCCTCGCGTACCCTCTACGGTCTGGCCAAGAGCAAGCAGGCGCCCAAGATCTTCCTCACTTGCAACAAGAAGGGCACGCCGTGGGTGGCCCTCGCCTTCTGCTCCCTGTTCATCTCCATTGCCTACATCAACGTCCGAAGCAGTGGAGCTGCCGCCTTTACATATCTGCAGAACTCCGTCACCATCTTCGGTTCGATTACTTGGCTGGGTATTCAGATCACTCACCAGCGTTTCCTTGCCGGTCTCAAGGCTCAGGGCATTGACCGAAAGGATCTCGCGTACAGGTCTCCCTACCAGCCTTACTACGGTTGGTTCTGCATGTTCGTCACCAGCTTGGTCATGATCTTCAAGGGATTCAGCGCCTTTACTCCCAAGTTCAACATCAACTCCTTTGTCACCAACTACATTGGAATCCCCATTTTCATCCTCCTCTGGTTCGGATGGAAGATTGTCAACAAGACGCCCTTTCACAGGGCTTCCGAGATGGACCTGTTCACTGGTGCTCGAGAGCTGGTGGATGTAGAGGATGAATTGGACGAAGAGTCCTTCTTGAGCAAGAGACTCGGCGTGGTCAAGAACATGGTCAAGAGGAAGCCCGAGGGACAGGCCGTCTAAGAGAACGCTCTCGCCCCTTACGCGTGGCATGCCTGCCTGCTGTCCCGCCTCGTATCGATTCGACTCGACTCGCCTTTATGCATTGCAAAGAACGAACAAAAAGGATCAGAAAGACCTCGCTTGGCCCAGCCTGACCCACGAATGTAGCTACTTAGACGATCATCGAGGATTCCTCCATTTCTCGTAAGCCCCGACGTCGATCCCTTGCCCTCCCCCTCCCCCCCCACTCCTGCACCAGTGCTCGTATTGTCACTCGTCGCCTTTACCGTCGTCCGTCATGTATGCCAAGTCTCTTGTAGTCATCGTCCTTTTTTTTTTTTTTCCCACCGTGTCACAATCAATCTTTGCCCCTTTGCCTTGTCACTCGCTCCGACCGAGCGGACTGACCGATGTGGGTGAGGTGGTATGGAAATACAATTACAACAAGGTCGCGGTGCCAGCGGGAGCTGGCTGGCTGGCTGGCTGGCTCATTTGGCGGGGCAGAGGAAGCAGGTCTCACCTCTGAAGGGACATCACTATACATGCCTAACCATCCTCCTCGATCTTCTTACTCCTCCTCTCTCCCACCCGCTCCCGCTCCCGCTCCCACCCCTCCAGTCCCACCCTCCGCGTCCAATCCAGGATCAAGTGGAATTCGCACTAGTGTATCTGGCACAAGACTAGCAGCAGCACCTCCTGAACCTGCTACTCCTGCTCCTGCTCCTGCTCCTCCTTCTGAGGCTTCTACTTCACTTGAGTTGGGAATGGCACTGCTTTGTGTTTGCTTTTCGGTGATGGATGCTGCGTGTGTGAGGAGTTGGGAAGAGGAGAGAAGAGGGTGAGGGGGAGATGAGTGATTGGAGAAAGAGGTGGGCTGAGGAGGGGCGAGGCGGACTCACCTTGTGCTACTTGGATACCTCGGAAGACGGTCTGCCATGAGGACATGACTTGTGCTACGCCTGTTGTAGTTGGAAGGCGGGGATGGGGGAAGGCTGTCAGCTGCCTGAGCTCGAGGTCTCGCGGAGCAGAGTGGTGATCACGCTCGCCTCTCCTCTCCTCTCCTCTGTGTGCCAATGCCAATCTGCCGTACTCACTCTCCTCTCCCTTTTTAATTGCCTCCAATCCCTGTCCCATCGTCTCCAACTCCCGAACCAATCGAGCGCTATACTCTCTCAACTCTTTCAGTCCTTCAAGCTCCTGCTGTTTCGCCTGCAGGCGCGAGGTAGAGGCGCCACTGCCTGAAGTGCTGCTACTGCTGCCGGGTCCTCCGCCGGGGAAGAGGGAGGAGCGGGTGGGGTGCGGTTGATCGGCGTACATTGTCGAGGGGCGTGACATCGTAGTTGGTGGGGGGACCTGCTGCGATGCTATGCTCACGTCGAAGGGATCAGGTGAGTAATCTATGAGTGGATGAGATGGGCAAAGAAAGGTGTTGCTTGGCGTGGTTGGGTGGGTGCGTGTGTGCCGCCTGGTGTGCTTCGACGCGTTGCACTCTCACTCCAAAGTCAATTTCGTCCTCCGAGCTCGAGTCCAAAGTGGCTGCTGCTGCAGTGCAGGCCAGACCCTGCTTCCGCTCCAGGCACTCTGATCACCTCGTACGTACTTCCTTCATTCCCTCTTTCCGTCTGTACCACTGCAAGACACATACGAAGACGACGGCATGTCAGACGTGGGCGGATATACACCAGAGTCCGCTGCTTGGGTGAGTACACCGGCGACCACAGCATATAGGGAGGGGCGTGTGCTCCTGCCTCCGTCCTGCTCTGTGATGTGCTACTCACACCGAAATCCTCTCTTCCTCTCTCACCAATCCTCTCTTCAGACTGCAGAGACCGAAGTCTCGGCGAATGACGTCTTGGAGAAGCAAGCACTGGTAAAGTGAGTGTCTCCCCCCTCACTCCACCCCTCTTCGCGCTCATGCTCACCCTTGCTCCACACTTCCTGCTCCGCAACAGGGAGATTCTCACAATGCAAGAATCCCTACGAGGTCTCGCCTCGCGCGTCGCTTCTGTACAGGCCGATTGTACAAAGGCCGAGGGGGACAATGAGATGCTACAGGCATACATCGACTCAGTCACCAAGAGCCTCGCGGCAAAGTCAAATAGCGCTTCGTGAGGGGGAAATGGAAGGCGAGACGAGCCCCAGAGGGGACTTAGAGTACAGCAAGAGATTGTCTGAGGACTTGCACAGACCAGCCTTCAGAGCTTGCTGAAGATCGAGGATTACTCCATCTGGTCAGAGCAGCCGCTATTTCTATGTCAGCATCTGCGTTGACCGGGGCACTTACTACGGACGCTTTGGCTCCCCTGCACGTACAATGCAGAAGCAGCCAGACAAGGCGATGATGACGCCGTCGGCTCTCCCACCGGCCGTGCCAAGGCCTTTCTTCACAAGACCTTGAGGAGGGATCAACTCGGGAAAGAGATTCTGCAATCACCGGGAATAGTAATGTCATTGAAACTGGTGCGTGGGTAACATGTGTTGAGCGACGTAGAGACAGAAGAGGAAGAGGATGACCCTTCCGGTCTAGACGCATTCACGAAGGGTGCAGGATACAGGCCCGCGCCACCATCTATTGTACATTTACCACATCTTGCCAAAGAAGGAGCACAATTGCTATAGCAAGCTATCAAGTCCCTCCTGTGCCAAGAGCAGTAGTGACAATGACGTACACGTCTGAAATGGCGATGATCACGTAGATTGCGCTCGTGATTGCAATCATGATCCATCCATTTGCAAAGTGCGTCGAAAACTTCGTCGGCGAGGCCAGACTATGCATACGAGGATGCCGAGGCGGAGTGCAAGAAGCTGCCGCTTCCATCGGCGAGACAGTCTCGCCGCTAGGTGCCAGAGGGCGGGAAAACCTCTCCTCGTTTAGTTGGCCAGCACCGCGAGTCCACCAGGACCAGTGTAGGAGGACACTGGGCTGGAAGCGCCAGCGCTGCTGATGCCCGACAGCAGCAGTAGACTGTAGAGGAGAAGAAGAGGCAGGAGCTTCCGTGTTCAAGTGCAGCGGACGCTCCTCCCGATGCTGCAAGTAGTTCTCATTCTCGCCTCCGCTCTCGCCCTCGTTCTCAGCCGGGAATGGAGGCACAATTTCGGTGCTCATCCAGTACTTGGAGGCGGTGATGGCGAGGAGGGGCAGTAGAACAAAAGGTAGGGCCATCGAGAGGGCTACTTGACTTGCGACGAGCTGGTGAGAGCAAAGAAACAAAAGGGAACAAGGCAGGTTCCTCGCTTCAGCACAACTGTACTATTCTGGCAACTTTACCTGCTCGACTTTTCACTTACCAGTTTATCCAGCCCGGCTCTCCCAATACCGGCTGCAACCGCAAAGGAAGGGATCAGGGTGATACCTCGCGTCAGACATCGACGCAGAAAGGGGTTCGTCTTCCACTTGATCATCCCCTCGGAGATGACCTGCCCCGCCAGGGTGACGGTGATCGAGGCGGATTGGCCCGAGGCGAGGAGGGCGACGGCGAAGAGGATGGCGAAGACTAATCGAGATCGTAGAGAAGCAAGATTTCTGGTTCAGCTCAGTGTGCTTTCATATGACAGATGTTGGAGCTTGAGACACTCACCGTGGTTCAGCCGCTCCTTGATCAGCTCAAATGCCTGGAAGAGGTCACCAACCACCAGGCTACCACGCGCACCACTTGAGCCGTCCAGGCCAAAGAAGAAGGCCTGCGCAGCAATGATGAGAAGAGCAGAGTTGGTCGTGATGGCAAAGAGGATCATCGACACTGCCACATCAATCGTCGAGTGCACGACGCGGCGCTTGATGGCTGACAAGTCCCTTGCTGGAGGCGTGATCATTGCCTCTTCTTCAAAGTCAGCTGCAGAGGATGTGTCACCGTTGAAGGCGGCCATCACTTTGGCACGCATCCGATGCAGTCTCTGAGTAAAAGTCGTGCCTGGAATGACCGCTTGAAGCTGGCTGGGCTGTGCCAGTTCTTCGTCAGTGTCGAGACTTTCACGCTCCTCTTCGTCGTAACTTCGAGACGATCCCGCCTTCTTGGTCATCGGTGCTTCCCTTTCGAAACAGGAGAAGTGACTGCCTAGGAACAGACCATGCGGCATGACGGTTGCTCCCAGAATGCCGATGGCGACATACAGCGGCTGGGGTTGCACAATTGTTGCGGAGGGCAGATATCCCTCGAAGACGTCGGGCCAGTGTGGGTCTACCCGCACCACGAGAGCAATGAGGCAGCTGATGACGATGAAGACCAGGATGGCGACGAAGAACTCAAAGACGCGAAGGCTACGTGTGTCGGGCTTGTAGATGAGGAGGATGAGGAAGACGTCTGCCGAGGTGACTAAGACACCGCCCCAGAGCGGGAGGCGGGGGAAGAGGCTGAGCAAAGGACAGTTGAGGTCAGAAGCAGCTTCAGAAGACAGCAGGCCATACGATGCTTCTGGCCGACTCACAGATTCAGCGCAATGGCGCTGCCCACAAGCTCTGCCAGCTCAGTACAGATGATGGCGGCCTCGGCCACAAAGTACAGCAACCAGAGCAAGGCGAGTCGTCCTCTTTGCGCCCATACACTCTTGCGAGTAGGTGGTAAGGGAGCACCCGTCTCTTGTGACCCCTGTGTTCTTCGATCATGGGACGCGCTGGGCCGCCGCTTGTCCTTGCCGAGCGAAAGGACCCACTCTCGTGTCAGAACAGCTAGATCCTTATTGCAAACGATTCCCATCCTGAGTGCGAGCACCTGCAGGATAATGCCGAATACTCCGGTGAGGATGATGATGAAGAGGAGTGGGTATCCAAATTGCGAACCGGCTTGGAGGTCAGTAGCCCAATTTCCGCTGCGAGGATAGGAACCAGAAGTCAGAGAGTATTCAGAGGTGCAGGGCAAGCGGTCTGTTCTGCACGCTTGTCCTTACTCACGGGTCGCAGTAAGCCACAGACATGGTAATGCCCGGGCCTAGGTACTTCATCTGCGTCTTGAGGATCATCCATGCCTTCGATGCCAGGTTGTTGTGCTCCTTCCGCCGTTGCCGTTGCCGTGGTCCACTCTCTTCTGTCTCTGACAAGCTCGACGGGCTTCCATGGCCATCTCCGGGTGCAGTCCCACCTTCTTCCCTCCCATCTCCATCTGGCGGCCCTCTCTTCTGCAGCTCTAAATCATCAGCATACGAATCGGCCGAAGGATGTCTGATTGCAGCTGAAGCAGATGGCACGCCTTGCAGTGGTCTCCTAGAAGTTCTGCTACGTGGATTTGCTAAGAGGGAGCGGGTAGGGATGCGAGTTGAGGGAGACGCGAGATTCATCGATCGAAGTGCCCGTAGAGTTTCGTAGTGGTTTTGAGGAAGGGTATGTAAGATGGATACAATGGGTGGATGTACAAGTCTACGATTTGCTGACAGCAGACCGGGTCTTGAGCTCGGCTTGGCTTGGCTTGGCTTGACTAGTGTACATTGCGGAAAGAAACGGAGCAGCCTTTCCCCGTCCTTGGCGGAATGCAGACCGGCGGAACGGGGGGCGGGCGGCGTCTGCGTGTCGAGCGTGGCGTGGGTCGATCCGCGTGAGAGCGAGTGAGGCAGAGTGAGAGATCGGAACGGCAGGACAGGGCAGGGCTCGGCACGGCATGCCGGAAAGGGAGGGCCAATGCGGGAAGCCGGAAAAGTTGGATGCATTGATTGGGCGGGAGCAGCACACGTACCACTTGCTTGGACAGATACAAGACGCACGCACACACGCAGGCAGGCAAGGTCACTTACCTCTTAGATACTCATGAAGGTCAGCACGACTGTCTCGAGATGGTCAGGCAAGCCCCATCTTCCCCCCCCTCTGGCACATCAACACAGCCTCGCCATGCGGTGAAGGAGCACCTGCTGCAGGACATTTGCAAGCCCGCATTGCGCATCCACCTCCTCGTCATCTCCTTTGGTACAGGTCTGCTCGATGCCGGGTCCTATGCCGACTTTGGCATCTTTGCTTCCAATCAGACGGGAAATACCATCATCCTCTTGACAGAGGCAGTCGCCTCGACGCGCTCCTCCGTAGGGTCCGGTGCGCCAATCCTCACTGTAGGCGTATCCCTCGCCGCCTTTCTCGCCATGGGCGCCATCTTTGGGCAGCTCGGCAACCACCTCGGCCGGTGCAGACGCATCTGGCTCGCCTTTTCCACACTAGTGCAGGCGACATTCCTGCTCGTGACGGCAATCTTGCTGCAGACGAGGGTGTTTAGAATTGGGGAGATGCTGGAGCAAGGAGAGTACAGTAGGGCTGATGTGGATGGAGCACTGATCATCTTCATGCTCGCGGCGGCTTCGGGGATACAGGTTTCCATGGCCAAGTCTGTAGGGTGAGTGGCGCTGGTGCAGACGAACGGAGAGCAGTTCTTGACCTCATCAATCGCTTGGTCGTGCTGACATCCCACACGTCCCTCTCCTTGCACTCCCCCCCACAACCCACGCAGCGTCCCAGAGTGTCCCTCTGCAATGCTCACCTCCCCTTACTCCGACCTGGTCACCGACCCCCACCTCTTTGCACCTCATCTCCGCACGCACCAAGTCTTCTCTCGCAATATCCGCCTAATCTACATTCTCACCCTCAGCGCAGGCACCCTGGTTGGAGCTGCACTGTACTACTATGCTGATACGGTGGCGGTTGTATGGGTGGCGTTTGCCCTCAGGACGGGTAATCTGGTGCATATATTGCTCGCGGGGGCGGTACTGGGGGAGGAGGAGGGTGGAGAGGAGCAGAGAGGGGATGGGAAGAGGGAGGGAGGAGTGAAGAAGAAGGAGCTTATGGAAGAGAAAGAGGGAGAGGGCGCGACTCCGAGGATGATCGGCGCGAAGGAACAGGATTGATGAAATACGCTGCTCAGAGACGAAGATATACCCCGGAACATCCTTGCTGATTCCTTACGACTACAGACACGACTACGCCCGAGAGCTTCGCTTATAGACGATGCGATAATGAACCAAATGTCATGTATTATGCTTTAGAGATACAATGTTACACCAGAGTCATCAATCAAGTGCGGTTCCTCTTCTACCATCTTTACTTTTTCAGATCACATCTTCCATCTCCTCATCGTCTTCTCCCTCCCCCTCTGCCTTTACCACGTTACCAAGCCCACCACCGCTCGCAAGACCTTCTCGAGCTCTCTGCTCCTCCTCCTGTTTGCGCTGCTGCACATACTCATTCTTGAGACTCCACTGGCCCATGTAAGGACCCCTCTTGTGCTGGTCGGCAATCGAGCTCAATGTCTCACGCAGATAAGACTCGGGTTGATGAGTTTCGTCGCGCAGGGCCTTGATGGTCCAGTAGGTGTAGCGCTCGTAGCAGTTGAAGAGGAAATCGAGCAGCTCATTCTTGGGCAGACGGGTGAACTTCTCCTTTTGAGCACTGGAGGCTGTTGGCTTTGGATTTTGAACCTGTGATGGAGGAGAGAGATGCAGTAACGATTGTTCAGTAGACAAGCACGCCATTCATTCTCGTCTTCTGTATACGTACGATGAAGGAGCTTGCAGACTTGTTCTTCATGTGACCCTGGCCAAGACCAGCCATGAGCATGTTATGAGCTCCATCATCTGCATCATCTAGCATCTTGACCGTCCTCTTGGGCTTTGTAGACTCCAATTTCCTTCTACGTAGAATCTCTCGATACTCTGGAGTGAAGCTTGCCGCTCGGTTGGAAGGAGTGCCACTGAGGCCAAGGCCAGTCTTGCTGTCTGTGGCACCAGCGCCTGTGGCCGCAGACGAGGCCAGAATCGAAGGGCTCACGCCGCGACTCGAAGCTTCACTCATGGAGGCAAGGATGGGTTTGACGGCCGCTTCATTGGTGATTTTGCCTGCAAACGCCGTTGTGACTGCGAGACAGAGCGCGAGAAGTCAGTCAATCAGTCAGAAGTCAGTCAACCAGCCTAAAGGCGGCCCATAACACATCTTCCTGCACTCACTCTTTGCCCGCTTCCTGCGCCAAGACGGACGAGAGCTTACACTTGCGCTGGAAATATCTTCATCATCATCCAGCTCCTCCTCGTCGTCTCCTTCGTGCTTCTCTCGAAAGGCAAAGATGTTCTTCTTGGCCGTCTGCTGAGCTTCGCTTGTCAACTTGAGGTCGTAATTGCGGGGTATCCGCTTCACGTCTCGGCCTGCTGAGGCTGGGTCGTACTCTGGCAGCGGAATGGGAGCTTCCGGAGCTGAGGGCAGGATGAGCTCGATGCGCTGATGGCCCTTGCTGTCAGCGCTGCAGAAGGTGCGGGTAGGAGTGGAGTCCGGTGAAAGGTACAGAGGAAGTGGCGGAAGCTTTCGAAGTGAGAGGCAGCTTCGTCTTCGCCACAAGAGTACAGCATACTAGCACACTCACTCATACACCCTGACTTTGCCCAGATTGAGATCGTCCTGTGTGAGATTGGACCAGCCGTCATAGAGGAATCTGGGCACTTTCACCAACCATGCCGTCTCCTGCTCTTCCATCCTGAAATCTTCGTCGGGTTCCGGTGAGCGCTCTCTTTGCTGATCAAGATAGTCCGCAGGCGGAGCCGACCTGGTGTTGGATGAAGAGGCTGCCGCTGAGGGGACCCCGTTCTTCATTGATGAGGAGGAGTTGACCCTGCTCATGTTTGAACCCGAAGGTGTGCCATCTCGAGCTGCCATGGCTCTCGTATTAGAGGTTCAGGATGACTAGTTGATCCAGTGTGGGTCTGAGCGGCGTCAAACGGCAATGGTAAGGATGGAGAAGGAAGGTGAAGGGGGAGATGTGCCTTTGTTGGGTCTTTGTATGCTGCGCTGATGGTGTTGCCAGAAGGAAGGGACGAATCGCATCCGACGTGGTCCATGCAGACGCCGCGTCCATCGGCCATTTCCTGGATCAAGTCCCTCACCACCACCACCGCCAGGACACTTCCTCATCACACCACGCCGCAGAGGCAGTCCTTCTCCTCTGACTTCTAAGCGCCGTTTATCATTCTTCATCTCATCCCGAAGGCCCGCGACATGCTGCCGTAAGCAATGGTTCACATCCATCCCTCACCTCAGCCAGCATCTACCCCGACAGGACCTCACCCATGACCTCCGGTCAAGGTCTCGGGTCCACCAACCCCTGGGCAGAGGAGCCTCCAGCGTCTAGATATGATGAAGACTTAGCTAGCATCCTCGAAAGCCAATCGCAGATTGCTGATGGCAGCGAAAAAAGTCTGCAGACCCGATCGGCAGAAGCAACTGCGCTGACGGACGACCCAGCTCCCTCTTCGGAGCCCTCCTCTCGTCCGGACTTCCTCAATGGAGATGACTACGAGGGCAGTAGACCCGGGACCGCATCCTCAGGTACTTACTCGGCAAAGCTGAGGTCTATACTCGGAAGCGAGGGGGCGGATGAGACCGCAGAGACTCCGGATCCCAGCGGGCAGAATGAGCTTAGAGCCACAGGGGCAGTCAGCATACCAGATGTTGCCAATATGACAATGGATTCCCATGCCGATACCACCTTCGAGCTGCCGGACAACTCAATGCGCTCAATACCCCACGCGCCTGACAATGCTAGATTCCGCTATAGGCCTGGCTTCCACAAGGGCAGGGACCCTAGTCTGTCCTTCTCAATCTCGAGCTCGCAGCACAGCGGCTTCGAAGCTCCTCGGCGGCCTGCAGAATACCCAAGTCTATCTCGCCTACGAGCGAGTGGCATCCTTCGACCCATCTCGTCACCCTCAAGTAAAGCCGCTGATCGTTTTCGTTTTCCCTTTGGTTCAATGAGCTCCATCTCAACTGCACATCGAAACACTTTGGAGGCAGGGTCTTCTGCACCGAATAGTGTATCTCGCGCAACTTCGATATCTAGCTCGATGTCTGCTCAAAGGAACCGCATCTTTCCTTACGGAGCCAATGACATTGAGGCTTCTTCCGACTTCAGCATCGATTCATCCATCCAGCGTCACCGGGCTGACGTGCATCATGGCGGTAAAATTGCGCAGACTGACCTCACAGAGATGGGCATCGCCGATCGAGGGATCTTCAAATGGTCGGCTTTGCGCAAAGTAGCAGCATACTTTCAAGATGGAGGCAAGAGACCCAAAGAAGTACCTATACCAGAGTCGAACCAGACGCTTCCGCAAGTCACTGGTGACAAAACATTGTTCGTCGTAGGGGGCTCGTTGCTGGCCGTCGGCACTACCGAGGGCTACACTTTGGTCTTCGAGTTTGCCCAGAATTTCAAATGTATCTGCGGTTCACCATCTTTAGGTCAGTACATTCATCACGTTTTGTCACCGTGAGCTTGACCTGACCAGACTCACTCTTCTCACCCCCCTTGCAGGTCGTACAGGCGGTCAGGTGACCTCGCTAGCTTTTTCAGCTGACAACTCTTTCCTGGCCGTGGGACACGCCAAAGGACACGTTGCCCTCTACGACTTGGCCAAGCCGTCGTCGCCAGCTCGTCAAGTGCCGCCTGTCATGGCCTCTGAAGTTGCAGCTGGGAGGAGGGAAGGGCACCTCATAGGCTCCAGGGTTCTCCAGGTAGCCTTCGTTGGGGCCAGACATACGGCAATCTTCACAGCTGACGAGAATGGACTCAGCTTCTATCATTCGCTGGGAAAGATATTGGGGGTAGCATCCAACGATACTCTTCGCATCCTTGGACGCTATCCTGAATACATGCCGCCTCACGAGGGTCAAGCTGACGGAATCACTGCGAGGCATAGACGAAAGAGATCGCCGCCAATACTGGCTCTCACGCCGCTGCCTCTCGGACCAGTTGATCATCCTTCAGACGTAGTCCATTTCGTTGCCCTCATGACCACTCAAAAGCTTGTCGTCGTCGGTCTGAGCCCCAGCGCTCGTACATGGTATCGCAAATCAGCTCCCCGCCCATCCGCTGCGGAGAAGCCTCGGTTCGTGACTGAGGCCGCGTCGGCAACACTCGCCGATGCAGTCGAAGGGGACGAGCTTCAAGGTCTGGAAGGGCCCGCAGAGGCGCCCACTCTTAATCACATCCTCTCGCCGAGTCTGTCCGACGAGACAAAACAGCGAGACGATCATCACAGAACAGCTTGCGCATCTTGGTTTCCTGCCTTCCAAGCAGATGAAGTCTCGTCGTGTACCGATGCCTCGGGCTTCGTCCAGCCGCGGCTTGCCTTCGCATTCGACCGACAGGTGTATCTTCTCGACCTTGACGCACGCGAGGCTGTCGCTACTGACAACAGCCACGACAACAGCAGAACGAACGGGAGTAACGCTCAGCAGCAGCGCAAGACAGAGCTACACTTTTCGGAGAGGCTGATCTGGACGGAACCTACAGAGGTGGTTGAAGCAATTCAGTGGCTCTCACATGAGCTGCTACTACTTCTGACGCCGACCAGCTTGAAACTCCTTGACATGAGAGTCGGCAGAGTCACAGAGAGAGAAAGCTTGGAGCCGACTCTCAGGTCACTCGTGAGGATGTCGTCTACTTCAGTAGACAAGGAAGGACAGCCTGCTGGCAATGCTCCTTCCTCCTCCACCTTCGTGGCTCCCAGTGTGCGGGTACACAAGGGAAGGGCCTTCTTCCTGACCCGTCCGCAAATAGTGGTCGGCCAGCTCATTACCTGGGGAGAGCGGCTGCTAGGTCTCGTCTCTACGGGCGACTTCCTCTCTGCCATCGATCTGGCAACTCAGTACTATGAAGGTACAGTCCCTGGATCTTTCATAGGGTTGCCACAGGACCCTGCCCTCCTGAAAGAACAAGTCGGGAGCAAACTCCGAGAGCTCATGTCTGCTTCTGCTCGTTATACCTTCTCTCCGGACCGGTTGACGGACACGACCCACGTCACTGCAGACGGACGAGGTGTTGACCGCACGGAGCTCTTCGTGAGTCTCACCCGCACCTGCGCACATGCTTGTCTCGCAATGGGCGACATGAACTTTCTCTTCGATGATCTATACGATCTCTTCTCCGACAATGGCATCGAGAGTATCTTTGTCGAACAGATGGTCGACTTCATCCTGGCAGGTCGGATGAGACAACTGCCCCTTCCCGTCACACAGCGCCTGATCTCTTCATGCCAACGTGAGGAGAAGTGGGATGTAGCGGAGAAGATCATCTGGCATGTCGATCCTCTGTGCCTCGATCTTGATCAGGTCCTCAAAATGTGTGCGAAGCAGAAGCTCTATGATGCGATGATCTACGTCTTCAACACTGCACTGAAGGACTTCGTGTCCCCCGTCGTCGAGCTGCTTGGCCCTCTCAAGGACTATCTGCGAGCGAGAGCGATAAGCGGCATGACCAACGGATGGGGTGACGAGTCACATGATGCAGCCGATGCGGAAGAGTACAATATGGAGCCAGCGGCTAGCAGTGAAGGGTACAAGATCATGTCTTATATGTCGGTCATCCTATCTGGAAGGTCGTATCCGGCTCAGCAGGTCCTAGAAGAAAGTCTCAGTCAACAAGCGAAGAGTTCTCTCTATGACTTCATCTTCTCAGGTCATTGCATCGTCTGGCCTCCGGGCGGGGGCGGCAAGCTGGTCCTGTCGGTTGATGAATCCGAGACGGAGCCTGCATACCCTTACCTGCTACTCCTGCTGCGGTTCGACGCCGAAGCGTTCCTCGATGCTCTCGACATCGCTTTCGAGGACGCCTTCCTCGATGAGGATCTGGACGAGGGGCAGCAAAGAACAAATAATCTTCAAAGTCAGGTTACTCGGCAGACAGTTGTTGAGATCCTTCTCGAGGTATCGGCCTCGCTAGCGGAGAGCGATGTGATCTTCACAACCATCTTCATCTCTCGCAACGCGCCAAAGTATCCTCAATTCATCCGTCTCTCTGCAAGCACGGTGTCAACGCTGCTGGTCTCGCTCAGTCGCACAGGTGACGAGTCGACGAGAGATGATCGTCAGCTTGCAGCCGAGTCCCTTCTCTCGGCCTACAGGCACTCGTTCACAGACGAGGACCTCGACATGTTCGAGCAAGCCGGCTTCTGGCGGATCCTGCAGTCAGCGTACAAGGCTGCAGGCAAGTGGGAGAAGCTCACCACAATGCTGCTTAGCGATCCCGATTTGGGCGAGGGGGTGTTCGGCCGGCTGACTGAAGTGCTTACAAAGGCCAAGAGCCGTACTCAGAGCAGCAAGACAGAGCTGGCTTCGATGATAGTACACGCTGTTCCTCACTTGATGCCCTACAGTGCCGCTCAGGTGGCACAGCTCATCGATCGGTTCTACCCGGACAAGCATGCTCAAGTACTCGACGAGCTTGAAGCCGATGAGGAGTCGCAGTTCGAGTACTTGAGAGTCTTTGTTGACCCTCACGACAGTGAACACCACGGCGAGGAGGGTCTGCACCCTGCGGCCAGGCGACCTGACAAGAACCACCTCGACGCGGATGCGCGAGAGCTCTTTATCGCCTTGCAGTCACGTTTCGATGCCTCTGCTCTCCTCCGAGTGCTCGACGAGCACCAGAAGGACCCTGGCTACTTTGATCTCGAGACAGTCGTGGAAGTCGCGCGGAGGAACAGTGCATACGATGCAATACTATGGGCTCTGGACAGGCAAGACCAGCCCGCCAAAGCCTTTGATGCCCTCGATGAGACCATTGCTACCGTGGCGCTCAAGATGCGCAAAGCGAGTGAGGGAAGCTACCAAGTGCAGGAAATGGCAGCACAATTGAGGAGGGCGACCAACATGGCAGTGAGAATCTGCAGCGAACGCTGCGAGCCAGCGTCTCTACGTGTGCACACTGCATTCAAGGTCGACGAGATGTGGTACCGCCTGCTGCGCTCCCTCGTGAGTCTCATCCACGCTGTAGCTACCCCAGGGGAAATCTCTTCGGAGTCCTCCGCCGCCTCTTCGCCTGCACTGCAGCTCTCGAGAGACATTGTACAGGACACCCTCTCCGCCATGGTCACCTCCATGTCCGCCGCGACTGTCTCCTTTCCACACCTCTTCCGGCGATTGGTGGATGCAGAGCCGGCGGCCAATGACGGCGGCAGTGCCGGTGCAGGACAGACAGTACGGTACTATGCCGAGGTCAAGACCGTCGTCGAGGGCATGCTGACCGCGTGTCGTCTGCGCACGGATCTGCTGAGCATCACCAATCGTATTTTTGACCGGGATACCTTTTCTAGTCTGGCGCAGCTCACGAGGCAGAGCAAGAGAGGTTGGCGGCCGGCGTACGAGGATGGTCATATATCTCAGGCACTTGGCTCCACGCGTGGAGCAGGAGGACCAGGAGCGGCCAGTACTCCCACAACACCAGCACGAAGACGCCCTCGTCGTACCTCTTCGACCTCCACCGCCGCAACTGCTACAGCTACTGGTCCTGCAAGTGGGACTAGGAAGACGCCTACGCGAGGCATCGATTTCCTGTCGAGCGCCTCTGCCTCGTCCTTTGACAGCGCGTCCTACTTGCCACTGCAGGCTTCGGCCTCGCCATCGTCTTTGCCTTCGCCATCACCGCTGACGCCTAGACTCGACAAGGGCAAGGGTCGGGAGAGGCCGATTGAGGAGGTGCGGCGGGAGGACGAGTTCGGTGGAGTGGAGGAGGACCACCATGGCGGCGGTAGCGGCTCAGTGCAAGGAGGAGACTACTTTAGCTCTCCCCTCACATCTCAAGGCGAAGACGTGGCTGGGAGCGGACCGGATCCGAGTGAAGGGTTCTTGAGCACACCCTTTGCCGCCTTGTACGACGAGGTTCCCATCCCTCTACCTGCGCAGGAGTCGGCGATGGCGGGGGAGAGGATGATGACGCTGGGTGGTGGCGCAGGTGGTGGACGAGGACCGGTAAGAGTGCGGTTAGGGGTTGCTCGGTAGCGGTAGCAGTAGCGGAGGCAGTGGCAGTGACGCAATATCACCCTGTGCATGGCGATGTTGATTGGTTATTCGCCTTCTTGTACCTTCCTTACAAATACATTCGGCCTCGCCGGTCTGGCTGCTCTGTCCCACCTTCCATCCATCAGCTTTCCTCGTCTCCTCTCCTGTTCTGCTATGTGTTCACCCTCACCCACTCCTACTACCGATCCTCGCCAATCCATCCTCAGAGTGCTCCTGGTCCTCAATCGCGTCGCTTTGGCTTACTACCCTGAGCACCGATTTTTTCGATGATTCTTGCATTTCGCCGGATATGATGAGCTCGTCGAGAATCTGCAAGGATAGAGGGAGGGACGGTGCAAGGCCGGAGACGAAGGAGGGGCAAGAGTCAGTTTTTGTTCCCTTTGGGTCGAGTGTGCTCAGGGTTAGGTGAACTCACAGCGTAGGCTTTTTGGAAGTTGAAGATGAGGTCGAGCTCGCAGACCTGAAAGGAGGGGGAGAAGAAGCGTTGCCGGACATCTATCAGGGTTCTGTACCCACCTCATCCTTGCACTCTGATCCCCTCTACGCCCACTTACATTTCCAAAGTAGCGGTCCAATATCTCTACATATCTATGAATGATCTCCAGCGTCACCAGCTCATTATCATCCTGTGCTATCCCTGTAACAAAGAAGAGCGAAGCGTACCTCCTATATACGACTTTTGAGTCCTTGTATTCTAGAAAGTTGCACATGCGGGTACGGCGAGCGAGGACGAGCTGGGTGACGTCTTTGACAATCTTGGCTTTGGTCTTTGGATTGAGAGTGGTGAACCATTTGGCCAGACGAACTTTGCCTTGCCGTGAGATGAGGAGGATCCAATTGACCTGTGAGAGGAGAGGGTGGTGGAGAGACTGTCAGCCACGAGAGTCACTTGTATTAGTGCCTGAAAAGTCTGAGCATGCTACTCACACCCATGCTGGTATGGGACTTTGTCGTCGTCGTCGTCGTCGTCGGTATGATGCGTGGAGGCACGTTGGTTGTGATGCTGTCTAGGCTGTCTAGGCTGCCGTGTCCCTCGAGTTGAATCTCCGCCTGCTGCCCCGCTTTCCGTCGTGGGCGCGTGCGTACGTACGTCTCCACTCACAAGACATGAGCTCAGGATACTGTAAGAAGGTCCTCCTGCTGATAGATCCACCCACGACCCATCACCCTTGCCTTGCTCACCTCTACCCACGATGTCGTCCAGTGGCTCAAGCTCGCTGCCACGAATGAGCAACATCGACGACGTCCTCGCCGTAGCCATCGAGTGCGGCAGCGACCTGGCAAAGGTGGCCCAGTATCTCCTCCCTGCCCTCATCAAGCTCTGCAACAGTCACCATGGCAAAGGTCAGGACGTACTCCTTCAAGCCGCCCAGGGCAATCGTGATCCATTGACCATCGTTGATGCCCAGGAGCACAGCCTCGCCTACGTCTACATCCTGTGAGTGCGCCGTTTGCTTAGCTACTCGGACTCTCAGCTGACCCTCCTGTACTCTCCTCTCCCAGTGCAACCCGAGCCAACGACAGTCTCGAAGACGCTACCGCCTGGCGTGACCTCGTACCCTACATCGACGTCTTCGTCTCCCACTTCCGAGCCCAGCAGCTTCACCTCGAAAACCCAAAGGTACACGACCTGGCCGTAGCCATCACTGCCATTGCAGCAAAGAAGGGCGTGGACCCAAAGTGGGGCGCAGAGACTCTGAACGCGCTCCTCTATAGATTCACTAGCCCCATCCCTGGGCAGCTCACCACGCTGCACACCATACTCGCTACTGTGAGTCCCAGGATGACATAGCTTAGCTGGACAGCGAAGAATGCTGACCACTATCCGCTCGCTCTCTCCCCCTCCCTCGTTCAGTATCTCATGGGCATCGATCAGCCAGGCTTTGCTCATCAATGGGTCTTGAGCCGACCACTGACGGACGCTAGCAGGCGATACAGTCCAATCAGAGCTACCGATGTAATCGAGTACTTCTATGCTGGAGGCTGCGCCTACCTTCAATTGGGCGATTGGGACCGTGCGGAGAGCTTCTTCGAGCAGGTGAGATGGAGTGGTAGGGACTTCATCAAGTGCTCTGAAGAAGGCAGCAGGCTGATCTCATCGAACTAAATCATGCCCACAGTGTATCACCGTGCCTGCGCACTCGGCCCACGATCGACAGGTGCTGGCAAACAAAAAGCTCATTCTTGCACAGCTGCTCAGAGACGGCAAGATCAAAGCTCTGCCTAGCTACGTTTCCCCACCAGTCGCTAGGAACCTCAGACGCTTCATGCAGCCCTACACTGCTTTTGCAGACACGTACGCCTCAAAAGACCGTGGCATCACTCAATCCAGCCTCGAGGAGGTGGCTTCAATTCATGCTTCCGTCTTCGACACCGATGGAGTCGTACCGCTGATCACGATACTCATTCAGCGTCACCCACTGAGGAGGATTCAGAGGCTAGGCAACTCCTTTACCAAGTTGAGCATCAGGGATGTTGTTGCAGTGCTTGCCCTTGTAGGCGCACAGGAGGCAGTGAGCGATGCAGAACAAAGGGTTCTTGCACTCCTCCAACAGCTTGTGAGTGAGGAAACGCCCACCACTACCGTCCAGCGTACTGTATAAAGCCACTGACTTGCGTCTCCACTCCCTTTACCCATCAGATCGCAAATGGCGAGCTGCAAGCTACCCTGACTCCTCACGACCCCTCGCCCATCTTGACCTTCAACCCAAGCACCGCTGTCCTCCCTGCCTCCGGAGGCGGAGCCGCAGCAGCAGCAAAGCCCTTTGCCTCTCTCGAGAGCATCGCCACCCTCTCACAGCAAATGCATCTCCTGCAGCAGTGGAATACCAGACTAGATGCAAAGGAGAGGGAGATTGCACGCAGCGCAAAGTATGTTCAGAAGCAGCAGAGCGCAATCAATGCTGTCGGAGCCGGGAGGATGGGAGGACCTGGAGGCCAGGGAGGACCTGCTGGATGGGCAGGAGGGATGATGTTCGATGGTGAGTAGGGCGGGAGGACGCTGATGTGGGTGCAGCCGTAGTCTGCGAAGCTGACATCGACCACTTCGCCTCTCTGCTCCGCGTGTGTGTGCTCATCCGTTGCAGACGATGTCAACGAAGGTGAGCGGACATACAGCAACGAGTTGGCTGCATACATGCCTGCGAGCTGGCTACTGACTCCCAGAACGAATCTCGCCTTACTCCTTCCCCTACCACTACCTTGCAGACGTCTTCGCCTAATCACTCCAAACCATGTCATCAAGTCGAGCACGGCACAGCTTGTGATCATTCGGGACAAGAAGCAAGCAAAAGAATCGAGCCTCGTTACGTGATTGAAGTGACATTGATTGGAGCAGCGGGATATAGATGACTTGATCAAAAGGGACTGAGATAACAAAGTGAAGAAAGAGAGAGAGGCAAAATGCCACTTCTATCCCCCCTTCCGCGGGGTGGCTTGTACTATAGAAGAAAGCGAAGTCTAGATCATGATCTTGCGTCGAATTGAAACAAAGTGAAGCGAAGCAAGTCGAATCGCCAATGGAATATCGTGATGAGATCTGGACGTGGGGTATAGCCTGCCCAGATGGAGCAGATGGTGGTATATAAATGGATGGATGGGTGGAGAAAGTGGTCGTGGACTGCTCCCTGCCCTTCTTGTGCAGAGGTGGCGTGATAGCTCATAGTCTCGTGAAGCTCTTCCTCGATCCGGCACTAGCAATCAAGCTCCTCTGGGTCCACAAGTCCCTCTTGGACTCAAAGCTACCTTCGTCCCTCGACCGGCTCATCGACAGCGATAGGTCGAAGCTCGAGGCATCCAAAGAATTCTCCTTATCGGCCTCCACCAGCACCACTTGAGCTCCGCTCCGCCTAAGCTTCAGAACCTCCCTCTGTTTCTCCCGCTCCTGCTCCCTCTGCAGCGCCTCCTGCTTCTTCTTCTTCTTGAGCGGACTCATCCATTCCCTTCCCCCTCGACTAGCAGACATGCTAGCAGCCTGCGCACGTGCCGCCTCGTGCGCGTCCTGTGTGAGTCCAGCGAGCACCGTGGGACGGACAAAGGAGGAGCAGCCCATGCGGTGGTTGGAGCTGGAGCTGCTGCTGCTGCTGCTGCTGCTGAATGTGCTGGGGTTGGAACGCGCAGGGAAGCGGGTCGGGGCGGCGAGAGAGGAACCAGGAGTAATGGTGGAAGCGCTGGCGTTGAGCTTGTTGACTGTAGCTCGAACACCATTGGAGAGGGAGCTGCGCCCTTTAGGCGAGACGACAGCAGTCTGAACCTGCTGGCTGGCTCGCTTGCTAGGCGGAGTGTGCTCCACATTCCTCAGCATCGTCATCGTCATCGTCCTTCGAGTAGGAGAAGCGGGAGGGGCTCGTCTGGCATCGCTGTTGATCTTGTCATTCGTGTCCTTGACCCAAGAGCGAGAATAGGCGCTCATGCTCTTCAGCTGGCGCTTCTCTGCCATTGCCATGGCCGCGGTAGCCGCCTCCTGTGCAAGGGAAGCAGAAGAGGAAGAGACGTTGCTCGAATCGTCTTCGTTTGAGGTGGCATCGGTGGCGGCGGACTCGTCAGCTACTGCTGCCCTTTCTGCTGAAGCTTGACACGGTGTGTTAGCTCTGCTGGTGAGAGAAGAGCGGGAAGCGACCGAGAGGTCTTCCTGCGTCGGCTCAGGCGGTGGAACAGGAGGCGGCAAGAAGTCCGCCTCCGGCAATGCTGGGTAGAGAGATGGCGTAGGGCTGCCAGGAGCTGCATGCCTTGCACTTGTCTCTTCAGCTTCCTGCTCCTCTCTATCACCATTGACAGATGCTGTCCCAACGAGCTTGCGGAGCCCCTCGATAGGTTGGCCGAAGAGTGTGGAGAGTCTTCGAGTGAAGACTGCCGAGGTTCTTTGGATCAAGCTTGCCTCCTCGGGCGAATCAGCACGAGAAGTATCAAGGGGCCCTGGCACCAATGGTACTTCTTGCTCTGCCTCTTCGGTATCATCCTCGACCTCGCTCAGAGGGTCATCGAGCCTTTGTTCGTGCAGAGGGCTGGCTTGAGAGGCGATAGGGCTCGGCGCAGGACTCAGTGAATGGGTCCAGCCTCTCCTTCCCGCCTGCAGTGGAGTAGAGTGCGTCGCAATGTCGGCAAACACGTTACTGAGCCTGCTGCTTCCCCTGACGCTCGTCATCGGAGAGACGTCACCTACGCTAGACTGATCTCTCAAGAATTGGCTGAGAGCAGGCGAGCTCTGTCGTGTGATCGAGCTGGTGGAATTACCATCGCTGTAATTGATGGGTCTTTCGGCGATAGCAGCTTCTTCGGCAGTGAGGCATCCTGGGTAGTCGGCTTCCAGCCGGACGAACCAATGTCGCTGCAAGGCCTGGACGGAGCGTGAAAGGTTGGTGTATGACCAACGCTTTCTCAGCATGCTCTTTTCGATGTTGTGAGCGGCAATGAACGCATCGACCACGGCACTCTGTTCGACCGCCCTTGCTGCTCGTCTTTGACCAAGCAATGTGGGTTGAAGGTCGCCACTTCCATAGTTGTCTGAAGCCGCCATGTGTCGTACGGTCCTCCGGAAGACCTTGTCGAGAGCTCTCCAGGCCTGCCTCGGGAACGCGCCTGCGTTCTCCTCCAGAAGAGCGCGAACATCGACATGACCGCCAGATTGCAACGTCTGAGGAACTTGTAGACTTTCCTTGGCAGCAGCCGGGGTCACACTAATTGCGGGCGAGAAGCTCCAAGCTCCTGGCGCAGCGGGAGTTGCTGCAAGCTGTGGTACCTTGGCTCTCGGCGTAGAGTCCCTTACGACTGAGGTTGCCGCCTTTTGACTCTTCTGAAGCTCTGACTCAGCTTGACTGAGCAGCCCTGGCAGGAGCCCTTCGTTACCCATTGTTGTCGCGTTTGCATCACTCGCCAGAACGCTCCCGACAAAGGTAGCCTCTGCACCCTCATCTTCATCCGTGACGACGTGCCCCTCGTGGATCCACTTGTGGTGTACTCGAAGAATAGCAGCGGCCCGAGCGGCGGCTTCGGCATCTGTGCTCATGACCTCAACGATAGACGTTGGACGTGCCATCGAGTGCATGATGGAGCGCGACGAATTTGAGTGGAGGTAAGAATGGTCAACACTAGAGTGTGGATACCCACTCTGGGATTGTTGAGCCGTATCGAGGTTGTGGGCGGCCAGCTGTGTGCCTCTCGGACGGGTCAAGTCGGCCATGCCTTCTTGAGGTGCGGGCTGAATGTCATTCTCGACGGCAGCCTCTGCCGCTGCAGCCTCTTTGGGTGCGGCTTCTACTGCTTCGACTTTCCCCTGAGAGGACGAAGCATTGACGTCGAGGGCCTGTAGCGATGCTTCAAGATCGGCCTCCTCCTCAGCTTCGCTGTCCGGATGAACCGCGGCAGGGGCAAGTGCTGCGAGACTCGCATCGACCTCGTCTTCGTCGTACGTAGTTTCTTCTTCTTGGGCTTGCTGATCTCCTTCTTCCTGGGCTCGCGCTGGCTCTTCGTAGGAGACACTCATATCACCTTCAGCCTCCTCATCTTCCTCGCGCCGAAGCTCGCGCTGCTCCACAAAGAAAGAGAGTTCCCCTGCCGCTTCTTCTTCAGCGCTATCATTGCCTGCTCCAGAGTCAACGCACTCGTCGACAGGCTCGGCTGCCTCCTCTAGGTCGTATGCTTCCATGACTTCAGCTCCAATGGTCTTGCTCTTCTCATCTGTAGCGAAAGCGGGCACAGCTGAGCTTTGACGTTCGACATCTTCGACTGCAGTGTCCTGAGAATCGAATTCGACTTCCTGCGATGTCTCTGCAAGCCCCTGATCTTCATCATCGCTAGCAGCGACCTGGGCTTGAGACTGCTCATGCGAGAGGACTTCCTTCTGTGCTGCGAGCCCTGAGGCTTCCTCTTCGACATCGCTCACGTGGGCAGCGTTGTAGTCGTTGTCGTCGTCGGAGTAAGAGTGTGACACACCTGCGTCAAAGACATCAATGTTGTCGTATTGCCCGTATCCAATAGCGAACGGATCATCTTGCACGCTACTGATGACATGATGTAGCTCTTGAGCTTGTCTAGAGAAGTCGCTTAGGTCCGCTTCTGGGTCTACCTGTAGGTCTGCCTGATCTTGACGTGGGGCACTGCCATCTTGTGTGTCCCCTTCGGCTCGTCTAACGTCCTCTCCCTGCTGCGTCTCGACTCGGCTAGGGTTGTCGTCCGATGCCTTGTGCCGCGTCTTCACAGCTGCGAAAGTGTCATTCTCCTCGCCTTCATCGTACTCCCGTACCCACTCAGGCTCATATTCGTCAGGGTGACCCTTGAGCAAGATCGGGTCTTCGCCAGGGCTGGCAGGCGCGGGGACGAAAGGGCTGAGCTTCTCTTCTGGTTTGAGGGGAGGCAGGCGCTTGATTGTCGAGAAGAATGCCCGCTTCTCAGCTGCTGAGGCGAATGTCTTAGTGGGAGTACGGACTGGCTGAGATGACGTGGCTCGCCGGCGATTGCCAGGTGGACGAGGGTCTCCAAATGCAGGGACTTTGGTCGTAGGCAGAGGCTGAGAGAATGATACTCTGGGACGCTCAGCTTCGTGGCTGGCTTTGGCTTTGCGTATTGACTTCAGGGAGGAAGCAGTTCGATCAGGCTGAGAAGCTGACTGCTCGAGTTCTTGATTCGCGTTGTGGCGTGATGAAGAAGCGACGGCTGCCTTGCGAGCACTTTGTGACTTTGCTGCTCCCTGCTTACTGGAATCCACAGCTACCGGGGCTAATGCTGGCCAGACACCCTTGCCGTGTACGGTCTTAGTGGCCACACGCTTCGATCTCCTGGAAATGGAGCTATCGGATCCTTGTGAGAGAGAATGGGAGAGATCGAAGGAAGAGGGGGTGGATGCATTGCTGATCGACTGGGAGGCGTTGAGGAGCTCGCGATCAAGCGCTGCCTGGCGTGCTCGACTGGTGGTTGCTTTACGGCGAACATCGGCAACAGCAGTAGAATTTGCTGGGCTCGATCTGATCGCTTGCTGAGAGCTGATGCGTTGGCGCTGAATGTTGTTGTAGGTCTCTCCGTCACTTTCATCGCATTCGCTGTCACTTGCGTTGCTGTCCAGATGGCGTTCAGCAAGTGCTGTCTTCTGCGCTAGAGCATTGCCTCTGCGTGCAGACCTATCGTTTTGCACCTCCTCGATCGAACCAAGTCTTTCTTTCGCTGGGGTGAGTCTCTCATCCAATCTCTTCCTCTCCCTCGGATTGGGAGAGATGCCGTCAACACTCAGCGCAGGGCTCAACATAGGCCGATTGCGCTTGGGGTCCAATCCCCTTGCTGGAGTTGAGGGCCCGGACATCGGCAAGTGAGAGGAAGAGCTCATACTCTTCTGAGGCGAAGGCGAGGGAGGCGATTGTCTTCGGACGGATGTGTGGGTGGTGCGACTGCTTGTGTCGTTGGGCGACTGTGTGCGAGGGGGAGTGGGTGGTAGGAACGGCAGGATCTCCTTCGAGCGTAACTTGTCCAAGAGTAGGGAGCCGCTCTTGGGCAATGTGTTGATGCTTCTGCTGCCCAGTGGCAAGGGTCTGGTAGCAGGAGCCTCGCTGGATGTCATGGCTGAGCAGCGAGGAGCAAGGTGACGATACGCAGTGGTGTGATGGTATTGGGAATCGCTCCGTCTGAAGCGAGGTCCCCGAAGTGTTGCTCTGCCCTGAGCACACAACAAGGCGTGCGTCGACGGAGTTTCAGTCGACGCGAGCCTCAGCCTTCGCCATGTGACTTGCGTCAGGCCGGAACGGGACGGAGGGTGCTGGGCTCCCTCGGAACGGAAGTGTGGGCGAGGTCGATTGGTTTGCGGCGCGGCGGATGAGCGCGCGGCGGAGAGGCTGGAAGTGGGAGGAGGGCGGAGAGGACTCGGGGCGCCCCTCGTCTTCTGAACTTCGTAACTTCACACCTCACCAACTCACCACACATACTTCATCATGACTAAAAAGAGGAGAGTGAGTATCCACTTTGCACCAATCCCTCACCGAGATTATCGACACTGCTCTCATCGTCTAGAGGGAATAGAGGGGCAGTAGACGCACCGGCGGAGGAGGTAGTGGCGGAGGAAAATGAGAAGCGGCAACCATACGCAGGGCTGGTCTCAACGAAGGAAGCGAGCTGGACGTCGCAAGCTCAGCAGGAAAGGAGAATTCGTCAGAGGAACAAGTTGGCATAGGACGAATAGGTAGCAGATCGAGGGGATGCCTATGAAGCAGGGCGAGCATGATGCAGCAGGAGGCAGAGATACATTGATCGCGGGAGTGTCCGCCACTACAAGAAGGAAAGCAGAAGCTCATTGCGCCTCTACCCTCCCCTGCTTCCCCTCTATCAGAACGGTGGACGAAACAAGCACGGCCGAGGCCACGTCGGATTCGTCCGATGCTCTAACTGCTCCCGATGTGTGCCCAAGGACAAGGCAATCAAGCGATTCACTGTCCGCAACATCGTTGAGGCCGCTGCCGTCCGTGACATCTCGGACGCTTCGGTCTACGCCGAGTACGCCCTGCCCAAGCTCTACATCAAGATCGCCTACTGTGTCTCGTGTGCCATCCACGCCCACGTTGTCCGAGTGCGATCGCGCATTGGACGAAGGAACCGTGCTCCCCCCGTTCGAGTTCGTTACAACAAGGACGGAAAGAAGAGTGAGTATTCGATGGACTCGTATGTTCGAATATCCGACAGGAGGGTCGTGGCCAGGGAGTTACTGGAGACAAGGTCGAGCACATCGGAGAATCCGATGCTACGAAGCACCCTCGCTCCTCAAGTGGCGCACGTCGTCAGTGATTAACCTAACTCCAATACATGTTAGACTGCCGACCCCAACTCGGGATGACGAGGCAAACGTTAATCACCATCTTTCGAATGAGACTTCGAATAGCCACGTGGAGGATGGAGAGGGAGGCTACGATGGTGATGGAAGGACACGGAAGGCACGCCCGCATATCCTCTGTGCGCACACGATGCTTACACCTCTACCTTCTTCGCCCCTTGCCTTCATCAGTCAACCCAGCTGTCGCTGCCGTCCAGAACTCCGGTGTCGGTCCTCAGGCCGGAGGTGCTCCCGCTCCCACTGTCCGAGTCTAAGTCTGTCGCCTCTTTCCTTTTTGTAGGATAGACGAGCCGCTTTCTTTGCCTCTCGACACTCTGTCGGTAGTTGTACATTCACCTCATTCGTTCTGAAACCAAAACACATCACTGTAGTTCCTTCATCTTTACGCTTCTCGTATGACTGCCCCCGTCTTGAGAGCAGAGCGCTTCACTACGAGCCTATTCCTCTCGCTAGCGTTTGCATGATGTCTGCACGCCGAGTCCACCGGCAGACGTCTGCTATTCTCCACCTAGCGCGGCGGTCATCACCACTAGCAGCGTCAGCGTCACTAGCAGCGTCGAATCCCACGAGCACTACTAGTCATCAAGCGGAAAGTTGAAGTGACAGAGTAAAAGAATTAACAGTATCTTCTAAGTATAACAAGCCATCATGATGAGAGACCTAGAGCCTGAGCTTCTCTTCCAATCAAACCAGACCAAGAAAGAAAGACAGAAGGAGAGAAAGAGATGAGTGTGCGAAGCACAGGACAAGTAGTGTGGAGATTGGCATTAGGAGAGAGTAGGTGAAGAAGGAAAGGGAATGGGAAAGAAGAGAGAAAGAAACAAGGATGCAGAGAGGCTTTAGCTTGGACGTGCGTGGGGGACGAGACCGAGTTTGAGATCGAGGTCGAGGTCGAGACTCGAGTAGGGCAGGACAGATTGCTAGGAAGGGGGAGAGGCTCTCATTTTCATGAGAGCGGAACGACACCAGATGAGAAGAGTCTTTGGACCGAGCAAGACGCATGCACCGAGGGATCGACAGGGTAGAGATAGAGGCGAGGAGAGGAAGAGTGTCCGTGTATGCTGAAAACTGAATATAGCGTGCGGACATCTGGCCCGTAGCCAAACATCTTCACCTCTGATCCAGCCTGTTCGAAATCCCTGTCCCTCGGACGCCATGGCCGGCTTGCCCACCGCCACGACCACCTTGTCCCGGTCTGAAGTTCACCGCACGCTCTGCCGGGCTATGACCGGAACTGCCAGAGTTCCGGTCGTGCTCACTCGCTTCTCTCTCCTCCCATCGAGCCTGCTTCCAGCTTCCTCTGTGACCTCTTCCTCTACCTCCCCCACCACCCCGCTGAGCTTGACCATCAGGGCGCGTACTCGCTCTCTGAGTGTATTCATACGACGAGTGCGGCGGCTGCTCTGTTCGATTCGACGTCGTGTCGGATCTTTGAGCATACTGGGACGGAGATCGCTGCTGATCGTCGTGCCCAAAGGAAGCGGGCTGCTGAGGCCGCTGCTGCTGCTTCGGCTCGCTTCTATTGGCTTCACGCCGTTGAGGTTCGTCCCAAGCGCTGGCTGCCTCGTCTCTGATGCCCGCTGGACGGGGTGGCAGATGGGCTGGCTGACTGAATGATTGCTGATGTAGTTGCTGACGATGATTGTTGAATTGCTGTTCCTGAGATGGGTAGTGGCGAGGGGCTCGACCGCGATCGATGCGAACAGTCTGGTCCTCGTCTTGACAAGGTGACGACGGCACCTGCTGAGCCAGGCTGTATTGCCTTCCCTCGTACGAGATTGAACCCCCAGCGGACTGTGGGTCTGACTGCTGCTTGTGACGACGCTGTATCATTTGCTTGTCGTTGTCGGAGCGGTCCGAGCTGTGACTTGGCTCTGCGTCGTACTTCCCGTTCGGGGCTGGGACGGTGGCATTGAAATTCGCCATCGAACCGGCAATGCGGACAGCGTTCGGTCTCGTGGCGACGTGGTCTTGGGCATCGCTCCTGGAGGATGATCGTCCTTGCCGAGGGGATGAGACACTGCGGCTGTATGTCGCATTGTCGCCGGGAGGATCCCCATTCCGCGCCCGGCTCTGTACTTCGATATTCGGAAGGTGGTACCTTAGTGAGTGTCGAGGTTGCTCCTGCTCATCGAATTGCGAAGCTTGACCATGTTCTGACCTCTCGACTCTACCTTGAGGAGCAAGACCTCTGGCCGCCTGCATCCTTGATCCGTATGCATAGAGCATCGCAGCTTCTTCCTGCACAGCTCTTCGACTCTCGTTCTGCAGCTCCTGCGTGCTATCGGGAAACCGCTTGCCATACGTCGAGGTGGCGCGTCCAGTGTGATCCTCTGCATAGGGGTGAGATCGGTCAAGGTTTGATGCTTGGCTGTAGCGAAGGAGCGGTATGCCATCGACCTGCGAGCCGCGGTACGCTGCCATGGATGTGCTGCCCGTACCCAAAGCCTGCGAAGAGCCCTTTGCTTCAGCACTCGGAGAAGGTAACTGAGGGATGAAGGTGCTCTGGCTCCTTGGCAGCTCGTTGTAGCCCTGTACTTGCCTGTGATCGAGATCTCGATAAAGGTCAATGGGCTGCGCATACCACCCGCTGGATGACAATGGCTCGAATTCCGAAGCTCTGTACGGCTGATTTAAGGAAGGGGCATTGCGGTTCTCTGTTGGGACAATTCGAGCCATGTCTTGCCATGTGTCGGATGGAGCGCTATCCGAGTTGCTTCGATCGCTTCGAAAAGGCAAGTCCTGCGCGTGCCAGCTCATATCATAGCCTCTCTGTCTCTGCGGCGCTCGGGCACCGTACTCGAACTCTCTATGCGCCTGAGAGTTACGAGCGCCTGCGGGACCATCTGGCCGAGACTTGAAGACGGATGAGAGATGACCCCGCTGCTGTTGACTATGAGGGGCCAGCGTCATTCTCGATGACACATGTCGTCGTGCATTGTCCGATTCTGCACCAGACCAATTTTGTTCGTGGAGAGGCGATTCTCCGGCCGATGAAGCCGGATTCTCTGCCACAGAGCTGCTCGAGTATCGAGAGGCCAGATCGTCGGATGCGCAATCCGAGAGCCGGGCAGGATGGAAGTGCTTCTCAGAGAGCGCTGCGTGGCCTCCTTCGTGGCCGCTGCCATCTGCTGAGAGACACCTTTGGACTGCCGCAACCAAAGCCTCCATTTGCGCTTCTGGCTCCGTTTGTGAAGAGGCACTCCCCGCAGAGTGAGCAAGGTCACTACCGTCGGAGTAATAGCCTGGTGCAGGTGGTGGAACTGGTGACCACGCCCTGCCCGCAGCGAGCTCTCTTGAATGAGAACGCTGTGCAAATGACTCAGTCTGATGCGGGAGGAGGGCAGGCCGGCTGTGGCTAGACGTTGGCAATAGATGCGGAGAGGATGAGTAGTAGGACTCATAGTGAGGTGCTTGCTGACCACTGACGGTGAAGGGAGGTCCGTGTGGACTTGACACCGCGCTCGTAGCAATCTCGTACTGGAGAGAGGGTTCTGAAGGCCAGTATGTTGCTGAAGAAAGGTTGCTTCCGGATCGGTAAAGCTGATGTGGCATGGGCTCCCAGCCGTTCTCGACGTTACTTTGTCCGTTGGGTCCTGTCACGCTACCCATCGTGGGATAGATTGACGGTGCGAAACTGCGTGCCGCTGCCACTGGTACCGGCAGCAAGGCCTGTTCTGCGCCATCTTCGCCGGTCTCCGAGCAGTCTGAATCAAAGGGATGATCACTTGCGCCTACTTGAGCCCTCAAGAAGCATCTGAGAGCCACTCGCTCTTGCTCACCCAGACTGCGGAGCGAATCTAACCAATTGAGGTCGGGCCGAGTCTCGAAGCTTGTGCTCGCGCTCTTGATGAGACACTCTGTGGTGTCTTCGAAAGGTGCAGTGCACGCAGTCGAGTCGCCGTCGAGGAATGCTCGGACGAGCCCGGAAGGCCGGGCTACGTGCATCCCGTTCAAGCTGCACTCATGCTCTGCAATGGGACCAAGTATTTCGGAGCTACGCGAAAGGTCACTTGCACTGGTGTCACATGCTAGAGACGGGAGAGCATAGTGAGGTGCGAAGACTGGATACCGGGGGCGAACTAATTGCGAAAGACCGTCGGGCAAGGACGATGAGCCAACAAGCACGTTCTGATTGTTTGATTGATCAGCGCTCGGTACGCGGGATGCGTTAGCGTAATCTTGACACCGTGCTCTTGGGACCAACGCGCCATTTGTGTGCCGAAGACCGGCCTTCGATGCAGCAACAGCTACACTGGGGTCGAAGTCAAACTTAGCGGACAGTCTTCGGCCGGGCGCCAGCATAGAATGGGTTCGCCACAGTCTGACGATCCTCTTGCGACCTTTGAAAGGACCATCGGTTTCGACCACTGTCTTCTTTGTCTCAACGAAACCTTCGAGGTCGTAACAATGAAGGCGGGCAAGTCGCTCTTCCCGCGCCCTTGAACGTCTCTGATGGTGGTCCTCGAAGGCATTGAGCTCACTGACGCATCTTTTGAATATGCTCAGCTGTACCGGGTCTGTGAGATCCGAGCCTGTAGTCGACGGATTATTCTTGGCAGGAAGAGTGTGATGGTGAGGCATAGCCGGAGACTTCGTCCTAGTCGTAGGGAACAGACCGAGGGATTGTCGGGCACTGGTGGCACTGCCTGACCTGTGCATCCTGTCCCGCTCTTTGTCAGCGTGGTGACAGGACTCAATGCCGTTGCTGTCAAGAGGTTCGGGTATCACAGTAAGCGACGACGGGGGTGATGCCTGGGCTAATGGATGGGCCTGCCCCGTCGTATTTCGCGCGCCCTCATTGTGTCTTGCTTGTATCCGAGAAGGGTAGATGCTACAGAGGGAAGACAACCCTTGTTGACTCGGCCGCTCTGCCCCTGCTCCTCGACAGAAGACCGATGTGCCTGGCTCCGCCATTGCGCATGAGGAGCCTGGGTGGTAGCAATATCCAACGTCGGTACCTGTCGGCTCGATAAAGACGCGACGTGTGTGAAGATCTTGGGGACGGCACGACCTCTCGTCCAGCTGAGCATTCGACGATGCTTCAATCACTTCAGCGGAGCTGCTGCTGATATCCATAGAGCCTGTCAAATCTTCATTGAGTGGCATCGTGGCAGGGCCAAGATCGCGGAGCTCTACGATTCTCGGATCCGCTCCCGTGCGGATCTGCATCTGCACGGGACTCTGTTGTCCTGTCAGTGCATTTGGCTGCGGACATCCGAAATCGACAGATGAGTCAGATGGCGGCGATGGGCCATACTGGCTGCCCGTGACCTCACTTGTATCAGTTGAGTCCGTAATGCTGGGGCTATGCTTTCGATCGCCTGAGGAGAAGATTTGCTTCGAACAATTCGGGCGGTGTGAGGATTGCCCATGCTCGAGTCCGGTGTGCCAATGCGGACATTGTGGCGTGTCAAGAACGAGAGGAGTCTGCAGTGGCGAAAAGCAGGTGATTGTTGCGCTTCCAGTGGAGAGGGGAGAAAAGAGCATTGAAGGAGCAGTAGAACGCACCGACGACGAATCCCTGAACTCTCCTTCATCAGACTGTCTTTCGCAGCTGCTGTCAGATGCTTGTCGAGGAGACTTTGGGCTTGGCGAGCTCGTCGGAATGTTCGAAGCGGCAGTGTGATACGAGTCATCAGTCTCTGTCTTAGAGATCGCGCTTTCTCTGCTTCGAGGTGAGAAACCTTCCTGCAATTCTGCAGTTGCAGCAATTTCTGTGGGCTTGTCGTCCAGCGCAGGCACTGAGACGACAGGACGGGGCTTCTTGGATCGGACACTCTCGGATTCACGCTGCGGCTCCTGAGGGCATATAGATAGCTTCTCGCCCCGTTCAGCCGCTGCTACTGCTTCAGCAATCCGCTGCCGATGCAGCTCCTCTTGCTTTCGCTCGCGAGCAAGCCGAAGACGCTCCTTTTCGCGCTGCGGCTTCGATGTGGAAAGTTTGACCTCTTTGTTGGGGAGCAAAGTGGCGGGAGGGGCGCCCGGTATAGAGCGGCTGCGGATCTGACTCTTGTCTGCCCCCGTCGAGCTCGAGCCTGAGATCGATAGCGAGGGAGGAGTAGATTGCTCCACCGACGAGGACCCTGTTTTTGCAGATAAGATGGTGTGAGCGATTATTTTCAACTCTGAGCCGTCATCGAGCTCAGCTTGCTCACTCATTCCTTTCGTCGCGCTTTCCACGCCGGCCCTGTTGGGCTGTCCTATAGTAGACTCTGTAGTGTAGCTTCGAAGATGGTTCGGCGGCTCCTGCAAGATTCCTTTGACTTTCCAGCTCGTTGCAGTTGACGGCTGGCTCGATGACGCTGAAGAAGATGGACGGTTTGCTGTCCCTTGCGCACGAGATTTGGTTGAAACCATTGGAGCAGAAGATATATTGGGGATGCTTGTGGCAGTCGAAGAGAGCTGCAGGGCTGACGCACGAGATGGCTGTGGCAGAGGACCAATGTGGATCCTTCTCACTTGATGCGTCCTCTCCGCAGGTCCCACGAGGTCCTCCTCATTCTTTGCACTCCGCAGTGGGGATGACTCCTGAGAGTCCTGGGTATCGAAAAGCCGGGAAGTCTGCTTCAACTTCGCCCGCCGACGCTGAGCTTTTGTGGTCGTCTTCGTCGCGGTCCGACTGCCAGCAGCGGCTGCCGCTTGCGAAGAAAGCAGCATTTGCCCTAGGTCAAGCTCACTGGCTTCAGAAGTCTCTGTGGTCCCCGAGATGCGACTAGACGGTCGGGAGCTGGAAGGAGTAGAGCCTAGTCGAGGAGCATGCCTGCTGTTCCTGTGCTTCCGCTTATTCTCACTCTGATTTTGGGGTGATAACAATGGCGAAGAGCACGGATCGTCGGCCACTGCGTTTGTCGAGCGAGCGCTGGTGGAGGTAGCATCGTCCCAAGAAGCCAAAGGAGGGGCTTGCGCAATCTCGAGCTCCACAACTTGGCTCTTGCTATCCGGCAAAGTGCTCCTGACCTTCTTTGCACCTCCTCGAGCCGGCTTCTTGGACTGCTTCTTCCGAATAGATGCCTCTGTTCCGATGTCTATAGATCTTGAATGGATCACATTGTCGGAGCAAGATCCCGAGACATCGACATTGGCCGCGGACAGAGCCTGGTCTGTGACGAGATTGTCACCTGTGTTCTGATCGCTTCCCATGTCGGCGATGGACGCTCCGTCGGGCAGAAAGTTGTAGGCGTCGTTTCGGTGACAGAAGACGACCAGTTGCAAGTGTGAGTTGCTAGCGAGGGCTCTCTGAAGTCTCTCCGACTCTGCCCTTCGGTGTTGAATTTCCTCTAATCGCTGTTTGTACGGAGACGCCACAGGGTAAGAAGGAGTGTATGGAGGGAAAGTGAAAGCTGTACTAGCAGCGCCTGAAAGCACGTCAGCAAGACCAGCGTGATCGACAAGAGCTATGGCGCGGGAGAGAAAGAGAGAGGAGGGGGGGGGGGGAGGGTTTTCCAGTCAGCAGGGAGCGGCCGGACACGACAAGGGAAGCAACCATCAACATCAGGCTTACCGGGTTGGAGGCCAGGAGCACTGTTAAGTGCAAATGTCTGATTTTCTTGTTTTTGAACTGAGCGATTGGGCACTTGCTGATCGTCGGGCACCTTGTCGGTGTCAGACTGTTTCAAGTCGTGTCCCTCTCGAGGTGGTCCGGATACCTTGTGTGGCCGCTTGAGAGCTTGGGCAGGCTTCTTTCTGCCGGCCTGAGCTTTGACTTTCTTCAGGCTAGCACCAGAACTCAGGGTCATGACTAGGGGGAAAAAGTTTGGAGAGGGTCAACGGCCTGCTTGCCGTACTTGATGTTGTGTGCCGCGTCAGTACCGTAGAGCAGTTATGGCGGGAGGAATGGTAGTACGTAGCGATGACGAGCTGAAGGCTCTATACGCTATGCTGTTGCAGAGCGCTCTCCTCGTCAGACACACACGTTTGCGTCGGCTAGGGAAGGTCGAGCAAAGAGTACGCAGAGCAGTGAGGACGATTGAGGCTCCAAGACTAAGACGGGGGCGGCGAAGTTGAGTGATCCAGGGGATTTCAACTCGGCCGCTGCCGTCTTGACGTGTCTGATGGCAGAGAAGGAGCGACCAGGGGTGACTAAGGCGTAGAGGGAGTAGCTCTGGCCATGAAGAGCCGATGGTTGGGTAGGATAAGTGCTCAGGCGGAGTGGAGCAAAGAAGAACGACTCAGGGAGTCTTGATTGTCCTTTGTGGCCGCCCGCCATCTTGTGCCCCGCTTAAACGCTAAAGGCTCCCCCCGCGGGCGCCATGGTCGGCTATTGATGGTTGCTGCCACGAGGCTCTCCACGCGTCTTCTCTCGCTCTTCCCGCTCTTCTTGGACACCGGCGAAGTAGACCATAGCTACAGATATTCGTTGTCCCCCGTCGCCGTGCATTGTCCCTGTGAGCGCCAGAGCTTTGCGGTAGCTGCCATTGGTAGGCAGATGATCCAGCGTGCGGCTTTGAGAAAGGCGAGAAAGTCAGACCCAATCAGCCTAGCTTACGTAAGAGGCGGAGGCGGAACCACGCCGTGCATGGACCACCATGTCCCGCTTCCATTCTTTACCTTGGCAAGTACCTTCCATTCCTGACGCCCGAACGGTGCCGTCTTTTACCTCTCCCTCTCTGCCTGCTGATACGATGCGGGTCAGACCAAAGACCCAGTTCTACCCGCATATATCATGACAGATCGCGTCGTCCCGCGTGATCTCCCTGCGGAACTGCTTCAGCTCGTTGCTCACCATCTCGTACCTCCACTCAGTCACTCGAAGCCGTTCGAAGTTGTACACGACACCACATATGCTGCATCTCTGTCGCCAGACTCGCGCTCTTTCTCCGCTCTCGTCACCTTGTCATCCCTCAGCGCCGCTCTCCGACGCCTACTATGCCCGCTTCTATGGCAAGAAGTCCTCATCCATCGCCCAGATCGCCTGGGCAAGCTGCGCTCGATCATGGAATACTACCAACGCCTGGCCTCTTCCGTCTCAGAGATCGATCGATTTTTGTATCCGCTGCCGCTTGTACGCTGTTTGAAGGTCATAATGCCGGATCGGTACCTGTCTCTGGATCAAGAGATCCTGCGCCATCTGTTTCGGAGCGGGATGAATCCAGCCAATGGCCTGCATACACTCGAGTGGGATGCTGAAGTGCTCCCAAGTCCCATGATATGGCGTATGCTAGGAACTCCCGAGAAGCCCCACGGTCTAGAGGCTATGCTTGCAGAGAGAAAGGGGAGAACAATGAGTCGCGAACAGATCCGCGAGATTGCCATTGATGCAGATGGCTCCACCATGACCATGTTTCACCCTAGGCTGGGCCCACGGATACCCGACACTGGAAACGACCTCGACACGACCATCAATATGCTCCGCTTGGACTCTACAGAAAGACCAAACTCGGGGGTCAATTCTTTTCCGCCAAAGCAAGGCATACGAAACCCGAAAGAAGAATCTAATTCAAGAGTCGACCATCCACGCGGCCTCGAAAGCCTCTCTTTACATTGCCGCATCTTTTATTCTGGAAGCATAGACATGTCTCGGCTCCGTTCACTACGGCATCTCAGGCTCACCTCATACGATGCACACCTTCTCCCGCCTCATCTTCCATCACTCCTCTTGTCTCTGTACACTCCTCTGGCCTCGATTTCTCTCTCGACTTCTAAGACGACGCTGCTCCACGATGTAGATCTCATCGAACGTGGGGTATTTGACGAATTGGAAGATCTGGACGTCTTCGCAGTGACGCCGGAATTTCCGCTCTGGATTGGACTCAGAAAAGCTGGCCGGAGGCTCAAACGGCTCCGCTTAATCTTGGACATCAACTCTAGCTTCGGCAATTTCGATCGACTTTTCAGAGAGCTAGCAGAGGGAGAGGCAGGGGAAAGCACGAACAGCGCGCCAGGCGACTTGACTGCCCCGCATGAAGCTGCTTCGTCTTATCCAAGCTGCGGGGCCTTTCCAGAGCTGGTCTCTCTGTTTGTGGAACCGCTGCCGCAGGAGAATACTGCACCTTCGTTCCCGCGTTTCCTGGACACCTGTCCGAAGTTGCGCTTTCTCAACGGCAGGCGGGTGGACGGCTTAGCACGAACCGGGTCTGCGGAAATCTTCTCCTTCAACCCAGACCAGCGAAGTGGCGCATTCTTCTATTGAAGGCACCGAGGGCTGGTGAAGGCTGCTGTGATGGAAGCCTTCTGGTGACGCCACGGTATTGAGACGGTGAAGAGGGACATTGCTACTGGGTGGTCTTGAATGCAGAGGGGGCAGCTGAGACAGGGCCCTGCTTGAGTAGACGAGTTTCTCCGATCCCACTGGCCTCATCGTCGCGGGCCTGTCCGTGCGATCGGCCGGCCACTTCTGCTCTTCTACCACCCTTCGCTCACCCATGGCTTGATGCAACTGCAGCCACGGAAAAGTTGCAAGGCGTGAAGCGAGGCAAGACCGGAAAAGCGCAGGCCACTCTCCAGATTTAATACCGTCATGCATGAACACGAGAATAGTTTCCTCTCTGCCTGTTGCTGGCCCCCCTTCGGTGACTTGACCCTTGGGGGACCATCCGCTTCGAGCGTCTCCCACCTTCACGGCCCTATCTTGTCAGATTCACCTAGCACTTCGTCAGTGCTTGCGATTTGACAATGCGCCGCCGGGGATGGCTGGATTGCCGTGCGATGCCACGGTCACTTGACAAGGTGACGCTGTGGAACACAAGTCCAATGAAAAGATAGGATGCTTGCCCTGTGGTCGAGCAAGCATGACGCGAGTAAGCCACGACGAAAGTCCTTGGCTCGGGGGTCCCTAGCTCGGTCCTTGGCCCGGTGCTCACGTCGCCAGACGTCGGATCGGGGTTTGATCGGTGGCCATTGGTGGGATGTTGCTGCTGCTGGTGCTTCTGCTGCTGCTGCTTGCCTTTCCGCCCGGGGTGGGTGTGGGTGATCTGCCTTACCTTTCTGGGCAGTGGGCGGGTGGTTGTTTGGAAAAGTACGCCTCGGCTGGCCACCGAAGTCAGCCAATCTCACTTGTTTGGCTCCCACGTCCCGAGGCTGCCTCTGCGCCTGCCCTTGGCTGCCTGCATGCTCCGCCCGCTTGTCGCCCCCCTCCCGCGTCCGCCGTGCACCCGCCAAACTTCTTTTCCACTGCCTGCATCGCGGGCGGCCCCCCCTCTTGCCCATCAGCCTCCGAGAGCCATCACTCACTCCCTCATCCCATCCCTCACACCCGCCCACCATCGCATAGGCGCCTTAGCTGGCTCCTTGCCTTTCCTCTGTTCGTCCTTCCTCCAGATCATCCCCTCGTAGGCATCCTCTTTGCTCCTCCATCGCGCCTCTGGTCCACGCCCACCATCCAAACAAGGAGAGCAGGCCATCCAGGCAAGCCTCACTTTTACCCACAGCCCCCTTTCCGCCCGCCCTCGTCTGCCCTCACCCGTACATCAATCATCCCGCCGGCTGCCTCTCACAGGGGTCCAGAGATCCACGCGTTTCTTCGCTCAGTCATATCATCAAAGCCTCCTCCTCTCTCAAGCCTGCACCACCCAGACTCGTCAGCGCAATCTCCTTTGCCCTTATCGCGCCCTGTGCAAGCCGCCTCCCGCGCCACCTAGCACCGCGCTAGACCCTTTCCCCGCACTTCAGCCGCCCCTCAGGGTCTCGTGGCTCGAGCTACATCTCTACTTCTTTCCATACTGCCCTGCTCAGCTCAAGGAGAGTGACGATCAGTGGAAGCATAGGGAGAGCAAGAGTAGGCTGCCTCTCGTCTTTGGTCGAATTGCTCCTCGGGAGCAACGGAAGGGAGGACCACTAGACGCCGGCTGCCCGCTGCAGTCACACGTCGCTGTCGCATCGCGTACCCTCCGTCGTTGCGATGGCGCACCTCGAAGAGAGAGAAAAGACAAAGGCTAGCTTGAAAGCTTGGGTGAGTATCGCTGGAGTCGTAAGCGATAGAGCAGAGCGGGCGGGAGGCATCGAGACGCGCTCGTGAGATACCGTGCAATACTAATGCAAGGCAACGCTTACTCTTCGTGACAGTGGAGCGCATTCACCAAAGTCCGGACACAGAGCAAAGACAAGAAGTGTGAGTCTGCCTTCTTTCACCTTGCTGTCATCGTCGCGCCGTGCTTACTGACGACTGCCTCTTCCTCGCATCCTCAGCTCCGGTTGCTGCCACTGCTGAAGAGACTAGAGTCTTCGCAATCCCTCTCCGCAAATCGCTGAGTTATGCAAGCGTGGCAATCTCAATGGCAGGCGAGGACGGCTCTCAATACGTATGGGGCTATGTACCAATCATCGTTGCCAAAGTCGGACTGTACCTGAAAGAAAATGGTGAGTAAGCTAGGAAGTGGGCGCCTGTCTCGCCATCTTTGGCAACCCACTGACGCACCCTACGCCCGTCGATTGAATTGCACAGCTGTCGAGACAGAAGGAGTGTTCAGGATAGCTGGATCGCAGAAGAGGATGAGGGAGCTGCAAGAAGTGTTTGACACACCTCCGAGAGTGAGTCCAATTGCTTACGATGCGATTTGGGAAAGATTTCGAACAGCGAGCTGACCTGACTGATTCGCTTTGGCACTCACTGTCTCGTAGTATGGCAAAGACGTCGACTGGTCAAAGTACAGTGTCCATGACGCTGCAAGTGTACTCCGTCGCTATCTCAACCAGATGCCTGTGAGTGTGATCCGTCCTGATGGCTATACGCATCGGTACAGGATGCTAATGGTGGCTTTTTCTTCTCGATCTTGCAGGAGCCTATCATTCCGCTGCACCTCTACAATGAATTCCGGAACATCATGATCAAGGAACCTTTTGATGTCAACGCTGCAATCAGGACCTACCGCCTCATGATTACCTCTTCGCCTCCTGCCAATCAATATCTGCTCCTCTATGTCCTGGACCTTCTGGCCGTTTTCGCTCGAGCCTCAAACAAGAACTTGATGCCTGCAAGCAGTGAGTTCCTTCTCCTCGTGGTGACTAGACAGATAGCTGACTCCTACCTCCGCCTTTATATGTGTGCACCAGACCTTGCTATGATCTTCCAGCCAGGCATGTTTTCTCATCCTGCTCACCTCAATTCAGCTAACGAGCATAAGATTGCGGTGCAGGTGCTCGAATTCCTCATCGAGCATCAGGATCACTTCGTTCTCGGGCTGTCACAGCCTCCGCCGGCAAACATCTCTCCCTCTGAGTTGACTGCAGTATCGCGGCCTGTGAACCCAGAGGAAGTGTACTTTGAGCCTTCAGACTCGGATGAAGACCTGGGCACTCTGGAAGCTCATGAGGGAGGCGGGGCGAAGTTTGCAAAGAAGATGCCCGCTAGCAGCTCGGCGTCCGGCAGCGGCGCTGGCAGACGGAAGCACTTGTTGAGGAAGGGACGGGCTGGAACAGAGATGGCGGTGTCAAAGACTGCGCAGGACCCGCTGCAAACGAGGGAGAATGAGAAGCTGTCGAGCCAGGTCATTGCTCCTCGTGGCATCAGTCCGTTGCCTCACAACAGTCCCCCGGCAGGCATCGCCATCACTCTCGCAGAGAGCGAGGCTGGTTCAAGCTCACAGGGTGGTGGCAGTCTCGCTGTAGAATCGGCAGCAGGTTACGACGACTCCACCCCGTTGGGTCGCTCGGCGAGCAACATCAAGCGTAGCAAAACAACACCCACCCGGAGACCAGACGCTCCGGGCGTCTCACCTGGCGGGCTCAGCAATGCAAGCGGAAGGCCTAGCATTCTCGAGAGGACGAGCAGCAGGAGGCGGAGGAAGAGCCATGACACGACCAGTCCCAATGGCTCTGCGAGCGTCTCGCCGCTCGTGACACCAGGAGGATGACCTTTTTCCGGTGGTGTCCGCCAAGACACATCTCAAGTCAGAAAGGTCAAGAACGGCGAGCTAGCTCCGTCTCGCCAACTCTCCATTTTGCAAGATACCCCAAGAGGGCCAGCGCCGCCCCTCGCAGCTATTGCGCACGAAGCAGGGCCATGATGCGGACCAGCGTACAAGCGTACAACGATTGAGTTTGCCGCCGGTGAACGTCAGCGTGCGCAAATTCGGTGTTGCAGTACAAGAGGAGCTCTCCGCCTGTCGCCGTGTGAGGCACTCGCACCTCTGCCTCGCCTTCATATTCACTCCTCTCTCAAGCCACTTATGGACATTCTTTCCCTCTTCCGTTTACCGTCTTCTTCCATCTCCCCCTCCCTTTCCCTCACTCTGGTCGTCACCGTCCTCCTTTATGAACAATCTGTCTCTCCTTTTATCTTGATTCCACAAAGTTTTCACCTCTGCCTTCATCTCAGCCAGATCCTAGCAGGACGACATAGCTATTCCTCCTTTCAACTTCCATCTTCATCGCTCTCATGCGCCCAGTCCTGTTCGTCAACGTCGTACACTATGACTTTTACCACTTTCTTCTTTCAAGTACCATGTCATTACTAGCTTAGCACAATGATCTTCTTATCTTGACTGTGCTGCCTCTGTTTGAGCGTGGGCCAAAGGCAAAGAGACGTGATTGCTAAGGTGATGGATGATTGCTGCCTCCACGCGGTGGGGGGACCGAGCCCTGCCTGGCCTGGCTGCACGGCGAGCGCGGCGGGGCGGGCCGCCGGAGACGGAGCGAGGCAGGGCAAAAGTGCAAAGGCTGATGAGGGCAGACGAGGCAGCAACCAGGCAACCGCACCAGGAGGGTCCGTCTGTCTGGGCTCAGCCATCCTGCCAACGTCGCACTCCCTACGTCCCTCATCCATCCCTACCTTACCATTCGTTGTTGGAGTCCTCTTCGTAATCGCCCCGTAGACAGCCTTGCAGCCGCTCCGTTGGTGTCCAAGCGCCCTATTCGCCTTTGGGCAGCGCAGCCTCCTCGTGGAGACCTAAGGTCTTGAACCCCAGACGTTGGAGCTTCCACACGCTGTCCGCGTCACCTTGAGATTCTAAGCACGTCGCTATTCGAGCTGGAGTGGCAGAGGAACTACCCTGGGTGAATAGCCAGGGCCCTTTGGCAAGATGCCACTGGAGCAGATTCGCCCCCTCCTCTCCCTGGATTCAAGGTCGCCCTCTACGCGCAAGTCTGCCCTCGCAGATGATGACGAGCCTCCCTCTCCCTACTCACCTCGCTCTCCATCGGATGGAGATGCTCTGCCACACACAAGCATAGGAAGAGCGAGCTCCTTCTCTTCTCCAACTAGCCGGGCCTATCACAGCTCCATCGTTGGACCCGCGTCACCCACTGTGCGGTCCTCCAAGTCCCTATTTTCAGATCATCACGCCTCTTCATCCTCTTCTTATTACAATAGCTACTCTCAATGGCCTCACCATGAGCCCTCTCTATCGGCCTCCGATCCTGCCTTTGCGAGCTCTCCCGAACGTCCCGCAACGTTCAGCAGCAACGTCATGGATCTGCAGAAGCTGGGAGCCGTCGGTGGAGTCAATCGATCTGGCAGCTGGAAGTCGAGCGGGGTATCTTCGATAGGCAGAAGGGGTCTGAGCGAGACGCCGGATTCGCTCGAAGACCAGGAGGCATCCTCAGCGGACACAACAGTGATGGCTCACTCGTCTCCGCCTAGCCTCCCCCGGTCCAGCCCATCCTCACCCAAGCACCATGGTATCAGGCAGTTTGGGGCTGGCACAGATGAAGAGCGTGAGCCTTTAGGATCCTCATCCAGAGCTTCCACCATTGGCTCGCATCATTCCTCTTCTTATTCTGCGGCTGCCTTCTCTCTTCGCTCCCTCTCCAATCGGAGCTCTACTGGAAGCACATTCTCGCAAACTTCGCAGACTACTGCCGCTAGTGCCTCACCTCCATCCGGCTCAAGCACCAGGGCAGAGTTGTCCTCAACGGATGACTCGCGGGGAGCGAGCAAGGTCTCTGGCGCAGAGGATGACGAAGAAGCCTCCCGTTGGAATCACGAGGATGATGAGGAACCGCTGGGTCACACTGGCTTTGTAGTGGGTCCGGGAGTCTCGAGGGTAAGAAGCATAGGCAGAGGTATGACTGGCGTGGAGGACAGCGAGGAGCAGAGCCAGGTCCCCGATGTACGGCAGCAAGTGACATTCTCTCGCGCTTTACCCGAAGCTGAAGCGGACAACGGCGAGGTGGCCGTGGCCCTTCCCCAAGAGCAGCTGTCTGATGCGGGCGTCGTACAGCAGTCGCCTCAGCTCGGAGACTTCGGCGACAGTACTTCTCGTAGCTACGAGATGCGCTCGCCGCCACAGACTTCATTCGATGGCCAAGCTGGCGATTCTCCCCGACGCCAGATGAGGCCCTCAACGTCCTTCAGTCGGCTCGCCGTGGCTGCCGCTAGAGGCGCTTCCCCAAGGTACTCGCCAAAGCCAACCCATCCTAGCGCGCCGTCGCCATCCACTTCAGTGGATGACGCGGAGCTCAGCCCACGCAAAGTGAGAATGACTGCTCGACCCATTTCGCTGGTCGCCAGCCCACCTTGGATCATGCCTTCATCCTCTTCCGCTCGGGAGCCACTGTCAGCCCAGACAGATGATGTCCGCAATGCGAGCTCGCCATCCTACAGAGAAGATGTGGCTCCCGCTGCACCGCGCCGTCACACGGGCGGTCTTCGTACTCGATCCGCTCTGGGTCAACAGATCGGGATGTCAAGGTCAGGCACCACTAGCGGATCCAGCGCCGCGTTTGGCGGTCCTGGACAAGAAGGCGGCAGGAGAGCTGCGAGGGAGCGAGCTAGACATCCCTCGCTAGCGAACTTTGACAATGCTCCTTTTAGCGTGCTCGAGGCAATGAGAAGGGGCATTCGCGTCCCTGCGAATCTCGCAAGTACCGAGAGACCTACAGTACCGTCCTTGTCTCCTGCTGGCAGCCCTGTGCCAGCTGACGGCAGTGCGAGCACTGGCACTGCTCCAGAGATTGCGTCTCGACCATTGTCGCCAATCGCGCATGCTTCGCCCGATGTAAATGCACGATGGTCAGGCAGCATCGACGATGACGCTGCAAGGTCAGCGTCCCTCGCGCGACCCCGTATGGAATCTGCAGGATCAGCTACTTTTGCAAGTCTAGGCGATGTGGTTGGGGCTAGCGCTCAGCACAGCCGCGTTGGGAGTGTGGCATCACTGCGTTCACCCGCAGATGGACAGATACCCTCGCCTGATCTGCGATCAAGATCAGCTACGTCTGTGGCGGAGCCTTATCAAGCTACAAATCCAAGCTCCCCGCGATCATCAGCGCCCTCGAGACGGCAGTCTCGCCCCAGTCTGGCCGTAATTAGTACCCCTCCCTGGATCGTCGAAGATCAGAATGAGTCTGAGGTTCCAGGGTCGCCTGTAATTACCAAGACGGCCGGATCCGAGTCTCTCTCTCGCTCTGCCTCTGGCGATGTTCCACTCCTGGCGCCTTCATCATCACCCCGCTCTACTTTGGGCGTAACTCGCCCCAGTATGGCCCGGGCTCTTTCCGCTGCCACCACTCTGGGTTCCGCTTCCACTTGGGCTGGTGCAGGGGTCTCACCCAATTCTGCGGGTACTAGTCCTCATCCTTCGAGTGCTGTGACGCATGTTCTCAGGACACCTACCACAGAAGAATGGGCTCGCTACCTCGCGAGTCAAGGACTAGAGCCTGCTCGCTCGGCAGCAGGTCCCCGCACTAGGACTTCCACTGGCAGGAGTGGTACTGGACCCTTGTCGGAACGGCAGAGAGGTGTTGACCGACTCGCCATGTCTGCCGTATCCGTCGAAGACCTTGGTGGCGCCTCTCCTCGACTTGGTCCCTCCCCTTCGGCCGATGGACGTACAATCTCTTCGAGGAATTCTTTCTATGGCCTCAGACCTGCTCCCTCTAGACCTGGCTCTGTGCGAATGGCCACAAGTGAAACCCCCTCGTCGATTCGCGCTGCAGATAGTTTCAGCTCACTTGTCGATGCTTTGAGCGAAAATGGCGACGAGGAGGACGAGGAGGACGATTGGAGAGGATCTGTCAGGTCGAGGAGCAGTAGTGGCTCTTCTGACTCGTCTCAAGGTCGGATGGAAGCGCTACACGCTGCTATTTCGATGCCACCGAGTCGCAGAGGCACGCCTCCTCCATCGATGCCTTCCAGCACCTCGCCGAATCTCTTCGCCTCATCTCCATCTCGCACCTCTTACGTCTTTGATCAGACGACGCATGGCGAGCCTCAAGATCCATTTGGGATCGGAAGCGTAGGTGGAGGTACGGCAGGATCATGGACTCACGACCAGTATGGGCCTTCCCTTGTGCAAGATCCCATGCTTGGCCAAAGGGTCCGAGAAATGCACGGATACATTTCCGCCCCTCCTGGACGCCAGCGATCCATTGACGACTTCCACGTCGAGAGCGATGTCGGCAGGGGAGCCTATGGCCTAGTCAAGCTCGTACGCCTCAACGATGCTCATGGACAGCCTTCTGGTCCGGAATTCGTCGTCAAGTATATTATCAAAAGTCGAATTTTGGCCGATTGTTGGAGGAGACATCGGGTCCTGGGCCCGATTCCTGTCGAGATCCACGTCATGGATCAATTGAGGAGGCTTGCATATCACCCGCCTGCTCACTTGCCTCCATGGAGTCCTGAGTATCTTTGGCACCAACCGGGTCCAAGGAGGGGTAGTAAGGTCCGCTGGCAGCTTACGCCACGAGGTGCCATTCAGCAGCTATCCTGTGAAGCGTCTGGCGAAGTCCCCAGAACGCCTGCTCAAGAGCGCGACTCTTTCATGTCCAACCCTGCAACGCCCGTACCTCCTCGTAGGGTCTCTCTGACGCCCTTCACTCCTACAGAGCGCAATCGTGCTACCTTTAACGAGGTCAAAGAGATCAACGCAACACGACCACAGACGCATCCTGCCCTGTGTACTATGCTCGACTTCTTTGAAGATGAGTCTTTCTACTACCTCGTCATGCCTCGCTTTGGTCAGGGCACCGATCTCTTCGACTACATTGAGTCCCACCCTTACGGCCTCTCCACACGGGAAGTTCGCTGCGTCTTGGGTCAAGTCGCCTCTGGTCTCGCCTTTCTGCACGCCAACAATATCGTTCATCGCGACATCAAGGACGAAAACGTCGTCTTGAACGGCTCTGGCCATGCTCAACTCATCGATTTTGGTTCCAGCGCCCACGTGCGCAACGGAAGGCTCTTTGACACCTTCTCTGGGACTCTGGACTATGCTGCCGCGGAGATTTTGCGTGGAGACAAGTACGGTGGGAAAGAGCAGGACGTTTGGGCGCTGGGAGTGGTGGCATACGTCTGTCTAGTCGGAGATGCTCCCTTTTGGAATGGAGAGGAAGCAATGTGTGGGTTGGAAGAGGGGAGTAGAGCAATGGTCGCCCTCGAAGAGAGATGCAGCAGCACTCCCGCTTCCGACGAAGAGGGTGCTAGACCCCAGCGACGCGACAGCTCTGAAGGCAGCGACGGCGACGCTACCGCCGATGACGAGGCAGGTGGTGTCCCTGCGCCAGCTCGTACTGCAGAAGCCCTAGCGCACGAAGTTGAGCAGCGTCAAGAGGACCTGTTGGGCCAAACGGACGGGGGTGGCAAGATGCTCGACGCGAGAGACCTCATCGAACACTGTCTCTCCCTCGATCCTGCTGATCGTCCTACGGCAGAGCAGGTCACGCGACACGTCTTTCTCGCTGGAGAGGAAGATGGAGGAGGAGGAAGAAGCGAGGCGACGAGTGGATATGCCGCTTCCACTTCGTGGCGTGGGTGGCGAGGATGGGAAAAGCACCAATTGCATCACCACCAGCAGCAGCAGCACCAAGCTGGTCAGGAGGCCGAGGCTGAGCAGTAGTCGAACGACTTGATGAGCGCAGAGTAGTAGCGCCCAAGTTCCGTCCCCTTTCCTTCTTTCTTTCTTTCTTGTACCATCGTCCTTCATCCTTCTTTCCCCCTTCTCCTGCGTCTCATAATGTATCATTTCCCCCCAGTCTACATCACCCCATCATGCATGCAGTAGTAGCATGCATCAGGAATCTTCAAGTCCACTTACTCACTTCACTCACTCACTTCACTCACTCACTGTAGGGAACACATTGGGTTTGGGGGTCCAAAAGACTGGAGCAATTTATTTTCGCGCCAGTGGCGGGGAAGAAAAAAGGGGGCTCAAACAGAATCTTAAGGATGCAGGTACAGATTTGGAGGAAACAAAGAACAAGTAGGGAAGGGGGTGCGGATGAGCGAAGAGTGAAGAGATGAAGAGAGATGAGAAGTTGCAAGAACAGGCGACCAAGAGAGTGTGAGAACAACATGTAAAGGGAAACCAGTACTGCAGAGTTTTTGAGAATAGATACAGAGGGGGGGTTGCGCAAGTAGAAGACATGGAGACGTGCGTACGTAAGTGGATGCGGGGACTACAAAGGCAAAGGCAGAGAGACGGAGGCAAGGTGCGGACGGATGCGAGTCGAGGTCGAGATGGAGCGCGTGTAGATCTCGTGCCTCGCAGGTACGATTTGTCTTCTGACAAAAGACAAAAGAGACGTGGTTTAAAGAGCCACTCCCATCTCCCATTCGCCCGAGTCGCGCAGCGACTCGTAGCCCTGCGAGTCAGGTCGGAGGTAGTGTTGCTGGTAATCTGCTTGATTCTGATTCTGACTGTGTGCATATTGCCAATGTTGCTGGTCCTGCTGCTCAGAAGAGGAGGCATGGACTGGTTGGTAGTGAGGCTGGAAGAGCTGTTCTTGATGAGGCTGGTAGTATTGCTGCGGTTGCTGCTGTTGGAGTTGTTGAGGCTGATTTTGAGGAGAGGAAGCCAGCCTGCCCTGCGTCTGCGCCTGTGCCTGAGCCTGAGCCTGAGCCTGAGCTTGTGCCTGCGCCATAGCAGATGCCGGAGCTCTAGGACGCCTGCTAGCCCTAGCTTGTGCATCATAGAAGTACTGCTGTTGCTGCGCCTGTTGTTCCTCCCAAGTTCCCCTTCCAAGGTTGGCCCTCGAGTCCTTGACCAAGACGCGCGTTGGCGTGTACTCAATCTGCGTCGCACTCGCCACACCTGGTTTCATCTGACCTGCTCCCAGATCCAAGCCCAGGCCGTATCCCACAGAGGGAGAGGACCCGCCAGAGTGATCACTGACGGGAGAGCGTTGCGTGGGAGTAACGGAGCGAGCACCGGTGTTGCGAGAGGACAGAGCAGGAGAGGGAGAGCGGGAGCTAGTCCTGCGAGAGGAGACTCTAGGCGCTGCTGCTTTGCCTTCGTAAGGGCCAAGCATGGACAGCCCTAGACCACTACCCATCGAAGAGTCGTAGGACATTGGAGGCGAGCCACTGGCAGAGGTGTCGCTGATCTTGATAGAGGGGTATGAAGGCGAAGCCGAGGGGGACGTCTTCTTGCTCTGCTGCGCCGAGGAGGGCCACACTCCATCACCAAGTCGAGGGGTGTTCTCCTCAGAGACCTTGACCATGGGCGTCAGCTGCGATGCGGCTGCCTTCTTCACAGCTCGATCATCGCTGAAAGCATCGTGGCTGAGTTGGGCGCGATGCATGTAGCGCTGCACCTCGGTGTCAGGCACATCCTGGTATAGAATGCTTGTACCTGTAGTGACCATGGAGGAAAGACTGTCGGTACTGCCGGTCGAAAGCATCATAGGGTGGCTGGCAGAGCCGCTGCTCTGAGCTTCTTGCGACTGCTGAGACAACAGCGGCTGGAGAGAGGCCACAGAGGTGTAGGAAGAGTCTAGCGAAGGCATCGAGCCATTCGAAGGCTCCGAGGCCGTCATGCTGTCCAGATAGGCATGACTTGGCTCTTGTGACACAGGGTACGACGAGGCAGAGCTGGCCATGTGAGGATCGACCATTTCTTCTTCTTGCACATACTGCTCGGCTTGAGTCGCTTGCTGCATCGCAGGCATGGCAGGTCGCTTCTTGCTGGCAGCGGCAGCGGCCACATGAGCTGCGTACTCCAAGTTGGCCGAAGTTGTAATGGAGGGCAACACGGTCTGGCTGTCGGAGTAGGACAGAGGATGCCAGTCGAGCTCGTCGAGACCCGAAATGATACTCTCATTGGAGAAGGACAGAGGGATTCTAGGAGCTGTCTTGGCACTGTCGGACGCCAGAGGCAAGGGAGCCAGCTTGGTAGAGTTCGACTCCGCAAGGCTATTGCTGCTCTCATTGGAAGTAGCAGAGACGTCCGGACTGGAGCCTTGGCGACGCTTGATGTTCAGCGGAGCCACAGGTGGCACCGTGGGGAAATCGTACGGCAGGGATCCCGGAAGTGGGTCGCGGTCATCGTCGTCGAGGCCAAGGTCATCCATGCTCGTGTCATTCACCTCGTACAGGCCCTCCCGCACCAAGGTATCGTCCTCAGCCTCCTCTGCGATGGGCTCCTCGTATGGGGGCAGGGCGCCTGTGGCAGCTTTGAGGGCGACGAGACAGCTGTTCCTCTCCGACCAAGTCCTTCGCAGGGCATCTTCCGAAAATTCGACAGGCTTCAGCGGCGAGGATGACGTCTTTGCCGATCCTGTGAATGCTCCAATACCAGGCATATCGGGGGTGGGTGGCAGGACAGTGACCATTGGGCCGTGATTCTGTCCTCGCTTCGATACAGGAGTAGCCATCAGACGAGGACTGCTGCCCGCATTGCTGCTGCTGCTGCTACCAGTGAACCTTGCGGCCGTGATGGAAGGGCTGGAAACGGAAGTTGCCTTTGCTCGTGTTCCGGCCAGGTTGACTCTCCTCGTTGCAACCACGGTAGTGGCATGAGACAGCGACAGATCGTCCGAGTTTGAAGAAGCGGAGGAGTTGCCCGAGTCTGTAGCTCTATGCAGAGAAGTACCTGCTCGTCGCTCCTCTGACGACAGTGGGACGTATTGCTGCTGAGCACTAGCCCCCGAGTCAAAAGTCGCTACGTCCCTCTGAGTAGGGGTCCGCCCATCTTGCTCATGCTGAGCCCTGCCAGAATCAAGTCGCTCCATACCGCCGTCGAAGCTCGGAGGTGCTGCAGACGGAAGGGAGCGCTCGCTGTTGAAAATCGCAAAAGCCGACGCAAACGGATTTCCAGACTCGATTGCGCCCACACTTCGGCTCCTCCTTCTGTACGCTGTGGGCCCTGGACCTAAACCGCTTGTCTTTGCGGCACTGACATCCTTGATTTCCACAGGAGAAGTACGCGGGGCAGGCTCTTCGAAGCCATAATCGTTCATACCGTCAGCAACCCGATGGGCCATCGACCTTCGACGACTCTGCATCTCGTCCAACTCCTCCTCGACGGCGTCTTCGATGGCATAGAGGGTGTGCTGCGATGCAAGGGCCCCGAGATTGCTCACTTTGCTGACGTGGTGGGACGAGGAAATGTTGTACAAGACCCGAGGAGCAGGGCATGTTGGCAATGCGTCAAAGCGGCTGGGTACTTGCTTGCGTCTGGGCGACTTGATAGGGCTAGCGACCATGATACTGCTGGCGTCAGACGCCCTTCGTGCCACTCCACGACCTACACCGCTGTAGCCCCTCGAAAGGTCAGAAGACGTCGATCTCGAGGGAGTCATGCGAAGAGGGCTGGGAGGATCACGCCTTCTTCCGCCCTGCTGCATACGCTGAGGAGAGCCTCCACTGAAGTGCAAGTCACGATCAGCATTCAAGCCCTCAACACCACCGTAGAGAGCCCCAGGCGCCTCCATCGAGCGCTTGGGAATCGCAGGAATACTAGTGGCATCAGCCCATGGACGACTAGGCTCACGAAGAGCGGGAGCGCTTTGCTTGCGCAGAATAGACTTTGGCATCGGCCCTGTCTTGCGATGCGGCAATTGTCCCGACTCCAGTGGCAGAGCCGCCTGCTGCCCCACTGGAGTTGTGGGCAAGCTAGGCGAGGTCTCCTTGAGCGGGGAGGCCATGGGACCCGAGTGATCGAAATAGGTGACATGAGGAGGAGCGCTGGACGGCTCTTCGTCCTCATCGAGGTTCTTCGACTTGCCGCCCTTCTTCCAGCTGAAGAAGCGTGCAATCGACTTGTTTGCCGATGACGAGTGACCAGACGCGCTTTTGCTACCCCTGCTCATGCCTTCTGACGCGGGATTCCTGATCAGAAAAGCGACCTTGCGTGATGGTGAAGGAGCACTCGGGCTTGCCTGACCATCATCGTCCTCGAAGACTGACGCCATAGTGTTGGCTCGTCGTCGATTGTTGAGAAAGGGCGGAGGCTGAGCAGGCCGACCGTACGAGATGGTGTCATAGTCTGTGTAATTTTCGGCAGGCCGACCGTCACTACTGTGTCCAGCATCCCCACCGTGGGACAAGGCGCTCTGAAGATCCGTCACGGCGAAGGCCGCCAGCTCAGGCGTGCTTCTGTACGAGTCATCCCCGGCAGCGACGCGTTCGTGTGAGCGGAGCGGTGAAGCGGACCGACTGGCCGAAGCTGGCGACGCGAGGCTTTCATATGAACCCGCTCCCCCCAACATCGAAGCGGTCTCTGGATCTTCCGTCTGGTGACGATGGTATATTTCATCGTCGACGTCGATGCCCATTGCATGTGCAGGGTTGAGCATGGCGATGCTGGCCTGCGAGGGCGCAAAGAGCTTCTTCTTCTTGTTCACCTTTGGGCTCACTGACTTTTTCGTAGGGGAGACGAGACTAGACGCGGCGCTGGTGCTGCCGATACTGCTGACGCTAGCGCTAGAGATGGTGGACATTGACGGGTACGGTCCCTCGCCGGCATGGCGGAAGGTGGGGGTCCGTGCTTTGGTGGGTGTGGTACCAGTACGCGTCGTCTTGGTGGGTGTGGTGATGCTGGTGAGACCTCCTTTACCTACTGTCTTGGCGGCAGAGAAGTCATTCTCGTCATCAAAGACGGACTGGTACGCGAGCGGGGGATAGTATTGGGTCGAGCCCATGACGAAATATGAGTGTGATCGGGTATGAGGAGCTTCTACGTGAGGGTCGGGGGAACTTGTGTTGAGGAGAGTTCCGTTAGACTAGCTGAGATCGAGCAGATGATGGCGCGAAGCAGATGAAAGCAGTAAAGACCGTGATGAGCGTGCGTGGGCCGGAGGAACTGATGGTGACTGGCCCAGAGGAGAAAAGAGCAGAAAGGCAGGGGGCGTGGGAGCGAGGTTTTCGGAATCCTGACGAGTACGAAAAGGGAGGACAGGAGGGCGAGGATCCGGGAAGAGGTGATATTGATGATGAGTATAGAGGAGTGAGAAAGGAAGATGCAACAAAGAACAGGCAAGGCCAAGGGCAGAGAGGAGCAGGGGCTTGCAATGACCTTGCCAGAAGCACACACACACTGAGAGCACCCTGGCCGGACACGCGCCTTCCCGCACGCACACGCGAGCGGATCAGCGGGGAGAAGCGAAAGCGGGGGGCTTGGGCCAGCCGAGGGGCCTCACTGATTTCACTGCTTCCACCCCTTGCCTCGATTCACTCCCTCGTCGCCACCCGTCCTCCCACCTCCGGCCTCCTCTGCCGAAGTGAGCCCTGCAGAGGCCGCACAGACTTGGGAGCCGAGCCAAGCCGAGCCAAGCCGAGCCAAGCCAAGCCAAGCCGAGCGAGCAATCATGGTAGAAGCTCGTCAATGTGCGCCCTGGATCATCTACTGAAACCTTACGCTGCCACTTCCTCAACGGGTCCCAATGTGTCGGTTGGCTCACCCTCTGTTAGACGACGTCTGAATGCGGCAGCGGCAGCGGCGTGCCAAAACAGACGATTGCTTGGTTGATGCTGTCCAAGTTGCCTAGGTAAGAAGAGGAGGGGGTTGCACCTCTAGACGATCCAGAAGCAAGGGGGCGGGTGGGTGTGCATATCCGCGTCAGTCTATCTCCCTTGAGTGTGTGTGTGTGTTTGGTGGGTGTGGCGGTGGGTTGCCTCTGCCTCTGTTGGGCTCCCCCGCCCTTCCTGCCACCTGCCCAAGATGGCAGGGCGCAATGAGGCAGGAGCAACGGAGAAAAGTGAAGTACGAAAAACAGCAGCGCGTCAAGAAATTTTAAGGTCCGACGTCAAAATCAATGACCCCCTGCAGGTGTTTCTTTGCCGCGCGATTCACACCACACGCGAGACGTCACGAGATGACACACACACACAGCAACACTTGGTGAGTGAGGATGACTAAGGGACAACGAGGAAAGGCCTACCACCCCGTCACGGACCCACGCAGACACAACCACATGAGCGCACTAAGAGGATGGGCATAATTCAGCGTAGCGTATAGACTTGTGGGTGAAAAAGTCGTCAGGAATCTCTTTTTGGCAAAGTATAGCAACAATGATAGCAGGGTGACAAGAGAGAGCAACGCAAAGAAAAGAGCAAAGCAAGCAGCCCAACATTCTGACCTGCACAATGACTAATACAGCCGCCCTCCCATGCCAGCATCGTTTGGCCCATCGTGGAAGCTGCTGTTTGACTTGCCAGGATTGTGACCACCGCTGCTTTTACCTACACTGCCGCTCGTGGCATTGCGAGACAGCGCCGCACTGGCAAAGCCCGAGCCTTCTTCCTCCCTTTCCACCACGTCTTCTCCCGCCAGCATCGAAGCACCAGTACCTTCCCCTCCCACGCTGCCACCCCTGCCGAATAAGCTGAACCTCTTGCGGCCCGCACCGGCACTGGCCAAATTGCCCACACCAGATGCGTTGCTGCCGACAGATCCAATGGAGCCGCCAGTGTTCTTCCGATGGTAGTTGCCGTCCTCTCTACCTGGGAGCCCTTCGCCACCCAGCCCAAGGATCCGGTCGACCTTGCCATTGCCGCGAGCACGTCCCCCTGACCGGCCGAAGTCGTCGCCTTCTTCGCCATACGAACGTTGATGGGGCAAGAAATCCGAGTCTTCATTACCACTCATCCTGCCCGACGAGGAGGACGGTCTGAGCGCTCTGTTGCCGACACCGCCTCCAATGGGACGCCTCAATGCAGCCGCACCGACCAGACCTCCCGATGAGCTTGGCCGCACAGCTCGATTAGGAGAGGTGCTTGGGTTCATGGGAATGTGACTCGACGTATTGGCCCGAACAGGCTCGGCAGGTCGTCCCGGATAGCCAAGAGCAGAAGAAGATTGTTGACCATGCATTTGGCTGCTGCTGTTGCCTTGAGAGCTACTGCGAGCATGAGCAGAATGGTCCGATGTCCGCGTTACAGCTTGCCGCTGCGTGTACTTTGCCAAGGCGGTGATGTTCCGCAAGGCTCGGACCTGAACCGCTTCGTAACCGGCCACACCAGCAGCTTCATACAAGGCCACAGAGAGCCGGTGGCATTCCTCTACTGGGAGGTCATTGCCAAGTTCGACAGTGGACATCAACCCCATTCCAGTAACGTCCTTTGCCAGTCCATTCGTCGCTGAATGTGCTGTTGCCTCTCCGCTTCGGGAACTTCCCATTGCAACGGATTCAGCGTGCACGCCTGCGGTGTTGAGGGCGTCGGGAATGAGACCGCCGCCTAGCAAGACATTGGCAGCGTGGCGGGCCCACTTTCCGAGCGTATCCTCGAGGCCGTACAGCCGTGAGAAGACCAGCAGGCTGGCCACCACTGATGGATGGCGCTGGAGAGAGGTACAGATGCACCGAGTGTAGAAGAATTGCAGGAGAGCGAGGACCACCGCAGATGGTTCCGAAAGATGGAGCTGACGCGGCGTGAACCGCCAGTCGCCTTCTTCGAATGCTCCATCCACACTGGGTACGGCTTCTCCAGATGCTTGGGGATTATTGAGTGCGGTACTCGATGATTGCATGTGGCCATCTTCCTCGCTTGCTGCAGCTTGCAAAGCGGCCACAGCTCTTTCCTTGGAATTGGCCCTGCTTCTATTACCAGAATGCGGGGGAGGCGCATTTCCTTCCGCACGGTGCTCTTCCCGCCTAGTCTGGACAAGATCTGCTGCTGCCTTTGCGTGTGCTCGATACCGAGCTAGCTTCTGGCGGAACCACGGCCAACGAGCCTCCAGCACTACGCGATCGCAACCAATCTTTATATCATCGGAGCACATAATCTCAAAATCGCCTCCAGTACCCAGTACCCCGGGCAGCAAGGGAGGCTCCTGATGATCATCAGGTAGCGTACTGAACCAGGCCCTTGAGTCGAGGAGAGTCTGCGCCGTACCATTGAAGTTGCTTCTTCGCTTTGCAAAGGCTCCAGCAAGAGACTGATAAACTGAAGAAGCCATTGCGGTCTCCAACTTCTGGAGGCCGAGCTCGAGACCCTCATCAGACGTGGGTCTCAGCGGAGGCTGGCTGATGCCCCAAGCTTCCAGATCGAATGTGAGCATATGATCCCAATTGGACTGGCGATGATTGTAGTCTGTGACCAGGTCTCGCTCGCGGTTGCCAAAGATGAACATCTGGCCTCGCTTTGCCGACACGGTTGCGCGATTCCAGGAACCTTGATTGATTAGCGGGCCTAAATCGAGGCGGGACCAGATTAGCTTCGGCAAATAGAGGGACCAGATGCTGAACGCCTGTGATGTGTTCGCAAGGTAGGTGCCCGAAACGAGCAAGTAGTCCCCGATGATCACTCCCGTGGGAAAGCGAAGGCCAGGCGGGAGACCCGCAGTGGCATGAGCTCCCTGCATCGAGGCCGAATGGTCTTGTAGTGTCAATGCTTGCGGCTTATCGTCAATGCCATTGAGGTCAGAGAGCGTCGTCTGCTTCTTGGCCTTGCTGACTTTGATGATCTCGAGCTCTCTTTTCACATCCGTGAAGTTGTAGTTCGAGTAGACATAAAGGGAAGGGTGATCATCCTGCTTCGTCACCGGCCTGCTCATAGGGAGAGGCTGTAGGGAAGGGGCATTTGCCGCACCCGAAATCGTTCCTTTCGGGTTGAGACGATCCTCGCCGGGATGCTGACTGTCAGACGCGCTCATTAGACGTGCATCATGGGCTGCATTGGCATTCGTGCCGCTCATGGGCTGGGCAGAGACATGTGTGGCATCGTAGGGGGCCATTGAACTGACGTTGCTGTTACCTCTCGCCCTTCCGATCGAGGGCGAAGACTCTCTGTGCCCGGATAGATTTGTTGCGGCTGAGCCTTTGGAGCCGGATCGTTTCCTCGTCGCTGTAGCTTCGGCCAGATGGGACGGCCCCGTGTAGCTCTCAAGAATCCAAGGAGGGCTGACAGCCAAAGAGCGATAGCTGCCACACTGCCTGTCCAAGGTCTCACACAATGTCCATCGCCTTTGCACGAGGTCGAAGACGTTTATTTCTTCAACGTACTTGTTGCTGATGTTCTGACCACCTATCACGACGAGTGAATCTCCTGTGATTGCCGAAAGATGAGCGTACCGTGGTGCGGGTGCTCTGACCGGGCCTGGCTGGGCAATGTAGTCATGATCCCAGCGCATCGTCGCTAGATCGAAGAGGAGCAGCTCGTCCATGACGAAGAGTGGATCGGCTCCTTTGTCTTTGGACTTTTCTCCTGCCATGTCCATACGAGAGGACTTGGAGTGGTACCCCATGCCTCCAAAGATGACCAATTTGCCTCGCCATAGATCGCATGAATGGAAGTATCGAGGGACAGGGTATCGCCCTTGGGCACTAGATGTCTTGGCGTCCTCGTCGATCTTGCGCACCGGTGGAGGAGGTGCGGCAATCTTTGTCCAAACGAGGGTGCCGAGGTCGAGACAGTAGAGGTCATTGGTCATCTTCCTGTTGGACGCCAGACGTCCAGCAAACAGGAACATCCTCCCTTTGCCGCCATGCTTGGGTGTGGATCTGTCGAGCGAGGAGGAAGCACTCCGCTCGTGACGTATCGAGGTCTCATCGTCTTCATCCACTACCACAACTGCAGCGCCCTGTGAGAGGTAACATCATGTCGCGAATTGATAGCGTGATTGTAGATCTGTCAGTTGCTCTCCAGCAGCAGAAGCACACGTCGCTCTCTCCCACGTCACGAGTACTCACCACCAGAGGCGGGGGGACGTCACCCTTGCAAGCCCTCCACTCTGTTGCAAGAGTGTTGAGCGGCGACTGTATCGAATAAGGCATGGCGATGAGGGGGGAGGTTGGAAGCGCAATGTGTTGCTTCGCAGCCCCCTCTGCAACGAGCAATCGCCGCCGAGACTGGACTCGTCGACTGTTACTCTGTCACGTTGCGCAATGGCTACGAGGGAAGGGAGGGAGGGTTGACAGGGAAGGATGAATTGCGGAGAGAGGAGGATGATATCGATGAGAGGACGGGGGGCAAGGCAAAGGAAGCAGGGCGGACACTGTGTGTGCCTCGATGGCTTTACGCACGCACGGAATGGTAGACTAGACTCAGGGACGAACAGACGCGATCCACTTGGACGGAAAGAGACGAGCAAAGCAAAGCAACTCAAGTCAAGTCACGCCCGCCTGCAGCCGAGGCGTGGGAGAAATCACTCTGGCAGGCGCAACCCCAGGTCAGGCAGTCCATTCACGTCCTGCCAGGCTGCTGCTGCAAAGGATCGAGCAGCAGCACATGTCTTTAAAACAGATTGCACGACCTGGCACAAGCCTCACGTCGGACAGACCCACTGCCAGAAATAATAGTATATTTGCTAAACCTAAAGTCTTCCCTTGATGAGCTCAGTAGCCAACTTGACGCCCCAGTGGACCTTTCTGTCCTCCCGCCTAAATAGCTCGGTATTGACTGGGACGGTAGCATGCTCCCTCAAAGCATCGATCTCCTTCTTGAGGGAACGAGACAAGGAGCTCGAGGGGGCCGTCTCAATCAGCAGAGTACACTCGAGGTCTCGCAGGGCTGAACGTGAGCCGAAATTAGAGGAGCCAATGAGAGTCAAGGTGGGCGCAGACTGAGTCGAACTTGTATGCCAGACACCTGTGGTCCAGTTGACGAGGGAAGAAAGAAGAGGTAAAGTCAGATGACTTGGATTGTAGCCCGTCGCGATGGCCGAACACTCACCCTTGGAATGGTATGTCCATCCATCCCTTTCCCACTCTCGAATCTCAATCGACTTCTTTTTGCCCTCTCGCTTGACCGCATCCCAGAACTTGGATTCTAGCCAGGTATATGCAGGTGGTAGGTGACGACTGATGCCTTTGCTCCCAAAGAATCCATTGGAGATGGGAGCAGCAGTAATGATCCTAGTCCTGATCGAAGTTGGCGCCTTGAGGATGAGTGATTTGTACAGAGGGTACAGACTAAAGTAGCCAGAGGTGAAGTCTATTGTCGCTCTCGGTGCGGGTAACCGGCCCTTCTTCACTGCTGCGGGGAGCGTCTCTTGGATTGGTGCCTCTTGCTGCTCGATGGCTTCAAACAGGAGAGGCATGGCGTCCGTCTCCTGCCTGATTGCCATTGGACCCATTTGTATGACCGGCACAATGAATGTGTCGACTTCATCGTCGGCGCGTTCATCTTGAGCCCTCCGCTTCTTTGCAGCCTCGGTGTGGATGCGCCAGCGATCTGTGAACTCTCTTAGTGCCACACCTGCGGTCTCCGCAAAGGCGTACTCCTTGCTTTTCTTGGGGGCAATTGACAGTGAAGCTTCCTCTGTGACGTTGCCGTCCTCGTCCTCCGAGAGCAAGAGATCGCTTCCATCGTCCCAATGTAAGTCATATGGGGCATGATGTGTCAGAGAAGAGCTTGCAGCTGCTGAAGCCTTGAGGTTGTAGCTGAACCGAGACGTGAGCAGAACCAGAGAGTGCAGATAATTACTCAGCAGGCGATGCCGTTGGACATGAACGTAGCGATCTTGCCGATTTGTGAAGTAGTCGTTGGACAGATTGGCTCTGAGGAGGCTCAGAATAGCGTAAGTCAGCCTTCAGTCAATGGCATCAGCTGCCGCGCAGCGGTCACTCACCCACTGATGATGACTTCGTCGTCCCCTCCGTAGATCTTCATATGCTGCAAACCCGCTCCTTCTACTAGTCTCTTGCCAATGACCTTCTCCAGCCACACTGGCAAGCCCGGCGTCCTGTAAAGTCGCACGTCAACCTGATGCGGAAAATCACGGACCAAGGCTGCCAGGAGCGAGGCACCTGAACCATTGATCTTGCCGTTGGCCTCTGTGAGTGGTCCTTCTCGCGTCGACCTCAGAGCGTCAGCGAGAAGCAGAACCTTCAAGTATGGCTTCTTGCGCAGCGCCTGTCGTATGCAGTCGATCTTCGAGGAGGCACGAGGAGCGGTATTTGTCAGCGCTTTCCGGAGAAAGGCGAATACTTGTCTACCGCTCTTTATGCTAGACTCACCAGCTCAGTCTCACCCTTGCCTATGTACAAGCTGGAAAAATATATCCTCTCTTCTGCTCTGCCGATGATGGCGCGTACCTCGTCGTAAAATGCAGCGGGAGTCTGAAGGATCCGAACATCACCCGACCGAGCTTTGAACCTGGGTAAGCTAAGCTTGTGGGCGATGCGCTTGCTGAAGCTGTCCTTGGGAACCCTGGTTACGCCATAGCTCGAGCGAACTTTGCCTCTGATGGGATTCCACGTCGATGTGGGTTGCGCCAGTTGAGGAGCTTTCGGAAGGCAGGCCTGAGCGGAAGCCGTAAAAGTGCGGCAGGAGTGCGTGACAGATTTAGGCTTCCCGCTGACACCAGCGTAGCATCGCCGCACACACGGGGCCCCTACGCCAGTCAGGACAGCCCTAGTCTCGATGAGGATGCCGCCAGTAGCCATCACTGAGCATGGTTGCAGGGGGAAGAAGGGGAAGGTCAGGCCGGGATTAGAGGAATTAGAATACGGACCCGCGAAGGTCTGGAGATCTGCAGGGACCCATCATCGGAAAGCGGAAAGAGAGAGGCAACGCAGCTGGTCAAAGCTCAATCAATGCCTTCGATCAACACTTTCACCATCTCCGTCCAGTAGAGTCCTCCGCCTCCAGCAACGACAAGGTCCCGCCGATGGACGGCTTGCCCTCGTCATCGAAGTTCCCATTATCCTCGCCTCGTCGCAAAGAGAATGCTTCGCAGGCTTTCGACATCGTTCACCGGGCTCTGTCACCTCGCATAGCTGTTCTATCTAGTCCTGATGTCGATGAAATTCTTAGGCCGAATAACTTCGGTGACTTGTCTGACTGCTTGAGGCCCTTCGAAGAGATATTGCAAGGAGGTGAGTTCATTTGTGGCACGGTGGTGGCTCGGATACCCCTCCACTGAATGCGCTTTCCTAAACCACTCCTCTAGTCATTGTACGCACCTCTCAACTGGAGAGCAAGCAGTGCCCCAGCTTTCCTATCCGTTTCGATCCTCTGAGCGCCTTCGCTGTACAACAGAGAGCCTCCATCGATCCAGAGAATGCTACGGCAGGTAGAGACGTCCGACCGGAGGAGACGCTGGATCGGATCAACGCTCACGTTACTGCCAATGCGCGAAAGTGGGAGGCGAAGACCTCTGAGCTGCAAATAGAGGACGAAGGAGACGCTAGGAGGGTAGCCGAGTCTTCGATAGAAGATATCACGCCGTGGTACACGTATGGAAGAGATGCTGTGCTCCGGAGTCGATCCATTAGTCGTCATGAGACCTTCGGCCATCCGGTCTGCAGTGAGTATACGGAAGGTCCGGGCCGAGAGCGCCCCTTGCTGATGCTCAGACTCTCTACCTGGCAGTCCTTCTTGCCGTTTCGTCCCAGTCGCCGGATCCATTGAACGCTCTCGCTTCGCTGTACGCCGCTACACAAGCTCAGAATTGCGATGCCTTTGGCGGCAGACCTTATATGGATCCCAATGTGTTGCGGTATTATGTGCTGATACATGACTGCGCTAAGGGGGCCGATGTGGAGCAGTGAGTAACGAGGTCGGCAAGCGATGCTCCAGGGGTACTTTGTTGATGCTTAAAGATTCTGCCTTCAGATCGAAAGAGATTCTAGAGACGGTCAAGCGTATATATGGTCTCAATTGCTGCATCCTTCCTCTGAATTCTGCTCCCCAGCCACAAGCTGATGGCGAACCTCCGACTTCCACGGCTTGGTCAGAACATCTTCAGCGGCTGAGGGGATCGGGATCCGGCTCTGAGAAGTATCTGGACTCTTGGCCTTCTGGACAGCAAGGGCTACTGCTGTCCGAAGATGATGTCAAGAGGCTGGGCGGACTCGTTCGTGAGATGGTGGCCCAGAGTCTTATCCCGTGGATGGAGAGATGCGTGACACAGTGGAATGATTCAGTGAGTAGCTCCGATGAGATTAATGAGCGCACTCGCTTAGTGGCTCATGATCGTTCGCTTTCATCATACCTTGTAGATAGCCGCTTCGAGGAAGGGCTTGACTGGACGGCTTTTCGGTGCGGGGAAGAAGTTCTTCGGTAGCAGTACAATGTCCAGATCAGGCACCGGCACACCGGAGCGACCGAGCTGGGATGCTCATGGCAGCTTCTACCCATACGCTGCTATTGAAGCGCAGACTCGCCGACTCGCCGACTTTGCATTCATGACAAGAGACTACAAGTTGGCCGCTGCCATGTACGATGTCGGACGGAGAGACTATGCCAATGACAAGGCACATCATCATGCAGCGGGAGCTACAGTGAGTCGTTATCTGTCCGTAGCTTTTCATTCTTGCGGCTCATTCCCACGTCTGCCACTCTGATCCAACAGGAAATGTTCGGTCTATCGCACCTGATGATCATGTTGAGCTCACAATCTCCACCGATAGACGTCGACAGCTATTTGGCTTCGGCTTGTATGCAGTATCGGCTTCCTGTCTCAAAAGCAAGCTCGAACGTTCTTCTACGGCCATTGCGAGCAACCTTGCTGTACTACGAGGTCTACCGAGCGCTCGACTACTATCGGTCTGCCCCAAGTGCCTTGATTCGAGCTGCTCAAGACCCAGGGGCAGATTTGGACGTCATGGGCGCCATGCTGATAGAACAAGCAGCGATTACCGATCTGAGGATCTTTGATCGGCCGGCTTTGCGCAAGATGGCATTACACCTGGTCATGGCAGGACATCGCTATCAGGAATGCGGTGCCAAGCTGCTGAGCCTCAGGTGCTTCAGCGGAGCAAAGTCAATCTACTCCAGGCACACGGCTCTGAAGAAGACTTTCCTTGACGGGGAAGAATCTGGCGACAAAGACAGTGGCGAAAAGGAGAGCTCTGACGAACAGGCCCATGACACCGATATGGAGTCCGAGGGTTGGACGATGGTTCAAGCACACGTTGAGCACGAGCTGGGTCAGCAAGCTCTCAATGAAGGTCAGACTGATCTAGCCATTGAGCACTTCTTGCGCACGATTCGTCCCGTACGAAGCGACTGTGGGGAAGACGCAGCGTCTCTCGAGAATAGAGGGGTGATTCATCAAGGCTACTTGAGTGATCTAGCAGCTGCCTTCAGCTCACTAGGCGAGGGTGCAGGCAAAGGAGACGCTTTAGACTCGCCTTTCGACTTCTTCGATGTTCAGAAATCGCGCTTCGAGCTCGCGGATGAGGCAGCGGAAGTATCGGAGGAATCACTTTGGAAAGACCTAGAGGAGCGATTCAATCTAGCCAGTGGAAGGTCAATGGTAACGGAAGGTGGTAGCGGCAAAGGCTCCCGGGCGAGAGGCTCCTTCACAGCAGGAGGTAAGTTGTGTCGCCGATCAGTCCATCTGCTGCTGAAGGTTTGACTCACACCTTCTTTGCCTGTACGTGTTCTAACAGTCCCGTTCCGCCTGCTTCTGCGGGTCGTCAATCCTCTCTCTACACCTTTGACACTCTCGCAAGTCACTGTTCAAGTGACAAGAGACTCAGAACCTCAAACCTCCGTCACCGGCACGGATATGGAGGTCGACTCGATTCAAGATATAGAGTTGGCGCCACAAGAACAGCGCGATCTTCACGTCACTTGCAAGGCTTCCAGTCTCGGCCAATTCAGAGCTACCAGTATTATTTTTCGCTTGGGAGGCATTGCTCTCTTCTCACAGAGCTTGCACAAGAATGGCCGGCGGCTCAACGAGACGAAAGAGCAGAGGGTAAGCCGCAAAGCCACATACGCACCGGATGAGACTCTTGCTGTCGTCATCGGAGAGCCTTGCCCAATTCTCGAGGCCCACTTGGTCAATTGTCCCACCGCCCTGGGGTTCGGTGAGGAAGTCGACGTCGTCCTCAGGCTCACGAACCGAGGTAATGTCTCAACCAAAAGAGGGGTCCGTATGATGGCCGACCAGCCCGAGATGTGCACTCTTGCGGCAGCATCGGAGCAGCCGGGGCCTCTAGTCACGGTCCCCAACTCTCTGACCCCTCCACAACTCATCACCATCTTGCGGTCCGATGAGGATCTAGAAGCAGGTCAGACGGTCGACAAGACCATGCGGTTACGAGGTGCATTGATAGGAAAGAACATCGTTTTGAGACTTCTCTTCGTCGCCGGCTCCGGTGCGGAGGACCAAGTCAGCCACAAGCTTTCTCAGACTATCGAGGTGTACCCTGTTCTGGATCTCAGCGTGGAGATCAGCTCTGCACCTCAAGGCTTCGCCTGGGACTTAGCCATACAAGCTGCTAATGTACATCCCGATGGCCAGCCCGTCCGTATTGCGGATCTCAAATTCGCCTCGCCTCGCTGGGAAACCCAAGAGACGAACCGCACTTTGTCTTCTGCCGCAGGAGAACCCCTACTGGTGCTTCAGCCTTCGCAGTCAGACCGGGCCCACGTTCCGGTAAGAGAGGCCGCCCTTGAGGATGGTCAACTTGATCCCAGCGCAATGCTGGAGTACACATCACATCACATCGCCGGACTTCTCCGAGGTAGAGACATCGAGCGAAACGCAGTTGCAGGACCCTGCAGTCTACGTTTGAGCTCAACGGTGGGGAGCCCAAGTTCAAGTGCTATGAGTCCTTTCCTACCCATCGTCCGCTCAACGTGGCGTCAAACGCTTCTAAGCCAGGTCTTTCCGACGATCTCTCCCGCTGATCGAGACCGAGTCTTCACCCTGTATATCCCAGACGATCTGGACGTCCTCGTCAATTGGGAGTCTCACGACGGCCAGCACAAGGGTCAAATCTTCCTCTTGGGCCTGACACTAGGGCCGAACCGCGATGTTGTGCGAGACATCGTCTCGTCCCTTGCTGCAGGAGCTGGCGGTAGAAGTCTGTACGAGGAGACTGCTCGTGAAAGGGCCGCTCTGCTGTCCAGCCTGAGTCGCAGCTATCTGGGCACAGAAGACGACCCGCTCTACGTCGACATCGAGGTCAGAGAGACCGACGCCGCCACCCTGGAGACGGTCCCCGTCGTATTCGTCGTGAGGAACATGTCGACATCCCGATCGGCTCGATGCATCATTGATCTGGACAGCTCCGTCGATCCGAGCGCCAGTAGGTCCGGCCATGCTCAGCGACAGCAAGACCCGCAACATCCGGACCGCCTTCTGCACCTCAACACGGCCTCCTGGATCGGACGACTGACGCTACGCAGTCAGACGATCCCGCCTAGAGGCTCAGTGGAGCTGATTGCTCATGCCCGTCGGCCAAAAGTGGGACAAGAGTGCGAGTTGAGCGACTGGAGTATCAAGTCAGAGGTACTGGGTGACAAGGGTCTCGAGGAGGTACTGAAACGGTTCAACAGTGGCAGGCTGAAGAGCGGCAAAGTGGTATGACATAACGATGGGAGACGAGCATAGGGACACAGCATCGAGAGCGACGTTTAGAGGACGAACATGTATCTGTTACGAGCCGCCCTGATTGCCAATCATATCCATCAGACTGCCCCAGTCCACTCCTTCCAGAGCAGCATTGAAGTCTATGCCTCCCATATCTCCTGCACCCTCGCCTCCACTGCCGAATTGATCCATACCCCCACTACCGCCCATGCCGTCCATGCTGAATCCGTTGGGGTCAAATTTGAAGTCCATGTCGTCTCCACCCGTTCCGCTAAATTCGTCTAGCTTAGTACTGTCACCCTGCTCGCCATTTTGCGCCGCTCCAAATCCGCCGTCGTAGTCACCGGTGGCATTTCCACCCGAGGTCTGCACTTGGTCCGATCCCGATCCCGAGGCTTGGCCTTGATCTTGGGTTTGATTTTGGCCCATGAAGTTGGTGAGATCGTCCATCTTGAACAAATCGGACATGTTGCCCATTGACGAAAAGTCAAAGTCGCCTGAACCATTCTTGTTCTGGGTAGAGGAGTCGGAGTTTTGGGAGGTGAGGGCTGCGAGGAGGGTAGCTGGGTCGGGAGTTGGGACGCCGGCTGTTGTTGCTGTTGCGGGAGGTCCATCCGTGCCAGAGCTTGTGCCGCCGGTCTTTTGTCGCTTTGCATCGAGGCTATCGTCCTGAGCACTGGCAGAATCTTCATCCCTCGAGTGCTTACCAGCAGTGCTGGCATTCGAAGCAGACATTGGCTTGACATCGTCATCGTCCGTGAGATCGATCACTCCCGCTCCTCCAGCAGAAGTCGCATCCTTCTTCGCTCCGGCCGCCTTTGCACTCTCCTCCTCAGCAGTCGTCTCTGCAGCCTTCCTTGCAGCAGCAGCTTCATCTTCAGCGGCTTTCTTGAGCCTTTGAGCCTCCTCCTCTGCATCTCGCTTGGCCTTCTCGGCCGCTTCTACCTCTGCACGCTTGGCGTCTTCCTCTGCTTGGAGAGCTTCGCGCTTCTTGGCTCGGGAGAGCTCAATGAGGAGAGCATCTTGGGCTTCGCTCTGGTCGGTGAGAAAGATATACGAAGCGAGGATAAAGTCAGTATCTTAGTGCACGACAGTTCCCGCCAAGTCTGCCGCGAAAGTAAGGACAGCTTCCGCACTCACCACCCATCTGTTCAGCGCCTCTACATCCCTCTGCCACTTCTGAGCTGCAGAGGTTAGATCTGACCACCCCGGAAGCAGACCGAGCTGCTGAGGCGTTGCGGTACCATTGCAAATTTTGCTTCGTAGAAGAGCCTGATACTTGAGGAGTTTGCCCAGTCTGGCAAGGAGGAGATGGAGGCTGGATTGGAGCGAGGCTGCAAGAGGGAGGACTCTGGACGGGGCTGACGAATTAGCCGCCTGGGCTGATGTTGTCGCAGTGACCGCGTTGGTCGCAGCTTCTGGCTTGATCTCTTTGAGCGACATCTCAGACAGACTTCAGCAGTGCGATGATGGTTGGGATGATGGATGGCGTTGCTGCTGGAGAGTAGGGAGTAGCAAGGTCATGGCCAAGGTGTGATGCCTCCGTCTTCCGCACGACTCCGCTCCACTTGGCTTCCCCGCACTGCCGCCTGTCGCCTCCTCCTGCTGCTGCTGCTGCTTCTCCTGACCCTTTGTCCATCTTACTCGACGTCGTCTACTCCTCCCCTTCTCGTCATCTCACGTCTGCGTATCTCATCAACGCCTCGCTCGTCAGCCGCCAGACGACGATGGCCGACGATGGCAGCGACGCGCCTTCTGGCGCAGTCGTGAGCGTACCCCTCGCCATTGCATTAGGGCTCCTGGCCAGCTTCGTCCAGTCCCTCGGTGAGCAAACGGCCAATGCAGCCTGCGGTTTATCCTGCCCACTTTGAGATCCACGGGCTCACTCGCTTCTGTTCCTCTCTCTCTCAAGGTCTGACAATACAGCGCAAATCTCACCTCATAGCTGCCCGACAACCACTGGAATGTCGGCCTGCTGAATGGCGCCAACCTCTGTGGCTAGTGGGCTTTGCCATCTTCATCGTCGCCAACATCGGCGGGACCATTTTCCAGATCGGAGCATTGCCCATAGTCATGCTTGCCCCTCTAGGAGCTGTGAGCTTGCTCTACAATGCCCTGCTAGCGAAGTTCCTTCTGGAGGATGCGCTAGGGTCTACAATGGTAGGAGGTGAGAAAGGAGTCGTCCGAGATGATACCGGTCAATTCACCGCCGAGAGCTGACCTATGCCTCCTTGACCGTTTTGATCACCTCTATAGGCACAGCTCTTATTCTTGTGGGAGCCGTTCTCATCGGATACTTTGGAGCCATTCAAGAGCCGCCTCACAGCCTCGATGAGCTGCTGTCCCTCTTTGGCCGGCCGCCCTTCATCGCCCTGTCCACAATCCTCTTCATGGCCTTTGCCTGCATTCTAGTCATCGCCCATTTAGCTGAATGGCAGCTCCTATTACATCTCAATGCCCCTCCTCCATCACCGACAATACGTTCCTCGAAGAATCATCGAGGCAAGAAGCACTACGCTAGGCTCACTCGGAGGTGGTCTGCACCTACTCTAGCGCCTCTGGACGAGGTCAGCGAGACGACCTCCGGTGTGGCCACCCCTGTGCTGGCCGTGAGAGATCAAGAACGGCTACAGCAGACTCGAGATGAGTCGTTGTTGCAGAGTCTCGCAAGCAAGAGACAGAGTGCAAACGGAGGTGCATCGCGGCCAGGTAGTAATTCGCGGAAAGACTATGGATCCAGGGACGAGCATGAGCCTCGAAAAAGCCGACGCAGCTCTCCGAGAAGGAAGCCGATAGTGGTGCCAGAGCTTGACAAGGAGTCAACAGATGCAGTCAAAAAGACAAAATTGCTCCTTGCTGTTGGCTTTGCGGCCGTCTCGGGGACGCTCTCGGGTCTATGTCTCCTGCTGGCCAAGAGTGGAGTGGAGCTGCTGGTCTTGACGTTTGGACTGGGCAGGAATCAGTTCAACAGGATCGGAAGCTGGGCCCTAGTCGGTATAATGCTCTTGGCGGCTGTAGCGCAGCTCTGGTACCTCAACAAGTCTCTGCGAATGGCAGACCCCACGCTGGTATGCCCCTTGGCCTTTTGCTTCTACAACACCAGCTCGATCGCCCTGGGTGAGCTACTCAAACATGCAATGGCGAGGAATGATAGTGAGCAGATCCGCTGACCAAAGCTTAACACTGATTTTCACAGGTCTTGTCTACTTCAACCAGCTCTCCAGCATCTCTGGCCTCTCACTTTGCCTCGTTGTAGTCGGCATTGTCATCCTCCTCACAGGCGTAATCATCGTGTCTAGCAAACCTCCCTCGGTGGCCGAAGCCGAAGCAGAGATGGCAGAGGGCAGCGGCCTCGATCGACTACTTTCGCCCGTCAACGATCACATCCTCTCTCCGACGTCGGCAGATGCAACCGAGTCCGAGGCTCTCCTAGCCAATGCGGGCGGAATCGCCGGGCCTCATCTTCCTCCTCCCAACCTCACGCTCACACTTCCACCCGCCAGCGATAGTCAGGCCGGGAGAGGAGCGCTCACTGATAGCCCTCCGTCTCTTGGCAGTCCGCTTGGCAGTCCTACATCGCCGGAGAGGCCAAGGAGGAGGAGCAGTCTGAGCAAGCCACGGTCCGCTAGTGCCTCACACCACCATGTGGTCGGGCTAGGTCTACAGCCTGCATTTCATTACGTTGAAGGATCTGGCGATCCTACGCCTCTTTCTCCTTCGAAGACGACCTTGAGCAGCGCGACACAGAGAGGTCTGCCTGGCAGTCCCCGTACACCTTCCACCGTCATAAGTCCCACAGCAAGTAGCGCACGAGATCGCAGGCGACGCTCCTCGGCGCACATGTACAGCACTATCCTCTCGCGAGGTCTGTCCATCGGTCTCTCCCCCGCCTCTCCTGGTTTCCACATTGGACCCTTCTCCCCCGCCGATGAAGAAGAGGAGGAGGCCGAAGCTCGAGCCGAAGCCGAGGCTGAACGGAGGCGGATCTTGGCGGGGGATCTGGAAGGACAGGGAGGGAGGGGAGCGAGAGGTAGGGGTAAAGCTCTGGCGCAGAGGATGGACAGGAGAACGTTGAGCGACGGCTTCCTCGATGGGATGAGGGATAGTGTCCCGCCTGTTGCCCTTGATGGCACGGGCAGCGGGAGTGCTCTAGACGTCTCTTCCCCCGAGCCACAACCGCTGGCCGAGGGATCTTCCACCTTTCCCGTAGCTTCGAGCTCCTCACAGCAGACGCAGCAGCCTCAGTCACAGGACGCACGCACCCTCGCACCAACAGGAGAGCCATCGGCGGCGCCCAGCTCTGCGTCTACTTCGGCCTTCCGCCTCTTTTTGCCATCGGTGGCTCTCGATTCGACAACACTGAGCGAGAGGCTGAGTCGACTCAATCCCCTCGGGCCTACAACGAACTCCTCCTCCTCTGCAGCTGCACCTAGACCAGGAGCGGGATCAAATCCCAGTCTCCCTGGTGGCACCTTTGTCCGAGGTGGTGGTGGTAGAGGGGCCTATTGGCCCTCTTTGACGGGGGGTGTGAGGCAATGGTGGAGTCAAAATGTCAATGGGCGTGAAGAGTTCAGAGAAGGGGAGCGCAGGCGGTTGCTCGACGGTTGAAGGTGATGTCATAATAAGTAGTGTATGTATGTATTTGTAGACCTGCTACGTTAACAAAGTAAAGAAACGACAGTAAAGCATGACTTCTTCCATGTCTCTCCATTGTTGCCTAGTCGAACGGTACGCGCTTGACTGCTCCCCCCACAGATACCCCATTTGCCCTTCGTGCCTTTTCCTTCTCCTCTTCTGCCGCTGCGAATACCGATGGGATGGGAATGCCACAGCAATCGCCCCATCCTGCTGCCTGTCCCTCTCCCACCAATTCTCCCCCACCAGGAGCAGCAGGCCCATGCGGGTGGGAGTGCCCACAAGCGTCAACTCCAGCAGCTCCACCCTCCTCTTCCTCCTCTTCCTCTCCAGGCTTGACAGGTGGGAATTTCAGTAATGACCCGAAGAAGATGTGTTGCGCAATGGGTAGCTTGGAGAGGACTTCTGCCTTGTACATCTTGAGCATCCCTTCATTCACTTTACTCCACGTCTTGACCGAGCTGATATCATCTAGCATGGGGGAGTGCCACCTAAGACTAGCCGTCTTGATCGAATTTATGAATTCGATGCAGGCAAAGTACATGTAGTGCTTGCTGAATTCGCTGGTAATTTCTGCATCATGGATGGACTTGGGACGAAGGTGACGATGTGGGACTAGTTGGGCTGAACCAAAGACAAAGGGAAGGAAGTGGTAGTCGTCCAGACCCCAGACGCCGTGGGAGCCGGCGGGCTCGAGCCAGTAGGTAGATTGGATCTTACGCATGACTTGGATGTAGGACCAGAAGACGCGGAGCACTAGGGCTGGACCATCGCGGGAGAGATCGATGAGACCTACTTTCACGAGGCAGAGACTGAGCAGTGAAAGAGAGTGATGAGTGACATGATCAGTCAGTGTTTGCCTAGAAAGGGAAGCCCAGCTTGCGCTCAATCATACTCACAGCCAGCACAAGAAGTTGAGCTCCATTCCACTACCATAGTCAATCCTCTCTTCATTGCCCCAGCATTCCTGAAAGTATACCGCGACTTCATCAACAGCATCTACGCCTTGCCCTCCGTTACTCTTCATCGCCTTGAGTCCCGGTATCGACTCGTGCAGTGACCTCAGCTGCGCCTTGATCTTCTGGTACAAGTCTCGGAATGCAGGATTTCCAAAGCGAGAGGCTGCATTCTCCACGGCTGGGGTTTCGTTCACCAGGGACGAGATGGTGGAGAGCACGGCAAGGATGGACTTGATCACCTCGCTTTCGTGCACCTCATCTGTGAGCTTCTTGCCCTTGACGCTCTCATTGAGCGCCTGTGTCAGTCCCAGAATCTCACTGAAGGCCTCTGAGTTCTGGAACCTCTTGAGCGAAGCCGGGCTAACGATTCGTTTTGTCGGTGTGGCAAACATGAGCTCTTGAGGGTTGAGAGGCTTGGGTGGTTCGTGGTACGGGAGGGGTGGCTGTGGCTGGGGTGCCGTCTCCTTTGCTGGCGCGGCTGATGATGTTGCAATAGGCGGCGGTGGCGGAGCACGATTAACGTCTGAGACAGTGACAGTCTGAGCTTCCTCGCTGGGCGAAGATGTCGGCATCACATTGCCACCATCGGTCAGTGGTGCCGGGACCGGGGCTGAAGGTGAGGAGGAGGAGGAGGCTGACGCTGACGCTGACGAGGGGCCATCGCTGAGAGCTGCTGAGCGCAGCTTGTCGGCCAGAATGGAGCGCGAAGCTTCGTCTGTTGGCAGACGAGGCATGGCTATGCTGGGCGACATTGTCTATGGGTGAGCTCGATTATCTTGAGGGTTGAGGGAATGGCGGTGAGCTGAGCTTCGTGCGCTTGACCATTGGTACTGACTGACGGAAGGAGCATTGAAGCGTGATGCTGCTGCTGTGCCGCGGCCTGACTCGTGGCGCGGGTGGAGTCGAGTCAGCCCGAGGCCGAGGCGCCGGAATCTGATCACGGATCGTGCGGATTGGATTTCGTGGGATGCTGTCATTCATTTCAATAGTGGCAGAGATACGCTGTGTCCCGCTCTCACCCTTTCCTTTCCATCCACACATCCCATCCCCACCCTACTGGTAGTCACGATGACCTCTTCAGCTACCGCCTCTTCCATCAACTCTCGTCTTGGCCCTGGACAAATCTACTCACAGCCATCGCTCACTGGTGCCGGTCAAAAGGACAATACCATCTTGGTATCTGCTCTGGATGCCTTGAAGCTTCACAAGTCGCCAGTGAGGCTAGAAGACTTCGCACTGACTCATGGGCTGACGAGACTGGTCGAGGACGAGGTACTGAGGGAGAGATTCAAGGGACATCCGAGGGTGGAGTGGAATGCCAAGCTGGATCTGTGGATGTACAAGGTGAGTAGCGCGCACAAGGGAGGGCAGAAGCCCCTCTCACGAGTCTGACAGGCACCTGGCTGATACTGGACCTACTCACGCTTCTCTTCTAGCCTGAACACGATCTGCGCTCCCCTCGCGACCTGATCGCCCTTCTGGAGAAGCGGTACACCTCGGAGACTTCGCGCTGCGCAGGGATGAGGCTGGCTGAGCTTCGGGAGTCCTACCCACTCGCGAAGGAGGCCGTCGAAGACTTTGCAAAGACAGAACCAAAACAGGAGCGGGAAGTCTTGGTCCTCAGAGGTAAAGATCAGTCTGCAAAGATGGTCTTTTGGAACGAGTTCCGTGGAGAACAGGCAAAGGGCCCGGATGATGGTGAGTGAGGTGATGCTTGGGGTAGGGCGGGCAAGCGGAGGCCGACCATCTTTGCTGAGCCATTGCCTCTGAATACTCCTGCATCTTGCTTTTTTAGAGTTCCGAGAACTGTGGCACCAGCAGAAGGTCCCCGACGCAGTGGATCTCGCTCGCTCTCTGGAAGCAGGTAAGTCATAGACTGGTCCTCCCTGGATGTCGGTGCTGGCTGAGATACTGACATCTCGCCTCTCGTCGTGTCTCCCCTCCAGACGGTCTGACTTCGGCAAACCTCATTGCATCCACGGCCACTCACTCCGGCGCAGCCAATCGCGGTGGCAAGCGTGGCGGACGAGGAGGCAAGAAGGGGGACAGCAGGGGCAGGAAGGTCCGCATCCAGAACACACATCTGGAGGGCGTGGATCTGTCCAAGGACTACACTGCTCAATGAGAAAGAGCGAGGGCCTAAAACTTGTATATATGTATATTCACACTCGCCACCTTGTAATACCAACATCGTCACCTCGTCGTCTGTGACTTGTGCTTCTGCGGGTGTCTTGCCTTTGCTCGTTTGCGGCTAGACTACAACGCGTCGACCGCAAAGTGGCCCGTGCTCCTCTCAAGAATCTGGAAGCGTGGTGAGAAATGTTCGTTCGTACCCCTTTGACTTCGTGGCAGCAACGAGGATCACCTGGACCATCGACAGCAGCATACATCCACTGCTTCGATATCAGCCATCCCACCACTCACCATGTCGCCGTCTGTCGAGGTGTCTGCCGATATCAGACGCGCAGCTGCCGATGCAGACGCGAACAGCGATGGCGAAGACTGCGACACGATTCTCATTCCTCCCAAACAGGTCGAGCAGAGGTCCACAACTCAGTCTGACGCTACGTCTCTGAAGATTTACTCTCCTCCTACTCGAAGCCAAGAAGCGCTCAAGGCACTCTATGTCGAATGTCTCAAGCATTCCCTCCCCCTCCTCTCCGCCCAGATCCTCCGCCAGCTACGCCAAGACCTCATGGGTCTGGATCGCATCAAGTCCCTTGTACGACGATGTCTCACCCCAGAGGAGATCAAGTATGAACTTGCCGAAGAAGATGTCCTCACTTTTCTCATAAAGCAAGAGATCGTCAATGAGATCAAAGCGACCGCCCTTGGCTATGCTACCGCCCAAGTCGTCGTGCAGCTGCGAGCAGTGCACAAGGGTGACAAGGGAGCTGCTGTCCAAGAAGAGGAGACCGCGAAGGAAAGATACACATCGACACTTGAGATCCTCAAGTCTCGTCCTCTTGCTGCACCGTTCATACCAGGCAAGGAGCCATTTCGCTACACGCCTCTCCATGCCTTTGTGCAGGAGGAAAAGGAGAACGGTTGCCTAGTGGAGGACCTAGCTTGGGAAGACCATGGCGCCAAGTCTCATCACAAGTGGGACTACAGGTTCAAAAAGAGTCTGGACGTACTCAACAAGACATTCAACGCGGCTACCGACAAGGTAGACTTTCACAGCCTCACTGCAACGCCTCTGCTCCTCGTCCAGTCAGTCCCTCCCGCGACTCTGGCCCAAGTTGTCGAAGAGACACTGGCTGCTCACCCCACATTGGAGCTGAGCTCTGTCATCAGCCTGCCTCCTGTAGGCCAGGGAGACGTGCCTTCGAGTTCAAGTGACGACGAAGATCATCCACGAAAGGGCAAGATGGACCTGGACCGCCACGACGTCATCAAGGACGATCTCTTTGAATTGGCAGCTCTAGGTCATAAAGTCTCCAGCATGGTCTCGTCTCAACTTCAGCGCGTCGTCGAGCAGGCAGATGCGGCTGGAGATTGGCCAGTCCTCGAGGCGGCTGCGAATGGACTGCTCAACGCCGGATCTGTCAGTGCTGATTATGCTCTGAAGTGGGGCAAGGCCTTGAAAGAGCAGAAGAAGTGTGTAGGCCGTGAGACAGGCGCTGGACGTATTGCCGCTTTGGTAAAGCTGACACTGCCTTCATCCTCTGATCCCCTGCAGAAATGGTGAAGCCGAACGCGCTTACACCCTCGCGCTCACACTCTTGACCTCTGGCACCTCCGCAAGTGGCCTAGCGACCACTAAAAGGGGTGGAAGCGGTCTCGCTTCATCTCCCCACAAAGACAATTTGGCTGTCTCTCCCACTGGCGATCCTTCCGTCTCCCCGACGGCACAGTCTCTGCGAGAACTTCATGAGGCCACCCTCGCCAAAGCTCGTGCCCAAGGCGAAACCGACTCTTCCCAAGGCTCTCCACCCAAGGAAAAATACAAGTGGCACCCTTCGCACATGCACAAGAAGCCCAATGCCCCTCCGCAGACAGGAGCCAATACTGTCCCGCTTGGCGCCGCGCTCCCTTCTGAGGGTCGCCGCTTGAAGGGCGCCCAGCAAAAGGCAGCACGAGAGGCCCTCCTCGGGCGAGGGCAGGTGCGACGCTCACTTGCGCAGAGTATCCGCGTCCCTGCCCTGGATTCAAGCATGGGGGAGTTCCCTCCTCTGGGCTCTGAACAGACTGCCAGTGCCAGCACGGAGAAGCAGAACGAGGAGCGATCATTCGCCGAGGAGGCTAGGAGGGTCAAGGCGAACCTTATCAGACTCGCGAGGGCGGACTTGCAGGCCGTCGTCGACTATGTAGAGCGAGGCGCTGGCGCTGGTGTAGGTGTCGGCGGAGGCGGAGGCGGAAGCGGAGGCAATGGAACGGGGAAGAAGTACGTACCTGGATCTGCTGCTGCTGCACAGGCCGCTTCTTCTTCCTCTCCAGCTCGACCTGGAAGATTCGGAGAAGGCACTACTGCTCCTATTACTACTGATGCAGACGCAGACGCAGACGCAGATGCAGAGAAGCTCATGGCCATCGAGGAGCTGCTGGCGCTTGCTAGTCTTTGAGAAGTCCCCACTGCTTTACGCTCCCCTCCTGAGGAAATCAACCTCTCAATTGGGACAAGAGGGCGAACAGAGATGACGATACCACGAACAGCACGACCGCACAAGTAAGACCATTCAAGTCATTTGTCAGATACTTACCAAGAAAGAAAGGGCAGAGAGATACCCAGTCACCCAAGTCACCCGAATTGAATAGCAGATGTGTAGAACCCCACTCAGACGTGACCCTGTCACCAATACCCGCCAAAGCCACTTCCACGACTCGCTCTGCCCCGATTGCTCCTGTAAAATCTTTCTCCTTTTTTTTCTTCTTGCCAACAATAATGTCACCATCAATCAATGAGTCACAGACAGAATCGCCGCGGAGTCTACCAGGTTGGGCTCCTAATTCTAGGCTGATGAGACGAGATGAGATGAGATGACTATATTGCTCAGAGTGCCAAAGTGAGAGTTTGCGGAAATCCGAGAAGGCACAGAGAGTTGCAGTCGTACTCTAACCAAGAGACAAGGATCGTGACTTGCTCATCGTCACCTTCTCATCTAAGCTTTCTTACTTCTGCTACACCTCCTTGCCCTCTGTTCACTTCTCCTTCTCCTCCTCCCCCTTTCTCTAAGTCCACTTCTGGATCACAACCGAGCTAACCAGCCCCGCCTCCTTGAGCGTCTTCCCCTCCTCCGTAAGGGGCTTGGGCGGGAAGGACGCCTGCAGGACATAGGAGCGGGCCGCCATGCCGGGCTGCGAAGCATTGATGTACGACCTCAGATCTGCGACGGTGTGCGTGTGGTTGAATCGGCCCACCAGCCTGGAGCCGTCGGCGAGGCGGATTTGCACCTGTGTCGTGGGCTGAGAGTCGTCGATTTGGAAATTGGCGGGGGTGACTGCACCTGCGCCTGCGCCTGCGCCAGAAGGAGCAGCAGAAGAAGTCGAAGCGGTACCGCTCCCACTTGCAGATGATGAACCGGCCAATGCTGGTGCTGGGCTTCCCAACCGGTTGCCCTGACCGCCAAAAGGCTTGGGTGGCTCGCGCTCAATGGCCGCATCGGCTAGCTGTGCCGAGTACTTCTCTTGCATACGATGGGCGACTCGTATCTCCACTCGTTGACCAAACTTGAGATCGAAGAGAGCCAGGGGAGCGCGCTCTGACCTGATGGCATCCAGCAGGGGCTGCGTGGCTGGGTCATCGTAGCGGTGTAGAGGTCCGCGCTCGATGTTGAAGCCGTCTTGCCAGAAGGTGAGGTGACGAATCGCGATAGGCTCCTCCTCTTCGTCTTCGTCGTCGTCCTCGTCTGTAGGACCGAAACCTCCGGGTATTCCACCTGAGCGAGTGGAGCGAGAGGGTGTGCTGCCTGATGCTAGACTTGCTGGTGCTTCTTCGTCGGGGCCACCGATAGTTCTTCCTCGACCACCGAAGCTGGGAGGAGTAGCTGCACCCGCCTGAGCACTTCCTTCGTCTTCTTCCTGCCCACGGCGAGCGCCTTGAGCAGCCTGTCTCAGGATTTCCCGAACGGCGTCTGAATGTCCTCCCTCGTCTCGGCGGAAGTCTGGATTCTGTACGCTCAATCCAGATCGCTCTCCACCAGTGAAGAGATTTGCTGGACCTCTCTCATCGTCTCCCTCGTCTTCGGCTTCTTGGCGATTGAGATCACCAAGCGTGGCAATGCCGCCTCGACCACCCCCGGCGCTGAAGCCTCCTCCTCTAGAACGAGCGCTTGAGCCGGTAGCTGCTCTGGAGCCCCATCCCTCGGGCAACGGCTCGGCTGCACCACCTCCGAGCGTCCTGGGTCCAGCCGAAGGAGCGGAGGCTGCTGGAGCTGTTGACACGGGGCCTGCGCTGCTGGAAGTTGCTACCACGGTAGGGGGAGCCAAGATGTGACGCGCAAGGGTGAGCTTCCCTGCCTCAATGTTAGTATAGCGGCCGACAAGTACTCACCCTGAGCGCCTTCTTGAGCCTCTGCCGATGTACCCTCTGCTCCTCCACTGTCGTAAAATGCCTGTACAGCAGCACTGACGTCGCCTTTGGAAGAGTCCAGAAAGAACCTGGGTGTGGTAAGAAGTATGAGTAAGATGTCTGGCGCTTGCTACTCGAGTTGCTCGGAGTGCAGACTCACCTGGCCCTGTCATCCGAGGCTCCAGTGATGGAAGTGAACCTGGCAATGTCTTCGTCTGCCATGATGTGAAGTGATTGGTATTAATGGCGAGGTGGTAAGTGATGTCCAAGGGAATTGGGCCTTGACGCACGACCTTGGAGCTTCGTACTCGCCTGTCCGACATTGACGCTTCCTTGGTGGAGGGCCGGCCCCTCGGGAAGCGCGCGTCCGGAGCCGAGTCGAGTCGAGTCGAGTCTCACCCCCCGCTCGCCTGGTTGCCTGCCTCGCCCGAGACCTTCGTCCCGCTCAGGGTTGCTACTGATCATCGTCGTGCCTCACCATCTCCCTCTCCGTCTCGTGTCGCACTCTTCTTTCCCTCCGCCACACCTTGTATCACCATGGCTCCTCCTCCCAAGCACCCCACTGAACCAGAGCCCGTGCAATTCACCGAGAAGTCTCCCCTCGGCGATGGAATGACCGCTGCAGCAGGCTCGGCCGGTTTCGGTACCCTCGTATCGGCGATTCAGAACAGCACCAGCAACCACAAGGCCGGAGGATTGGGAGTGTTCACCAGGACAGGGAGCACAATTGCTTTGTTCAGTGGGTATTTGCAGGGGCTGTTGTAGCCTGCAAAGTCGTCGCAGATTGCGGACGGGACTCGCTGGTAACGGATATCGGTGCTGATTTCAAATCTACGCCCTCCTACGCCATATTCCCCTTTTCCTTGCCCCGCTCCTTCGCAGCGGCTGTTGGAGGTGTTTTCTCATTCACACAAGCCGCCGTGTCAAATGCTAGGCACACTGACGACCCTCTCAATGGAGCAGCAGGAGGATGTGCAGCAGGTTTCGTCGTAGGTGCACGAGGTGAGTTGCAATTGAGGAGTAAGGAAAGACTGCAGCTGCTGTCCCTCAGGCCAGCTTAGGGAGGCACATGAGGCTGGAGATCAGAGGACATCAGCCGCGATGAACATCTGCCGCGAAGGGCATTGCTGATCAGACTTGACCACTTCCCGCAACAGCCGGTTCTATCCCCATGATGTTCGGCTCCTGCCTGGCTCTCGGCGCACTCGTCGGCACATTTGAAGCAGCTGGTCACTCTCTCCGCGGCGCATACCCTCACGCATCTCCATTGACTGCCGGCTCGGCACATGTAGAGGGTCATTTGGAGGAGGGCGCAGGCACGGTTGAGCGAGGGTGGAGGGAAGAGAGAGAGAGGAGGCGGGAGAGGTTCTTCAAGGTGAGTAGGAGTTGTGCAGCGTAGACCCTGGTGAAGATATGACTGACACGTGCCGTACATGTTACAACGATTCTTCAGCCGAGGAAGGATACCGCTACTGAGGAGTAGCTTGTCACGAGTGCCCAACAGCGCCTACCAAATACATAGCTTCTCATCCGATACTGTAGCGACAGCGTGACGGAGAGTGTCACACCGGTCATTGCATGGGGGAAATGAGACAACTCCTGCCCCTTGACAAGTCATCACAGAGACGCGAACATGGCAGAGCTGTGCAGCAGGCGACGATCAAGCGACGAAAGTGCTGCCTCCGCGAAAAAACTTCAAAAGGTGGACACTAAATCACTGACCATTCGGACCACAGGTGTCTACACTCTCTCCATCTCTTGCTCTCCTCCACAGATTGTCATGTCAAGAGTACCAAGTCGGCGTAGGCCAAGCCTCCTCGCTAGGGGCATGCAGCGCCCATCTGCCCACCTCGGCCTTTCTATGAGCAAGCGGATCGTGCAGCAAATGGGTCCTAAGATCTCTGAAGGCAAGGTCGAACCCGTACTTGCCACTGACACTGCGAGCTCCCTGGTACTCGTACACCTTGGTCACCACCTCTAGTCCGAAATCGCCCGCATTGCTCTTAGCAGCTGCGACGCGCACAGCGAGATGAGCACGCTGCTCTGCCGTGATCGCCTCACGTGGCGAAGCGTGAAGTAGAGCTGAGGCTCGATCGACAACGGCGTCGATTTGGGCTTCAGAAGCCCAGAGACGAGCTTGCAGCGTGCCGTAGCCTTCCTGAATGTAGAATTCGTCGGTGCCGCGGGCTACGGGCGTGGGTTGGTAGGGCCAGCCGCGCGTGTTGGATTTGGTGTAGGCTAGACCACGGGCAAGGGCGCCTTGGGCTATACCGAGGTAGAAGGAAGTGAAGACGAGCTAGGGAGGCAGGGAAAGCAATTGGGTCAGTATTACGCTCAAGGATCGAGAATGTCGAGGAGAAGCAGGGGAGGACTCACTTGAATCGCAGGCAAGATCAAGGTATTGAAAGGTCCAAGAGCTCGAAATTGCCCATCGACGTAGCCCAGAGCGTCGGCAACGTCGACTTCAACGTCAGTGATGGTAATACCTCCAGACTGTGTTGCCCTCATGCCCAAGGTATCGACCCACTCGTCGCCATACACAATGCCCTTATCGCTCGAGAGGACTGGGGCGAAGATGTGTGTCCCATCGGGCAGAGCTCCCTCCAATATGGTCACATCCGATATTTTACTTCCAGTCGAAAAAGTCTTCTTGCCATTGAAGACGAGCTTGCTAGGATCCCCCTGCTTGGGCACTGCCTGCAGATCGGCATCTCGAGGATTGACCGCTCCGCCAAGAAAGTACTTGTTCTGTGTGAGCCAAGCTCGAATTCGTGCGTCTTGCTCGGGAAGACCGACGAATACGGAGGTCCAGAACCAGATGTAGTGGTACCCGAGAAGTTGACCTAGCGAGCCTTCTCCCTGAGCAATGATCCGCACTACGCGGTAGGCTACAGACCAGGTCTGCCCTGCCCCGCCTGCCTCTTTAGGGCCAAGGAGAGTGACCAGCCCTGCATCCTTCAGGAGCTGCACTTGACGGTGAGGAACAACATTACCCCGATCTCGAATGTGGGCGTCCTGGGCGAGTAGGTCACTGACTTCTTTTGCGCGAGTGTAAAATTCTTCGGGAGTGGAAGGATCGGAACTGTAGGTGGGGTAGGCTACCAGCTGTGGGTCTGCCTGGATGCGAGAGGCATTGCCCGCTTTGGTCGATGAAGGGCCATGGAAAGGTGCAGGAACATGCTCAGAGCTAGCGACTGGTGCCATGATGGAACTCAAAGTGGTAAAAGTACTACCTTGGCAGAAGAAGTTGATGTCTGCAGAACGAGTATAGCGAGTGATTTTGTACCTCTGCCAAGACGGGGGTCACGAGGTCTCGTACCGTCACTCTCTCTGCCTCCATGGCGCCATTGAGTCTGCCCATGATCTTGCCTTTGTTCCTCTGCCGCCTTGCACGGTCCTGCGTCTGGTCCTGTGAGCTTTCAGCTTCCTGTACATTAGGGCCTTTCACTAAGTCGTCAATGTCTGTGCACGCCAAAAGCGTCTTTAGCGGTGCGCCTTGCGTGATCGGTGATTAAGCGGGCACCGACCACCCTGACTGACTGACTGACTGACTCGGCCCCGCCACTCTACCAGAGACCGGCAACGTGCGTGCGGGGCAGTGACTCCGCTCGTGCTTGACTCGGTAGATAGATAAGTCGATGTCGTGCTGAGGGGGAACCATGACAACACCACTACTCGACTCGCCCGGCCGAAGTGTTCCGCTGAACAGGGAGAAGATGAAGAAGAAAAAGCTTTCAAGGGAGCGCACGGACGCAGAGACGACGAGGAGGAGGTGATGAGCGACCGGAAGTGAAGGATGTCGTATCTCGATCAACGGGCCACTGACAGGGGGTGATTCGAGCGAGATGTGAAGCCTCTGACTCTTCCTTGACAAAGTACATCTCATTCGAAGCATGGCAGCTACAAAGTCGTACCCTTTGACAGGCAGTCTCTCTATGCCATCCTCATCCATCCCGCAATGGCCTGCTTGGCTACTGCCCTCGGCCGAAGATGTCTCCTGGGGTTGGGAGCACGACCCACAGCCCTCTTCCAAGCAGGTATCACCCAGCCTCAAAGAAGGAGACGGTCAAACTTCACCACATCCTCAGACAGATGAGTCGAGGAGCACAGGCTCCACCACGCCCGAGCTGGGCGCTTCCTCATCATCATCCCGGTCCTCCTTGTCGTCCCTGGCAGACGAACGAGAGTGGAACCGCTCCACGCCAGCAGCCAGTCAGTCAGCCCTGCTCATCCGCTCTCACTCGCAAGGTTGGGCACGCTGCTTTGAGCTGCACCCCGACTGGCCCTCTCCGAGGCTCTCAGCACCAGATGAGGTCTTGGTGAGAAATCTTACCATGGGTCTCAACCCGGTAGACTGGAAGAGCCTGGCTTACAGATTCGGCATTGAGCGCTTCCCCTGGGTCTTGGGAAGGGATGTGTGTGGTGTGGTAGAGAGTGTGGGAGAGGCTGTGGAGAATGTGAAAGTCGGCGATAGAGTGCGTAGAGGTGGAATGTGCAGGAGCTGTACCTCCTCAACGCTGACACTCTAGCTGACGCCTCCTCCCTCCAGGTCTGGACCTGCTCCGACTCTCGCGATATCCGTGCTGGAGCATACCAAGCCAAATCAGTACACAAGGCCTTCACACTTGGCAAAATTCCCGATCGAATCTCGGATGACGATGCAGCTACCATTGGCACTGGGCTGGTCACCGCGGCTGTTGCACTTTACTGGTTCTTTGGCATTGAACGGGCACGGGAAACAGGTGGTGGACGTCTGAGAAAGGTAGAAGAGGCCGACAAGCCGGTAAGGCGGGATCAAGATGGCGATACTGTGCTACCGAGCCCTTCTGCTCTGCGTATGAGCAGGAGTGCAGCGCATGTCTCTCCTACGCTTGCGCCCAGTCGTCATACCCGCTGGCTGCTCATCTTCGGTGGTGGCGCAGTCACCGGGCTGTACGCTCTACAGCTAGCCCACCTCTCTGCAAGCAACGTCAAAGTCCTCTGCGTCGCCTCTCCCTCTAATTTTGCCTACCTACAGTCTTTGGGTGCGGATGCTTGCATCGACAGGTTCCTCTCCTCTGAGGCCATCCTACATAGTGTGAGGGACATTACAGGTCAAGAAGGAGTGGTGGATTGGGCATTGGACTGTGTGGGGAGCTCAACGGCTGCGCTTTGTCAGGAGATACTCAGCACCTCTCGCCGAGCACTAGGAGAGGGAGAAGGTCAAGAAGAAGCAGGCCAGCTCATCTGTCTCGCCGGGAACCCAAAGCGACCTCGCGAAGAGGAAGAGGTCGAGAAGTCGAGGGCTGCTGAACCTGCTGCACCACGAGCCATTACCATTCACCGCATCTCCTTCTCCACGACATACTACTCCTCGCAACCCTTTACCTCCCAGCTCCTGCAAGACGTGCACGACCTCCTCGCCTGTGGCTCTCTGAGAACAGTCCAGCCTTTGATCATTCAGGATGGACTTGCAGGAGTGAGAAAGGGATTGGAGATGCTGCGTGATGGAGAGTGTCCGAGGACGAGGAAGCTGGTGGTGAGGATGGAGGAGACGCCAAAGGATCTAGAGGTGACGGTTTTGGGGCAGAAGGAGGAGTTGGGATGGAATGGTTGTGTGTAATCGAGAGGTCATCGAATGCAGGGGTACGTTGCCAGCATCGTCGTCGTTAATCGTATCATTTCGTTCGTTGAGCTATGTACAGGGGGCTGACGTCGAGATTGTCAAGGGTATATACGGCGGGGAATGGAGTGAAAGCAGCCTAGCTGACTCATGTGACTAAGAGGTCCCCAAGCTGTGGTAAAGACGGATGGATGGTACCTGACGTGAGCTGAGCGACCTTGCCTCCATCTGCAGCAGCCCTATACTCACCTCGTGCTGCCATGCAAGCCCATGCCTCGTCGCACTCCTCTCCCCAATCGATCTGCCCTTGCTACCCCTCCTCCTGACCATCAGGAGAATCCCCGCCCCCACCCCGCCCGTCAAGCTCAGCATTGTCTCTACCCAATCCGAATCCACCAGATCCCCAGTCGAGCTTGTCCCTGTAGCAGCGAAGCCGAAGTCGAAGTCGAAATTGCCATGTGGGGGGACAGAGAGGATGCCATCTGCCCTGACGTATCTGGATAGGACGACGAGTATTCCGATGAGGAAGACGAGGGCGTGGAAGAGGGGGTGGTTCACGGGACAGGCCATGCTGGGTGGCGATGACGATGGGCTCGATTGGGTGAAGTGAGGGAGTCTCCAATTCCGGAGCTGGGTGATTGCTGATCGATGTCGGTGTAGGCTAGCTGGCTAGCTGGCTAGCTGAGCTATCTGATGCCGATGGGTAGGTCCTTCTACGCAAGAGCCGTGCTTGTAGTCAGCCGTTGCGGACGGTGATGCGAGGAGATGAGGTGTGCTGCGATGTGCACGATGAGGACCGGATTGCGGCAAGTAATTGGTGTGCTCTAGCTGAGGGTAGGCAGTTCTAGACCATCGAGGGGCGTCAGGTGGCGGACGTCCTTCGCGGATGGCTGGCTGGCTGGTGAGCAATGGCAATTCGGTCACTGGTTCGCTTAGACTACAAGAAACGCCCTGCACGGCCGTCCCAATTGCCGTGCCCGTGCCCCCCACGAGGCGGGGGTTGAACTCGAGACGAGTGCAACGGATCGGAATGAAATCCATGTACTTCCGGTCGTTGCCCTGAGGCAATGGGCGCGGGTGACCCCCCATGAGTAGTAGCAACCACATGAGGATATACTGTTTAGATGCCCATCGGCGAATCCTCCGTAGAAGGGCGGCCAACACTGCTCAGGTGCCGTTGCCGTTGCCGTCTGGCTCTGACGCTTCTTCGAGGGAGATTCGTTTGCTGCTGCGCCGCAATCACCAGCTTGTGTGATCTGCATTGCCGTTGCGTTCGGGCAGAGTCGGGTGTTGTTTGTGTGTGATCGTTGAGCGTGTGAATCAATATCTATTCTTCGTACTCGGCGCACAAATCCCGTCGCATTGTGGCAGCAACGGCGGATGTAGCGAGGATGAGATGTTGAGGGCGAAGGCGGCAGACGAGAGGAGAATGAGCTTTGGCAAAACAAGAGCCACGCAGGATCGACTTCGGAGCTAGAGAACTGTGAAGAAGGACAAGAGTACACTTCTCCCTGACAAAGTGAGAAGCAATTCGGGAGCTAGAAATGGGGAGAGAGCATGGCGGCACGATGACACTTATAGACATCACAGACTCGACCACGCTAGAGGTTCAGTACCCATCGACTGCCCAGGTTCTCACATTCATCGTGCAAGTGTCGCCAACCCCACAACATCTACCATGCCATCCACGCTCGAAGAAGCAGACGTGAGTTCTCCGTCGCCATTCTACTACAATGTCCCCTCGCCCACCCCTCCACCTACGACTGTCACTCTCGCGCTTACACACTCGACGCATTGCGGCATCTGTACCTTGCTCTCGCAGCAGATGAGCAAGGATTTTGACACTCTCGATAGCCTAACCGAGGAAGAAGACGAAGATGACGACGACGACATGAGATACAGAGTCATGCCTGACTTGGTCGGCAGCATCAGCACACCTTCCTCTTCTACCTCCTCCTCTCAGCCTCGCACCTCGATGAAAGACGGAGGAAGGGCGAAGCCAAAGCTGCGAAGAAAGTTTGAGGAGACGGGTCCACCTACACCTTCAAAGAAGATCAAAGGTCGACAGCCTGCCTCAGCAGCTGTAAGTACATCACTCAGACCTCGACGGTTTCTGCAGAGATGAGAACTGACCTTCATCCCTCCTTCACCCGCCCTGCTCTACTATCGACAAGGATTTTGGAGACGAGCAGTGGCGAGACCTCCATGCAGCCGTCCAGCAGATCGCTCTTGAGAACATGGCACGACTTTACGAGCTAGCTCCATCCCTGGTATGTCGTCTCACACTCAATCCGGATACCTCTTCGCCCCTCCTTCCTCATCCATAGGAGCTCCTCTACCTTCTCGCCTCTCACAGGACCCCTGGCGACCCAAGGGACGTCTCAACGAAAAGGTTCGCCAATTCTTCCGTCATGCCAGAGGTGCCTCTCCAGGCAGCATGAGCTTCACGAGCGTCGAGCTCTCACCCACTTCGTCACAGAGTACCTCTCAAGGATCAACACAGCCAACATCATCTCAGGATAGCGCAATTACTACTGGCAGCACAATGGTCAGCACTAGTACTGGAGGCAGAGATTCAGAGATGACGACGGCCACCGATACGGATGAGGATACGCCTACCTCTTCACCCAAGACGCCCACCTCTGCCGCCTCTTCGCAGACGTTTCACTATCCAGTCAAGCAGCCTCACCATTTCGCTCCTCATCAGCGGCAGCAGCAGCGACAGCAGCAGCAGCAACAGGCACGCTTCTCACAGGTCGGGACCAGTCTCCACTTGCCTCACCCAAGCTTCCAGCCACTTTCTCAATTCGGATCCACCTCTAGCTTGTCGACCTCTTCCATCCTCACGGCAATGAGACCCTGCACGGAGCCTGGAGCTAGAAAGCGTCGTCTGAGCGAGTTACCCACGCCTGCTACTCGTGCTGCTCCAACTCCAGCTTATGGACCAGGATCAGGCCTTGGACTTGGACTTGGACTGGGACTGGGACTGGGTCTCTACACCAATGGAAACGGTGGTGGAAATGGGACTGCGAGTAGTGGAGGACGAATGTACGATGGTGGAATGGGCGCGTGGCGACATGTTGGTCTGGGAGCTGGTGGAGCTAGGGCTTCCGTAGCTGCTGGAGTGTCTGCTAGGGCTTCAGGAGGTGGTGGCACTTCAGAGTCAGGAGGAGGTGGAGCAGCGACCGTGACGGCAGTGGGAGGAAGAGAGAGGAAGGGTCATCGTGAGCATTCAAGGACCCAGGGATCTGGAAGGGGATACGGAGCGTGAGGGAAGTAGCTAGAGGAGATGGGGAGAGAGTAAGCGTCACCATTGGTATACCCCGAAAGGTCAAGAAAGACTCCTTCTCACCTCTCTTCCTCCATCATTACACACTCTCTTCTTGCTTGAAAAAGTCAGTCAGCCAGCCACCTGAAGTAGTCTCAGCACCACATGCCACCTCAGGGCCATGCCATTTCATGCCAATTTCATCATCACCATCAAATCGCCTGATTCTGCTCCTCCTCCCCCCCCCTCCACTCCACTCTTGCACGTTCACACCTTGAATCTTTTGGGCTTTACTGTTATGTGATTCTCAGCCAATTGACGCATGAGGTCCTCTCAAGTCGCCAAGGGACCCTTGGGTAGAGGTAGAGAAAAGAAGTAGAACAAAGAATGAGGTTGTACACGTGTGCGAGGATAAAGGCAAGGGAAAAGGGGCAGGGAGAAGCCAAACCCAGATTCCAGAACCCCCACCTCTGGGAGAGGAACGCAGCGCCAACAAGGGACGCACGAGACGAGACAGAGGAGGGAACCAAGACTGACCACGGACCGAATGTAGGAATGCGGTTTTGGAGTGGACGGAGAATCCTCTATCTGTACGACTTCTGCCTGCGTGCACGAGCTCCCTTTCCACCGAACTTCTTTGGCTCCATTCGTCGGGGGTCGGCAATCAGCAGTGTTCGGTCGTAGCTGATGAAGGACTGGCGCAGCTCCAGAGCAGAGGCAGCGTCGTAGTACTTGGCGTAGTAGGCGACGAGGGCCTTGGCAATGGCTTGACGGATGGCGTAGACCTGGGAAGTGTGACCACCACCGTTGACTCGGACTCGGATGTCGACAGTGCTGAGGTGAGAGGTGCATGGGAAAGAGGCAGATGGATGAGCAAGGGTTCGCCTGACAGTACCTTGCTTGCCTAGTCGTCCTGCAAATAGCGTCCGTTCCTCTGTGACTGCACTTTCTCCGTTTCCGCGTATATGCCTATTCCACTGCCTCGTCCCTCCAATGCCATCACGTGGACTCATTCGCTGCGCTCTGATACTCACGAGAACTTGTCCTCGCCGACGACGAGGATGGGCTCGTAGACCTTCCAGCGCAGAATCTGGGGCTCGACCAGAGAGATGGGCTGGCCGTTGACACGGAGCAGACCCTTGCCCTCCTTTGCGTAGGCTACGGCGGTGGCCGTCTTCTTCTTACCGAAGGTGGATACGGATTGAGGAGCCGACATGCTGGTGAGTAGGGAAGAGGGCAGGTGAGGAAGGTCAGCAAGACTATCCATTGTTGCTGCGTGAGGGCGTTAGGGCAAGAGCGGCACATCCCTAGGCCCAGATTCCTAAGTGTGAGCCCACAGCCATTCCACTAGCTAGGTTTCAGCTGCTGCGACCTCTCATTGCATCCCTCTGCAGAAGTCTCGCCTAGGTGATTGGGCTAACCCAGCGGCTGTAGAAGATCCTCCTGCAAAGGGGCATCCTTCAGGACCTTCGCGCCCCGCCGTGCAATCCTTCCTGTCTCTGTTCCACCGTCCCCGTTTTCTCATCATGCGAACGGTCTCTGCTGATCTCCTCTGTACTGCTCGCCGTCTTTTGACGAGGGGCGATGTACGTGGTGTCGCGGGACGAGCTTCTTCCTGGGCGGAAGGATGTGCTGCCTCTCGCGCCAAAGACCCAGCAGATGTTGGAGGAGGGCTGTCCTTTGCGTAGGCCGTTCGGGAGGGACGAGTGTGATTGATGTGGATGCTTACCTTGCTATGAGTCGGGTGTGAGGAGGATGACGAGGATGAGATGGTGTACTGGTGAGAAGACTTGGTCAAATTCCAGAAGACGAGGCAGAGGTGGGGCTGCGCCTGGCTGGGACTTGGCCTGGCTGGCTGCCTGCCTGTGGCCCCGAGGCTGCTGCTGCCCGTCGCCCGCCTGCCTCCCTGGACCGCGCGCGTGCCGCTGCCTTCGATTTTGTCCATTTCCATCTCCGCTCCCAGACCAGACGGGGCAGAGGAAGACGCAGAGACGCAGCCATGGGCCACGGCCAGGGGCACGCACACCCGCACTCAGGTCAGGCAGCCACTCAGAACGTCTTCCACTCATCCTTCTACACATTCCCTTTCTCACACCTCACCACCCTCAACCTCGACACATCACACATCATGTCTTCTCAGATCTCCAAGAAGAGGAAGGTAAGCATCCAGCCGTAGCTATGGGTGCAGACACTTTGGCATACGCAGCGCAGGGGTCGGAATCTCCAGAGGAATCAGTGCGGGATGAGGATCGAGGATGGTTAGGCAAAGGGGTCAGATGGACCGTCACGACACTGCTCGTTGGATCTGGGCATGAGAGAATCAACTTGGAAAGACAGCCAACTCAATTCGGGGAGGTCATTGTATAGCCGATAGACGATGGTCAGCAGGGTCTTTATAGGTGCCACTGCACCCCCATGAAGATCCACATACGAGGAAACAGCAATCTGACAAACACACGCCTTTGCTACCCACTCCCACAGTTCGTAGCTGACGGAGTCTTCGCTGCCGAGCTCAACGAGTTCTTCACCCGAGAGCTCTCCGAGGAGGGATACTCTGGCTGTGAGGTCCGTGTCACCCACGCCCGAACTGAGATCATCATCCGAGCCACCCACACCCAGGATGTTCTCGGTGACAAGGGTCGCCGAATCCGTGAGCTGACTGCTCTGGTTCAGAAGCGTTTCCGTTTCCCCGAGGGATCCCTCGAGCTCTACGCCGAGAAGGTCCAGAACCGTGGTCTGCACGCCGTTGCCCAGTGCGAGTCTCTCCGCTACAAGCTCCTCGGTGGTCTGGCCGTCCGACGTGCCGCCTACGGTGTTCTGCGATTTGTCATGGAGGCTGGTGCCAAGGGTTGCGAGGTCATCATCTCGGGTAAGCTGCGTGCTGCCCGTGCCAAGACCATGAAGTTCACCGACGGTTTCATGATTCACTCTGGTCAACCGGTGCGAGACTTCGTCGACGAGGCCGTGCGCCACGTCATGATGAAGCAGGGTGTTCTGGGTATCAAGGTCAAGATCATGTCCGGCTGGGACCCCACTGGACAGGCCGGCAAGCCCTTCCCTCTGCCCGACAACGTCACCATCCTCGAGCCCAAGGAGGAGGCCCCCATCACCGCCCCCGTCTCCGAGTCTCGCCAGGCCCCTGCTGCTGAGGTTGCCCCTACTCAGGGCTACACTGGCCAGGCTGATGCTTCGGCTCAGGAGGGTGAGGCTGCCCCCGCTGCCGCTTACTAGATTAAGCTGCCTCTTGGGGGATTGACTCGACAGTACTAGGCCATCACTCTACGTCTCGGCATTCCTCCCCACTATCTCCAATGGTCCAAAGTACTCGTCTGCGTCTCCTCTGCTCCCCTTGTGTTCGCTTCATTGTACTCTTGTCTCTCACATCCTACAAAAATGGCAATTGCTTCATTGCGTCTGACTGCATGTGAATTTGGCGGCTCGGTGTCTCTGCTGTGCTATGCTGCGCCTGAATGGAGGGTGGTGCCGCGGACCCATTGGTGCGGAATCGCATTGTCTTCAAGGGAAGGGGAAGATGCTGTTCTCGTCATCACTGCGTCGTATGTACCAATGCGATTTCATGATTCTGACGATGCAATCGCTTACTTGGGCACGATGGAGTGAGCTGTACCGCAGTGTGAATGCGGAACGGAAGGAGTGGGTTTCGGCCGACCGGGCAGCCCGGGCTCCGCCTAGTGGTGCAGAGGGTCCGCCCCCCGCGTGTGGTCGCTTGGCTGCACGCGCAACAGCTGGCCCTCAGTCCTTCTCGCTCTTGGGCCTGGCTGCCGCTCCTCGCCGTCCTCCCCGCCTGCCCTTTCACCGCACCACCATCTCACACTCTCCCAGACTACCTACTCCCCTCCCATCCCCCCCCCTTTTACCCCCTCATCTACATCCAAGAGGGATCCATTTGCCAAGAGCCACCTTCGGTCTCTACATCTCCCCAACTCCCCCGCTCGTTCATTGCGACTGAACCCATACTTTCAAAGGCCAGCATCAAAGGGAATCGCTGCGCCTAAATCTACCTACGAAAAAAAAGAAAGAAGGCATCTTTAAAAAAGGACTTCCTCCTTTCTTCTCTTTCTCTCTTCTCTCTTCTATCCTCCTCTCGAGTGATCCATTACAATGGCATACAACTCGAAGAACCCTTTCGCCCTCCTTGGTGGTGAGTGTCACAAGACTTTGGGTGCAGCCAGACAGCCGGAGCGCTACTGTCCCCGGGCGCAGGTGATGAGAAGCCGGCAGATCGAGGTACCAAGGGTCGACTCTCTGCAGCGGCCTGCCTCAGCTCCTTCGCACGGTTAGATGCCAGAACAAGCTCATGCTGAACATCCGTCACTTCCTCCACTTGCTCTTCCCATCTCATAGACGAGGACGGACCAGCCCCCGCTGCTGCCAAGCCCACCTCTGCCGCTGCCGCCCCCGCTGCTGCTGCTGCACCGGCTAGGAACGTCCCCGGATCTGGACGAGGAGCACCCCGTGGTGGTGCCGCCGCCGCTGGTGGCCGTGGTGGAGCTCGAAGGAACGTCGAGGGTGGAGCTGCTGCCGGTGGTGAGGAGGGACAACAGAACCGCGATGTAAGGGGTGAGTAGCTTGGCCATGGAATTGAAGTCGTCAATACCAAGAGTAGAATCGTGGCCCACTCTATGGGATGCGGGGATTGTCGTTAGCGGTCAGCGTTGCGCATTAGCAGGCTTGGCCTGATCCACGTTACGGGCAGGATGCATGGCAACCCCTCATGGTGGGCTGCCTGACTGCGCCCACGAAGAGGCAGACCTTCGGCATCTCGAGATCCATACGTATTGACTCAATCCCTCACGTCCTACCCTACAATCTCCCACAGAACGCAAGCCCCGAGCTGAGGGCGAGCGAGGCCGAGGACGTGGCCGTGGAGGCCGCGGTGGTCGTGGTCGCCAATTTGACCGACACTCCGCTACTGGCCGAGTGTGAGTAGACACATTTGACACAGGAAACAGCGGATGCATGAGGTGCAGCTGCTCATATTCTGCCCTTCACTCTTTACTTTCCTCACAGTGACTCCGAGAAGGCAGTCGAGGCTGGCTGGGGTGGAGCTGACGGCCAGCGTGAGCTCAAGGCCGAGGAGGACGCCGTCACCGATGCCAAGGCCGAGAAGACTGAGGCCAACGGTACCAGCACCCCTGCTGAGGCTACCGAGACCGCCGCTGAGGGTGCTGCTGCCCCCGCTGCCATCCCCGAAGAGGAGGAGGACAACACCAAGACCTACGAGGAGTACCTCGCCGAGTACACTGCTCAGAAGGCCAAGCTCTCTGCCGTCGGCAAGGGCGCCGGTCCCCGTACCGTGTCAGACTCAAAGGAGTGGGAAGGCTTCGGCAAGCCCGTCGTCAAGTCCGCTGGCGGTCAAGACGACTTCTACATCGTCGCCGGCGGCAACAAGTCTGCTGCTCAGCAGCAGCGTGCTCAACGTGAGCGCAAGGAGAAGCAAGTGCTGGAGATTGAGCAGACCTTCAACACCCCACCTGTCCAGCGATCTGGTGGACGAGGAGGACGAGGTGGTGCCCGTGGTGACTTTGGTGGCAGGGGACGGGGAGAGGGCCGTGGCCGTGGTGGACGTGGAGGTGCTAGGGGCCGTGGCGGTGCTGCTGGTGCTTCCCGCGGCGGTGCTGGTGCCAACGTCAACCTGGACGACCAAAGCGCCTTCCCAAGCCTGTCGTAAAGACACTCGCTCCACTCACTCACTTTAGCTCGGCTTCTCAAAAACGTTTCCCATCCCGCACATCCACATCGCTTCCCAGTTTTTCCCAGCTTCCCAAGGTTCAGAGAGAGAGAAGAGAGAGAGAGAGAAGGGAGGAAGTTGAGTCAGGAAGGCCGCTGTGCGAATAGTTGGGGGGTGGGGGTTGGGGGGAGCTCAAGAAGGGAGAGACAGACATTCTTTTCTTATCCAGTAACTTTTTTTCCCCGAAAAGAGAGAGAGGGGGGGAGGGGGAGGGGGAGGGGGAAAGTCATCTACCTACCTGCCTGCCTACCTGCCTACGTATCCATCTGCCTCTCTACGTATCTTGCCTACTTACTTAACCAACTTTCCAAGAAGAAGAACCAAAAAAGAAAGAAGACCTAATTTGCACTTGACTTTTTCTTTCTTCTCTCCTCTTTCTTGTCTCTCTCGAGAGTAAGAGAGTAAGAGTAAGGGTAAGGGTAAGGGTAAGTAAGCAAAGCAAAGCAAGCAAAGGGGGTGTACAGAAGGTCTTTGCAAAGGAGGGGATGGAGACATGTTGTGACTTGATAGGACAGATGAGACCAGGAGAGACGATGTTCTTCTGGTTGAAGAGTCTGCTCTTGGTTTTGTTTTTTGGGTTTGGAGTGAGTGATGAGCACAGGGATGAGCAGTGAGTATAGGGATGATGAATTGGGAAGAGGGAAGAGGGTGAGAAGAAGGAGAAGGAGAAGGGAAAGGGGGGAGAAGGACGTTGCGTTGCGTTGCGTGGTTCAAGGAGAGATGGAGAGGCAAAGCAGCTTTTGATTGTCGGCGGGCATCCGAAGTGAGTGAATAGTCCGAAGTGAAATGAAAGGAAAGGGTAGATGCTCCTAAGTTTTGGGGGAGTGACCACTCTGTATCGCTCCGCTATTTTCATGAAGAGGGTGTGACATTCAAGCAAGGTACATTGCGACACCTGCACTCATGTTCGATCCGTTAACAGACCCGACTCAATGCCGCGACCAGTTCATCAACGACCTCCTTGGACGCCTCTACCTTCCCTACACCCACACCCACACCCTCTCCCATTCCCCCTCCAGCAACACCAATCACATCATCCAGCACCTCCCGCTTCTGCGTCTCGCTTAGCCCGAGCGCATACGCTCCCACAAGGACGTCTCCATCGATGAACCCTACAGGCTCGGCGGTGCGGTGGTCGGTACGGAGGGTGCGGTATTCGCGTGCGGAGATTTCGCCCAGAGGAGCGAGAGAGCTGGAGGCGGACGAGGAGGGGGCGCTGAGGTATTCTTGGAGATTGCGTTCTACCTGCGAGAGGACCTGACTGGCGGATTCGTCTAGTGTGGAAATGATTCCTAGTGCACCAGACGATGTGCAAAAGACCAGACGGGGGTCGATGGGTGGTGCGGCCGCCCCTGCCGCAGTGGTCGTCGTCGATGCTGCACTGCCCGAACCCGTAGCTGTGCCAGTGGTGGCCTTAGCGACCAGTGATCCCTCTCTGAAGCGGTTGATAAGATCACCATAGTGCCAGGCTCCTCTCCTCTCCATGATGTGACTCCACTCTCCCTCGACTTCATCGTCCACATTCAGCACGGGAGGATCATTCGAGCTACCCAAGGCCGCACTGCCCTCCCCCCTCTCGGCACGCTCCCGACGCTTCTCCGCCTCGCGCTCGATTCGTCGCTTCGTCTCTGGAGCTAGCGTGGCGCGTTGTGCCGTAAAGAGGTTGAAGCTGATGTCGGCTCCGATGAAGGTCTGTGACTTGGAGTCTAATGAGGAGCACGCCGTTGTCCAGAAGGGATCGCAGTCGCGGGCAATTTCGCTCAGGGCACCCGTAGCAGCGTCAACGCGAAGCACGCAGAGAGAGCGCAGACCGTCACCGACGAGGAAGCGCTGTGGCTCGTCGGCTATGGGGGAGAGGGTGCAGGCGATGAAGGCACATCCCCATCTGGAGTGCTGACGAAGTCGCATCTGCGGTTCCCTAGAGTCGACCTCCATTGCGCCACCACCACTTGAGGCTTGCAGATCTTCGAGCGAGTAGCTGATTACTTCTGAGTTGATGGCAGCCACCAGCCTATTGCCCAGAAGCGAAGTTACCGCGTAGACATTGCCAGATACTTGCTTCTCGAAGGCTTGCACGAGCTGCATGTTCACCGCTTCGTCCTTGTCGTCTGCCCCACCGCTGGGGTCCTTGAGGGCGAAGCCGATCAGCCTTCCTGAATAGACCTCGCTCTCATAAGGGTCGACAAAGCCTGTTCCGGCGACCAAGTACTCTTCACCGTCGACCTGCATCATGCCGATACATCCAGCACGCTCTCGAGGCTCTAGGTCTATAGAGCTCAGTGGCTCACAGGTGACACTGTCAAAAAGGATGACTTTGGACGGCCTAGACTCTCTCGTCGAGTTGCCTTCTGGCCTGAAGGGGGTAGTGACAACGGCGAAGTAGCGATGGTAGCCTCTATCATCTCTGCCCAATCCGGCAATCGCCGTTGGATTGTCAAGACCCAGATGTGTTTTGCTGATCTCTAGCTTGCCAATCTCCTTGATGGACGTGAGCTGAATGCGATCCGGCAGAGCCAAGGCGAGCGTGGGCTCAGCACCTGGGATGCTGATGGGAACAGCGGCCATGACAGACGGGTAGCTGACAGCAGAGAAGATCAATCGGCGCTTCTCCGCCCAAATCACAGTTGGCGTCTCTCCGTTGATCGCAAGGACGGCTCGTCTCCCCTGTGTGGTAGTAAACGGCAGTAACCGGATCGGCTGGAGACCAAAAGCGGAACTCTTCCTGTCAAAGACACCAATGGACTTTGAGATCGAATCTGCTGTAGGCAACGCGAGAGCGCACGCAACGACCGCTCCAGAAGCAAGACCAATGAGGAGGTACAGCTGCTTTTGTGAAGCATCGCCGTCATCTTCGTCGAAGGAATGCACCAGAAGACTTCGAGGGAGAGAGCCGAAGTCTCCCTCTTCTTCTTCCATCGAGCTGGGTGTGAGATCTTCCAAGCCCGGCGCACTCAACAGTCGGACGGAATTGGTCTTCCATTGCCCAACAGCAGCGATGCCGTGCGCAAGACTGACAGCCGAGACCTCCCCTGCAAGGGAAGCGCTCGCCGTCAATGCAATACCTTCTCCCTGAATGGTCAGAAGAGCAACATGTCCACCTTTGAGAGCCAGCAGGACCTGAGAAGAGGCCGGGTCAAAGCTTGCCACGATGATCTTTGTGTTGCCGACTACCGAGCCTTCCATTTGCGACGGCGACCAAGTTGACGTCACTCCACTAGGCGAAACGACGGACACGGCGTCCTCGGTCACCCGAGCCCATATGCCTGACCCCAGGCTTGCGGCCTCGATAGTCTTGACTGAGAGATCGAGACCCGTAGAATCGCTCACGTCTATCACGCCCTCGGCTCCTAAGCCGAGAACTTGTGTATGCTCTGCAAAGCCGCATACGATGCCCACGCATGTCCCCAGATCAACGCTCCAGAGCTTGCGAATGTCAGACACGCCTAGTGAGCCCAACTCCTCCATGCTCACTCCGTTCTTGACGACAGCGATCGCTCCATCGGGACCACTTCCGCAAGCAGCGATGATTCTTGCTTGAGTGCCACCAGAAGGAGCATTGGCGTCACCGTCAATGAAAAAGTCAAGGAGTGGAGCCAAAGATGGGAAGGTCATGATGGAACGCATCGCAACTGTTGTAGAGCTGGACAAATCGGCATCGAACTTGTTTTGAGCAAGTGCTTGGGAGTGCGCTAGAGCGGTCGAGATACTTGGTCCAGCACTTGTTGATAGCTTGCGCTGGGAAGACGACTTGATGGGCGATACGGGAGGACTGACCATTTCAACATCGTCAACGGTGTCGTTCGATGCGTCATTTTGAGCGCCACTAGACTCCGATAGAAGCTGAACGATGGACGAGTCGCCGCTGGCACTAGCAGCATGAACGTAGCCTTCTCCAAGATACGTGAGAGAGCCGGGACCGGATGTTCGAGGCGTAACGCCAATCTTGGTTGCTTTCATAGACCTTGGGCGCCAGGACTCACTCTTGTCTTGACGGCTTAGAGAGATCTCTAGCATGTTCAAGGAGCCAGCCATCGTAGCAAACAGAACGCTGAGAGTCGCTCTTCCACCTGTCTGGTTGGGCACCACTGCCTCATCGCCTTCTTTGACGATCTCTGCTGATGTAATTTGTACCGGACGTGGGAGAACGAGACGTAGCATCTTGCTCCTCGTGTCAGAAGGCGCATTGGACAGAGTGTCCAAAGGCTCCGGCTGAGCCCCTGCCGCAATGGAGATGGAGCTCTTCTTCGCCGAACTTCTGCGCCTTTTGCCGTGCTCGTTGGCTTGAGAAGAGGGAGAATGTGCCACGATGGCCGTGTCCGGCGAAGTCGAGAGAGCTGAGCCACTGCCAGAGCTAGGGAGCGGTGGGATGCCCTTGGCAGAACTCTGACTAGCTCGACGCTCTCCTGGCGAAGTGACGCTTGCTTTCCTTCGCTTACCTCGGGCCGTGGATGGACTCTCTTGACCCGCTTCCTGGCCCTCACTCGCCCCTTGCGGTGCTGGTGGTGGTACGATCAGAACGGAGGTCTCACTCCAGACAATGACGCCGCCACCAGCGCTCGCGGGGAGCGAAGTGATGAGGTGAGCCCCCAAAGCGTCGGCGAAGGGCAGTGGGACGTGCGAGCGGCCCAATGCTGATTTGGCCAGCTTCTGCTCTCGAGCTCTAATTTCTTCTGGCGTAAACGTCTTGCCTTTAGCTTGAGGCCCATTGTTCTTCGCCGACTGACTGCCGCTGCCACTGGCTTCGGCACCAGAGGTACCAGTCTTGAATTCCTCGATCAAAGGTGGCACCTTGCGATCAGGACCGCCCCATGGTAGAGGTACTAGGTCATGCTTGGCTTCGTCAATGGAGTGGAAGGACAGCACCGGTAGGCACTGCGAGCCCAGACCTGGCAAGCTGGAAGGCGTCGAAGAGATAGAAAGCAGCGCAATGGTGAGATCTTCGCTCTGAGGACGATCAATGGGTGCGAGTGACAGAATGGTGGGATGCGGTAGCCTGAAAAGGGGAATCGCAGACTATCATCAGCAGGAGTAGAGATCTCGATAAAGGCTCCTGTACATACCTTGCCGAGAATACCTTTGACGCATATTCCGACTGCTGCTCTGCTTCGACTTCTGCAGTCGGCAATACTCGCAAGATGCCAGAATGGGTGTGCGCTACCACTGCCTGCCGGCCACCGTTACTGACAGTCCACACTCCCAGTCCTAGCTCGGCAGGCAGCCTAGCCATCTCATCGAGGAGTATTGTGGCATTGCAGACGATGTTGAATGCTGCATCTTGCCCAGCTGAAGCGTGTGGATGAGCTTCGAGGACCAAAAGGCGGGGCTGATGATGGTCTGTGAGTATTGCCAGTCGCTCCCGACCGTGCGCTGTGAAGGGGGAGACTGCGAGGATGCGAGCATTGACATCGACGTGTGCGACCTTTCCCAGAGGCTCCTGGGTTGCCCGACGGCTACCCTCTGCAGAGGGAAGGAGGAGGAAGTCGAGGGAGCTGTGCTTTACGATGCATAGGGACGGGTGCTCAGCGTCGAGGAAGGTGGGGAGGACGGCGGACTGAAGCTGCGTGGAAGGCTTGTGGAGATGGGTGACGACTTGCATCGTGGGCAGATGAAGCCGGTCAAGGCGAGCACAGAGAGGCTGCTGAGGAGTAGGAACCTACTCTCGGGAGACTCTTCGTACACTGTATGCTCTTGGTGAAGGGGTATGGCCCAAGAGGGATGGTAAGGTGCTTGGGAAAGTAGCTGGGTATGACATGAGGTGATTGATTCCTGCCATCTGATCCATGCTCGGACCGATTCAGGCTCCGCCCAGCCGCCTGTGCCAATTTACTCGAACACCCATTCACGACGCGTCCTCACCGCTCCAGGCCTTACTGCTGCTTCACCCCCAAAGGTCACACCACGAAGCTGCTTATCTAGTCATGGCAATGCACACGACTCTCGGTCTCAACGGTCATCGACCGCAGACTTCTGCTTGCAGTTTGTTGGCGCTTGACGTGAAGTCTGTCGACTGGTTCGATCGCGGCTGCTTACGCCCGCACTGCATCTCCACACCTCCACACGCCTCGCCAGAGTGGGAAGAAGGCGCACCTCGCGTACAACCTTCTCATCGAAGGGGGTCACGCTCCCACTTGTTCGAGCACATCTCACCATATCGCAATCTCATACAAAACCTTGAACAGAATGCCGACAACTCGCAAGCAGCAGCAGAAGCTTCAGGTCGACAAGAGTGCCGACGGCCCCAGTCTCTCTACCAGTACCAGCTCGACCACCGCCACTAAGCGAAAGCAGGACGACGAACCCAAAGGCAACGGCGACAGCAAGCAGGCCGAGGAGACCCCACAGGACGTAAAAGCAGCCAAAGGTAATGCGCCAACAGAGTCAAATGGCCACAGCGCTGAGAAAGAGGACGGTCCGCCTCCGGCTAAAGCCGCGAAAGTAGAGGACGACGCTGAGAAGAAGCAGAAGGAAGAGGATGTTCCGGCCTCGACTGATCAGAGTAAAGCTGCTGAGAGTAAGCCGGACACAGAGCAGGTCAGCAGCACAGAGAAGAAGCTTGACGGCAAGGATACAGACACCTCGGGGTCTGGCGAGGATGTCAAGTGGGACATCGTGGAGCGAGGGCAGTGAGTACACATCACAAGGTCGAAGTATCCTTCAGCTCAGCTCTCCTGACCCCTCTTTTGCTCTGCAGTATCTACTTCTTCTACAGGCCCAAGGTTCAACCCGCTCAAACTGCCGATGCGAGCGACGAGCCAGCTGCCAAGTGCATCGACGACACCCAAAACTTCCATCTTCTTCTGTTGCCCCGCGCCTCGGACTCTTCCACTGCTCCTGCCAAAAGCAACCCTCCTGAGGGTGTAGAGAACAAGTCAGAGCAAACTGGAGAAGTGGCTCGACAGGGCGGTATTGGCGCGCGCTTGATCAGATTGGGTAAGAAGCGCCTGCCAGAGCCCAATGCGGCAATCAAGCAAGGAGATACCCCGGGAGGTATAGGAGGCGATTCCAGCGAAGCGTGAGTGCACATACGTGAGACTCCGGTCCGCTGACTTGTGACTCAGAGCTGACCTCATTGACCATTCGATGTACAGTATCTGGGCAGTAGTCTCCGACGTGAAGCCCTCTTTCGACTCGCTCAAGGCAGGACTTGCCGAGAACCGCTATTCCACCAAGACAGCTGGTGACAGGGTAGTTCAGGCCGCTCGCCCAGTGGGTCGTGGCTGGTATGTGATCTCAGTCTCGCAGACAGAGCCACCATCTTCGCGACAGGTGCGCCTTTCGTACGCGCTCAGCCATCCTCATGACGATAAGGATTTCGGCGATGTGCAAACGGAGCTGGGCTTGCACAAGGAGAGCAGCGTCTTGCTCCAGATGAGGAACCCTACCTTGCCGGCTACTGGAGCTGGCGCCCCTCCCGCTGGACTAGATCCCTCCTCTCGCGCACAGCTGAGCGATGGCGAGCTCCAGGAGACCTTTGGTGGCAATGCCGAATCGAAGGGTACCAATTACGCTCGACCCGAGAATCTGGACCTGCTGGACCGAGCCGGCGTCGAGCTGCTGATGATCAAGAAGCGAGAGCAGGAGGCCGAGGAAGCCGTGGCTGTTGGAGATACTCATCAGAAGACGCTTGAGAAGCTAGCATGTGAGTCTACATTTCGCACGTGTGAAAGAGAATCAGAGCTGACCGTCTATCGCTTCTGCGTGGGACTGCTGCAGCACAAGATGCTAGCTCGCTGTCAAACAATGACGTGTTGAAGGAGCTGGGCATCGAAGGCCAGAATCCTCCCGATGCTCTCGATGGCGATTGGTTCTAGGTGATGCTCTGGCATGAAGATGGACGCCTCGTGGGGAGTGTGGCAGACAAGTCAAAATTCCGTTCTTCCGAGCCCGATGTCGGAAATTGGCTGATCCGTCCGCGGCTGGGAAATGTCATTGCCATCTACTCTTTCCACCTTGTTGTTTGCCTTGCTTCTGCCTAATTCCTCTACCATCACCTCCGACTCTGTCGTTGGTGTACCGCTCGTCCCTCTACGGGGAGTGATGGCTCCCTCTTCCTCGTCCTCTGCCTCGCCTCACCTCCCAGCCAAGGCCCACCCAGCTCCAGTCGTCATCTCCCGCTCTGCATCCCCTCGTCCCCAGAGCATCCACGGCCCCTCTCTCGCAGCTCCTAACTTCCTAGCCACGCTATCTCCACGCAAGTCAGCAGCTCTCACCGAGACCTCGAAAAGTCTCGCGCTGGCTGAGGCGTCCAGCTCGAGCTCCACTTCTAGTACCCCGCTAGCCTCTCCTAGCATCTCGGCTGAGGATGGATCCAAATTCTCTCTAGGCGGCAGCAGGCTGATAGAGGAGGCGGAGGCTGCCAATGAGACTTTGCAAGGCCCGAAAAGGGAGGAGAGGCCAGCAAAGCTCAGTCTGAGACTTGGGTCTGCCATGGATACCACTCTTGGCCCGGTGGAGACAACAGAAGCGCAACAGAGTGATCGTCCACTCGATGTGAAGGTCATCGTCGCGAATGGGGCGGATGAGCCAAGCCAAATGGAGGCCAAAGGAATCGGGAGCTCAGAGAGGACAAGCCCTTCTCATGGTCCTGAAGTGCAGATCGAAGTAACGCGCCCTAGTGAGGAGGGGATTATTGGCAGTACCAAAGACGATGCAGCGAACTCCCCGGAACAGTCCAAGGAGACAGAGACGGAAGAAGCCAAGGGGTCAGCCTGGAGCAGCTGGACTTCCCGGGCTGCCAGTGGTTCTCTGTCCTTCTTCAAGCAAAGTACAAGTACTGCTGCAGGATGGGGTAGCACTCTTACGACGAATCCCTTTCGCGGTTCGGGCAAAGATCGAGAGCCTGCTACTACGAGTCAGGCCGAAGCGGGCCCGTCTCGCCCACGATCCATCGTGGAGAGCGACGACGACGATGACGCTGCTCTGGCTAAATCAGCTGCTGATACTTTACGGATAGGAGCAAAGAATGAAGAAAAGAGGAGAGCCGCTCAGACGCGGTTACAGCAGAAGAGGGACAAGGCCAAGGTGGTAAGCGACAAGCGAACTGGAGGTAGCGAAAGAGGCAGGCAGGTCGAGGGGAGTCTCCTACCTTCTCGCCTTGTAGCGGAGGTGGACTCTGTGCCCGAATCAAGGAGCTCATCGCCAACCATCAGAGGGCTGAATACGTTTGACTACGTCGAAGAGCTGCCTGGAGCCTGTGATCCCCCAACTGGCGAGACGCTACCAGAGAGGAGATACTTCATTTTGACGCAAGCCGGAAAGCCTGTGTTCCTGTCCCATTTGGCGGCCCGGAGGCTAGAGAGAGAAGACGCAGCAAGGGCTCGGCTTAAAGCTCTGCGACAAGCAGAGAGGGATCGAGCTCAGCAAAGGGCAGACCTACCGAAAGGCAGCGAAGTCCGTACCGAGAAGCTAGCTCAAATGGACGAGGAGGACAACGAGGCTCGCGCCCAAGAAGAGGCCGCTCGAAAGAAAGACGAAGTCGCATCAGACGAGGATGAAGAGGACAGCGCTGTGCAAGTCGGCGTACTTCAAGCCCTCATCTCCAACTACTTCGACAAGGGCCTGGCAGTACTCGAGAGCAAATCTATCGAGATTCTTCAGCTGCCCAAGTCCTCGAGCCGAGTCGTCTTTCTGATGCGAGGGCCTCTCTATCTCGCCGTTACGTCTACCTGGTCTGACGGCGGTCAGATCTATTCCGACTCTGCGACAGTTTTGAAAGCTCATCTCGAGATTCTGCATGCCGGACTGATCTCCCTTATATCAGAGTCTCAGCTGAAAGGACTTTTCGCCCGTGGTCATAATTTTGACCTGAGAAGGATGCTCGAAGGTACAGACGGTATCCTCTCCTCGTTGGTCGCCAGATGTCAAGTCGACTTTGGTCTCATCTTGGGCGCTGGTGGTGGCGGAGGCATCTGCTTGAGACCGACTAGACTGGACCTTAAGCTCAGAGAAGATCTGGGAAGCTGTCTGAGCCTCGAAAGGTGGGAGAACCGTCCGCTCAGCAGAGTGCTAGCGGGAGACAGTGGGCGATCCAGCCCTCTCAATGTTCCGGACAGCCCCAATGGTGAGCACTCTCGGTCTGATTTCCTCAAGGCCGACTTGGACCCTTCGAAGCTCAGAATGGAATTCAAGATCCCTCCGCGACCCAAGGATCTGCTATATATTCTACTTATCACTGCAGATGGGCAGCTCATCACGATGCTCAGGCCCAGGAGACTGTCAGCCTATCCGCTGGACCTTCATTTGTTGATGAATACCATTGTCGGTATGAGCCGACGGACACAGCGCGAGCCAGGGACGGTCAATTGGATCCCGATCTGTCTTCCGAGATTTGCACCCCAGGGAATGGTCCAGGCTCACATCTCTTGGCTGCACGGTGATCCACACCAGCACGAGAAGAGGGCCGATCGTCAAGAGGAGGAAGATGGCTCTTCTGAAACAGCAAAGGACAGCAAGCGTAAGGCAGAATGCGCCCTTGTCATTGTGACTGCCGATCGAGAGAGCTTCGATGAGATCGGGATCTGGAGAGACGGTGTGGTCAAGGCTCTGAGTCTGCCGCCTTCACCTTTGGCCTCCCTCTCTCATTCTTTGACGCAAGCTCCCATTTCGCCAGATTCTCTTCGTCTTCCAGGGCTGCGACACTTTGTCCTCAAGAAGAAGGACGACCTGCAAATTGTATGGTCTGAATGGATTGAGCCGTATGCAGGAGACAGCCTAGAGGCTGTTCTTGCGCGGGATAGAGTGAGAAAGACGTATGCTCGAGCTAGAGAGTTGAGCATTCTTGGCGCGAGAATGGGTAAAAGCGGCAAGAAGACGAGGAAAGGCAAGGAGACTCTTTCTGCCAGTGAAGCTGCCAAGCGCAACAGAAAATCAACGACAGAGGAGAAGCAGCCAACTACAACGCCAGACGGTGAGACTGGTGCTGACCGGGAGGTCAGAGGCGCAGAGACGAAGGATGTACCAGCAGCCGAAGATGCTGAAGAAAACTCTTCTACGACCTCTACTTCAACGCCCAAAGACAGCGCATCGGTAGCAGAAGAGGCCTCGCCCGCGACTATACCCAGTGCCCTCTTACCGCAAGCGAACATCACCTCGCACTACTTCCGCACACCGCACGAAGCCTTTTACATCGAGGTTCCTCCCGCGCCCACTACGAGCCATCTGACTGGTCCTTTGGTGGTAGATCCAGACTCGGCCTCTCCCTACGAGGTGTACCTTACTTTGAGCTCTAATGTTCCGCCGGCTACGGCTAGGAAGATTGCCAGGCAGGTGGTGAGGTGGGGATTGGGTAGTGGGGCTGGTGCGGGAGGTGATGCAGTTGCGGTTGCGGGAGAGAGGTGGAGGCTGTTTGTGAGCGGGAGGGGCATGGTCTTCTAGAGGCGGCGAGAGGCGGCATTAATTCCAGACAGCCGAGGATGCGAAGAGATGCTATATCATATAGCAATGACCAATGTAGAGAAGCTCAGACGGAGCCATCCCTGTCCAATATTACTTGTATATCCCTGCCAACGTGCGTGGTTGGCGTCTGTGGCTGCGCGTCTGGCGGAGCAAAGTGAAGTGGCTCGATCGCGAAATCAGCGGAGGCAAGAGTTGCCATATTTCCCTTGCCTCTTCGTACTGCCATCACATCCTCACCTACTGCTCACCTACTACTGTCTCTACACAGAACTCGCTGCGGCTCAGGGCATCGTCGTGCTTTGCGTAGAGGCCACTCGTCTCTACAAGAAAGCCTCTGCTGCAAGCCGCCCCGTCTGTCTCTATCCCCTGCACAACCTTACATCGATGGCGGGCTCAGCGCCGAGGACGGCCTCGAGGGCTTCCTCGACCATGTCCATCGTAATTGTACTCTTCGCCTTGACCGCCTCAGCGATTGCAGCAGAAACAGCTACCTCATCATCGAAAGCAGCCTCGCCAAGCGCATCACCTCCTCCTGCACCCCCATCTCCAGCGGAGGAGCAAGAGAGGGATTCCTCCCTGGCCCTCTTCCTAGTCCTCTTCCTGCTCATCTTCTCCTTCTTCGCCAGCTACTATCTCAGGGTCAAGAGGATCACCGCTATCCATGAGACCATTGTGGGTCTCTTTGCCGGAATGCTCGTAGGAGCAATTCTGCGCATTGGACCTGGAGAGCAGGTGCAGCAGATGCTCAGCTTCAGCAATACCATCATGCTCAATGTTCTTCTGCCGCCCATCATCCTCGCTAGTGGCTACGACTTGAGACAGGAGAACTTCTTTCGCAACTTTGGCACGATTCTAGTCTTTGCCTTTGCGGGAACATTCATCAGCGCCATTGTCATCGGCGTCCTAGTCTACCTTTGGTCCTTGGCAGACTTTACCATTTCACTCTCCATCCTCGACTGCCTCATCTTTGGCTCGACTCTGAGTGCAACAGATCCAGTGACCATCCTGGCCATCTTCAATAGCAAGAAAGTGGACCCCACGCTATACAGTATCATCTTTGGAGAGTCTCTCCTGAATGATGCAGTCTCCATTGTCATGTTCGACACCCTCTCCACATTCCGAGGACAGAACATCTCCATCTACTCCCTCTTCAATGGAATTGGGCTCTTCCTCGTCGTATTTGGCGTCTCGATGGCCCTGGGAGTATGCTTCGGACTGGGCTGTTCACTGATGCTCAAGCATAGCAGACTGAGCATGTACACGCAGCTGGAGAGCTGTCTCGTTGCTCTGATTGCATACACAAGCTACTTCTTCAGCAATGCAGTGACCATGAGCGGAATCGTCAGTCTGCTCTTTTGTGGTATCACACTCAAGCACTATGCGTACCACAATATGTCCAGGAGGACACAAAGGGCGACGAGGTACATCTTCCAGACTTTAGCAAGCGTGAGTACGCATAGCCTGCCTACTATCGTTCAAAGCCTGATCTCGAAAGCTGATATTCCTCTTTCGTCTTGCCTCCGCCCAGCTCTCGGAGAACTTCATCTTCATCTACCTCGGTCTCTCCCTTTTTACACAGGAGAACCTCGTCTTCAAACCCCTCTTCATCGTAGTGACGATCGCAGCGGTCATCTTCTCTCGCTACGTGGCCGTCTTCCCCATTGCACACCTCATCAATCTCTTCAGGCGCGTGCGGGGGAGGCGAGCAGATCGAAGGAGCGGCGGAGGAGGTATTCCCCGGACTGGCAACGAGGATCAGCTGTCCAGAGAGTACCAAATCATGCTGTTCTGGGCCGGTCTGCGAGGAGCCGTGGGCTTTGCACTCAGTGCAGGAATCGAGGGCAATAATGCACTAGCGCTGCAGACTACCGTGCTGGTAACCATTGTCTTGACGCTCATTGCCTTTGGAGGAACCACCTCTCAGATGCTGGATATTCTTGGCATTCGGACAGGCGTACAGGACGATGAGGGAGACTCGTCGGATGAAGACGTCGATGCTGGCAGACCCGGTGGATCTCACGTCGGGATGGGCAATGTGCGCAATCGTAGAGGCTACTCGGGCCGCAAGAGAGCAGCAGGAGCTGGTGCCTCGAGGTACGCAGCGGCGGGATCCTACAGAGATGACGAGGTGTTCATCCCCAAGGGCAGCTCTGCTTCTGGCGCCAGGGGCAACGACAGCCCGCGCTACTCATACGAAGAGGATGAATCGTCCCAGGACGAAAGCGACGTTCTCCCCTCTGCCTCGACTAGGGACGGTGCCAATGGCAGTGGTTCCGGCGGAGGGTTCACAATCGGTCCGGACGGCTTCCCCGAAGCCTTTACGGGCAGCAGTCGAGCCGCGGGCGGAGCGCGAGCCCTTTTGGAGCGAGGAGCTCTAATCATGCGTGATGGTCAGTGGTTCCAGAAGATCGACGATCGGTACCTCAAGCCTTACTTTTCCAATGCGGTCGCTTCGCGCAAGCACGAGGAACGCAAATCGTTACGAGCCGCCTCGCGCTCTCATAGTAATCAAGGAAGCGGAAGTGCGCTGCCCAGCTCACACACCTCGCCCACTGGCTCCTCGAGCAACATCCTCCAGCACGCAGGAGGTTCCTCTTCTGCTGGCCTTTCCGGTGGAGCAAACGACGAAGCGGCCTTGTGGGAAGCCGAAGCCCTATCGCGTGAACCAGATGCAGACATCTTCCCTGCTTCGTCATCAGCCTACTCTGAGGATGGCGATGATGAACTGCTTGGGCTGGGAATGGGAATGGGTACAAGTAGGAGCGCGACGCCTCTGGGTGGCTCATCGAGTATCTCTGGTGCTGCAGGTAGTGGAGCTGCGGGAGGTAGGGCTACACCCAGGCGGCCGAATAGCGTGTCGGGATTTAGTGGGAGTGGGTTAGGGTCAGGAGGTGGAAATAGCAACGGAGCCGGAGGTGGAGGCGGAGGCAATAACGACGTCTATGGCAGGCGGACAGGCGGTATTGGAGGAGCCTTTGGTCCTTAGCGACGTGAGCCGCCACATTGCAATGGGAAGTGCATGAAAGTTTGACACAATCACTCGCTCTGCTCTCAATTGTTCAGATCGATAGAAGGGGAGGCTACAACGGTCATGGATGATAAGATAAAAGTACACGTGCTCGTCAACTCTCCGTTCCGTTCCAATCTGCTCAACTCCATTCGCCTCATTTCCTCCTCTGGGAGGTCTGCTGACTCGAAGCTACCTGTTGACCCGTGGCTGGGCTCTGTCTCTTGTACTTCTCCTTGTCCTCTCCACCACCAGGCTCCAGCACTCCTCTCAAGCCCATCAGCGTCCGGCTCACCGCCTCGCTCGCTCCCTTGGCCCCCTGCACCACCGCAATAGGCACAGCCTTGACCACGGTTCGACCTGCTGCTCCCGGCCCACCACCACCACCGCTGCCACTGCCACCGGAGCCAGCTTCGTACACTTCCATGGGCACGGCGAGAATGGTCTGCGCTGCTGCGTTTGCACCGGTACGCAGGGAGCGATAGGCTTGCGAAAGGGCCTCGCGCACGTCGGAAGGCTGATCGGCGAATTTACTGATCAGCGCGCCGTACTCCTCGTCGTCGATGAGAGGGATACTGTCCACTGCGCCATCTGTGCCGGCTGCTCCTGCAGGCGTAGACCAAGGCCGATCGTCTTCAGATCCCGAATCGAAATCAGCCTCTTCGTCAGCATAGGCACGTCGAGTCGGAGCGACTTTGCGCTGCGACGAAGCACTGCCGTTGCCGCTGCCGCTGGCTCCACTCGAATCGGCTCCCAAGGCCTGCTCTGCCTTTTCTAGCAGACCCTGCGTCCCCGTAGCCAGTCTTGCTCCCAACTTCAAGACTTCCAATGCCGTCACCTTTGCAAATCTACCAGCGCCCTTTTTCAGTCCTAGACCGAGGCGGCCGTCCTTTTGCACCTGCTCAATGGGAATGAGAATCATGTCTGCCACTCCAGAACCGACGTTTACTAGGCTCCTCACGGGAGCAATACCGGCTAGGACGTCGGCAATTTGGTAGGTCTTGACGTCTGGCGTCCAGATGTCGTTGAGCGTGTCAAAGAGCTTGGCCCAACCAGTGATGCCTCGTAGAGTGACATGACGCAGGGTAGTCTCGGCGCCATCGAAGTGGAAGAAGTTCATCAGCTCGATGGCTTTGCCTTGGCGAAGCAAGCCATAATTGACGCGCTTGGGTTTGTAGTCTGCTTTGAGTCTGATGGAATGGATCTCGGCGTACTGAATGAAGGGGCCTGAAACTGACGCTGCTTCTGCAGGGCTCGGCGCGGTCTGAGCTTTCAACAATTCGCTGGGACGCTTGAAGGCAAAGAACTTCTGTAGAAATTCGAGTGCATCCTGATCGATGTGTAGCCGGAGAGGCGATAGCTTTGCTCTGACTCGGAACTCTCCTTGCTCATGACTGGCTGACTTGATGTTGAGAAGCTGGATCCGGACCATCTTTGCTTCATCACCCGTCTTGAACTTGACACCCTTTTCTGACATGCGGGTGAGGAAAGCATGCCAGCTGGAAGACTTGATGTGATCCAGAATCTGCAAATCAGAGACCTGGACATTGAGATGAGAAGCCAGTGAAGCCGAGGGAACCATCTGATCGTATTCAGCGCTGATGTCCTTGAATACAAATTCCAGCAAGGAAGCATGTGACCGCTCAAGCTTGCTTCTTCTCCGCCCTTGATGAGAGTGTCCCTGCGTGATCTGTCTGCCCTGGCTCCGCGGTAGCGGCTGCCACGTGCTCGCGGACGAAGCCGTCTCTGACTGAGGCCCCGTTTCGTCGTCCAGCATGTTGAGTGCCGCTGCAGCATCGGTATTGGATTCGAAAGCGATGTGCATCGATTCTGCGAGATCTTGTATGGCGTCTTCGACGCTATCGTCAGCTCTTTGCCCCTCGTCGAGTAGCTGCTTGATCTTCTGCAGCCGACGACGCACACGCTTGATCTCTGCTTCTATTTCCGTCCGGGTGTTTGCCCAGTCGTAGCCAGCGAACAAGTGCATCGAGAGATCCAAATCATCAACCCGCAGGCGAAAAGAGGACGCAAAAGCGTCTGTGATACTACGCTTCTTCGGTTGCAGATCCGGCCTGCTGAAATAGCCTGGAACTGGTCGCAGGCCGTTTTCATCCAGAAGTCTCACTGTAACGACTTCCGAATCCAGGATGACGAATCCTGAATGTGCCTCTGTCTTGCTCTCTTTGGGTATGGGATCCACGATCGAAGCTATGGATTCGCTGCCAAAGAAGTCTTCTTCCGTCAGCGGCGTCTCTTCATAGTCTTGTGGCTCAATGACACGCTCAGCCCCGTAATACTCGGGCCGTGACGGAATATCATCCTCCAGTAAATCGGGTATTGATGTCATCCCTTCCGCATCGACGCGGAAAGCGTTTTCATCGATGCCAGCCATGATGTCTTGAGAAGAAGACTCCGATGCGCTGGCAGTGCTGCCTTTATCGCTTCGCAGCTCGGTACTGCCGTTGAGGTCGTCGGTTCCCCCCGGAGGTTCCACGAAAGAAGATATCAAACTGATCAATGCCGTCAAGGTATCAGCACACGCGCTGATCTGAGCTTTGGCCCTCGAAATCCTCACATCGACGTCAGGTAGAGTCAACTTGCTGGTCGTGACAGTGCTCTTCAGTTCAGAAAGATCGAGCACACTTACGAAGCCTAAAGATAGCCAGTGATCACTGGGTGTCTTGACTCGATGTCTTCGTTCCGATGCAGCATCCAATGGCTTGTCTACGAGGAACGCAGACGAGTCATTCAAAGTAACATGGAGGGAGGTTCGAGGAGCTCCGCCTACTAATTTGCTCCGCACACTGAGGTCGCCCAAGAGGACCGCAACTCGCTCTGTGGCAGTGGTGGGCGCCAGTAGAATCGATGCACCAATCAGGTTGAGTTGCAGCCGAGTCAGCTCGCTCGGCTCGACATTCTCGAATGTGCCTGCAGGAGACTTTGCAAAGCTTGCAATATCTCCGAAAAGGCTCGAATCCTCGTCCAAAGTGACAGTAAAGTCTCGCAAGAGGGGCTCTATTCTGCTCTCCCTATACGAAGTTTCAGCGTCGGCATAGAAGAGCAGAGTCAACGAGATCATCGGTGCGACTCCTCGTGTCAGAGATTGCTGAAGAGTTGGAGCAATGAGCGGCCTGAGAATTTGATCATCTCCGATACTCTGACTGACAGTGAGAGCCACGATTGAGATTGCAAGATTGGTGGTGTTTTTGTCGTGTAGAGGATCGAAATGAGCTCTCAGTTCCCGTCCCGCGATCGTGAGTTCGCGAAGATCTCCGCCCTTGTGGTTGAGACGGGGCACAAATGCTTTCCCTTTAAGCTCTGACAGCTCGAGAATGAATATCGGCTGGTTGACTGGCCCATCCACCCGCTGTAGTGTAGCTGTAGACTCCACAACATCGGAAGACAGACCTGAGTGGGAGTTGCGAAAGAAGCGGCTCCCTAGAATCTTGAGACCATCTTGTTCAGGCTGTGAATTGGTCCTCAGATGCGACATTTCAGCTGACCAAGACGCAAAGTCGTCGGCAAGGAACTGAATGCCGTCTAGAGTTGACTTTGACAGAGACACTTCAAGGAGGGGAAGATTGCACCTTGCAGAAAGCCTTCCTGTGCCTTCCGCTGCATTATATTGTCGGCTCAGCTTTACGGACGGAAAGTAGGGGTGCTGATCGGGTCTGTCCTCATCATCTGTCAAGTGAGTGAGCACAGCGAGTGTTTCGGCTTCGCTGGCTCTTACACACTGAAAGTGAATAGAGAGGGATCGGAAGCTCAGCTGTGCCAGCTTTTTTTCAGGACGGCCACTCTCAGCGCCTGGTTTACCCTCAGCATAGCGTACGCGCGGCCGCTGCACATCAGGCTCTTGATCGAGTGAAGGTCCAGCGGTCGAGAGCGAAAGCTCGGCCAGATCGACGGCGAGTATACCGGAGCGTAGCAGAGATGGCTCTGCAGCTTTACAGTTGGGTATCCGCACCTCCAATCTTACAAGATCGGAGTACAGAGAGAACTTCGTATGTCGACTGGGGTTTCCCACGACGCGGCCTGTATTCAGATGATTGGCACCCAGCGTATTTGTTGAGTCCTCGAGATCAATCTGTTCCTCCTCGGTTGAGAGTCCAGTGTGAGCCTCAGAAGAGCTGGCAATCGCGTTGAGAAGAGGAGCCGCTCTCAGCGCGACGGAGAGATCCACGAAGAGGTGCGTGCAGGGAAGCGTGACTTCTAAGCGAGCTTCCTCCTTCTCGAGCGAGCCGTGCAGGGACAGCAAAGCGGTAACAGTATCGTCAATGCCTTTGTCAATTCGGCTCGGACTCAAGGGTGTTCGGCCCCTCAGCGGCTTCATTTTCCAGGCGTTGTCCCCATTTGCAGCACCCTTCAGATAAGGATTTCTTTCACCATCGAGTCCAGAACGCCAATCGAACAAGCGCTGAGCTGCTCCACACCTTGAGTGATTCAACAGCTCACCATCAAAGACAAGGATCGGCATGATGACAAGCTCACCAACCTTGCCCATCCGCATGCCCTCTGTCAATCGCAGATCACCTACCGTAGCATTCACTTCTGTTGTCTGATTGCTCTGCGTCTGCCGTAACCGAATTCCTTCGCCGTGAAGGCGAACATGGCCAAGGAGAGGATGGCTTCTGCCTGGGCGCCTCCAGAACGATTGCACAGAGGCGGCAAAGGCAGCAGCATGATCTGCCTCGAGGCACGCAACGCTTTCGTAGGCGCATAGGAGCTCCACAGATGCTATTCTCAGATTGCTTGAAGAGAAGGTGGGTGGAGCAGGAGGCGAGGATGATCCATGCTCTTCGACAGGCACAGACAGCCCTGAAGAAAGTCGTATAGCTTCCACAAGGGCGAGAAGCGCGCAGACGTTCGGCATCTCCAAGAAGCAAGCTACAGAGCCAATGGCGATGTCGAGCATGTGTTCTGGCTTCCTGAGCTTGTTGATCTGCTGCGCTTCCCTCCTTTGCTCGGTAAGCATAACGGTTGGTGTGGATTTGGCGCCAGTAACTTCGGGCATGGAAGTCTCGGATGCGACTACGTCGGGCTGCGCTGGCAAGTGCCTGAGCGTGATAAACTGCATCACTATCGGCTCATCCCCAAAGTCCAGGATCTTGCTGCGGGACGAATGAACGCTACCTGCGGCTCGCCCTTCGTTGCTACCGGTTCTGTTCGTACGGCGGGGCTCCTGCTCCTCTTGACTATCCCCATAGATACTTTCTGTCCCGGAGTGAGCTTCCTCGTATCTCGAAGCGCCAGAAGCTACGCTGAGGGCAAGATCATCGACGGCCTGACTCATCCTCATGACATCGTCCGACTCATAGCTCCCAGATCGAGGGGACGTAGAAGAGTCATCTGATGATGTGTCTGAGCTTGACAGTGACGACCTATGCCGAAGTAGGACTTGCAGAGTGGTCCAGAGACTGAGACTAGTCACATCGATGTTGCGCACCTTTCGACGCCAATTACTGCCATCTTCCTTCTGCTCGAGACTTGTCTCTGTTCTGAGCTTGATACTCCTGATATTGGCTTCGAGATCGAAGTGTGTGGGTTCCGGCAGAAATACCTTCTCGCTAATGACAAAATGTGCATCCGAGATCTCGACCTTGAGGCGAGATAGCAGCCCCTCAACCATTGAGGCTACGATCGACCCTGCCTCTGGCTCGACAGCTGTGGAGGATGCATCGTCTGCTGTTGGGGCGCCTCCGGGTACTCCAATCGATTCATGAAGCGATCCTTGCAAAGACTCTTGCAGCTCTCTGCCTTCGGCATCTTCCTCCAGCAAGTCTTCCACCGTATCGGCCAGCGACACATCTAGGGGCTCTTGCGCTGGCTTGGCCCCTGCGCTATGAGGTGGAGCCACTACGAAGTGGGCGCTAGGTCGCTGGACCAGGACAACGAGATCCCCTCCTCTGAGGTTTGACCATGGTATCTGAATGCTGATGTTTGCCAGAGATATCGATGTGGCGAGAAGAGGAACAGGACCGAGGAGCGCATTTACGGCCTGCACGCGGTGGTAGGAGAGATAGCAAAATCAGATGAAGATACTCCCAGTGACCATTCGTACAGTTACGCTCCTGCTCACCTTTGCGTCCAGCTCAATGTCTCGAATCTCTAGTCGCCCTGCTGTGACACCTGCCTCAATCTGATTGAGATCGAGCTGGCCATCCTTGACGAGGTGTCCGATGGCTCGCTTGAGCAGGAACGAAGCGAGGCGCTTCTGTAATCCAGTAGAGAGACTGGTGTATGCAGATAAAGTGTCCCAGCCCGAGAAGAAGCCCGAGAAAGCGCCACCGAACATTGCTCTCTGCTGCAGGTCAGGAGACCTGTTAGAGGTCGAATGGTCCTGTCGTACCTATCTGACCCGGGTGATCGCCATGGAGATGATGAGGTGATGTGGTATGCTCAGCTGTAGGGGCGAGTGGAGCCAACCTCGGGATCGCTTTGGCCGTGCGTCGCGTTGAGGCGGAGCGGAAAGGGAAAAAGGACGGAAAGGAAGCAAAGCAACACTTCCTGCTGCCTTGGTATCCTCGACTCGCAAGCACTTGCCACTGCGGATCGATCATGGCGCCTTCGCCCCTCTTCTCCATCTCCCTACTGGCTGCGGGAGCAGTGGTCGGAGCTGGTACTGCTGCTTTACTCTCTAGTCGTCCTCGTAGGGACGCAGTGCCGGAGAGCAAGGCGCCAGCGCCACCCCTCCCTTCGCAGCAAGCACCACTGCCTTCAAGCTCATCCAACACATTTGAGACGGACCTCGTAGACAGGAGACTGCTTGCTGTCGCAGCGAGGCAGGCTGGAGGCGCCATCGAGAGCTCAGGATACCCTGGTCAGTCATTTCGCTGATGATCGAAGCTTGTGCACACGCTGACGGACGTTTGACCTCACTTTCACAGGGCCAGTGTCAGATCTTCTTGTGCATACAGCCTACATCTCTGCCTACGACAGGAGGCTGAAACACCCAGTATGGGTTAGTACGCACATCAAGTCAATGTTCCAGTACTTTTTCGGGTATGACTAACTGATTATCACACCTATGCTCCCCTCTTGCTTGTACAGACCGCTGCCCACCTTACAGCTGAATCCCTCCTGAAGCTTCCCCTCGCCAATGGCCAGAAGCCCTCGAAAGCGGACCGCTCCTTCTCCGTCTTCATGGAGGATGAGAGGATCCCAGAGAAGTTCAGGGCAAAGATGTCCGACTACTTCAAGTCTGGCTACGACCGAGGCCACATGGTTGCTGCAGCAGACGCAAAGTTCTCGCAGCAGGCAATGAATGAGACTTTCTTCCTGACCAATATCGCTCCCCAGGTCGGCGAGGGCTTCAATAGAGACTACTGGGCGCACACGGAAGACTTTGTGCGGCGCTTGACCGACAAGTTTGCAGACGTGTATGTCTTCACTGTGCCTCTGTATCTGCCGAAGCAGGACTTGGACGGCAAGTGGAAGGTATCCTACGAGTGAGTACAGACAATCAGCTCAAGAGTAACAAACCCGCAGGCTTTGTCATCTGACACCTTTGAACAAACTTCTACTCCGGCCTTACAGAGTCATCGGCAACCCTCCTTCTGTATCTGTCCCGACGCACTTCGCCAAGGTTGTTCTCGGCGTAGGTCGTCCGTCCGCGGGCAGCAATCAAGGCCTCCTCCCTTCCTCTACCTCAAGCAGTACGCCTAAACCTCCAGCTCTCACTCCACGAGGTCTTGCCGGCAACCTGCTGCAAGAAAAGTGGATCGGTCTCGGCGCGTTTGTCATCCCCAACACGCCCGTCCCCAATGAGGTACCCCTCAAGAACTTTGTCGTGCCAGTAGACGCAGTCGAGCGCGCTGCCGGCTTGTCCCTGTTCCCAGAGCCGGTCAAGGGGGTTGCGAAGCAGCTCTGTTCACTCGTAGACTGCAGCATCATCGTCAGGGATTTTTCAGATGCGAACAAGCGGATGAAGAGAAGCAACAGTGCACCTGCGGGACTCAGTCTCCCTCCCGCATCGAAAAGCTAGTAATGTTGTTTTCTGACTGCAGACAAAGAGGCCAAGCAATGTTACTGGCACGTGATATCGATTCGGATTGCGTATGCGCATGCTTGTTTGTGACACAATGGGGAAGAAATCTAAGGCGGGACAAATAGACTGAGCAGTGTATGAGAGCGGGAAGAACAGAGCCGACCGGCGTGGCCTGCACAACTATGCAAAGGTCTTGAAGAACTTGCCGTGGTAGTTCTGTGAGCCGAAGGCGGCAGAGAAAGGTCGCAATGAATGTCAGTGAAGGCTCTCTTCACATATACCTGACCTCTCGGCCTCATGTACTCACCCTCTGAATGTCGACAATCATCTCATAGACTGCATAGAGTTGGTGATGCTTGTTGGGCACCTCGATAGGCGGCTTGATCGGGTCCACCTTCTTTCCACTCTTCGTACGGATGTCAGGACCCTGGCTGACCGGCACCACTTTTCCGCCACTAGCACCTGCGCCGAGGCCAGACATCTGAGATCCAGCAATACCCGAGTCGGTTCGCTGTGCATCATCTTCTGGGTCAGCATCGCCTTCTTCATCGTAGTAGAAGCCGGTGGACTCTTCCCAGTCAGCTTCAGACGAGGCGCCGGTGGCTGTGCCCTCTCGACCTTTAGATCGGGATGCTGTCTTGAGGAGAATCTCCAGGACGGAACGCAGAGAGAGCAGGACGTGCCAGAAGTCGTTGAGAGCAGCCCAGGCAAACGTCTCTCCCGGCAGTCCGCTATCATCGCTCAAGCTTTGCAAGTGGCCATGACGGAAGAAGTCAAGGACGTAGGCATTTTTTGGCGAAGGGTCAAGGATGCGTTCGAAAAAGGGCACGACTCGGTGCGAGATCGATGAGCCGGCCTGCACGAGCCCTAATTCGGCTGAGAGAGCTTCAGAAGACCCTGCCATGGCAGCAAATGATGACTGGCTCACTCGCGACTTTCGGGAATCGGGAGAGACGATACCGACATCGTCTGGAGAGCCTCCGAAGGAGACAGCCGACAGAGGCAGCTTGCTGTCGTCCATCACTTGCTCAGCAGAATTCTTCACGCTTGCAGTGAAGTTGAGATAGGCGTTCACAGCTTGGTCATGCAGAGCTCCCAATACTTTCCTAGCTTCTTGCGGCAAAGGTGGCAGAGGTCGCTCTCCTGCTGCAAATCGGCGAGTCGGGTTGCTCTTTCGGGAGGCAAAAAGATGGCTCAAAATGACGACCATCTCGTCGACAGCCGCCACGCGATCGACCGACGCAGAGAAGGCGACATTGTACAGAGTCCCTGAGCGCAGGAGCTCAACGAAAGCCAGATTTGCTGGCTCGTTAGACGCCAAGTAGCTGGTGATACCAGCCAGCGTGAGCGGCTGGCCCTCTGTCCCGACGACCCCAAAGCGTCGTAGAAACTCCACAGACACGCGGAACTGATGAGCAAGCGGTAGCTCTTCTTGACGACTCGGTGGGTTCTCCAATCGCACAGCAGCCTTAGCCATGCGCTCTCCAGCCTGTCGCGAAGAAGGGTCTGCGAGTAGCTGATGGAGACGTAGGTAGAGAGTTGCAGATGTCGGTAGATCACAGTCCAGCGCCGGCAGCTTCGACGTCAACAGACGCTGAACTTTGGTCCAAGGAATACCGTAGAAGACGACATTACCCGTCAGATCCATGCCACGCCTACCGGCTCGTCCAGCAGCTTGTCGATATTGCAAAGCATCGAGCTGAGTATGGTCACCGACAAAGACAGACGTCCTGGCGGGCATGTTGATACCCAAGGCGAGAGACCCAGTACAGATGACGACTCTCAACCAACCCTTTCGGTACCACCTTTCGACGATCTGTCGGTACGAGGTCGGAAGACTGACATGGTGGATTGCAACACCTCGGATCAATCCATCTTTCATCCACTGAGCGATGTTGAGCTTCTCAACGTCGACGACGATATCTTCCAATGCGAGACCACACTTCTCATTTGCGAAAGTGAAATCGGCGAGGGGAGCATCGGGATCGAAGGAAGCCTGCCATCCGACATCGGTAGCGCGAGCATCTTTCTTCGCAGCTTCCGCGTCTTTCTTGCCTTTCAGAGCCTTCATCTTGCGCTCCTCTGCCTTTCGACGATCCGGCTCATCTGTCTTCCATTGATCCCATTCCTCCAGCTTTGCTTGCCAGGCCTTGTTGTGTGCTTTGTAGTTGTCCTCTTGCTTGACAAGTTCAGCAACCAAATGCATCCCGAGTGTCTCCACATCGTCGCGATTGAAGTCGAAGAGAAGTGCAGGCATGAGCTTTTGGTTCTCCAGATTACCCAAAAATGGCAGCAGGTTCTCTCGCTGGAAATCGATGTGAGACATGGTAGCAGGCCAAGCTTTGTTCACTTCGTCGATCCTCTTTTGCAGCCCGCTCTCGAGCGCATCGAGAAGCGCGAGGAAAGGCGATCCGGGATTCCGAGAGTCGTCGCGCGCCATCCAGTCCTTGACGGCTGCTCGAAGAGCCTCCTGGTAGGCCAAGGTATTCGCTCTGGTCACTGGCCCGACGATATTGGCGAAGAACCTGCCCGGGTCGAGGCTATCGTCGATCTGATACTGTGCGTTAGACGTTGCTTGCATGGCCCGAACCAGCTGCAGCTGTTCCGCAGGCGTCATCTCCAAATCAGACGGGATGGTGGATCCAGCAGGACGGAGTGCAGTGAACGGGTGGAGGGGAAGGAAAGGGGAAGGACCAACCTGTTTGGAGATGCCTTTGAAAGGCTCCACAGTCGAAGAAGCTGGGACGTAGACGTGCTTCTTGAGGTCACTGTATCGAGTGCTGTGCTGGACAATGGCCACTTTTTGTCCCTGCTGCTCACGCACCTGCTTGAGCCATTGTCCGAATTCGTCGACATTGCCGACTGTGGCCGAGAGGGCGATGATTGGGCAAGGCACAAAGGCGAGCAGCTGCTGCCAAATTGGACCCAACTCGAGATCCGTGAGACTGTGGATCTCGTCCATGATGACGGTCTTGACTCGGGGGAGCCATGAAGCTGCAACCTCAGTATTGAGGCACATCTTGTGTAGTACTGATGGCGAGGCTACGAGGACCTGTGCCTTGAGGGGATTGTGAACATCGAAGTCGCCCGAAGAGATGGCCCAAATAGTCCTCTCAGACGTTCCGTAATTCTTGGTGTAGCGAGCTTCGAGCTCGGCAGCAATCTGGTTGACCAGTGCCTTTGAGGGGGCGATATAAACGACAACGGCATCGCTACTCTCTCGCAGAGCCTTCTCAACGCAGTAGAAGGCAATGAACGTCTTTCCAGCAGACGTTGGAGCCACCACAAGGGTGTCATCGCGAGCATCGACTGCATCGAGAACGTCTCTCTGCCAAGCATCAGGCTTGAAGCCAGTGACTCGCCGATCCTCCTTCGAGTCCAGTTCCCTCGTCATCACGTCACCACAGTGCTTGAGCTGGAACTCGAGTGGGTCCCCGACGCTGTACTTCTTCGATGCCTTTGGCCAATTGACGTCGAAGGCAAACTCTCCCTTCTTGGGCTTGCCTTTCTTCTCTTCAACCTCATCCCATACCTTCTCAAGGCCAGCATGACTGGGTCCAAACACACTTTGCACGCCGAGGACACGACTGGCTTGCCCACAAGAGCAGAGGAGAGCTCTTTCGTGCTCATCGAACCCTTCCCCAGGTGTAGTCGACAGGATCTTCGCGATGTCTGTGAAGCACATGACCGCAAGGTCGAAGCACTGGCTTTTCTCCCGGTCGCTGATGCTGCAAGCAGCTACCCAAGCCTCCAGAGCGAGACGGACGCGGAGTAAGATGAGATCCCTGGCCTGAGCAGGAGACGCTGCTCCTGCGATGTAGCCCGCCAATGTGCCAATCTGACGGCGACGATCCTTGACCATTGGAAGATCAGCTGAGTCAAACTTGCTGACAGCGCTTCCAATTTGAAGCTCCTCGACCAGATACGTCAATTTGCGGTCCACCTGAGCGGAAGCCTTTGTCGACTTGTCCTTCTGATTTTGTGCGATGATTTGTTCCTTCTTACTCAGCTTCTTTGCGGCAGGCTGCTTGGGCTGCTGCTGAGGTTTGCCGGCCTTCTTGTCGTCCAAACGGACCAATGGCCCCTCGGTGATAGCTTGTCTGATCAAGCCACTTGAGCCCAGCAGACTTTGAGCATAGGCAGTGACCCATGAAGCGTACCTCTGATTCGCTCTGAACTGCTTGGCCTGCAACTTGTTGATGATACGGCCATGAGCATCTCGTGGCGCCTTTGTCTCACGCCCGGGGCGGTTGTAGAAATGCAGCGGGTCCGCTTTTTCCAGCAATGAACGCTCTCCAGTAGCGGAGAGACGAGGCAGGAAGGTACTCGGCTCGCTGATGGTAGCCGCATCGCTCCGTGTCGAGAGCTCAGGCAATTGCAAGTCTGCTGGAGACTGGTATGGTAGCAGCAGACTGCGTTTGCGGGATTCGCCCTGACTGAGAGTTGGTGATGGCATATCTGAAGAAAGTCCCGGCAAGTCAGAGATACCCACCGTCTGGCAGAGAAGCCGCAGACGCTCCTTCAGTGGCTGAGGCAGTGCTTGCAGAATGGCAGCTTGACGAGAGACACAAAATGCAAAGAGACGCGGATCAATGAGATCTGCGGGAACTTCCGCGTCATCCTCTCGAGCAGACAATGACCGTGTGCCATGATCGAGCGCTCCAGCAAGGAAATCTTGTGCTTCGCGGTCGATACTTGTTACATCAGCATTGAGAGCCCTGCTATCCAGAGGCAAAGCTTTGAGCAGAAGAGCTTGCAACAAAAGTGCAATGCGGTTTTCCTCGCTCGCTTGTGGATTCTCGGCGCCGAGAAGCGCGATGTTCTCGGCGGGAGTGGCGTCAAGGCTATCCGACCAGCTCGCTGCTTTGTGGGGTCTATCGCCCACTTGATACCGTTCTTGTTGCGTTTCCAATGCGCTAGCAAGACGCTGATAGCCTTCCGCTTGTAGTTTAATGGCATGACGAGCCAAAGGAGTAGACACGATGAGGAAACACTGTAGTCAGAAGAAAGAGTTGTGGAGTCAGATTCTGGCTGCAGCACAGCTAATCTTCCTCTGCAACACTTACAAGGATCTTATGGTCCTCAAACATGTCATTGCTGATCAAAGCCACGGAAACGCCCTCGGCCAAATCCTTGACACCCATCCCGCCACTGATATGCTGAGCCATGGCATATGTGTCTGCTGCCTCCACCGTCTTGTTACCATGCTCGCTAGAGGCACCATCTGTGGCTAGAATAGCATAAGGACGCTCTAATTCGAGCCATCTTCGCCACTCGGGGCTGCTGATGCTGCTAAAGTAAGCTTGCGGGATATCGGCGCAGTGGTTCTTCAGATGTGATTGGATTACACAGCGAGCGAATCGTTTCGAGCTCGCTGCCTTGGAAGCGAGATTGATCCAAGCTCGATCTTCGAACCACACGATGGTGAAGTTCAACTTGGCCTTCACCAGCTGCAGTAGGTATCTTTCTGCGAGGTAGGTGGCAACAAGAGGCTGTACGCCTACCTGCTCCGCATCTGGTGACATTGCCGCCGCTGTCTCGTAGCACAGCATGAGCAGTGAGTCTCCATCGAGGGCCGTCTTCTCCTGTCCGGCGAACTCAGCCACCAGATCGACGATGACAGGCTTGACGACAGACGTGATGTACCTGTCGTGGGGGAAAGATATGGGAGATGACATTGGCAGTGGCTATGAGTACGCAGCAGCTGAGGGTTGAGTAAGGGATCGACGAGGGGACTCACCATCGTGAGGCTAGCACCGAGCCGAGCTCCTCAGTGCTGGTGATGTCGGAGAGAGGTTGAGCTGCATCTGGCCTCTTGGCGAGCAGCTCTTCCAGCTTCTGAAAGTCAGAAGGCTGCTTTATGGTCGCCATGAGGAGGTTGGCAAGCAGGCGAGGTGTGAATCGTGAGGAGGAAGAAGCGGAAGAAGTTGCCCCCAGATTTCCAATCGAGGTGCTGTACCGCCCCTTCGAAAATGTCCAGTGGAGACGGAGTTGGAATTCCTGGGTGGGGATGCGACAAGGACCGACCGGCAGTAAAGGCATACTGGACCCTTCGCGGCCACTTCTTCTTTTCCCCCTTTTGCGGCAGTACATTCTTCCTTTCCTCTTCGTCAAGCATGCTGCGGAATGGCAACAGTGACCACCTCTGCTGACCAGAAGCAGATTGCAGCACCCGAGGATGCCTCCAATACCTCGGACAAGAAGGCAAAGGAGACCAGCCGCAAGGAATCACTGAGCGGAGCCGCCGCCCGAGCTGCCTTTGGGTCCCTCGCATTCCTCTTCAGACTGCCGATTAGGCTCTTCAGGCCGGTCAAAGTGAGTCTTGAGCCCAGGCGATTGGCCCGTTTCCCTGCAATGGCCAGGGAGGCGTAGCGCTCATGGCCCTCCGCCCTTTCTTCCATGCCTATCAGTTATCGTCATGGACCGTCCTCGAGAGCATAGCAAAGCGCGAGAACAAGCAACTCTCAATGAGGTATGTCTGGACGCTCTTTCGGAGAGAGAACAAGGGCTTCATTGTGCATCTTCTTGGGCCTCCCATTCTAGCAAATACCCTCATCGGCTTCTGTCTCTTCGAAGGGTACTCTTTCGCCGAGTCAAGGTTGCTGCGCCTCTATCGTCCCAATCAGGTGCAAGACAGTTCCCCAAAGAGAGGAGACAAGGAAAAATGGACGCCTTTGTGGATAGTAGCTTTCTCTGGTGGCTTCGCTGGCGCTGCCCAATGTGAGAGGACCTGAGCAATGATGTGGAAATCAGGCGCAGCTTGCTGATGATCTTCTCTGGTTTCTGTAGGCCTCATATCCGCGCCTCTTGACAATGTCCGCCTCGTCTTGAGCTCGCAACAGCACAAATCGAGGCAGAGACCTGGGAGCGCGAAGAAGCACTCTACGACGATCTCATGGCGATCGATTATTCGAGCCGCTGTGCTTCCGTTCGCCCCTTCCACGAATCAGCATCGCAAGTTGGTCAAGGCTATGAACACTGGCACCGCAGAGAAGTCCAGTCAACCATTGGGACAGGAAGCCGGTTCGTCGCAAGCAAGAAGGTTCCTCAACACTGAGCAGCGCAAGATGATACAGAGAACCCTGAAAAATGTCAGTGGTGGGGTTCATGGGGCTGGACTGCTCATGTCCTTAGCCAGAGACAGCGTGGGCTTCGCCTCGTTCTTCTTCATCTTCGAGGTCTCGCGAAGAATAGCTCACGGTACCTCCATGGCAACTGACCATGTCATTGCTTGGTTTAATGCGTCCAGCACGCTGCCTCCTGGGCGGTCCGGGCCAGACATTGATCAAGATGGAAGTGGAACTTACAAGACTGCGGCCATTGACGCAGACTTCAGCTATAATGCAAGTAGAACCAAGACAGGCAGAGTCATCGCCGCCTTTGTTCTGATCGTGGGTGGTGGTCTAGGAGCTCTCTGCTACGAGTTGGTAGGGAGACCTTTTGAGCTGATGAGGGTAGTCATCTGGACTGGACGACGCAAGTGGCAAGCAGAGACCAACAGGCAGAAGAGGACCACGGCCGGTGCACGAAGTCTGCGGCATCTGAAGGCCAATGGTCATGTAGTAGCAGCTCAAGCGCCCAATGTTGCAGCAAGTCGGCTGGAAAGCCTGGTCACGCTACGAGCGGCCAACTCAGCAGGATCGAGACTGAGTAGGATGCAAGCTCTGCTAGGTCAAAGTCATCCTCCCCATCCTCTTCGGCTCCTTACTGGCCAACGGAAGCCGAGGGTGGCAGCTGAAGGTGTAGCTGCCAAAGCGCCTTCGCATGAGAGTACTAGAGAAACGCCGCAGTGGGCGAGGAAAGCGCCTCCTCGGGCTCCAGCTCGGCCGCCGAGCGCAATCTCCTTGCTGATCGAGCACGCCGAAAGGACTAGCACCCTTGCCTACACTTCCTCGTCTCAGAAGTTCAGGACGGCCGTTCCGAACTCGGTCCTACTGGTCCATACGTACTTTATCGCCCCATACCTTGCCTCTCTCACCACAGATGATGGTCGAGTGAAACTGAAAGGTTTCATGGCCAAGGATATCTCCTCGTCGCCTTCTCGTCGAGGTAGCGTCTCGAGTACAGCTCGCTCAGCAGCCTCCTTGCTGTCGAAATGGACTAACAAGAACCCAGTGTCGACCTCTATCAACATCCCATCGAAAGTGTTCAAGAGGCACGGTCGGGGCATCTCGGCTGGCTCGCATGCAGGGTTGAGCTACCTGCCGCCGAGGCCGCAGGGCGCTCCAGGCTCCATTGCGACGAGCTCCTTGGCGCAGCGATGGGGTTCTGGCAGAGTTGCTTGGGCGCTCAAACGATTGGCAAGCCCATATGCAGTGGGATTCTTTGCCTTTGCTATCATGAGCGGGGAGGTGTGATCAGAGAAAAGAGCGGAACAGAATTGGACACCTCTGGAAACAGCTTCTGCTTCTTTTCAATTGTAAATGTAAATTTCATCTCATTGACCATCAATCTCACAATTCTGAAGGCTCCTTCTACTCTCCTGAAGATTCCTCTTATTGTGCAGAAAAACGACACAAAGTCATCCAGCCCAGCATACATCTTGCAGGCAATTTTGCAGCTCCAGACTCAGCAGCAGCAGCAGCAGCAGCAGCAGCAGCACCCTCGTCCACCTCTTCCTCCTCCTCCAACGTGTAAGATCAGGTAAAAAGTTTGACATGAATGAAAGGTTCTCGTCAATGTCCACAAGGGACTAAGTGCTTGACTCTATTTGTAATCTCATCATATGTACACGTTGCGTTGAAGGAGGGAGGCGAGAAGTGCTGCTGCTGCTGACTGCTGCTGCTGATTGCTGGTGCTGCTGATCGCCATGCTTGAGGTTCGCTGATATCCTGGAGGGGAAGTGCGGAAAGAGAGGAGGAAGACGCTGACGGGCCTGGCACTCATCAGTAGATTTGGTATCTCATGATGAATTGCCAGGAATGGTCCACAACAGACGAGTCGGCCCAAGGATGAAGTGATGATCGAATTGGGTGTGAGTGGTGGAGAAGAAGTCGTCGAGGAAGAAAATCTACTCTCGGAGGATTGACACTGGCCCTGGCTGCATCTGCCTCGTGGCTGGGCGGAGAGTCCAAGTGCAGACCAGGCGCGGAGCCGCGCGTCGAGTGGAGCAGTGGGCGACGACGACAAGTCAGTGAGTGTCAGTGCGTACCACTCCTTCTGAGACAAGGACGATCATCAAGAAGCCAGATCCAACAGCTCCAACGTCGACCGGCGCTAGCAACTCCCCGCGCTCAGCATCATACCCTGTACCAAGACTCGCTGAGGAGTTCATCCATTCGTCATTCCCCGCCTTAGTTGACCTGAGGTCTAGACAGCTATGCCGACCACCACAGCAGAGGTAAGTCAGCACCTCTCATTGGTAGTGTCGCTCTCGCCCCCGCGCTGACTCGTCTGACCCCTTCCCTTTTGCTCTGGGATGACAGACGCTCACTCTGGCCTCTACACAAGTCATCGTTCACCCACTTGTCCTCCTCTCCGTCACAGATCACGCCTCGCGCTCACCTTCAGGCCCACGCAAGAGAGTGGTAGGGGTGCTGTTAGGCCAAGATGAGGGAACACAGATCAATGTAGCCAATTCTTTTGCAGTACCCTTCGAGGAGGATGAGAGAGATGGAAAGACATGGTTTCTGGATCATGACTACATCGAGTTCATGACGGGAATGTTCAAGAAGGTCAATGGTGAGTGGGACGCTCAGAGGGGGCTATGAGAGGGGGGTGAAAGGCTAGCCGGCTGACTCCCGGAATCTGTTCCTCACTCAGCTCGAGAAAAGATCGTAGGATGGTATCACACAGGACCTCGTCTGCGCTCGTCGGATCTCGAGATCAACGAGGTAATGAAGCAATTCATCCCCAAGCCGGTCATGGTCATTGTCGATCCCCGCTCCAGGGACACGGGCATCCCCACTGATGCTTACATTGCAGTGGAAGAGATTAAAGACGACGGAACAGCGGCGGAGAAGACCTTCACTAGGGTACCTTCGTCGATCGAGGCAGAGGAGGCAGAAGAGATTGGAGTCGAGCACCTCTTGCGTGATATCAGGGATACAACACAGGTCGGTACTCTGTCTGAGCGAGTAGGCAACCAGGTCGCAGCTCTCAAGGGACTACACTCGAGGCTAGACGAGATTGCACACTACCTGGACGATGTGACAGCAGGGAAGCTACCGCTGAACCACCAGATCGTGTATAAGCTGCAAGACTGCTTCAATCTGCTACCGGACCTGGAGAGCGAGGACCTCAAGAGATCGATGAGCCACGCTCAGAACGACCAATCGCTCGTCGTCTACCTCAGCTCTCTCATCCGCGGAGTCGTGGCGCTGCATGCTCTAGTGGACAACAGGAAGACGAATGCAGAGGAGACGGGAGGAGGGTCAGAGGAGAAGAAGGACAAGGAGGGAGAGGAGGAGAAGGACAAGGGCGAGAAGGACAAGTCGAAAGACAAGGAGGGTACCAAGGCCAAGAAGGGCGACAAGTGAGGAGGAGCTTGCAGTGTCACCTCAATCTACATCATTACACACTACAGAATTCCCCTGGCCAGCCATCCATCAAGCGTCTCCCACTCTCTTGAGCCCGATGCCCAATTTACCCGGCGTGACTTCATTTCGGCGCCAGAAGTCTACCAGCAGCTTGGCCGTCTTCTCCGGAGCGTCCTCCTGTAGACAATGACCGACGTCTGGAAACACGGTGAGTTGATATTTCCCCTGCATCTGCCCAACCATGAGCTCCTTGTCCAGCCTGTCGGTCCCCGCAAGCAACAGCAATCTGGCCGTCCTAGCGCCGAGAAACCTCTTGCTGAGCCCTTCAAACCACCCACGCCAGTGTTGCTGTGTTGCTAGGAGGTCGGCGCGCCAGATGAAGGGGTATGAGCTGCTGTCGTCCGCTGCTGACTGGTGAGGGACAGTGGCATCGTCCTCTTCGGCGAGCTCCTCGATGGCTTCGTCTTCGATGGGCTGGGTTGAGGTGGTGCTCTCACTGTAGCTCGGGTTTGGTACTAGTAGACTCGGCACGCTTCTCCTCGCGCTATCCAGATTGTGTATACTGCCACTGTCCATATGCCACTTCACTCCCGCTGCCACACTATCAAAGCCCTTTGGATGGGAGAGGACGATGCCCTTCATCCCCTCCAGTGCGTCCATGGCTGTCCCTTCTACCACGTCCAGAACGGCCACCCCTGCCACTTTGACCGGCGTGGGCAGCGATTGTAAAGCCGCGCAGAGAGAGGTGACGATCGATCCCCCCATGGAGTGACCCACCAGAACCAGCGTAGGCATCTGCCCCGGCTCGGGGTAAAGGGCGTGCAGCACCTCCACTCCATCCTGTGTGAGTCTTTCCAAAGACATGTCGAGCGGCAGAGGAATCGATGCAGGGTGTGAAGTCCTTCCGTGACCCCTGCAGTCTAATGCCATGACACCAGCTTCACCGCCGGTGAGACGAGTGACCTCGCGGGCTGCGAGGGCAAAGGAGAGGGCTGAGAAGCCTGCGCCGTGGTGGAAGAAGAAGAGAGTGCCCGGGTCGCGAGTCGGGGTTTTGGAAGGTTGAGATTCTTCCTCTTCGTCTGAAGATACGTCGGGCAGCTCAAGGGATGCAAGTGTTGGATCCGAGGCGGTCGCTGCAGTCGTAGCTTTGGGGAGAGTAGCACTCGTCTTGCCTTGCTTGGGTGACAGTGCGGGTGCTCGGGTGCCTGAAGGTCCAATAGGCTTTGGCGGTGTGAGGTAGACCCTCCAGTTACCTTGCCCTTGTAGCTCAACCTGGAAAGCGTCTTCAAAGCAGTCGGCTGCGGAGATCGGTGTATAGTCTATACTGTTCTCCTTGCCCTTGTTCGTCTTTCGGGGTACGAGCTTGGGAGGAGCCATGCTTGGTCTGCTGGAGGAGGTGGAGGGGAGAGAGCCCAGCGAGTCCGCCTCCTCCTCCTCCTCCTCCTCCTCTTCCTCCTCTTCATTCATCTCTCTACCCTCTACAACTTGATGACGAAGAGAAGAGGAGCCTGACGACAACGAGGGCTTCTGTGGTCCCTTGTAGATGGACCTCAACATATCGAGGAGTATTGGGAGTCTGGAGATGCGGAAAGGAGCAGTCGGGAATTCCTGGTGCCGTGCACGGCCACATGAATTGCCGAGCCAAGATGAGTGCAGACGCTTGGCGTCCTCCCTGTTCCTCCTCTTTCCACGTCACCCGGTATTGCTACACTTCACCACTTCTACTACGCACCCTTCGGCCTTGCTCGTCGTCGACAGCGATGTTCTCCGTCTTCTCGGCGCCATCGACCGACTCGCTCGCTTACAAGGCCGACAAGCGGGGAGGACTCGCCCGCCTCTATACCGAACCAGTCCCAGCATCAGACCATCGCTTCTACTCGACGCTCCTCTGCCACTTCACATCTCCCACCCACGCCTTCGACACGTTCTCCATCCGAGATGCGCGAGACATCAGGGATCGGCAGCCGGAGAATTTCAAGACGCTCGTGGAGCTACTGGTAGCTCATTTGGACAGTCTCAAGAGGGATGAGCTCTTCGCAAAGGAGACGGCGGGCCGGTCTGCCGGACAGGACCTTCTGGCATTTGGTCAATGGGTAGCAGCTCCCCTCTCGCCCTTTGCCGGTGCCTTCGGAGGGGGGTCGCAGAAGCCAGGGAGCAGTTCTCAGCCTAGAGATCGGACGCGAGAGGCTCTCAATTGTGCTCGGCTGCTTGCAAGGCTCATACCGGTGCTTATGGAGGCGGCGCCGCAGAGCGATCGTCAAGTGGACAAGGAAGAGTTGACAACGCCCTTGGAGGAGCGCGTCCTATGGTCTAGAGCGTCTTCTTCCAGTGCCAGTGCTCAGCATACGGATAGCGGAACCACGCAGGCAGAGGAAGGAAGTCAGTCAGAGGATGAGCAATTTGTGATCGAAGACGAGGATGATCCCAGTGCCTCCCCATCCGAAGCCACCAAGCCGATACAGAAGCTAGACGAAGCCGTAGCAGCGACAGCCTCGCTCGTTGTGTCCGGTCCTGCCTTGGCCGAGCGGATTATTGCCCTATGCATAGACTATCTGTTCTTTCCCGGCTTCTCCCTCCCTCAATTACCCGAAGACGATGACACTGGCTCGCCTGACGACTCGAGGGTCCATTTCGCCATCTGGGAAAAGGGTGTTGGGTCCTCAGTTGATCTTCCTGGAACGTCAAAAGAGCATATAGCTCATCGGGTGGAATTTCTTCGGCTCTTACTCGTCATGCTCTCCAAGTCGGTGTACGTACCGCCAGCCGCCCAACAGGGATTCGAAGACCGAGCATTGCAATTTACGTGTACCTCGCTCAGCCGGACAGTCACTCTGCCGCTACTTTGCTCTCTGCTCAACACTGCTTGCAGTCCTGACCAAGGCGCGGCATGGTCTTTGCCCGGCTTCGCAGCACAGCCGGAGACGGAAGGCCGAGAGGCAATGAGAGCCCTAGCTCTGCAGATCCTTACAGTACTGCTAGGGTGGTCTCCCGCTGGTCTGCCTACGCCCATTGCATCAGCAGCTCGACCGAGCTTGGACAGGTCGCAATCGACAGTCTCAGTCGAGTCCACTTCAGCTACTTCAGGCAATCAATTTGCGCACTGGCTTTCGAAGATCCACCGAGTCGCCGATCTTGGCATGATTTCATCCTCTCTGTTCGCTCTCCTCCGCCCGGCAGCGACTTCGCTGATCTCGTTACCCTTGGCTCCGTCAGCATCGTCAAGTCAGAACTCTTCCTCGCAAAGAGGGGTCTACAGCCGTTCGCCGGAAGTGCTATCTCTTCCCTGGCATATCCTACGCAGCAATCCCAAGTTCAAGTCCCATGTCCTCGACGACCCTGTTCGTGCGCCTTTGCTGCTCAGCATACTGCTCAGCCAGGCCCTGCTGGGAAAGGACTCTGTGCCTCTGCACGGCCTGGTACGCCTTTCACTGTTCATCTTGCAGGACGTGTCTGCTCACACGGGCTTCGCAAAGCATATATCTGCCCCCAACTCAGCCAGCAAGTGCAACCTGCCGGCTAAGTTCGCCTCCTTGGCCAACGGTGCGAGCTCTGCGGCCGATATCCTGATCGCGGCGAGCTACTCGCTATTAACCAACAGAGGTTTGGGCTCGAACGGACTTGGTGTTCATCCTGTCATCTTGATCACTTTGGCCAACTGCGCGCCCTTCTTCGTGGCGTTGACGATTCCATCGTCGACGAGACTCTCTCTCCTTCTGGCGCAGGTGTCCAATGCTGCTTTTCTCCTAGCAGACGAAGGACACCCGAGATCCCTCTACTTCCTGTTGGAGGCTATCAATTCTATCTTGTTGTACCAAGCGGACTCTAATAGAAACATGGTGTACGCTCTTCTGAGTAAGAGCAAGGAGGTGAAGAGGCTGGAGAGCTTTACTCTGAGAAAGGGAATCGCGGAGATCAGGAGGAAAGCCGGATTGGCCCGCATAGGTGGTGCATCGTCAGCTCCGACCACTCCGGCTGGGGAAGCCACCCCGGGCTTGAGCGAATCGGCTGCTCAGCCCTCTGGAGCTTCGAAGTCGGCCGAAGAGGAGAAAGCTCTATTGGCAGCGCGAGACACGGCGACATCCCCAGCAGCGCAGGAAGCCGAGGAGGAAGGAGCCCCCGCAGTTCCGAGCGCGAAAGCGCTAGGCAAGGCGAGGAGGATCTCTGCCGCAGAACCATTGTCGTCTGCTCAGACTGAAGGAGACGAAGCACCGGTTGAAGCTCAAGAGTCTGGCGGCGCTGGCAAGGAGCAACCTGAGGGCAGAAAAGACGATGGTGCTGATGAGTGGGTGAATCGACTGGATGACGGTGAGCTGTTCGAAGCTGCTAGCAGAGTTGGTAAGAATGGCTTTGTCCCCAGTGAGGAGTGGGTAAAGAGCTGGGTTGATGGGTGAGTACCTTTTACTACGACGGTGAGCTGTGCTTTGGGGCAGCCACTGACAATTCTTCCGCCTTCATGCGTCTCTTCTTCGTGACAGGCTACCTCTTACTCCCCTCAACAAGCTCTTCGAAGGCCTTCTGCCAGAGATGGAGATCCTCTGCTCCACGGGCCCCGGGGCGGAGAATGTAGAGAGCGTCATTGCCTGGCTGCGGGAGCAAGATCTCTCCTCGCTCTTTCCCAAGATGGACCCCTCAACAGCTTTCACCCCTAGGCCATTTCAGTGGACGACGCAAGTCGATATCTGGTGGTGGAGCTTCATCTGGGGCTCCATCTATGTGGCGCATTCATCCCTGGGCCTCTTTACGCCCGAGGGGATGAAGCTCTTCCATCTCATCTTGCCTCCTCAAGCCCAAGGTCAGGCTCAAGCGAGGAAGGAAGACGGACGGCCTGCGAGTACAGATCCGATGAAGATGCTGACTGGTGCCTTTGATTGGGTTGGGGGAGCGCTGGGTATCGGAGAGATGACGACGACGACGACGACGGCGAGCAGAGGTCAGGGAGATTCGGGCAGGCCGAAGGAGGGGACTGATGGAACTGCTGCTGCCGCTGTCGCTGCTGGTCAGCGCGAGGCAGAAGGAGGTATCGTGTAAATAGTCTAGAACAGTCTTCCAGAGTGATGGCGTCCAAAAAGGGTCCACTCCTCGCTTGTCTCCCTCATGTGACATCCCACCTTCCCACCATGGGTAGACTACGCTTCCTCTGCGTCTGCGAGTGCTGGGCGAGCGGATAGGAACGGGAGCAAGTGAATTCCGGGTCGGCAAGGATGCGCGCGCGTCTGAAGCGAGGCGAGGCAGCCACGAGCCACCCACCCACCCACCCGGCTGCCGCCCGTCTCCAGCCGCCGTCGTCGCTCCAAGCCGGGGAAGCACGGCGCTGCTGCTGCTGCTGATCAATCGCAGGGACGAGCTACCAACCATTCACCATCACCTCTCTCCTCTCCTACGCATACACACCCACACTCCCGCGCTAACACACCATGGCCTCCCTCCGTACTGCTTCTCTCCTCCCTATGAGGTTCGCCTCGACCTCCTCTGCCTCCTCCTCCTCCGGCTCTGCCTCGCACTTGCAGCCCCACCTACTGCGTCGCGCCTTTAGCACTTCCCGCTCTCTCCCCGCTTCCCACCCTGCCGCAACGGCTTCCAAGTCCTATATTCAAGGAACAGTTAATGAGCCTACCACTTTCCCACCTCCTTCTCCTTCCCATGGTCATTATCATTGGATGTTCGAAAGGGCTATCAGCGTTGCCCTGTTGCCCATTACGGCAGCAGCAGTTGCCAAGCATGGAGCTAGTGGATTGGTGGACGCTTCGCTTGGATTGACATTGGTGATTCATAGCCACATGGGTGAGTGAGAGGGCAGAGGGAGAGAACAGATCGCTAGGCAGCAGAAGGCATGGAAGAAAGATGGCAGGGTGCGATGAAGAGTGGGCATTGCAATTGAAGCATTGCAGGGAGGGGTACAATTGAAGCTAGTGCCGGCAGAAATGGGGGGTTCGCTGCGATGTCAGCCCTTGTCGCTGCCATTACATATCTTCATGTCTCAAGGGATGGTCGCTCATACTCAACTAAAATTTCCACACCTCTCCACCCCTGGTCTCGTAGGCTTCGACTGTGCTCTCCAAGATTACCTGCACGAGCGCAAGTTCCGTGAGTACCTCGGCTCTGCCGTGGACCAAGACGAGGTAGTAGAAGAAGCTGCAACTGACCTTTTCTTTCCTCGCACACACTCCTGCCTTACTATCATCTCTTTCAATAGCCATCATGGGTAAGATTGCTCCTTGGGCACTCAGGGCAGCTAGCGTTGGTACTCTGTACGGCTTGTACGGTGAGTAGCGTAGGCGAAGCATCGCACCGCATCAGGATGGCAGGCAGACAGTAGCTGGAGGTGCACCAAGCGCATATACTGACCGTTTACACCATTTCTCTTATGTATTCCCCTTTGCGACGACTCAGAGCTCCAAACAAGTGAGTCATGATTGCTCTCAATCAAGCTGCCTTCTCTCTAATGACGAGATCTGACCACTAATCTACCCGCTCTCCCACTGCCGCTCCCATAGACGATGTCGGTCTCTCTGAGCTCATCGCTAGGGTCTGGACTGCCTAAGGGGTCGCTCTAGTGCTAGTGCGTGACGGGACTTGGGTCCTTGGGGAAATTGGGTGCCGGGCAGCAGACGGAGGCTACAGCTAGTCTATCCTTGCAGAGTGGGACAGGCCGGGGAAACAACGAGCAGCAGCCCTGTCTCTCCTCTTTCTCACCTGTAGCTCACCAATTGATTCATCTTCTTGGTCCAAACTGCCTCGTCCTCCGTACATTGTCGTATACTGTCCCTCGTCCGCGTCTGCCCGTCTGCCGTCTGCTTGCCTGCCTCTCTCCCCCTTTCTTCCTCGCACCTCTTTCGGATGCATGGCACTGAGACGTAGTCTACACAGACGCCCCTCTTCTCATAACTCAATTGTAGGTGTAAGAACAGAGAGGGGACGTGGGTGGGTGCGCGTAGTCTACAAGAGTAGACTAGACTAGAGGTGCACACACAAGTCTTGAGGTCTAAAGTCCTAAGAGCATTGGACATTGGACATTGGACATTGGACATTACGTTGCGATTTGATCGAAAGAAGAGAAGTGAGAATGTAAAAAGGAACAGAGGAGAAGAAGAGAGATGAAAGAAAGAAAGAACAAGACGAGGGAAAGGAATAGAAGCAAGAAAGAAAAGGAAAGGAAAGATGGGGAAGCACTGGCTAGGTGCAGTCTGGTTTTTACGCAAAAAGGTAAAGCTTCTAGATATGACGTGGGACCAGGACTAGAGTCGGGAATTGGATGGATGAGGGACTGATGGTACTGACTGACTGACTGACTGACTGACTGACTGACTGACTGATAACGAGATAGAGAGTGAGTGAGTGAGGAAAACAGAATTTCGAAAGCGTTCGTTCGTAGTTACATTTCCCGTCCCTCCTTTTGCCATGATCTTTCCCGTAATCAACGAGCCTCTCTCTTCCATCCCTCTCTGTTCCGCTTCACAGAGGAGGTACTTGCATCTAGCCTGGGACTCGTCTCCCGCCGATCCTGATCCACTTTCCGCTGCATCTGCCCACAACACCTTATCAGCCTCGCTACTGCTGGGCCACTCCAGGCGTCTGCGGCTGCTGTCCAGCTGGTGAAGCAGCTGCACCATCGGCACCTGCCTCACCTCCCTGAAGTGCGGCACCGCCATTGCTGCTGTTTCCAAGACCAGCCCGAATGTGATCGAGAAGTCTCTCAATCTCCATTGGGATGCCGGCAGGGAGGACATATCGTCGGTTCCTGAGCATCTCAAAGGTGGTGCAGAGGACTCCCCATGGGTGAGGACGATTGACGATGACCCTCTCCAGGAGCACCCTCAGAATCTGGCCCTTGACTTCCTCGCTGTCCGTCTTGGCCAGGAGGAAGAGGATGGCGTAGCTAAAGTAAGCAGAGTGACTGCTGGGGAATCGTAGCTGGTTGGCACAGGCAGTCAGGATGTAGAAACGTCCCTCTGGGTCGAGATCCTTCATGCATGCTTGGAGGATGTCCAGCGTGGCGTCTGCTTCCGAGCCGGTGAGAAGGTTGCTTGCCTTTTCAAGGCTTGACACGGCCGACGTCATGACCAGAGAATTGATCAGAGGGATGTTGTACCTCGGCTCAAACGAAGGCTGTTCCACCTCAGCCGCGCCTGGCAGCAGGAGCGCCGTCTTGAGAGAGCCTAGGAAGGGGGATCCGGACGGCCTCGTCTGCAGGAAAGCCTCCAAGGCCTGCTTGAAGCCTTGCCCACCTTGGGACAGAGCAGCCGAGTAATCGGAAAGCAGTAGTGGAGCATTCTGAATCTCTGGCAATTGATCCATCTTGAGATTTTGAGCAAAGGGGTCAGGCAACCTACGATCGCGAGGGAAAGCGCTGAGGACGAGGTTCCTCATCTGGATGCACGACTCGGGCACCAGATCGCACAGGCTGTGGTGGTATGCTGCCAGGAACTCGGGGAAGTCATGCAAGAGTACCAGGAAGATACGCAGCGTACCTCGGTACAAGCTCCTTGACGTCTCTTGCAGCTCAGCGTTTCGCAAGAAGGGAGCGAGGAAACGGAGCAGGGAGCAGAAGAGACGATGGAAGGCCGGCCACCCGTGCTGACGGTTGGACAGCAGCTTAGACATGAACAGCCTGTGGGACATCAGGCTCATCCACGAGAAGGTGAATGAGGGGAAGAATGATGGCTGAAGCGTATTAAGGGTGTTGCTGATGGCCAGAAGAGTCTGGAAGTACGTCGTCTGCAAGCTGCCCTCGACTGACTGCAAGTCGTGAAGCAACGTCGAGAACAAGCGGAAGAAGGGCTTCTGCTGGAAGTGAGGACCGAGCTCCTCGTGAGACTGGGCCAGCACCAAGACCACGATAGATAAGATTTTGGTCAGATAGTGAACCTTGGCTTGCTCGTGATTAGCTCCAGAGGGATCTGCATGGTACTTGATCATGAGTACAATCATCTTGGAGAAGGCATCAACAGGTGAGAAGATACCAGTCGCCAGGGAGCCACCTGCAGCCTTCTGCTTGATGTAGCTGTCGACACCGACTTCGGTACACACTCGGAAGAACATCGAAGAGATCTCCTCGCCCTTAAGGATGCCCTGCGACTGCAGCTGGGTCACAAAGTCGATGAAGGACTTCTCGGCATTGGGCGAGTGCTGGTACAGGCGTACCCACTCGGCAAAGCAGAAGGCGAGCTGCTCCCTCAGACCACTGTTGGCAAGGTCAGCTTTGCTCTTACTGAGACCACCACCCTTGAGCTCCTCGATGAACTGCGTGGCAGCAGGGGTGGCTTTGTCTTGCTGGACCGCCCTGTCGAGCGCTTCTGTGACATTCGCCAGCTGGCCGCGAGTGGCGACTGCAGGCTCCCGCAGACACTCCAGGGCCAGTTTGGCGGCAAAGTCGATCATCGACGGCTTCCAGTCCCTCACGATAAACTTGGCCAGCTGCACATCGGTCTGAGTAATGTTCATCAGACCAGCGCGAATCAGGCTGACAGAGACAGGCACATTGAACTTGCGCTCGTCTTCAGCATATACCAGCCAGTCTGTGACCTCCCGAGCGACCTTCAACGAGACTTCGCACAACCTCTCGAGGAGGATGACGTAGACGTCTCGAGCCAAGGCCGTCTGGCTCTTGAACAGGAGCTGGACTACCTTTTGAGAGAAGGCCATAGCAGCCTCGTCACGGTTGCCTGATTGCGAAGCGATGACAGGAACCTGTCGAACAACGTCCCTCAGTTCATGGCCCTGGGGTAGACTTGTGATCGACTCGTCCGGTCCGGCCTGGGAGAGCAGACGCTCGATCTCTAAAACGCATTGGCCGAACTTCTCCATGCTCTGTTGCGCAGTCAGCATCACACCTTGGCTGCCATCGATTGCATATTCGTGAGCAGGTCCAAGTGACAGGGCAGCGACCGATGTGGGCGCGCCAGCGAGGTTTCCAGTAGGGGCTCGTTCTTCCTCAGGATCTCCTGGTGTGTGCGTGCGGGTGAAGTTGCCAAAGTCCTGGTAGACGCGAAGCTGCTGAGACTGTAGACCTTCTGGCTGGAGACGTAGGCCATCAGGGAGGCTGGAGACATACTGAGAAAGGGTAAGAGCTCCGGCGTCCCAGAAAAAGCCACGACTGCGTTGCCGGTGGTCACGCCGTGCCCCATAGGCAGGAGCGAGACCCTCGTCGACCTCTGGCATGGCCTTGTCCATGGCTGCCTTCTCGATGACGGAGCAAGCAAGCTCGAGGTTATCCTGCATGATACCAGCCAAGGCCTGCTCAGGCAAAGTCTGCTCGTTGAAGCCACCCTGAAGGAACAGGGCTTTGGCGTGGTTGACCATGCTCATCCTCAAAGGCTCTTTGCAGGTGACCAGGGCCAGGCTGCCCGCGAGATTGGCAGCCATCTGGTGCGCTGCCTCCCTCATCTTGAGCTCATCGCCTTCCATGGCAAAGTCCTTGGTCACCAGCTCACGCGTGGAGATAGAGGCAATTGTGACCGAGCGCTCTACAACGGGAGCGATAATCTCGCGAATGGCTCGGTCGATGGCAGCATGGACGAAGCGCTTGTACTGGCTGTTCTGGAATAAAGTGAGCTGAGGGTTGATCTGAACATAGTGAGGTAAGTTCTGCAGCATGTTCGCCAGAGACTCTGCATATGCATTGGCAGCTGCAGCAGACACTGCCGAGGGTGGTACTCCAGGGGCGATGCCGGCTCCAGGCTGGGACCCGGCTTGTTGCTGCTGAGGTGCTCCGGGAAGCTGGCCAGGGCCAGAGCCGCTGCGGCGCTGCTGGTCTTGAACAGACTGCGCCGCGATGTTTGCCAGCCCAAGTCGCTCCATCTCGCCAGTAGGGACTCCTGCAATGGCCTGTTGCTGCTGCTGGACTCCTGGGCCGTGCGCTGCTTGGGGCGGCATCAGCTCACGCGAGCGGATGATGGAAGAGGGCTGGATATCTTTGAGGTCGACTCCCAAGCTCTTGCAGAGAACTTCGATCTCGAAGCGCAAGTTGAGCTTGAGCTCCGGAAGTTGGTAAAGCTCTGCAAGCACTCGGAGCACTGCATTGAGCCATGGATTAGGCAGCTTGAACACTCGCGACTTGGCGCATTGCTCTAGCACCTTGGCGACAAAGGGAACGGCAACGATGAGTCTGCCAGAGTCGTACCCTTCGAGGAGTAAAGTCTTGAAATCGAAATTCTTGAATCGAATAGGCTTGTCACGTGCAAGAGTAATGAGACCAAGCCAAGACCCAACATTCTGCAAAGCCTTTCGGGAATGAAGAGTGGTAAATGCAGCTTCTGAGTTGATGAGTCGCTGCGAGAGCGCAAGTGTCTCGCGAAGAACATGGGCATCTAGATTGGCATCCGCTACTGCCTCTAGAAAGCGAAGGTAAAGACCATGGAAATTTGGTTCAAGCTGGCATCGCTCTAGGGTGAGGTAGTGGGCGAACCAGGCGTAGATGCTTGGCGTGAGGACACCTTTGATCTCGGCCAACTTGCTGTCCAAATTGGAGGGGGACAGATTGTTGATTGCAAACAGCACCTTGTCCGAGACTGCCTCATTTGGCTCAGTCTGTTCCTCGCTACCGCCGTCAGGGATTGGACCAGGCTTAATCGCAGTGAAGTGTTGCCGAGCTGTTTCCGCTTCTTCCGCTCCGGCCACTTTGTTCGTCACAAGAGTGCCCGACTCGATCGCTCTTTGGCCGACCTCGCTCTGAGCAGCGCGTTCGAGCACTGCAGCGATTTCCTGATTGGGAGGCAGGGCCTGCAAAGCTTGCGCAAGCTGTGGCCACTCCTGCAGTCTGCTCTGGAAGCGGGTCAGCGACTCGAGACCGAACTCGAACATCGGGGACCCCGGGGGACTCCTGAGCGCATCTAGACAGCCTCGAATGGCAATGCCCAGGGGCACATAGTCGATCAGTGAGTGCTGAATAAGATCACCGAAGAGATGTGCAGTGAGCTTGAGCTCGGTAGGAGGATAGCTTCTGATCCACCTCTGCTCATCGAAGAGCGTGTGCACCATGCAAGCGAAGAGCTCATTGTCCCTGGGTGCCTCCGAAGCCTTCAGCTGCTGCAAGATCCTGACTACGTCCTCTACGCTCAAATCTTGCTTGTACATCCTTCCAAAGGTCTCGTCGCACTCATCGTGCATCTCTGGCGCGAACTGAGCCACCTCCATGAGAGGCTCCTGGCTGCTAGATGTACGAATGGGCAGCAGGCGAGGGTGCAGCTGTAGAGCCAGATTGCGGACCATCTTGAACGCTTCGATGTCTTCAGCGGACATACTTTCTCCATGAGACCGCATCCTGCGGAGGAAAGTAGCGACCACCTGAACGGAGGGAGCAACGAAATTTTGGGGCTGTTGCTGGGACGGGTCTTGCTCCTGCAAGGCCAACTCTTCCCTCAACTTCTCTCCCAAGAAGTCTAATGTGGCCCTCATGAACGTGGCGCGGTGTTCCAGAATCATCCGATCGATCCACAAGTCGGCATTAAGCACTTCGCGTCTCGAGGCCAGAGCTGCGACTTCCAAAGCGAAGGCGAATGGCTTCTGGGGTTCAGCACGTACTTCGAGCAATTCCGGTAGCGCCTTCAGATCCTGAGCAATATCCACGATCCGAGTGATGTGACCTGGGTTTGCGAGGTAGCTTCTAACCAGAGCTTGCAAGATGAAGTTGCGGTTGGTCTGATAGGCAATGTAGAAGACGAGCTGGTGACCAGGAGCGCTGGCAAAGAACATGCCGAGAAGTCGCTGAGCGAGTTCTACGTGAATGCCGGTCCAAGGCTCGGGGATCTGTAAAAGACTTATGAGGAGGAGTTCTGGGCTCTCCTTGACGAAACGCTCCAGGAGCTGAGTCACGCCGTGTCGAATTTCGGGCTGCTCTTCAGATGAGAGCAGGATGAGAGTCTCGGTCAGGTCAAGAGAGTTCCACGTACTGCCTTCTGCCGCTGCAGCCAGCTGTCTGACTGTGGCACTGGCTTGCGCAACGTCTTGGGAGGTCACGATACGTCGTCCTGGCAGGGCTGAGAAGGAGAATGTATCGGCGTCAAGGGCCAGCAGGCCAGCGAGGATGCTGGTTTGTAGACTCTTGTGCGTCCACGGTCCCCACAGTCCGGCGACGGCTGGTGAGGTGGAAGCCTCGTGTGGAGCTGCAAGTAGTGCCGCTGCCAGACCTTCCATACGAGTGCCTGGGGGAAGCTTGAAGCCCTCGAGATCGTCCATCGATCTCACCGCCCTGGGCCATGAGATGGGCTGGCGAAGGGTCGATAGACCACGCACAAGAGCGGTCCAATTTGTCACACCTTCCGACCCAAGGTCGTCTTGCGGAACAAGTAAAAGTCCGGCGAATAGGTGAGCTACCGAACGCTCGTCAGGCGGAGAAGAGTCGGTGACGCCAAACCTTGCGAACAGTGCACGGACGACCTCTGCAGAGGGCAGGGCGTTCGGTCCCAAATCAGCCAGGAAAGCTGGAAGACTCTTGTTGATCCTGTGACAATTGAGTGCGACGTGACAGAGTCAGATTGTAGTCCCTTCCTTTCTAAAATCATTCGATCTACTCACCTCAGGTTACCCAACGCATCTACGAACGCTCTCGAGAAGCCTTCAGGTCCCACGCGCTCTACCGCCGTCGCCACGAGCGCTCTTCTCTGTGATCGGCCCAAGACGGGAGCTTCGTTGCCATCGCCATCCGCAAGCAGCTGCTGCAAGAACAAGCTGAGCTGACCAGGATTGATGGAGCTACCGCTTAAGCCAGGCGGTTGCCGGAGAGCGTTCAAGGCCGCGCCTAGCACTCCCGAGCCCCCCTCTGGCGGAGGGGTAGTGTGCGGCCCATTCGGCCCATTCATCATTACTGCCGCCCAATCAGCGGCGAGCCTGTTGCTTCGCTCAGAACCTGCGTCTTGGCGGCAGAAGGCGAAGAAGTAGACGAGGCTCTCGAATTGGTCGAGGCCTGCCTGCTGGAGAAGCGAGATTAGGTCCTGAAGAGAGAGACCTTGCGAGGTAGAGTCGCTGCTTGTATCGATGGCCTGTTTAAATCGCGATGCAGTCTCGGTAGATTGTGACCCTGCTTTGAGCAGAAAGTGGATGAGGCGGCGGTGGAGGGTGGTATTGTTAGATTGTAAAGATGAGTTTCCTGAGACGATCCGCAGAAGATTCCTGATGACTTCGAGCTCGACAGCTGGACCGAATGCTTTGCAGTGCTGATAGAGAGAATGCAGGGTTAGCGAGGGACTCGATGATAGGCTCGCGCCTAATGCCATATCGCACTCACACTTTGTAATTCTTGCCAGGTATCCAATAAATTCTCTTCACTGACTGATGCAAGGAGGAAATTGACTTGTACTTTGACCGTCTGGATTGAGGGTTCGTCACTGGGAAGAGAGACGTGCGGTTGCGCAGGAGCAGGGGTCCTCTGTGACTGGGGAGGCTGCTGCTGCTGCTGTCTGCCCTTTTGATCTCCTTCTTTCTGACGCTGCTGACGTAGTAGAGTCGAGAAGCCAGCAGGTCGAGCAATACCACCCTTTCCTTGTTGAATCCTTTGTTCAGTCGTCTCGGAAACGTTACAGGCAAGGAGATGCCTACGTTGGGATGGCTGAATGGCTTACTGATGTATGAGGTAGGTGGGGAGTGACCTTTGAGGTAGAGCCGAGTATGTGGAGAGACCAACAATGACAGAAGCAGAGCGGAAGAGTCTTCAGATCTAAACTTGAGAAGAGGGCGAGGAGGGAAAAGGGCAGTCGTGGTGTCAGTGAGTGAATGACACCATGCAAAGGTAACAGCCAGCGCGTGGTCCTCACCGTGTACTCGTACAAAGCGAATGAGTCAAGGCGATGAGAAGAGCAAGGTTGTGTTCACACTGATGCTCCTGGTATATTGCTTGAGGGAAGGTGTGATGTGTTTCGCGACACCAGCGTTCTGCCTCGAGTGAGCAGATCAGATCAAAGGCTCCGCAAGAGGTGGACGGCGATGTGTCCCTGAAGCGAAAGAGGATGCCGCACTACTGAGCTACAGCGACGCTCCCCCTCCGCCGGAAGAGAGGATGCAGCTGGAGGACCTGGCGCGAAGGGCAGCGAGCGAAAGAGGAGGACGAGGAGCCGCTGGGTGGATGAAGGCGACTGTGCTGATGCGAGGGTCCGGTCCAAGCGAAGGAGGAGTCGGTATGGCAGTCGTGGTCGCGGTGAGGTGAGGTGAGGCGAGGTGAGGAGCGACGAGGTACGGGCCGAAGAAGAGCAGTCAGTCGAGTGAGATCATCCACGCCCGCCTTGGCCCGACTGACGCCCGTGGGCTGAGCTGGTCCAAGGCGCCAGGCGGAGCGACAACGCGCGGCCGCAATTCCAGGATCGGAACCACGCCCCCACCTGATCCCTGCGCCCCGTGCAGCAGACTACCGCCGGAGAAATATCCTCGGCTCGACGATACCGGGAAGATCAAGCCCACGCAGGGCATCACCATCATACAAGGTCACACGCTGGCAAGGAATACCCCCGGCCCGTCATGGCATCAGCTTCGTCGTCTTCCTCCATTCATCGTCCACGGCTACATCCTGCAATCGGCCCATTCTTACTCCTCACCGTCCTCACCTCCCTCGCCTTCAATCGAGCCACCCTCGCAAGACAATTGGGAGAGGATCAGCGTCGGCACCTTGTCCAGATCAATCTCTTGCAGGATGAGCTGCGAAAGCTCACGCCTCTAGCTCCTGCTACTGGGAGATCCTCATCATGGTCTTCGTGGCTTTGGCGCAGCAAGAGCCCGACACCGGCTGCTCCACAAGAGCGCAACGCAGCGGAAGAAGAGTCTCTTGCTCGGAAATGCCTCGCAGTGGGTCTCGATCCGCAACGGCTTGGTATCTCTCCGCAGCACATCCCTAACCTCTCATCTGGAGCTGACGGGAACAATGTCACATGGTCCGAGGCCCTCTTCGGCAAAGGCACCTGGGGAAAGATGAAGACGAGCTTAGTCGAAGCTGGCGCGGCCTTGAGGGCATCAGTCGGGGCAGGCGCTGGGGACAAAGTCAGCGAGACGCCCACAGTGGGAGCAGGCGAAGCAGCAAAGGAACAAGACGAATATGAAGCGGCGTTCCTCCAATATACCCAAAGGCTCGAGGAGGAGGAACGCAGCAAGACGCAAGCACCTTCTCTTCAGGACCACTCACCACAATACCAGACCCCACCTACGCAACCTCGGACGTATCCCAGCGAAAGTGCTCCTGCCGCCTTGGACAACGGCGCTCCTGATAGCAAAAGCTTGACTGGTAACCATGCTGAGTCTGATCAAGTGGCCGCCCGCAGGCGGTTCATCGTCTAGAGTGGACTATCCGCCAATTTGGCCTCCAAGCCACACCTTCGTTCGTTAGTAGATACCGTGGCGTCGGCGTATGCACAACACAGACTTTGGAACCAAATCGTCCTCTGTGCTCGTCGACATTCTCCCGCAATCTCGTCTTTTGTCTGTGTGAGGAGGTTCAACGAGCTAGCTGCGCTCGACTGCTGTGCCTGGCGATGTGACTGTTGAATTGTCAGGACCCGGCGAAAGCTCAATTCGGCCGTTCCATTCGTTCTGGGTGTCCGATTCAGCGACAAGCTACACGAGCTCAATCGACTGTTTCAGAGAATCCTACGCTTTTTGTTCTCTATGGCCACACGTCTGGGCTTTACTCCATCCCGGCACCCTTCTTGCCTCGACTTGGACCTCCTTTCCTTTTCCCTGCCTTCCCATCATCATCATCTCCTCTCTCCCTCTTTCCAGATTTGATCTTCGTAGGGGAGGCTCTAGTCTTCGTCCCGCTCTCATCGATGCTAACGCCACGTTGCTTGGCAAGCTTCTTCAGCTCAGCAATGACCTTTCTGTTGATCACAGATTGGAAGAAGACTTTAGGGGAGCAGTCGTTGGCTTGGTGCCATTGCCTTTGAAAAGAAAGGCAAGACAGGGAGTGAAGAAAGCGATCGGAGATCGATCAGGTATCAGTGGTTGGGACAACGAAGGAGAGGCCTGCAACCGGGAAAGTACTCACTGTGGCCCGGGTAGAAGACGGATGGCTGCGCGATTGTCGTACATCCACTGTAGCATCTCTTGTATCTGGGTGTGGAGCAAGTGAGAGGGAAGGTGGAAGACGGTCAGATGTCTTCACCTCATAATTCATTCGTACTACAACTCTCACCAACATCTGCTGCTTAGCGTGGGCGTCAATGAAGGGGAAGGGAGAATGAGACCGCTTCTTCATCAGAGCGAGTCGGATCAGCGCTCTCTAATGATGGCAATACTCACGTCCTGCTCTTCACCCCAACGAACCTTGAATACCGTGCCCTCTTCTTCAGCCTACAGGAGCAGACATGAGGGACTTCAGTCTCACCTCTGATCTGGCATCACTCATGACTCAACAATTTCTCACATTGGTCCTCATCGTTTTGGGAGGCATATCAGAGTGTTCTAGGAGATCCTGCGTGAGCTGTGATATCTTGTAGGAAGCTGACAACAATGACATGTGTGGGTGTAGATATGTGACATGAATCCTCCTGTCCCTGTTTCCAACTTTTCCCTTCCTACTTCGCCCTTGTTCTACCCCTTGTCCGCAACCGTCACAACAAAAGTGCCCTGTGCCTGACCGGGATTTAGATTGCCGAGTCTTCTGCGGAAGAACGGTAGAAGGGGCTGCAAGTGGAGTACGCATCGACATTAGACTAGACAAAGACGTACGAGGTGTCCAGCACAGGTCTCTTGATCTTCCGCCGCAGGACTGCCTCCTTGACTGCTTCCTGAGTGATGAGGATGACTGGACCCGGCCCTGTTGACGTGCTAGCAGTTGAGCTCGCACCTGCTGCTTCTCCTCCCACGCCTGCATTCATAGTCGAGCTGCCTTCTGCAACTTCTGCTCCCTCGGGTTTCTCATCGCCACCCTCATACACTCCTTTGGGCACTTTTGCCAACCTCATCTTCAGCAGGCCCAACTCAGACAGTGCAAATGCCGTGTCCTCAACCCTCAGATTGGTCGCCTGGGCAATCCGTTCCAGCGTCGTGCAGAGAGCAAACGGCGAGCTGGAAGGCTTGTCGAGTTGAAGAGCCGGGTGAGGAGGGGCGTCCGCAACGTTGGCAGTCTTTGCAAGTGAAGGCGTAGAGTGGCGGGCACGGCGGTCCGGACCAGTCCGCAGAGGCGGCGGAGCAGGGAGACCTTCCTTGCTTTGCTCCTTGTTTGCTTCACCTTCTCCTGCCTCGTTTTCGCCCTCGCCCTGCCCATCGACTCCCCGTGCCGCTGCCCCTCTTTTGGGTGGGCTGCCAAATGCAGCAAGGAACTTGCTAGCCAACGCGGGCGGGAGGTCTTTTCCGAAGCCGAGATTGGCTCTCTTCGCCTTCTTGAGCTCCACCCTCTCTTCCTCGGTCAGGTCGCTGTCCTTGGCATTGAGGAGGTCTGTCCCTATCAGGTCGGGTCGTGGTCCGTCTGACAGACCAAGTAGAATGGATCGGACGTGGACCACGGCCCGCTGCTGCGCCTTGGATACCATCGGACTCAGGTTTGCTGAAGGGGAGGAGGCCGCTGCTGCTGCTTTGGTTGGCGAGGCGGCGGCATTGGCAAGGAGCTTACTATTCACCGACCCATCCTCCTCGTTGAAGGCCAGAGCCAGGGCTCGTAGCACTACGGCGGACCAGAAGGAGACGTAGCCCTTGAAGCCTAGCTCGGACAGAGGCCGTTCCGGAGTACCCACGATGGCCGCCTTGGCAGAGAGATAATAGCTCAGCTCGATCATCAGGGTCCCAAAGCCCTTCTTCTGGAAGGGCGGAAAGGTGATAATGCAAGCGAGGTTGTACTCATCATAGCTCAGTTTCTCCTTGGAAAAGAAGCCCAAGACGTAGTCGAAGTTAGCTGTGCTATCCGTGACAACGTAGAAGAGGAACGGCTCGACGTCAAAGTAGATCGTCTTGTGATCAATGAAGAGCTTCCCAAAGAGGCTCAGATTCTGGGCGTAGAGCTTCTCCTTCGCCCCGTCCACCTCCCAGATGGTATGAGACCCTCTCTGATAGACTTTCCGCCCCGGGGGATGGGTGTGCTGACAGTCCTTCTTGTGTGCATACCAGCCGGCATAGGTACGCATGTACTTGAGGCAACCTTCGCAGATCCATAATGCCGGAAATTTGGGCTTCTGCTGGGCTCCTTCCGACGGAGGGGGAGTCAGATGAGAGCCGGTCTCGAGCGGACCGATAGCAGGCGATGCGGCTGACTTGGACGCAGTGCCATTCTGACGGCCGCGATGCTTGTAAGACGAAGACGAAGACGCCCGAGCATTGCCGTTCGTGACTGTTGTGGAGAGAGAGGAGCTGCCGTGATCATCTTCCAGAGGGTATGGGCTGTGATACCACGTCTTGATGTCGTAGTCTCCAAAGTAGACTCTGTTTGAAGAGAAAGCGTAGTTTGGTCAGACGTCTGGACTACTTTTGTCCGTGAGCTTGTCCTCCTGTGCTCACCGATCTATATTTCTGGGAAGGGTCTGTCTATCATCTCCTGCCCTCCGTTTGGCCCCGCCATATCCTTGTTCAGCTGCCGTGGTGGAGGAGTGGGCAGAAGGACTAGTCTGTCGGCTCGTACTGGGCGAGTCAAGATCACTCTCCGCCTCTGCCCTGAGTGTGCTCAGGCGGGCATCCTCTGCTTGCTGGTAGCGCATCGCAGAGCATTGGACACGATGGCCGAAGGTGTTAGCCGGATATTTCTGCAGCGCCGCTACTGTCTCATCTCCTCTTACTCACCATTGCTGCCTCGTCCAGTCTTGGTCGCTTCTTCACTGCCGCCGTTGCATCTAGCAAGGCTTCATTCCCTGCCCACGGCCGGCCTTCCGATGAGCCCGTCTCTGCCATGAGCGCAGACCGCTGCAGAGCGCCCTGGGTAGATCCCGCAGGACCAGACATCTCCTCGTCCTCTGCCCCTCCTTTATTCAGAGACTCATCTACTTGCTCTGGTTCGTGCGAAGCTGGAGATCTTCGTAGCCTTGTGTCTGACGGATGAGAAGCATCGGGAGAAGCTCGGGGGCTTCTGCTTCCGCTATGAGAGCGTTCTGTGCTGCCGCTACTCCCGCTGCCGCTGCCACTGCTGCTCGAGACCTCTGCGAGTCTTGAGGAAGGATGGAAAGTAGTGTGCAGTGTCTCGCTGACTCGACGAAGAGGAGCAGACAAGGTCCGCTCCATGCTCTTTTGGACGAGAAGGCGGTGAGCAGTATGGAGGGCGTAGGTTTGGTAGCGGCAGGAAATCAGGAAGGAGCGCCCATTCCGCACGCTGCACGGCGGCAGAAACGCCAAAAGTGGACCCAGCCGCGATACCCCCCTCAACGAAAGGTTGAACCCACATCACGTCTGGTCCAACGATTATCGAAGAGTATCTGTACTATTACCGGAAACAAAAGTCCAAGCCAAGGCCAGCTATCGAAGAAGACTATCGCAGAACAGAAAGAACTAGGGGGAGTATTACACCACGGCTACAAGTCTGACAATGGGGAGACGAAATACGAAGGAGCAGTCCCGACTGCCGTGAGCAGAGCAGAGCAAAGCAGTCCAGAGTGCCGTCGGGGTATTTGTTCAAAGGAAGCAGTGAGCAGAAGACGAGGCGTAGTGAGTGCTCCGTGGGCCATTGTTGGCGTATATTGAAGACCGAAGGTGCGGCAGCAATGAGCAGGGAAGCAAGCGAGCAATACAGCAAGCATTCGATGCCGTCTTGCGGATCGAGCTTGGCGCTTGTGGCTCTCTAGTGTCCGAAGGGAATCATCTCGCCTGATCGAGAGCTGCTACCGTAGTGCTCGGCAGCGTGGAGAGAATGATGGCGGTGGTGATGATGCTGGCTTGATGACCCTTCCCCTCGAAGACCAGTGGTGAGCACGGAAGAAGATGAGGAAACAGAGTGCGCTCCGACGCTGGACCTGTTGTCGGCCTTGTCAATGACGAGTTCGTCGTCGCGCAAGGTACCCCTCAACTTCTTGGCTTGCGCCTTTGCCCAAGCCTCGGGAGTCTGGTTGACCCTCTTCTTGAAGCAGCGGTGCAAGTGCCAGTGGCTGACTCCAAGATCCTCGGCGATGTACTTGAGGCCCTTGCCCTTGACAGCTTTGCCTTTGCCGCCATCGAGAACACCTTGCAGGAGTCGCTCCTTGACCTTGGCGATGAGGATCTCTTGACGAGCTTCGTGAGGGTCGCCGCCGCGAACGTCAGGCTTGCATCTCTTACAGGCTCGGTAGCCAAGAGCATTGGCTTCAGCCGGAGAGTTGACGAAGCAGATGTTCTCGCGGACAGGGCGTCGAGATGGACAGGTCGTTCGGCAGAAGATCTGATTGTCAGGTGAGATGGGAAGGGTGGTGAAGGGGGTCAGTGATCAGTCCCCGTCTCATTGGCCGTGTCGTCTGCTCACCTTGGTGGAAAGTACGCAGTAAAAGAACGAGGCAGAAGCTCGAGGGTCTCGGTTCTGGACTGCCAACCATTTTGCCTCTTCGGTGGCGTAGGTGCCATTGACTCGAGCGTGGTATCGAGCTGCAGCGGCACCGCCGTCTCCTACCTCGGAGTCGCCGGGGCTGTGGGCATGCACAGAGGATGACGAGCCATCGTAAGAAGCGTGTCCATGCTCAGACTGCCAGTCGTGCCCATGCGTGTTGACACCAGAGTCTATGCCATTGGGTCGCAGACGAGGGGCCCTAGCGGAGAGCGGAGGTCGTCCGAGGGTGGTTTGGGGAGGCGAAAAGTTGAAGATGTGTCCACCGCTGCTGCCATTGTTCTGCTGCTGGTGCTCATGGTGTAGGTGGAGATCGGCATTGATATGCTGACCGGAGCCAGCAGAAGGTCGACCGAGGTTGGGGAACTGATCAATGGTATTGATATTACCACCGGAATTGAGGTTGGGCATGGCCATGTCCTGGTATAGCCAAGAGAACCCTGCTGACCTTGGAATGGCTCGACTGTTGGTAACGCCGGAGAGCACTGTGCGAGGAGTTGGGGGCAGCATTCCGTTGGCGCAGCCGCCGGAGCGAAACAACGCGGGACTAGCGTGGCCACCCAGAAGAGTGCCATTGCCGTTCGCAGCATTGCCGTCGAGCAGCTTCTGCGAGGCCGAGTGGAGGACGAGCGAGTTGGAGCCCAGGCCTTCCCAGGAGGAAGACTCAACGTGTAGGGACGAGTGAACGTGGTTGCTTCCACTACCTGCCAAAGACTTGAGGACAGCCTCGCTTGAGGGCGTGGGCAAGCCGGTCCATGAGGTAGTCTGGACGTTCCAATCGGTATGGTGGTTTGTCGCTGAACCGCTACCATCGATGATGTTGCCGAAGCGACTGCTGCCCGAGTAGTAGCTATGCTGGCCGTCGTTGCCGTTGCTCCCCGAGCTGGTGAAGAGGGAAGGGGTGATGGGCGAGGCATCAAGCGTCTCACGCTTGAAGGGCGTGAAGGCTGAGAAGCGAGCTGAAGGCAGACCATTGGACTTCGTACCAAAGAACATTGTGGTCGTTGGGCTCCATGAGAAGTTGTTGCCTCCCGTGTTGAAAGGGTTTCCTGCTCCTCCCAGGCCGCTTGTGGAGTGGCTGTCGAGGAAGTTGGATGGGCTTCTCAGAGAAAGGAGGTTGACTGGCGATGCTAAGAAGATGTGTGTAGATGGAGATGGAGTGCTGAGTCAGTAAGTGTATCCAAGCTTGAACCGCGTACCGCGTGACCATATATGCATGATGGCTGCGAGTGTACTCACTAGCTGGTGGTGCCGAGGCAGAAGGTCCAGTCTTCATCGAGCGCAGCTCTGTAGCTGCTGAGTCGGTGCGGCCTGAGGCTCTGATGTTGGGCGATCCAGACTTGGTTGACGCTGGGGACCCTCGACTTTCTGGTCGTGGAGCAGAGCTGTAGCCCGGCAAAGATGGACCAGCGGAGTGTCGACCTTCTGCAAGACTGGTAGCACTGTGTGCGCTGGCTGAAGGTGACGAGAGGGTTGCGATAGTCACCAGGGATTCCTCGCTGCTGCCAACTTCCTTCAGTGCCATGCTGCACGAGTTGTTGGAAACTCGATCGTAAGAGTAGACTGCGCTGCTCGCCTGATCCAGGCCAGGCTGTTGCTGAGCAGAGGCAGGGATCTCGGTAACAGTCATCACTGGGGAAGGACCAGAGTCTGCCATTTCCGAAACGCTGCGGGTTGGGAATGCGGCAGCAGGCGTCGGTCGGGTGGATGGGCGTAGATACGACAAAGGGGTACGCTACCAAGCGGAAGTCGTGGCTGCAGTCGATAGGGCGAGGATTTGCAGGGAGGTGCAGGATGCTGGTAGCAGTGGTGGGAGGATTGTGGGCAAAGAGTCATGGGCGTCGGTTGTTATAGCACAAGAGATGGTGGAGAGGATCAAGGACGACGATGGCCACGGGTGCGTCTGATTTGCTGGCTGCTGCAGAGCAAAGGGGCAAAGGTGATTTCTCGTCAGGCACACAGGGCGCGGGGGCAAAGGGCTACGGAGACGCGGCGGCGCCCACCTCCGCCGCCCTTGCGCCAGGCGGACCCCCCACGGCAGAACAGATAGCACAACCTCGTAGCAACCAGCCAGGGCAACCCACCCAACCAATACGGTTCCTCCCGACGCGCAGTGCGGTCATCCCTCAGCAGTCGTGGCCAGGACCTGGGCGGAGCTACGGACAGCAAGGGTAAGGGGTAGCCCAGCAGGCAGGTGAGATGCCCGAGTGGCTCCCCAGGAAGAGACACAGGGGTCGAGGGCGTGGGGAAACGTTTTCGACGAGCGAGCAGCCCTGAATCCAGGTCGACCACTCATGGTTCACAGGCTGCACAAAATCTCGTGCCTTGCTTCCCTTACGACCGAGAAGATGGTGCTGGGGCAGCTGGACCTGCATTGCTCAGATACATGTCCTCTTCCACCAAGGCACGTTTCTGGTCAGCTGCTCGCGATCTCGGATGGCGCTCTTGTAGGGATCTTTCTCAAAGCAGATTGTTCACGTTGCTCCCTGAGCTCGGAATTGGTGTGTCACAAGTGGCAGGCTGGGCCTCGCAGTGGGGGAATACATTAATCACTAAAGAGCAGTCGACTGGTTCAGAGCGCTGTTCACGTCCACAGCATCCCCGCTGTGTTCTGACTACGATGATGTGTGCCTCTAAGGGCGCTGCCGCCCTGCCGTCCGTTGTGTCCGCCAGTGACCTGGTCTCGCATCATCTGTATGGTCGCCGGAGCCCGGCCCCCGCCACTGAGTCGCGTGGACGTGGTGTCAGCCAAAGGACCGAGAAGCCGAAGTAGGCTGACGGCTTACGCCACTCTCGAGTTGTCGAAGAAGCAAAGCTGCGAGGTGGCCCAGTATTGCGGCCAGCAAGCTCCTGGAAGGTCGTAGCGAGACTGTGATAATGCAGCCTCAAGAGCAGCAGCCGTGCCACTGCATCGCCGATGGGGGCGGGAATATCGCAATGGCAAAGCGCTGCGCGGTAGCAACGGACCTACGGATGCTAAGAGACTGGATGAGCATGGTCGCACTGATCAAGCACGATGTCAGCTCCAATCCCACCTGTCTTGCCTCGTGTCCATCATCGCACCCGTGGGGTCGTATCCCTCGTCTCCTTGGCCGAGCTGCAGCAACAGCCACGGGCCGACCACGGCTGCTTCCGTCTGGCGGAAAAACAAATTTCTAGACGCTGCTCCTCCTCACCTCGCATCTGTCACACTCCTTCTCACGACTGTAGCAGCAACCCCTTTGCAGAGATTGCTCTCAGCTCCCCTCTGTCCGGCAGCAACGAGTTTTCTCCCGCTGCCTTTGTCCATGATGTCAGACGCGGCACCTTCCGGTGGCCTCGCAGCCTATACCGAGTCCGCCCTGCGCTCCGCCTCCTCCTCTTCCAAAGACAAGGGCAAAGGCAAAGGTCGAGGCAAGGACCGCAATGGCCGCTCCTCTGATCGTAGACCCAGCTCAAAGAGTACATACAAGAAGGGCGCCAAGTCCAAGCTCGAGTTCGATGAAAAGGCGAGACAGGAGTACTTGACTGGCTTCCACAAGAGGAAGTTGCAGAGGATTGAGATTGCTCAGAAGAAGAGGGAGGAGGAGGCCAAGGAAGAGAGAAAGAGGAATAGGAGAGAGGTAAGTAAGGATGTAGGAGAGACTGTGACCGGGAGGAAAGAAAGGCAGCTGACCAGCTCCACCCCTCGACCACGCCTGCTGTAGACGCAAGAAGCCCGCAAAGAAAGGGCGGCAGAGAATGTAGCTGCCGAGCGGAGAGCATATGGAGGTGACGAGGGCGAGGATGAGGACGAGGAAGACGGAGAAGAGGATGGCGAAGAGGGCAAAAACGAAGGCGGGGATGCTGGTGATGTACCGGTCTCGTACGAGACACCGGAGCATCAAACGACAGTAGTCATCTCCGAGTGGGATCCAAATGCGCCGGAAGACGAGCAGCCCGCCAGCCTACCAAGTGCATCGAAGAAGCCCAGCAGAGCTGGACGCAACCCAAAGCCGCGAGTATCCGACTTCCTCACAGAAGCCCTCCCACCGAGTTCAAAGAGGATGGAGAAGAAGATCAAGTCCTCCTCTTCGAAGAGCAGTAGCGCTCTTGCAGGGCCCTCTTCATCAGTAGCGGGCGGAAGCTCCAAGCAACGCTCCACAGGTCTCGCAGCACGCAAATCGAAACTCACCCCTCCCTCAGCCTCTGCCATCTCCTCTCTCCTCACCGAGCCTCTCGCCTCGCACGATTCCCGTTCCCAACCTGAGCTCGCTGCCTCGACCCCGAGCACTACACTCTCCAGAGAAGAACGGGACCAGGGCCTTACCCACCTCTCCTCTGCCGCGGAGCGTCAGGCGGTCAAGGATGCAATCAAGGCTTCGAAACCTTTCCGATACGAAGGCAAGATGGAGAGGGCAAAGAAACGAGTGGAGCTAAAGGCGAGGAATGAAAAATTCAAGGCGGAGAGGATCGAGAAGCTCAAGAGGGGCGGAGGACGTGGTGGTTCAAAGGGAGGGAAGAGGGGGAAGCCCAAGGGAAAGAAGTGAGATGGCCAACAGGAGACAATTGTGAGGCGGCATGAGACGATGTACTTGTACAATAAGATGAGATGACTTGATTGCATATACAATGGAAGCACGACTGCCTCGTCAGGCATCTTGCCAATCCAAAGTCCCCAGCAGAGCAGTCTTGCTCGGTAGCCTGCCCATTCCAGGACTGAGAATCGTGACTCGCTTCCTAGCAGTGTCAATGGCTCCAACATGGATCCAGCCGCGTACAGTGCCCCTAGCAACCTCCTTTTCACCCACTTCATCATCTCCAACTTCATTCTTCCACACCTCTGAGTCCTTTTGACCCTTGCCGCCGCCGCCGCCCGGTGGCTCGATCAAAGCGAGGACAGAGTTCAGAAGCAAGGACTGATCTGCTTGCGAGTTGACCGGGTCCAGCTTGTGAAGTGTCGAGGCGGAGAGAGCTCGTGAGGAGCCAATTGGGAGCGCAGAGGAGGGTGCAACAGTTTCTGTGTTGGACGGACGATCAGAAACGGTCAACAGCTGAGCACTACAGGCCAGCACGACGACGTCTGCGCTCACCTTGTCCTACACGATAGACCTCCAAGAGGTCCAGAGGTATCGTTTGACTGTAAGGGTTCAGATGACTCAGTCCGCCTAGAGGCTCGTCCATGCCGGGAACCTTGGGCTTCTCGCTCTCACTACCATTCACATTGCTATCTGCGTCTGCAATTGCTTGCGCTCCCTTCTTGTCTCCTGCCGTGTTCCCACCATAGAAGTACGACTTGATCTGCGCATTCCGCAGGCGGGTCTTGTACGTATCGTCTAGCTCCACGACTCCGCCGCTTTTCGGGAGTTTCAACACAGTAGGCCTCGACCCTGCGCCTTCAGGCTGCGATGAGAAATATTTTGTTAGGTCGATGGTGACCTTTTCTTGCCCGAGGACGAGGATCATGTCGATGTGGAAAGCTTTGACGATCTCCTTGACCAGGCTGTACTTTCCACGCGCATCCTGCGTACCAGTGGCCATTGTGTCCACCACAAGGCCGCTCATGCGAGCTTTCATGTCTCTACACATACGGCGTTCAACCAAGCGACCCAGACGTTGCAGAATGGATAGGGCGTGTTCGTCAGACCCTTCTCCGGAAGGTCCTGCGGGGCGGAAGTGCTCGCGACCGAGCCAGAGAGAGATTGAGGAGGATGTGCTAGCAGATGCGACTCCGGGCGGCAGTGATCCTGAGATGGGAGTTGTGATACCATAGGGAAGAGCAGGCGTTGCAGACGTAAGACTGGCCTTGGGAAGAGGAGAGAGAGGGTGTGCAGAAAGGGTACACGGCAGAGGCGGAGCTCCCTGTGAAGCGGTCAAAGGAAGACAGAGGGATACGTGAGAAAGCTCTCCGCCAGGGTCCGCTCTGACTCTGCTACGACTCACTGCCGAAGGGTCCAGGTTGACAAGCATCGGCCACCATCCGGTCACCTCGCTTGCCTCCACCTCCCCAGGAACCTTTTTGCCTTCTTCTACCTCCTCATACCCGGTAGAGGTCGTAGCTGGGGATCTGAGTGCATAATTGCAGAGCAGCTTTGCCAGACTTGTCTTTCCCGAAGATTCCGGACCCAGGATGAGGATGCGAGGGCCCTGCGCCTCGGGTCTGTACACGTCTGCATCTTGGTCCTCGCTCTCAGAGGACAGGCGGAGGTCGTGGATCAACTGAGGGGCAGTACGGATGTGCTGCCTTGCTTGTGCCCGAGCTTTCTCTAGATGAAGGTGGAGGGTGGTATATGAAGAGAAAGTGGGCGAGGGCTCAAGCGAGAGATATGCTGCAGAAGGTGGAGGAACTGAGACGGGCGAGACGGAATGATGGCGATTGCGAGTGAGTATGTCATCGTCATCCGGAAGCTCGACACGCAAGAGGTTGCTCAACACCACTTCACGCTCGCTACCAGCTCTACACTGCTCACCGATTTCTATTGTGCATCCTTTCCAGGAGCATATACATCCCTTGGCCTCGTCTCCGAATGTGTACCACTTGTCTTCTCTGGGCAAGAGCTCAGCACCGAAGATCTCTGCATCGCCTGTGTCGGGCACGAGTCTGATGGCCAATCTCTCGCCTGCCTCGAGCTCGAAGCGATACTCTGACCTGGGAGGCAGTGTCTCGAAGTGCGACGAGGATGACTGGGACGACATGGTCATCGCAATCACACGGCCAGTCAGCGGCCCGAGAATTTGCAAGGCACAGAGGATGGATCTTCTTCGGAAGTGGATCAGATCAGATCAGATCAGGTCCGAAGGAACTGCCCCGTCGCGGGTGGCTGGCGTTGCAGCTGCGCGGAGAGCAACAGTCGCATGGCGGCACGCACAAGCCTCAGCCAAAGACCGGACGGACACAGGCACAGGCGCAGACGGAGCATCGGTCCCGGACGACAAGGCATGCGCTCAAGACCTCGTCAACCCCCGTCCACCTACGACCCCTCGCCATCGCCGCTCCTTGGCAAAGACCCATCATCCCAGTGTCTCCTCACCACATCACACGCTTCTCGACAGGCTCGTAGACTGACCACTGTCATCTGCCAACGACTGGCCCACCCACCTTCGCTGTCTGCCTCTCCCATCAGATAGGAGGCGCGTTTGCAAAACTCGCCAGGGTGCCACAGCGTAATATTACCGTCCTCAGAAGCTACCCTCAGTCTCCCACTCCAAGCACCACTTCGGTAGTCTCGAAGACCCGCCAGAGACCTCACCATGCCGTTGCTCAGGAGGAAAAAGGTGTCGGACGCTGGGCCAGCAGCTGGCGCAAGTGGCAGCGATGCAGGGAGCATAAAGGAAAAGAAGTCGCCCTTCGCAAAGAAGCCCTCCAGTGAGTCGGAAGAGCGCTTGTCGCACCAGGGAGAAGGAAGGTCTTCTGACACTTGACCACGCATTCTTGTGGTGCTTTCTGTACTTTCCCAACAGACACTGCCTTCAAGCAGCAGCGACTGAAGGCATGGCAGCCCATTCTCACTCCACGAACCGTCCTTCCCACCCTGTTCCTCCTTGGCCTCGTCTTTGCGCCCATTGGAGCCATCCTCTACTACTATTCCCAGACTGTCAGTGAACTGACAATCGACTACACTGGCTGTTCAAGCCTGACTCGTGATGCCGCCGTGCAAGCTATACCTTCAGACAAGGTCTCATACCAATTACACGGAACCACCACATCCAACTTCCAAGCGCCTCAGTGGCAGTATGTCACCAATGCGAGTGCTCCAAATGGTGCGACATGTCACGTCTTCTTTGCCATTCCTGAGGACCTGGAGGCTAGCGTGTTCCTCTACTACAAGCTGACAAACTTCTACCAGAACCACCGGAGATACATCAAGAGTCTGGACTCACAGCAACTGCTCGGTCAGAATCGTTCGGCTTCTGACCTCAACGATGGAGAGTGCAAGCCTCTTGGAGAGCAGAATGGCCTCGCAATCTACCCTTGCGGTCTCATTGCCAACTCAGTCTTCAATGGTAAGTTGGACCTAGAGGACCCAATGGTTTTCTACTTATTCCGACACTGACCCATACCCCTCTTCGCTGTCCAGACACGTTCTCCGACCCAATCCTTCTGAACAGCGCTTCATCATCAGAGACCAATGTGACATACGTGATGTCCGAAAATGGCATTGTGTGGCCCGGCGAGAAGCTGAAGTACAAGCCCACTACGATGCCAGCCAATCTCCTCGTCCCTCCTCCCTACTGGCAAGGCGCGACAGGGCCCTTCGGAGTGCCCTCTGGACGCTACAGTGTTGACAACGTCTTTGATCCTTCTGCCAATGAGCACTTCATGGTCTGGATGAGAGTCTCGGGTCTGCCGACTTTCAGGAAGCTGTACAAGAGGAATGACAACGACACCATGGTCTCCGGCTTCTACCGTATCGACATCGATGACAACTACCCTGTCAGCATGTTTGGCGGCACCAAGAGTATTGTTCTATCCACTGTTTCGTGGGTAGGAGGCAGGAATCCCTTCTTGGGACTTGCTTACATCGTCGTCGCGGGTATCCTCTTGGTCTTTGCTTTGGTCTTCACTGCCCACCACCTCATCAGGCCCAGGAAGCTTGGCGATATGGCTTTGCTGAGCTGGAACCAAGAAGAGCGATAGGCGACGTGCTCTCCTCAGCAGCACGCAACTGTCCCGCGCCCTGTCCCCCTAACCATGCTTCTCTTGTGTCCTTTCTGGGCTTCCCTCGCATTCTCTCCCACGTGTACAGATTTGTTATTCCTTTCGGATAGCGGCTTTTGCTCTTCTGCCTACCAATGAAACCTACCATTAACTGTTCCTGCCATGTCCGTGTGCTCCTCGCGTCGTCGCCGTCTATTTCTGATCGTGACAGGCGTATCGTGTTGTCGGAGACGCGGGTTCTGTTGTTCTCCCGCCTGCCTGTGCATCTGAGCTTGAAGTTGACGCCCTCCTGTTTCCTTCCTCCTACCCCGAGCGAGACCATCATCACCTCGTCCCAGTTCCTCAAATCGCATCCTTCTCGTCTTCTGCTGCTCGTACAAAAGGCTCAGGTCATTCCTGAGCAGCATACTGTAGAGCTGTCAGCAGTATAGCATCTTCTGCGGCCTCGAAGCGCCTTCGAGTCAGTCCGGAAAGCCGCTACCTATAAGTCGGTTTCGTAGCAGAGAGCGAGGACAGAGAGACCAAAGGACGATAGTGGACAGGCGTCAAGGCCGTGGACTGAATGAGATGACATCGAGGAAGTGAGTAGGCCAGGAGACCGTTCCTCTCTAGGGCTGGGCCAACTCACTCTACCTGTCTTTCCGCCTACAGCAATCCGAAAGCGTCGCAGATCGCTTCCACCTCGACGCCGCTTGTTCAGCTCCTCTCGCCGACCCATTTGCTACCTACGCAGACGACCTGTGACATCTACTCACTACGTCACCTCATCCTCCAGCGATCCGGACTACCCGATGTGCCAAGCTGGATCAGACCTCAAGCCTGGTCCGTGCTATTACATCGCATCGGATCTGAGAAGAGGGACTGGCAGAGGGAGGACGCAAAGGGCAGAGATGAATACTATGCACTGCTCGAGGATATCATGCCGGACGGAGACGTGTCAGAGGAAAGCGTATATGATCCTCTGTTGACGCAGATCGAGGCCGATCTGATCAGGTCGAGGTTCAATGCCTTCAGCTTCTTCCAGGCGGGTATTCCTCCTTCAGCTAGTTGCCCGCTTGCTCCTTTGCCCTCTGGCTGGGCGGAGGAAGGCGGCGAGACTTCGCGTCTCGGCTCGAGTAGTGTTGGGAAGGTAGCGCGGCGAAGGTCAAGGAGAAGACATGGTCTCTTCAATCGTCTCGAGGATATACGAAAGCATGGGTATCCGACACATGAACCGCAACGCACAGCATCCCACCTGGTACCCCCACAAGCCCACAAGCAGCCGACGACGAAGAGGCAAATCTCAGATTTGGGCGAAGGCGAGACCGAGGATGAAGACGGCTTCCACAGTGCAGACGAGGGCCTGTCTCCTGGCCTCTCAAGCTCGCCTGCAAATCCCGAAAGCGATCGGCGTACGAATTCCATTCTCCGCATGCTCTTTCTGTACTCCCTCTTGAATCCCAGCATCGGCTACGTCCAGGGCATGGTCGAGGTAGCGAGCGTAATACTTTGGACACTAGGCTCAGCTACTGGTCTCCCACAGAGCGAGAGTAATGGCGAGGAAGATCGAGCATCGGCGGAAGCTCTAGAGGATGGAGTCTCAGCAACGGCTGAAGCTGTTGCAAAAGCGGCGTCGTCAAGCAGCCGGGCAGAGCCTACTACAAATCCGCACTTCGAAGCAGATTCCCTCTGGTGCTTCTCCCTGCTACTGGGGGAGCTAAGAGAATTGTGGGATTTTGAGGGCATCGATCATTCGCAAGCAGGTCTACAAATTTCGAATGCCAGGTCAACATCAGCCGACGGAGTCGAAGATTCTGGGCAGCGGAGGACGGGTGAGGTCGGGGGTATGGCTCGGACGTTACGTCGCCTTGGAGGAAGACTGAAGTGGGCAGACGAAGAGCTTTGGGCTGCCCTGAGCAATCGTGGCCTTAGCCCATCGAAGCCCTACTACGCTTTCCGGTGGCTAGCGACTCTCCTATCGACATCGCTACCTCTTCCTTCTCTAATGAGAGTCTGGGATGCCTTGCTCTGCGAGTCAGATGCCTCAGCCGCTCAGAGTGAGGCGGCGTCTTCCAACCCTTCCCAACGCGGAGCTCCTCTAGGAGGAAAGGTCGAATTTCTGATCGACATCCTTACCTCCCTTCTCATGTCGCATCGGAGAGCTCTTTTGGGCATCCTTTCTCGGCCAGACGATCCAGAAGAGGCGGGAGCAGACGTCTTTGAAGTGTGTCTGACGTACCTTCAAAATCTTCCCGACGACGAAATCACTCCTGTTCTGGAAATGGCAACGGTGCTGAAGCACCGTCGGATCGCAGCGACCCTCTGTGGAGAAGATGAGCCGCCAGTGGACGAGCGCGATGGAAGTGGACTGGGGTCCACTGTCAAAGACCGAGCACTGAGTGCATTCCGTGGCTGGACGTCGGCAACCGCAAATACTAGCACTCCGGCTCGGTCCTTTAGCGGTACATCATGGCTTAAGGGCGTCTCAACGCCTGACAGCACGAATGGCACATCCGCAAAGGCGTCAAGTGTCGTCGATCCTGCTTCTGCCTCGAAAGCTTCACCAACTGCGCTCTTCTCCAAGTATGCCAGCGCATTGCAGGCATCGGATGCAGCTGCTGAGCTCAGCAAGCGTGGGACCAACCTGACAGCGAGGGCCATGGACCGATGGGCTGGCAGTGGCAGCGTCACGAACGGCGCTACGTCCTCACCTCTTGCCCGTCGCACTGTCAGCGAGGCTCTCAACGTAGGCGACCTGCCCGCCAGGAGGCCATCGCCTCAAAGTCCACCTGTCAGCAACAGCCCTCTGCCTTCGACGTTCTCGACACGATTGGGCTCGGTAGGAGCCAACTTTCGACGCACCTTTTCAAGTAACTCCACCAACGGGGATCTTACGGCCGCGGCGCCAGTCTCAGCTAGCTCTCATCCCGCGTTGCAATGGAATCAAGACAGTATGCCGCAATTTCCGCTACCCGACGTAATGAATTCGCCGGAGGGTAGGACAGAGTACGCTTATGTCCGGCCGGGCAGCATCATCCTCTCGCCCGGCTCAGCGCCCGCGGGCAGAGCTACAAGCACCTCACCTTACGCACATAGTGCGCAGCCCAGCACACCGTCGCATGCGCTACGCTCAGCACCAGCCGCCAACGGCAGGCTGAAGGAAGAGTGGAGCTTCCCTTCGCCTGGCGGATCGTCTACAATTCAGTCCAGAGAAGATCGTTCTCACAGTTTGAGCTCTCACCACAGCAATGGACAGTCGAGGAGTGCCGGGCCAAAGCCTCTCTTGCTGGCCGGTGCCGCAAGAGTCGCACACGAGAGCAATGCAGATGACGGGCATCCTCATACTCCGCCCGTCTCGAAGATTGTTCGGAAGGGTCCTTTGGCAGGAGGATCTTCCTCGCCGCATCTTGGTAGACGAAGCAACAGAGATGGCTTTGGGCGATCAACTTCGCAAGCAGGGTCTTACGCAAGCTCTCAGGCTGGAACCTCATCAACGCGGTCTCGATCGTCAGTCAGCCAGAGTGAGGGAGGGGCTGACTCTTCGCCTTCCCCGCCAGCTGCTGAAGGCCAAGGATTGACGGCATCTTCGTCGCTGCAGGAAGCACTAAAGACGGCAGGCGCGCTACCGAAGCTTCCCAGTCTTGCGAACGCGACCAAGCGCCCTTCGGGGAGCGGCAGAAGTGGGGAGAATGCGACGTCGCAGGGCTTGACATCTTCTGGTGGCTTGGGTGGACTGATGGGCAGAGCTGGTCAAGGTACGGCTCCTGCTCGGGCTTTTGGCGGTGGAGCGACATCAGGTCGTTCTGCACAATCGATCAATGGAGTCACTTCAGTGCGGCCCAGCACGCCTCCGCTCTTGGAGACAGCATCGGCGTTAGACAACACCACGCCTCGGCCTGATATGAGGACCGTTGCCTCGAGTTCGGACATCCCACTTGTACCTACGGAAGGCCGTCAGGTTCGTCGACGAGGCGGACCTGGAGGCAATCACGTTCGTGGCAAGAGCAGCTCCAGCTCCATCATGACGATAGGAAGCGTGGGAAGTGGTGCCAATGGCAGTAAGAGGAGGAGCCGAAGGCAACTGGGTTCGCAAGATGGTCTGGGGGATGGGCTGCCGAGAAGCACGACATTCGAGAGGCTGACATTGGCAGACAACGGATCGTGGTCCCCTTCACTCGAGGAGACCCCACAAGCGGGTCGGTCGAGGCCCTCTTCTCGCCGACGATCTCAGCCACTGAGTCCCACCGCTGACAGCACGGAGCAAGCGGACTTTCCAACACGGTACGAGCTGACCGATGAGCCCGTTGTGCTTGTACGTAGCTCAAGCAGCAATATTGCAGAGATACTAGCGGATTCGTCCGAGAGTCCAGGGGAGAAGGCCCTCCCCCCTCCTCCGTCTCCTCCGGCCGAGGTAGACGCAGACGAGCCGTCTCCAGTGACTTCGGGCAGCTTGGAGCCGAATACGCCCGTCACTGGCGCACCTCGGCTATCCCAAGGTGCTCGACCCGCTTCGTCATCATCTTCCGCGTTTTCATCCAATGGAAGAAGCGTGGTTCGTGGAGCGAAGGTGCGCTCCAAGAGGTCCTTCAAGACGGGCGGTGCCCCTCCAAGTCCCATCGACGGCGCGCCATACTCGCCACAATATAGCGTACCGAAGAGCGCTGGAGGCGAGTCGGGTGGCGGCGTCCTTTCGCCAGTCGCAGCGGCCAGTGGCGAGTGGGCTCAATCGCCCTCTCCCCTTTCGCCGGTGGCGGCTTCGTATCGGGAGATGCCTGCGCACGAGGAGGCATCTCAGGAGAATGCAACGTACTTCAATCGTAAGCACACGAGCGAAGAAGCAGCGCCTTCCTCTGCCACAATCGGTCGGTCGCGCGCCGCGACTGAGGATAGTCTGCCGCATTCTTCAACGCGCAAGAATACCTCAGCATCGACTTCTAGCATGAGCAGCAGGCAGTACGGTCATCTGCATTCTGCCAGCAGGACAAGAGTGCCGGCAGATCTTCCGCAGGACGAGTCGGACCTCGAGTCTGATGGGCGGCCGGCGGCACGACTGGAGTATGCCAACCGGATGGGCTCCTACGAGCAAGACGAGGCGGCGCAAGACTCGTACGAAGCGCCAATGGGCGGAAGCATAGACGAAGCAGAAGACTACCGAGACAATGGCAGGGCAGGAGATGCGGACGCCATCGGAAACGCTTTTGCTCGTTTCTCCAAAAAAGGAAACTATTCTCCTTACATTGACGAGGCGGCAGAAGAAGGAGGCGAGGTAGGCAATGAGAGTGTGGTCATCAGGGACCGTGCTGGGGGGATCAAATTCTGAGGGAGCGGCAGAGAGATCTGACACCTTGCAATGCGTGTTGCGAGACCATTGTATCGAAGAGTGACCTGCGGTCGTCGGCTGCGTATGTACCATCCTTATACCTCTAGCCTCATTTTGATCATCGCACTACTTCAGTTGCACTGTGATTTTCGGTGTCGAGCCAGTCCATACACGACTAGACTATCGGAGCGGAAGCGTAGGGCCAGAGGGCGGAGCGTCGCGTGTCGAGAGCAAAGTGGTCCGCGCGTCGGGCGGAAGGAGCCAAGGTGTTCGATTCCTCCTCCAACACCTCGCAAGTTGGGATCCTCGTACAGACGACGACCGCAGGAGCTGAGATTGTCCTCCTGGCTTTCCACTGCCCCGATGGCTTTACCTCTCCCACTCCAGTCCGGCCTTCTTCCCTCCGAGATCGAATACCTGGCCACCTCGTCCACGACGATCAGCATCGTACCCCTCACTTCCATAGATCGAGCCCGCTTCCTTTCTGGCGTCTATGGACCTTTTCGTCCTCCGGCTAGGACCACTGTCCCGCTCTGGCTCGCACTCAATTTGAAAAGAAAGGGAAAGTGCTACCTGGTCGTGCCGGAGTGGATGATGGCTGGTGAGTTGCGAGCTGGGGTGTTCATGCGAGGCCAGGAAGCTCGGGTTCAGAACTGCAGGACGCGGCGGCCTTGTGAACATGTCCGCAAATCTGACACCCAGGTCTCTTGCCGTCTTTGCCCACCAGAGAACCTATCGAAACTTCTACAGACAGAGACTACAACATTAGCATTCGCAGAAGTCCCCTTCCACTACGCATCAATAGCCAAGGTCATCCTGGAAGTGTGAGTCCTGCTGGAGTTCAACCATCGGGAAGCACTTACGGAACAAATAGCTGATACGATAGCAATGTCTCTTGCCCCTTTTGTAGAGCTCCAGACGATGTTCCTGAGGCGGATGAGGTGCGAGCGATGTTGAAGGACCTGCGCGAAGCGCGGCAGAGCAAGATCGCCCAGGGACTGGACATGATCAATCCGTACCACCTGGAAGTGAGTTCACATACCCTGCTATGGCTTCATCTCCACCTACTTTCCTGACACTATGATTCCACGGCGTTGCACAGATGACCAACATCTCCTACTCGGAGCTATGCGAGTTGCGACCCTTCTTCAGTACAGCCTTCACCCACCTCCGAGGAATGCGCATCGTCGCTCCTCCCCCGGCAGATGCAGCAGGCGACGACTTTCTGGGCGACTTCTCAGCCTCTTCATATCCTACAGGCACACCGCGTCGGACAAGAGCTGGGGGCGGCGGAGCGCCGAGGGGAGGCTACGGTCTGGAGGAGGACTCATTACCGTCGGACTTTAGCTATAACAGCATGGCGGGACAAGGACGGACGTCAATGCCGGGCAGAGGGGAGGATGATGACGATGACGATGGTATGGGTGTGGCCCAATGGGGCGGTGTATCATGACGGTACCGAAATTCCCAAGCAAAATACATTAGACGCCCTGCTTGCTCCCACGTATGATGAACAGGTGCTCCCTCCCCGCCTTCCTATCCAGCACAACTTCTGCAGCCAGCCCACGAGCCTCTAACCGCCGCACGATGTCTTGCGGATCGTTCTGCCGGATTGCGACGCAGTAGAAGTGGCCCTGAGGGGACAGGATCGACTCGATTCCACCCTGCCGCCGCTTTCGCCTCGGTCTCGGCCTCGATGTTGTCGGGTCAGTGACAGCCTCGCCCCAGCCGATCTCCCCTTCTTCCTCCCCGTCGGACACAGACCGCGGTGAAGTAATGCTCTGCCCTGCATCGTCAATGAGACTGTGCAAAAGCTTCGTCCCCAGACTTCCGCCCGCCCAGGATCCGCTGAGGGAACGGTCCTGCTGCGCCAGTGCCTCTTCCTCCTCCGATGTTGGCACATAAGGCGGGTTGAACAGAAGCAGGTCGACGAGCCCGCTGGTCCTTGTCTCGTCTTCACGCAGATCCTCGTGACCTTCGTGAGAGGTGGCGGAAAGCTCTGTGCTGGCGCTTCTCCGTCGACCTTGTATCCGTGGTAGAAGACAGGAGAGGAGATTCGTCAAGACCGGCTCTAGGCGGGCTGCATTCGCTTTCCCCGTCTTTGACGTGCAGAGGGCGGCATGCGGGTTGAGGTCTGTACAGATGTAGGCTGAGATGCGTGAAAAGCCAGAGTGAGGTGAGATCACAAGTCAAGTGACAGGCGGAAGATAGAGAGAAAGAAGACTCACCAGCTTCACTGTCGCCCAAGATGGCGGCTACAAAGGCGCTAACACAGCCAGAGCCAGACCTGTACGTCGCGATGTGTCACACGTACAGACATTTACATTAGCACTCTTCTTTCTCGGTCTGCATTGTTCCTCGTAACCCCCCTATACCCACCCAATCTCAACGACCAGCCTGGGCTTCTCTTGGCGCAGGCGCTCCGCATCGGCTTCTAGCGCATCGAGGAGGATAAAGGTATCCTCTGCCGGCTCATAGACGCGGGTAAAGTCCTCTTTGCTCAGATGTGAAAGCGAGGGAGTGGGTAGCATCGGACCTTCAATGAAGACAGACGTGACTTCGCGAGAGACGGAGAGCTCAGCAATAGTGATTGAAAGGGGTCTACTAGATCGGAAGAAGTATGCCAGGCGGGAAGAGCCAGAACTTTTAATTTGGGTGATCCTTGCACTGCTGCATGGCTTTTTCCGGATCGGAACCCACCACACCAGGTTTTTGATGCTAAGACTTCGAGAATGACACTATAACTTATCAGTCCTTTCCAAGACGAAGCAGTGGAGCATTGTATCAATGATTCTTCCATTTAAATTACAGAGAGAGGATTGTGAAGACGGGGAAAAAGGTCTCGTAGCGCGCAGAATCCCACTCAAACAGACTCCTCTTCCTTCTTCTCGCTCGAAAGACCATCCACGATTCCGCCTGACCTGCCACTCATGCCCCTCTCACGATCCTGATCTGTCAGACCTCGCCTAGCAATCTCCAGAGCCAAGTCGAGGTTCCTGGGGCCATTGTAGAACTTGCGTCCATGGAAGGCCCAGCTGAGTCCCGCTAGCAGTGGAACGACACCGAAGGCTACTACGACGGTGTAGTTCATGCTTGTGCTGGTGACTGGCACTTCAGAGGGGAAGACGAAGAAGATGGTGGTGAAGATGGCAAAGAAGACACCCCAGGCATTGACGACGTAGCCGAACTTGCCCAAATTGAAGTGACGGGGACCGACGTGGAAGGAGACCTGGTCTAGAAGCGAGCGTCCCCTGAACAGCAGCAGAATGATGGGTGCTGCGTAGCTGAGCTGGATGAGCACAACACTGGCGGACAGAATGGCGTTGAGAGCGGCAGAGGAGCCGAGGTAGACGCATCCGAAGACGATGACCCAGAAGGTGTTGAGGGTAATGGCCGGGACCGGGACGTTGACGCCCTTGGTCTCCGAGGCAAAGAACCTGGAGAAGGGGATACCTCGGTCCGCGGCAAGAGCTTGCGTCGTCCTCGACGAAGCAGTCAAGATGGCAATGGCTGCTCCGACCATGCAAATCACTGGGAACATCAGCAGAGCAGTCGATCCTCCCTTGCTTCCAGTTGCCTGGTAAAAGATGGTGAGCAGAGGTCCTGAGAGGTCAGAGTAGACGGCTCATAGTCGGTGAGGCAGAAGAGGAGGATCATCAAGACGATGAAGGAGGAGAATGTACCGAGGACGGGAGCCAGGAGCATAGCTCGAGGAGCATTGACATGAGCTCGGGGCATCTCGAGCACCAGATGAGCGACAGCATCTGTGCCTACCAGCGAGAAGGTCGACTGTAGCAGACCCAGCATGAAGGCGACGAAGTTGTTCCAGCCAGTCTCGTTTACGAATGTGCCAAAGACGTCTGTGCCAGAACGGAATTCAGGACTAGCGCAAGACAGGCAGACGATGCAGACAAGCACGGCTCCACTGAGGGACCAGATGAAGACTGCTTTGCCGATGATATCGAGTACTGAGAGCAGGCGGATCTCTGTCAGTGACTGCATTTTCCACTATTCCGAAGAGAGACCCACTACCTTCTGTACTCACACTTTGCACCAAAGACATTGACTAACCAGCCTCCGATGGAGAAGGCCACATACAGCACAAAGGTGTGCCATGGCTGGGGCTCGTAGTTCTCGTGGAAGAGGGCGATGATATTGATGATGAAGGTCGCTCCGAGGGAGCTGGCAGTAGCTACCAGACAGATCCAGCCAGCAGTGTTCAGCCAGCCAGTGACGTAGGCCATTCCGATGCGGTGCTTGGGTGGGGCAAGAGCAAAAGTCCAGTGGTACGGTCCTCCAACGCAGGGCAGTACTGCGCAGATTTCTGCCATCGATGCTGCGATGCACATGACACCCACAAAGGAGATGAGGAAACCCCACAGCATCGCCACGGGACCTCCCGAGACGAGAACGACGGACAGACTGGCGGCACCCGCAACCCAAGAGTTGAGAATGGCAAAGGCGATACCCATGATGGACAGCGGGGTGAATCGCGACGTGTGGGCATGCTGATGGCCCCCCACTGAGGCGACGTCATCCAATGCCACATCGGGCTTGTTGGTGTTTGTAACTTCAGACATCTCCAACGGCGCAATGAGGGAGGAAGAAGAAGAAGACGATGAAGGAAAAGGAATAGGGGATTAGCAACAGATGGATTCGTGGAGGAAGACGCAGGAACAAGCGGTTGGAGTATTTGAAGGGGCGAGGTAGGGATCTTGACAGGAATGGCAGATAAGGAAGAGAAGTGACTTCGGCAGGATGTCCGGCACGGACTATAGGATGCGGCTACCCCGCAAGTCTGTCGCAAAGAGGGCCGTCCTGACAAGGCTTGCGAGGAGCCTATTTGCAGGGCTAGACTGGGTGGAGTCGGTACCAGCAGCCAGGGAGAGATATCTAACCGACGTTGGGCTGCGATCTTGGGCTGCCCTGGGCTCGTCCGTCCCTGCCTGGCCCGCCCCCGCCACTGCTTCGCTCTTGTCGCCGGGTGGCGTCAGGCTCCGCTAAATTTACCGTGGGACGCATCCCGCTCAGCATCCCGCGGCCCAAATCCGCTCAACCGGGTCACAAGCGCCGGCGACACACACACGCACCGGCAGCGGACATGGGGAAAGCAACCCGTACCGACAAGGGCGCCTACCTGGGCTGCTGCACTTCCCACATACGCATCGCTGATTGACGCCTATCTCCCTCGCTTCGTGTTCCATGTGTAATCCCCGACCAGCCATCCCGGAGTTGATCCTCTTTGACATCGGAGGCGTGGTGGTCAAGTCACCCATCGTTGCCATCAATGGCTACGAACGGAAGCTCGGCCTTCCTTCCAACTACCTCAATGTCTCCATCCGCTTCAGAGGAGAAGCTGGAGCCTTTCAGAGGCTAGAGAGGGGCGAGGTGGATATATGGACATTCTATGACGAATTTGGAAGGGAGCTGAGCGATACAGAGAAGGGAAACGAGTGGTACAAGGCGTGGTGCAAGGAAGGCGGCAAAGGTGAGTGGATTGTCGGCGTCAGTGTAGCTTGGATGTGAAGTGCAGAGCTCATGACATCCTCGCTTTCCCTCATGGGGATCCTAGAGGTGCCGCGAAACCTTCCTACTGAGCTCCACATCGATGGTAGGGATGTAAGTACTGCGAACGTACCGCCCTTAGCTGGAAGTGGAGCTCACCACGCCCTTCTCACTGCTGCAGCTCTGGGGCGAAATGATGCGGCAGAGCACAAAGACGAATCCGGTCATCGTGGGCGCACTACAGAAGCTCAAAGGTGAGTGAGAGAGTCTTTGTCTGAGCTCATCTTACGACTCTCAATTCAGCTCTGCCGATTGCTTCTGCCTTCTTTTCTTCTCGCACCAGCCTCGGGACGGTTTCGCCTGGCAGCCCTCACAAACAACTTTGCTCCTCCCACGGCTCTGCCCTCCTCTGACCCTACTAGCTCCTCCGCAACTCCTCCTCCCACGCTGGAGGAAGAACTCAAGCACCTTGGCGTCTCCCCCTCATCAACCAAATACATCAAGTCCCTCTTCCACCCCGGAGCCTATTACGAGTCTTCCCTCCTCGGAGCACGCAAGCCTGAACTCAAGATCTATCAGCATGTACTCCAAGCTGAGGGTCTTGCAGAAAACCCGAGTAAGGTCCTCTTCTTGGACGATATTGGACCGAACCTCAAAGCAGCGAGAAAGTTGGGGATCAATACGATCAAAGTCGGTTTGGCGAGCCAGTTGAGTGCTGTGCAGGAGCTGGAGAAATGGACGGGGATGAATTTAATCGACGAGGAGCTAAGAAAGGAAGAGAAGGAGAGGGTCAAGAAGATAGACGAAGCACGGTTGAGGTCTTTGGAAAAGAAGAAGGCAAAATTGTAGACCCGAGGGAAAGTGTCGCACAGCCTGCCTCAGATGGCATAGCTTCGGGCGCAACGTCGTTGTACTTGTACGATTGTGGTTGTGGTAGTATTACAAAAGGGTCTCGAACTCATCCTAGTCTCCAGCTAGAATCTAAAGCGCCCTTCCTTGTCCCCCTTCTCTGCGCCCTTTTCCCTTCTCCTCTCCTCGGTCGCTCGTCTCTTCCTGCTCAACTCCTCCCGCAATGCACTCACGTCTTCTCCGCCCCCGCCAACTCCGGCTCCACCGCTGACGCCGCCAGAAGTCTGGGCTCTCCTGGCCGCATCGTACCTCTCTTGCAGCTCCGATTCGGACATTTCTGCCAGCTCAGCTGGATCAAAGGAGATTTCGACGTTTCCGTTCGTCCTGCCAGTCTTGCGCTTTGTGCCTCTGCCATCCTCCGCTCCTAGTACCGGCGCGGCTGAAGCCGATGCAGAGGAAGAGAGGTCGTAGCCTCGCTCGGAGCCCATGAAGCCACGCATACTGCCCTGCGTCTCTGGAATCGTCTGGTATAGGCTACGTTGCTGCGTCTGACGAGGGTCCTCCATCTGAGCCAACTGACTGGCGGGGGTAGAGGTACCACCCCTGCCTTGCTTTCGCAGCTCCAGGAAGTCCGGAGTCTCCAGACCGCCGGGAATAGTGGAGGTGACGGACTGCATACCGCCAGGTGTCTCCAAGCCGTCCCTCGGCAGACCTTCCTCTTCCTCTTCGGGCACTTCGTCCTCTGCCTCCTCTTCTTCCTCCTCTTCGGACTCTTCCTCTTCCTCTTCCTCGGGATCGAGCTCGCCGAACATGTCCCGCTGGATACTCTCCTCCTGTCCGTTGCTTTGTTCCTGCGCGACGCCAAGGACATCCCCGTACAGAGGCTGACCGAACTCGTCCAGCGGCGGCCGGCCCCATCCACCTGGGTGGAAGCCCCACTGAGCTCCATCCGGGATAGGCGCATTCAGTCCGGGAATCTTGAGGTGGGGATAGCTCGGAGGAGGCCCGAATCGTTGCATGGCAATCAACCATGGCGGAGGCGCTAGGGGCGGAATTGAGAGGGCCTCCTTGAGTTCGCTTGACAGATCTCCAGGCTTGCGCTCCATGAACTTCTGCTCATATTCCTTGCCTTCATAGTATGTCTCACCATACAATGACAGCGGCGGCTTGGTCTGGAAGCGGAAGAAGGCATCATGTAGCTTCTGGTAGTCTACATCCAGCTTTCCCATCTTCGGCTGAACACGCTCCCGCGTCTTGGCTTTGAGGGATTGGTCGCCTTCCTTTTCCTTCAGCGCATCCTTCATTGTTCCAATTCCAGTATCGGCAATGTAGGAAGGCAGCTCGAATGGTGGCTTTTCTATCCCTCGCTTGTTCTGCAGATACTCCCTCTTCTGACTCCAGTGCGTCGGTACGGGTACCGTGTTCCTAGTACTCTTCATTTGTACCAGCAGCTTGGGATCGGTTGCCGTGACATCGGACCAATCCACTACCTCTGGCTTCCGCACAATCTGTTTGAGCTCTGCCACCGTCAACCTCGATAGCTTCTTCTGTTTTCGTTTCGACAGTTCCTCCTTGGCCTTCCTGCCGCCCTCGCCATCAGAATCCGTTGCATCTGAGTCAGACATGGCCTCATCGTCGGAATATATCACATCGCCTTTTGAGGGTCCAGCTCCGTCAGCCCCTCCTCTACCACCATCTCTCTCATCCCCAGCCTGGAATTTGGCAAAGATGTCCTTGAATTGGCCGAATGCTTCGTCATCCGAGGGCGGCGCAGCGAATTCTGTAAGCGGGGGCAGACTCTTCTTATCGTCTTCGTCCTCGCGGTCATCAATCTTGATAGGAGCTGACGAAGTCGATGCGACTGGGACTGACGAAGACGACGAGCCGTCAGCAGCGTTGGAGGGCTGCTCGGCGGAACGGTCCTGCTTCTTCTTGGCCCGTCGCTTTGCGTTCTTGCTCACCCGAGGGGTGGAAGCGCTGCCGTTCGCATGGGAGGAGGTCGTCGCGTTGCCATTGACGGCTGGAGCCGACGCTATTGTGGCTGCGGGCATGTCAAGGCTTGGATATGAGCCAAAGAGGGAGTATATATGCCCCTTCTCTGTATGACGATGGCGATGGCGAGCGAGACGGACGTTCAGACGGACGGACGGAAGGGCGAAGTGAGCGGATGATCCTCCGCCATTGACATGCGCGGGGCGGCTTGGCTGGCTGGGCGTGGCCGTGGCGCGCGACGTTGGCTGCCTCCGCCCGATTTTCTTCTCGCCCCTGCTGCGTGGGCGAAGGGACAAGGCAGCAGTGGTCACTCCTTCTTCCCCTCGTACCACCCCACCCCTCACCACGACACTCTTGCTGCGAGCTGTCTTCAAGCCCAGCCTCAACTGAATCCAACACACTCATCACTTACACACTCGTCAATCTCACCACCCTAGAATCCAATCATGAACCGAATCGCCAAGCCAGAGACGATCCTCAAGCGATCAGAGGAACTCGTCAATGTGGGCCAGTCGCCTGCCGCCTTGGCCGCCTTGGGCGAGGTCATCACCTCGCGCAAGTTCAAGACGACGCCTCTTACATCGCTTGAGCCCATCATGATGCGATTCGTCGAGCTCTGTGTAGAATTGCGAAGGGGCAGGACTGCCAAGGACGGTCTTCTGCAGTACAAGAACATCTCCCAGAACACCAACCCACAGTCCATCGAGAATGTCATCAAGCACTTCATCAAGCTCTCTGAGACCAGGGTCACTGATGCTCAGAGCAAGGCAGAGGCTGCTGCTGCTGATCTTGACGTTGATGATTTGGAGGAGAGCGAGACTCCAGAGGGCATGCTTCTGGGTGCCGTCACTAGCGAGGAGAACAAGGACAGGGCTGACAGGGCCCTGGTTACGCCTACTCTCAAGTTCTTGTGGGAGGCATACCGAACGGCCTTGGACATCTTGAGGAACAATGCCAGGCTGGAGGTGCCATACCAGCAGCTGGTCCACCAGGTCCTGAAATTCTGTCTCCAGTACAAGAGGAAGACTGAGTTCAGACGTCTGTGCGACCTCCTTCGCACCCATCTTCAAAACGTCTCGCGCCTCGCCCACCACACTCATGCCATCAACCTCAACGATCCGGACACTCTCCAGCGTCATCTTGACACTCGCTTCGCCCAGCTTAATGCTTCCGTTGAGCTCGAGCTCTGGCAAGAGGCTTTCCGTAGCGTCGAGGACGTGCACAGCCTCCTCACCATGGCCAAGAAGGCACCTCGCCCTTCGATGATGGCAAACTATTATGAGAAGCTCAGCAAGATCTTCCTCGTTTCCGACAACAATCTTTTCCACGCTGCTGCCCGTAGTCGCTTCTACGCTCTCGCTCGCGGTGGCATCAAGACTGAGGAAGAGCACCGAAGACTGGCCTCCTTGGTGCTGCTCAGCTCTCTTGCTGTGCCCGTCATCTCCTCGAATGCACCTGGAACAGGTAACATCGGCAAGTCTAAGACCGACTTCTTGATGGGCGACCAGGAGTCTCTCAGCAGGACTGGTCGACTGACTTCTCTGCTTGGTCTCAGCCGTACGCCCACTCGTGCTGGCCTTGTCAAGGAGGCGCTCTCTCGCAACATCCTCAAGCGTGTGCAGCCCGAAATTCGTCAGCTGTACGACATTCTGGAGGTTGAGTTCCACCCCTTGTCTATCTGCGAGAAGATCGAACCTATCATGGCCAAGATCGCAGAGGACGAGGAGATGAGCCGCTACATCAAACCTCTTCACTCTGTCATTCTGACTCGCCTGTTCCAGCAGCTGAGCCAGGTGTACGACGCTGTCAAGCTTGACCGTGTCATGGAGTTGGTCAGCGCCTTCAAGGCTCCGTACAACTACACCCGTGAGGAGATTGAAAAGTTCTGCCTCAACGCAGCAAAGCGCGGGCACCTGAGCATCCGTGTCGATCACGTTAGCCAGGCCATCGCATTCCAGGAAGACGTCTTCAATGCTCCTTACCACCCGGCTGCTACTATCAGCGGCGATCAGGACTCTGTTCGTCTCCAGGCAACTCCAGGAGAGCTCGTTCGCACTCAACTCACCAGACTTGCAACTTGTCTGGATACCACTATGCGCACGATTGACCCAAGCATCGTCGAGAACGCACAAAAGGCCAAGGCTGAGGTCTTTGCTCGAGCCGTGGTCGTTGCTGAGTCTGAGCACAAGGCTGCTCTCGCTCGTAAGCTCATTCTTGCCCGCCACAAGGAGCTCCTCCAGGAGCGAGCCCGCGACGAAGCTAAAGCCGAGGCCGAGAGGGCTCGTCTGCTTGCCGAGAGCGAGCAGAAGAGACTTGCCGAGGAGACTCGCAAGAAGGAGCAGGACAGAATCCGCAAAGAGCTCGATGCCGTCCGTGCCGAAGAGACTCGCAAGATGGCCCAGTCTCTGCGCGAAAAGGGTGGCATCAAGCTCACCGAAGAGGAGTACGCCAACCTGGACACAGAGAAGCTCGTCCAGCTTCAAGTCTCGCAGATCGAAAAGGAGAAGAAGGACCTTGCCGAGCGTCTGCGTGTCATCTTCCGTCGCATGGACCACCTCGAGCGAGCTTACCGTCGCGAAGAGTTGCCGCTACTGGACAAGGACTACGACCGACAGAAGGAGGAAGACCTTGCCTCGCACAAGCAGGCTAGAATCGTGGCCGTGCAAACTGCTCGCGAGAAGCACCAAGCTGACTTGGAGGCAAAGAAGCGCCTGGGTCGCATTATGCCTGATTACACTGTGCTGAAGAAGAGCATCGAGGGCAAGCGCGCCCAAGAGCTGGCCGAAAAGAGGGAGCAGGCTGCAAAGAAGATTGAGGCGGCTAAGCAGCAGCGCAAGAAGGAGGTGGCTCAAGCTCGCGAGGAGAGGCGCAAGAGAGAGGAAGAGGACAAGAAGAGGCAGGCTGAGGAGGCCGAACTTGCACGATTGCGCGAGGAAGAAGAGGCAAGGGCCGAAGAGCAGCGCAAGATGGAAGCTGACAAGCGAGCTGAGCAGGAAGCAGAGAAGAGGGCCGAGATCGAAGCTCGTCAAGCCAAGCTGCGAGAGCAGGGAGAGAAGCAACGCCAGAGGGAGCTCGAAATCGAGCAGAAGCTCAAGGCTCAATCATCGTCTGGTCCCACACGAGCTGCCGCTCCCGCTGCCGAAGCTGCTGCACCGACTACGGGCGACTCTACATGGCGCAGGGCTCCTGCTGGAGCCGTTGCTTCGGCCCGCACGGCCAGCCCATCTGCTGCACCTTCTGGAGAACGGCCGTCACTGTTCGGCGCCAAGTCGGGTGGTTGGAGAGACAGGCTGACGGCCAAGCAGGCCGGTGGAGCTGCCGTTGAGGACGGTGCGCAGGGTGCTGCATCGCCGACTCCTGCTCCTTCGCGACCTGCCGCCGCTAGCCCTGCTCCGGCTCCGGCTGCTCCTTCTCCTGCTGCCCCTTCTGCCAGCGAGAACCGATTCAAGGCAGGGGGTGCCCCCGTCATTAACCCAGGTGCTGGCTGGAGGGAGAGACAAGCAGCACGAGAGCAGCAAGGCGGTGCCGCAGCTGGACCTCAGCGAACGCCAGCATCTCCTGCCGCTGCAGCACCCAGGGAAGCTGCTGCAGGAGCCAACGCGGATGGATTCCAAGAGGTCAAGAAGACTACGGGCGCTTACAGGCCTCCAGGACGTCGCTAAGTTCACGTCGCGTGCTATCTTGCCCCACTCCGTCTGTAGCCATTATGCCTATGTGACAGACTGTTGTAAATGCCTTTCAGGCCCATTCATGTGTCCTTATCAATGTGCATTTGTCTTGTCCATTGCTTCGTGTTAATTACTTTGGCCGTCGCGGCCTGGATTGGAGATTGCGCAGCGGCGTGTGAAGCTGCAGCATGTGAATCAACGTGGAGCGAGATGGGCGGGAAGCCACGCACGCACGCACACACGCCCGCACACGCTGACCACGCGGACAGGGCCCCGCCTGGACCTCATTGCAAATGCCACGCTCCGCCGGGCCGGCCTTGGTCACCAGCCAAGGGTGCACACACACTCGTCCAACACTGAGCCCCACCGCCCCTCCTTCATCGTGTCTGTATCCACCCACCACTTGCTGACGACTACGGCAACACCCCTCGTGTCTTTCAACACATCCAGCCTCCTGCAAAGTCTGTCCTGCTTATACCATATCCTCGAATACACTTCCGAGCCGTGCCGCCTCCACCCGGCAATACATTACCAGCCGGCAATTGCTCTCGCGTCCATCCTAGATCCTCCTAGTATCCAAGACTGAGCATCCGTAACCCCACGACGAATGTTCAAAAACCATCACAGCAGCAGCAAAAAGCAGCCTTCTCCGCCCAAAGCCTCGGCAGACCTGACAGAGGCCGAGATCCTTACTGCCACTTCTCGCGCACAGCCGAACCGGAATCCTACGGCCACTCCTCTGAATCCGCATCAAGCCGGCGGGACAGCTACGTCCAGCGACGAGGACGAAGGGGAAAAGAAGGGCAAGAGAGCCACTTCGAGTAGCAGTAAGGAAAGATCACCGAGAGGCCTCGGACACCTCTTGAACCGCAAGGATAGCGGTCAGCGCAGAGAAAAGGTCAAGATGGTTGGGCAACACCTGCAGGATCACCTGCATAGCGCATTCAAGAGTTGGTTCAGAGAGGTCAGTGTAGGCGCATGGTGGCACGTCGTAACTGGATAAAGACACTGACAATGCCCTCTGTCGTACCACTGCTGCAGACCGAAAGCGATGGTTCGCCAGTCTTGCCGTCACCCCTCTCGAAAAAGTACGCCGTGACCGGAAAGATTCTTGGCCAAGGCTCATTTGCCGTTGTGAAAGCCGTCACAGAAAAGTCAACTGGAACCGAGCGAGCTCTGAAGATCATTGCGAAGAAGCCTCTCAAGGAGAACAGCGAGAAGATGCTGAAGGATGAGATCAAGATTCTCAATACAGTGGAGCACCCGCACGTCATCAAGATGTGGGATCTCTACGAGACGAAAGAAGGTGTCTTCATCGTTACGGATCTATGTCGAGGCGGCGAGCTCTTCGATCGCCTCGTGGAAAAGGTGCACTATAATGAGCTCGATGCTAGACATATCGTGAAGCAGATCTTTGAAGGTGTCAAGTACCTCCACAGCCACGACATCATTCATCGAGACCTTAAGCCCGAGAACATCCTGCTGAGAGACAAGGAAGAGCCCAGCAACATTGTCATCTCAGATTTTGGCCTATCTCGATTCATCCCGGAGGAAGGTCTCCTCATGACCGCGTGTGGCAGTCCGCAATACGTCTCTCCCGAGGTCCTCCTCGGTCGTGGCTACGGGCCAGCAGTGGACATCTGGTCCAGTGGCGTCATTGCATACTGCCTGCTCGCGGGATATACGCCCTTCTACGGTGAAGATCAGCCCACGCTGTTCAAGGAGATTGTCAAGATGAATGTGGAATTCGAGCCCCAATACTGGTCAGACATCAGCGACACAGCCAAGGACTTTATTCTCAAGTGTCTTTGCCCTGCCAAGGAACGTATGACCGCTGCAGATGGTCTTAAACATCCTTGGCTCGCCGACTTGCCGCCACCTCACGCAGAAGAACACCGAGGAGCTTGCCTGAAGGAGAGCGCCAAGAAGCACATGACTGCGAAGCAGAAGCTCGCCAACGCTGTCACTGCCGTCGAGGCCATCAGCTATCTACAGCGTCTTCACGTTCTACGCCAGGAGCATTCCGAGGACCTCTCGCCGGATCAGCTGTCGAAGCTGCTGGGAGCGGCAGAGCACCTCCGTTCGACTACTGAGCCGATGTTGGGCAAGAGCAGCGACGACGAAGAGGACGGCAAGGGTTCTCCCGAGCAGAAAGGCATGTCGAAGTCTGTCACAGGAGACACAGCTGCCGACCTCGCTGCTCAAAGGAGAAGGAGAAACGACTCCGGCATGTCCATCGATCTCGTTGTCATGCCTTCTTTCGGTGATCGTGGTGGTCGTAGTGGAGAGGACGGTGGCGCTGGCAGCGGCGCCGGAAATGAGGGTGTACCGGACAGGGGCAAACCTGGTACAGCTGCGATGGCAGCAGAGATCGAAGGGAGTGGAGGTGGACAGACTTCTGCTCCCCGGAAAGCAATGAGAAGCAGCAGCTCCTCCTCGACTGTGCGTCCTGGGAGCCCCGGTGCCGCTAGCTCGAATGAGTCGGAAGCTACTGCCATGCCCACCAACGACGGAGCAGCCGGCGCCAAGACTAAGATCCAGCCGGCGGCTCAGAAGAAGAGAAGCTCTGGAAGCGGCTTTCAGTCGGCTCTGACGAATCTACTGGATCAGTACAGGGGAGACTCGGTACCTGAAACAGCTCGGACGGACATGTCGGCTCAGCCAAAAACGGCTGAACCAATGACGCTGACAAAGGCATGGCAATACGTCCCGTTCTTGCTCAGCCAAGGGTATTCGATTGGATCCGCTGTCGCCTCTCACGCCCTCTACGGCCCGCCAAAGAAGTCATGGGGTATTGAGATGACTATCTTCACAAGACTTCTCCGCGAAACATCGTCGTACACCCAGTTCGCCACGGTGGATGGCATGCAGAGATTCTTTGAGCTAGCGTCCTTCCTGCCCGTCCCAAAGGACGGTCTCATCACACCCGTCACCTTCCGCGTCAAGAAGCGCGGGCTCAAAGGCTTTCTCGCAGAAGCCGACGCTGCAGAGGACGGCAGTCGAGAGTTGACTGGCGAGTGGGTTGTGGGTAAACAGACGTGGCGGAGATTGCAGGCAGAGTGGCGAGGCGGCAAAGCTAAAGGTACCGAGCGAGTCATCCTCTACGTACATGGCGGTGCCTACTTTGTCATGTCGGCTGTCACTCACCGGCCCGTGACCATCTCGCTCTCAAAGTATACCGAGTGTCGGGTCTTTGCGATGAACTATCGCCTTGCACCCGGCGCCAAATTCCCAGGTCAGCTCCACGATGTCGTTGCCTCTTGGTTCCGACTCACCGACGACCTAGGCATCCCGGCGGGCAACATTGTCCTGGGTGCCGATTCGGCCGGAGGTGGTTTGGCCCTCGCCTTGATGTACTACTTGCGAGACAACAAGTATCCCCTCCCTGCTGGAGCGATCCTGTTCAGTCCGTGGGTGGATCTGACGATGTCTTGCGACTCGTGGGACACCAATGCTCAGTACGACTATCTAAGTGTACCGGCAAGCGACAACCACATGAACCCCGTCCGGGCCTTCCTGGGGGACAACATCGACAAATACCTCACTCACCCCTACGCCAGTCCGATCTACGGTGATCTCCGAGGTCTTCCTCCCCTCTTGATCCAGTGTGGAGATGCCGAGGTCCTTCGAGACGAAGGAACTTTGCTGGCCCACAAGGCTTCCCTAGCCGGAGTCGCAGTCAGACACGAGCTCTACGAAGACTGCGTCCACGTCTTCCAAGCCTTCCTCTTCCTGGATGCATCTCGCAAGGCCTACCAGAGCGCACGACACTTTGTCCGTACCGCCCTGGACAAGAGCGGAAAGCGCAAGACTGAAGTGACCAGGGATGCTCTGCTTCAGATGGACAAGGAGATGAGGGAGAACATGGGCAATTCGCGAGGAGAAAAGGTCGAGCCTCGCACTGGTGCTGCCCGTGGAGACTGGAAGGAAGGCAAGAGTGAGAGTGATACGGAGGTTGGGTTTGGCAGAGTGGGCGGATCCTCTCAAACACGGGCTGATGACGGCGATGACGATGACGATACGGAGCAGTGGGAGTTTGACGCCTCGGATGCTGCCAAAGCGCAACCCGCGAAGCTCGCCGGGAAAGCCCTAGGTGTCAGCGACTCCTCGGTAACAGCTGCTGAGAACCGAGACCTGGGCCAGAGCCCCGGTCACAGTAAACCGCAGACTGCAAAGATGTCAAGCTCCTCGTCCAGCAGACATCGCCATCAACTCTCGCAAGCTCATCTTCCTCAAAGCGGCTCCTCACCCTCTTCGCCCACGGGGTCCAGCTCTTCGCACCACCTTCCCGTATCGCTGGAGGAAGCTCGCCTCCGTGCACAGGCGGGAATGCGAGCACAAGAGTCGGCCAATGCGCCTCACCTAGCCGCCTTCCACGAGCCTACAGCAGGCAATGTGACGAACAGCTTGCGACCCAAGATTCGTCGCGGGCACAGCAGTGGCTCAGTCATGAGTGCGAAGCCTTCGATGTCCAGCGCCAGCTCCGCCAATGCCGCCAACGGTGCCGATTCGGCAAGCTCTGGCTCGTTCGAGGCTAGTTCGAAGATGGTGGAGCTACTCAGGGATTACGAGAGGAGCTATGGAGGTGGGGCTGGTACTACAAAGCAAACAGATGGGTCTGGGGCCGAGCAGGGTCAAGGTGACAATGGCGCTACTGGCGGGTCGGGATCTGAGGGCAAAGGGCGAGGACTGCTCCACACTCGCGTCTTCACTCCTGGCTCCTCGTAGCCCCGGCTAGGCACTTCGCTTCATCACATTGCCCCGTCTTGTCGACATTTCCTTGCCGATGGGTTCTCGTGCCCGCGGGGCAATTCCATTTACACCCTTCGCCCTTCCTTCCTTCCCTCCCTCACCCCCCTCCCTATCCTTGCATCTAGGTATGTGAAGCAAGAATTGAATGAGCACTGCATTGTCTCTGTAACCCTCCCACTGTGTCAATCATTACGGCCGAAAGAATTCCTCGATCTGAGTTTGAGGCGAAGGGGCAGCTAGATTTGAGAAGGAAGCGATGGCATTGAAGTGGCTTGGTCGTCACCCCCAGTCCCCCAGGGACTTCGGTCCAGATATAGCCCTGGGAAAGAATAGGGAGTAAGCCCGCTTCGTAAAGCGACGAATTCGGGAACAGGGTAGGCGAATACAAAGGATATCGTTCGGCAGCTCAGTCCTGGTGCCAACTGACAACCCGGGGCATGTGCCGAAAGCCGACGGCTGAATGACTACAGAGGTCAAGTGGCAGGAGCGGTGTCACGAGGCGGCACCGAGGATCCTTGCCAAGCATCGGTTTCACGACGCCGCCCTCGCCGCCGTGCAAATCGGACACGGGACGTTTGTGGAGAGACACGGCAGTCGAGCGTGCGTCGGCAAATGAACCATCGGTATCCCCGAAGCGTGCGGCGACACAATCGCGAGTCAATCGCTTCTCGTGCGGACCAGACCGCACGTCCCTCTCGGCCCAGTCTGAGTTCGCCGCAGAGGTGCATTTCCGCCGGTTCAGATTTGACAAGGACTCGCTTCGCTGGCCCAATGGCCCTGGCCCACATCATGCTGCTAGCCGCTCTGTGTCACTACAGCACCGACTACACCGCCTCGATGCATGGTTCATCGACACGCTTCCCGATTCAGGACTCGAACAGTGGCGGGTCACTCGCGCCCACTTGGCCGGCTGGGTGCAGCCACGAATAGGCGAGGGCTTGGCCACCGGCGATCCGTTGCAAGCGAGGAAAGTGACCATGACTCCGCTGCACCATCGGCAACTTAGGCACTGAGGCCGTGCCTTTGTGGCTCCTCGATTCCTAATTTACTAAGCCTCCTCCGCATTGCAGCGGGCAAAAGGTTCTGCACCTGGTGCCTCCGCTGCCCCTGCCTGTCTGCTACTATCCAGGACGCTCCGATGATACCCTCGCAGTCTACCAAAGGCCCTCTCCTCGGAGGGTATTGCGCTTTTCCACTAATCTGTGGCTTCTGATCTGTGAGCACGATGTACGCTGCTGCAGGCTTGGGTTCTGAATTGCTCATTCCGCAACCACGTGCTTCTGACTCTACCGGGCCGTTCCTGGGCTATTCAGGAACAGTGAAGTATGGGTCTCAGGTCGATGCAGCCGTCGGCAGGCGACAACCGCTCTCACTCTTCGGCGCCTTTCTTACCACTTCATCAAGGCCAGATAGGCAAGGTGGCCAAGCTGGACTTGTTTCCCCATTCACCATATGCCCCACTGACCCAGTCGCCGCCGGCCCACTCTCAGCCCACCACCTTTCGTCTCCACCTTGGTCCTCTGTTCTGTTCCTTCCTCTATCATCCCCTTCGCTCCGCTTATACCTCCCATTTCACTTTCCGTCTCCGATGTCACTGAAGTCTTACTCCAACCTCGGGTCGCCGCTGGAAAGCTGAGCTACCTGGCGCTCGCAGACACTCTGTGCGTGCGTACCACGAGAAGTAGGCACATTTCCGATTATCATTCGTCCCCGACCAACACCTCATTTACACTGCATCCCCCAGACCCTCACCTTTCATCTGCCGACAAGCTGAGTCTGCGTTGCATATTCCGCACTACCATAGCCCTTGCCTCGCCTCCTGTCTACAACACCTATGACTTCTTGCGGGCTGGTTGTGTAGTAAGATAGACGGCTGCTATTCATTGCATCTCCCAATCCTCCGGCGTATTCCTGTCTCTCCCGCAACATCCTTCCTTGCTAGACGGGGCAAAGAAGTGTGTCGCCGATCTGACTCTGCGTAGGTCAGCAGCGGCCTACTCATCACTGCTTGCTAGCTAGCCGCCGTCACGCGTACTCTGGGACAATGTACGCTCATCCTTCTGACGGGCAGCAGAATGACCCTCGCTACGTCCAAGGTCAAGAAAGCGGCGAGCAAGCTCGGCATGTAGGCCCGTCAAATACATTCCAGCAGCAGGCATGGCAACCTCAGCAGCAGCAGCAGCATCAACCACAACATCAACACCAAGTACAACAGTCACAAACAACAAATCAGCAGCAGCAACAACAGCATCAGCAGCATCTCTGGCAGTATCAGCAGGGACCCCATCAGCAACAGTTCTTTCCGACAGTTTGTGAAGGAGGTGGTACGGTAGGTCAACCATCAATATGGTCCTTCCACGACCTGGCCGACATGCCGTACACAGCTCATCACCCCACGGCATCCTTTGAGCAGTCCTCATCCTCCTCGCAGCCGTCATGGCCTGGATCAGGAATGGCTTTCAGCGGGCAAAGCAATCCGAACCAAAGAGCGGGTCCCAGCAGCGCCAGCACGGCATCAGACGCCCTTGGTCACACGGACAGTCGTACCGGATACCCAGGTCGAAGTCCTCTAGAGGTTGGCGCGCCTGCCGCACCGCCGTTTCGAGACACCATTCATGGCCCAACGCAATTTTCTACCGGATCTCAAACTCTTTCGGAGACCGTCAACAGCAATGAAGGGGTACGCCAACAGCAGCAGCAGTGGCTGTCACACGACCTCGAAGGTGGTTTCAATCCCTGGCCCATCTTGCAACCTTCTGAGGTGCCTCGCCACTTTCACGGTCGACGTCCCGACGAAGAGGCTTCTCGCCAAAGGAATTTTGGTGCTGGCGCCTCCCGAGGCACCTACAATCCCTTGCTACAAGCCAGCGGTGTTGCTTACGCATCAGATAGCAGCACCGATAATACCACACAAGAGCGGGCGAACTTCGCCTCTCGAGGCTCCCACCCAGCAGCATCGTCGTCATATCAACGAGGCTCCTCGTCTGACACGCAAGTCTCGTCATCGAACCAAAGCGAGGAGAGTCCGATCCTTCTCCAAGCCGGCACGAGCACAGATACAGGCTCATCAACATCACTTTCTGCCGGCAAAGTGGACGTCAAGGATCAAAAGCGGGCAGAGGAGGTCCTGAAGCGCATCCGTACCAGAGCGCCAGACTCAAAAGAAGGGGTAGCGGCATGCGACTATTGCCGTAAGCGCAAGATCAAGTGCGATCGAGAAAAGCCCAGCTGTTCCCGTTGCGCAGCTGCAGGGCGAGTCTGCCTGACTACCGATACCTTGAGGAAGAGGGGTCCACCTAGTAAGAAGGAGAGGGAACTACTTGCCGCGGAAGGAATTCACTTTGTCCCGAGTCGCCACAGACGGAAGTCTGATCTCGCCGGACGAGAAGCATCGGGCGAAGGAGCCCGTCGCGCCTTGACTCAGGGACTGGAACCACCGTCGCGCTCTTCATCATCCTCGGCAGGTTCCAAAAGGTCTGCAATGTCGTTGCGCCCGTCACCCATTGGCAGGGGTCGGGCGTACACTGCTGGAGGGCCTTCTGTTCAGCCTCATGACATGGACCCATTGCCCCTGCTAAAGGGCAGGCGACTAAGTCTCTCCTGGGTCGACCCTTCCATAGCCCGCAGGACAGGAGGTAACCCGTCCTCTACAGGAAGTCTTACAGCTCAGCAATCCAGCGGGAGTCCTGCTGAGGCCCTGACTCGTGGCTTGCATACTGATATCGGTAGCAGCAAGTCAGGACAGCAAATTTGGATGAGCCGACCCAACCTACCTCCTACCAGCGCTTCCACCAGCTCTTCCTCCTCTGCTGAGCAGCGATGGTCCACGCCGGGCTCTACCGAGCAGAGGGAGGGCGGCGCCGGCGGGAGCGCGGGAGTGCAGAGTGACTTTCTGCGGCCTTACCAGCCCTACGAGGAAGTGCCATCTCCGCACTCCAAGCCACAAGCATACTATACTGACTCGAGCAACATGATGCACCCAGCGGGAGGCTTGCCAGGGCCGCATGGTGATTCTTCGACACTGGCGGCACAGAGGGGTCAGGAGCAGCAACATGACAGCTGGAGACAGGCGGAAGATCTGTCTCCGCGTAGTACTGGACGATTTGCACCTCCGCAAGGTGGGCAGAGCCAATATCAGGGATATCCATCCCAGTCGTGATCAATGAGGTTCGAGAGGAAGGGGACCTCAGGCGCAGATTGGGCACGGACGCGGTCGAGACGGTACACACACTCAAGAGGGGAATGAGGAGAAGGAGCGGGAAATCAACGTCACGAATTTCAGAAAGTCACCCATGTTCATAAACCTGCCCTCTCGTCACTTGTCCTGGGCGCTTGTCTATACGATCCATTGTCAACGATCATCCATTGGTGATCGATACGAGGCAAGTCGGCTGCTGATGCCCATCTGTCCTCGTGATCTGTCTGGGGAGGGCAGTGGCCTGAGGCGTGCAGGGGCGCGTTCCGGCAGAACGTGCGGAAGCACGCCATTCCTGCAGCAGAAGGCAAATGCGCCTGGCTCGAGCGCAGCGTGCGGGTGCCTTGGTCGAGCTTCTGCCTGCAGTCATACTTCTTGATTCCTTCCCAGTGGTCGGTCCCCTTCTTCCTTGTTTCCTTCGTTGCTGCTGCTTCCTTCATTCCCGACTTTCTACTGCTACCATCTTACTGGTCGTCTGATAGCTTTGCCCCTATTACTTCTACTTTTAAACACAAGCAGATACCATGGCTTCCCACTTTGACACTGTGAGACTCATCCAATCGCAGCCTGCCCATCGGAAAGGAGGCAGACCCACTGACTATCAAAGGGCCCCCTCTCTGCCTCGTTTCCCTCCATAGGTTCAAATTCACGGCGGTCAGACTGTTGACCCCGGCTCACGAGGTAAGCAAGGCTGGGCCAATAGACACTGAGTGCCCAACACTTTGAATCAGAACGCTCATACCCTGTCCCCACCTTTTACATCGCCTTCCCAGCGCGAGCCGTACCCATTGTTGCTTCTACCAGCTTCGTTTTCGAGGACTCGCAACATGGTGCTGACCTCTTCGTGAGTACATGGCTCGCCACTGGTGCCAGCAGCACTTGCGGCAATGTCTGTCACGTTCCGCTCAACGCAGCCGGACTGACCTTATTCGCTACTGCCTCTCCTATATCCTCTCTGATGACCACCTGCAGGCTCTCCGGAAGTTCGGAAACATCTACAGTCGCCTGATGAATCCCACCAATGGCGTCTTCGAAGAGCGAATGGCCCAGCTCGAGGGAGGAGCCGCCGCCCTAGCCGCCTCCTCTGGTCAGAGTGCGCAGGCCATGACCGTCTTCGGTCTCGCAGCCGCTGGTGACAACATCATCTCTTCGACCAACCTCTACGGCGGAACATACAATCAATTCAAGAACCTCTTCCCCCGCTTCGGTATCCAAACCAAGTTCGTCCACTCGACCAAGGCAGAGGACTTTGCCAAGCAGATTGACGCAAAGACCAAGGCCATCTACATCGAGTCCATCTCCAACCCTAGGTACGAGGTGCTGGACATTGCCGCCATTGCCAAGGTTGCACACGACAACAAGATTCCATTGGTAGTAGACAACACATTTGGTGCCGGTGGATACTTTATTCGACCCATCGAGCACGGAGCCGACATTGTCATCCACTCTGCCACAAAGTGGATCGGAGGCCACGGTACCACCATTGCCGGTGTGATCATCGACTCGGGCAAATTCAACTGGCAAGAGTCTGGCAAGTTCCCCCACCTGACTGACCCGTCAGAGGGCTACCACGGCATGAAGTTCTGGGATACCTTTGGCCCCATCACCTTTGCCATCTACCTGCGCACTGTCATCTTGCGAGACCTAGGACCATGCCTCAACCCCTTTGGCTCCTTCCTTCTGCTGCAGGGTCTCGAAACCCTTTCTCTGCGAGCTCAGCGTCATGCCGACAACGCTCTGGCTCTGGCCAAGCACCTCGAGCAGCACCCCCGCGTCAACTGGGTCTCGTATCCTGGTCTGCCCAGCCACGGCTCGTACGAGCTGGCAAAGAAGTACTTGCCACGAGGACAGGGAGGTGTGCTGTCCTTTGGTATCAAGGGAGACGCAGCTGCCGGTGCTCAATTTGTAGACCAGCTGAAGTTGGCCTCCAACCTCGCCAAGTGAGTATCAGTGCTGTGCCATGGGTGGTATGGTCGAGCCTAGTCGGAACGGGTTCGTAGGTCAGGTTGCTCCACAGTGCACTGACCACTCTGTAATGCACCTGCTCTCTCCGCATTCTCCCCCTCACAGCGTCGGAGACGCCAAGACCCTCGTGATCAACCCTGCTTCGACTACCCACCAGCAGCTGACCGAAGAGGAGCAGTCATCGGCTGGTGTCAGTGGAGACCTAGTGCGTGTGTCTGTGGGAATCGAGCACATCGACGACATCATTGCCGACTTTGAGCAGGCCTTCAAGGCTACTGAGGGTGTCAGCGGGTCCAATCCAGTCAAGGGCGGAAAGGGACCTGCACCGGGTCTGGCCGGCGCTGCCTAGGCGATGGTGGTGATCTTCAGGAAAAAGGGGGACGTAATGAACTGCTCTGCTCTGCCTCTTTGCCTCCCTCGGGAGCTGCACAAAATCCGATGACTTGCAGTCGATGAGGCCTGAAGTGCGACACAGGAGTAACAGAGATGAGTCGCGTGGTATAGAATGAGGACGAAGCAGAGAAAGAAGTAAGTGAGCTGGTGACAAAGATGCGAATGGAGGCAGTGGGCGAGGTAGTGACATGTGACCTGAAGGTGTACGCGGTGTGAAGAGTGGTGGTGACAAAGTGTCTCTCTCCCAAACCTGCGGATGGGCTCGGGACTGACTAGCGGTAGCAAACAAGGATGAAGCAGGATGAAGCAGACTGCTCAGCAATACCGCTCATGCTTCGTGTCGCCGCAGTCTTTCTTGCTGATGGTAGGCTACTCACCCCTTACGACCTACAAAGGGAGATGATGACAGTCTAGTAGGAGCCTGCGGCAAGGCGGCAAGGCGGAACGCGGAAGACCGCCCTTTCTTGTTCCGCCTCCTCACTGGGAACGCTGCGACTCGGTACTGTCTCTTCCGAGAATGTGGCAGTCCATTGTCGCATGGCACGCTTTCAAAGACTGGGTGGACTGGGTCGACAGGGAGTTTGATGGTGACGACGAGGTTGAACAGCACGCGGGCGGGAAGCGCGATAGGGTACTTGAAGCAGAAGCAGGAGGGAGAAGCACGGGCTGTGATGTCGAGGTAATAGGAGCCCGCTTCCGCCTGCGCTCCATGTGTGCAGAGAAGGAGGGGATGAAGAGAGAGGCGGGCATGGAGTGATCGTTTGGTAAGCAGTTGCGGGCGAGCTTTGTTACGGTATGAAGAGGAAGGCGGTGATATAGGCAAAGAAAAGGACTGTCGAGGGGTAAGCGGCGGTGGTGCAGCGGTCGTGGGTGGGAGGAGGTTTACGGATAGGTGGAGCACTCTTGTCGCTTGGCCCTTATACTCGAGCGTCTGTCAGTCACAGAGCATCTCCTCTGCCCCCGATGCCCCAATCGATCGTGCACCTGCCTCTGCACCGACTGAGCACACAATCACACCGAACAAGACACAGAGGCCCACAAGAAAGGAAGCAGTGGAGCGGAGCGGAGCGTCGGGATCCCTCGGCTCTCTCCCGAGTCCGAGGAACGATTGGACTGGCTTGACTTCTGGGGGAAGGAGGTTGCGCCATTCCCACTCTGAAGCACTCGACTCGACTCGACAAGACTAGACAAGAATGTCTCGCCATGCCGTGCCGCGCTCCACCTAGAGGGATGAAGGGCGAGGCTAGAGGGGAAATCACGGCTCCCTCCCTCCCTCCTTCCGATCTCTTCGCCCGACCCGCGGAGGTAGAGAAGCAGGAGATCGGCGCGTCTCCGGGGAGTCTCGCCTCCTCCTAAAGCATATCTGTACCTGTCTGCATATGGGAACAAGGCAATCCGAGGCAAGCCGAGGCAAAAAGGAAGCCCTTGAGTGGGGTTGGAGGAGAGCAAAGTAGAAGCCAAGACTCGGGGGCGGTGGGCGGAGACGGAGATGGGAGGCGAAGGCGAAGGCGGAAGGGCGGCGGCAAGCCGAGGGAACGCCAATGCCAACGCCAACGGCGTGTGCGTATGCGTGGCGTCACGCAAAGCGTAGGCTCTAGTCTAGGGTGTAGAGCAAGCCAGAGCAGAGCAGAGCAGAGCAAAACGCAGCAAACCTCCGCCAATCTAGACTAGGGGTTTCTTTTGCACTTTCTCCCTCTCCTTTGACCCTCCTCGGGCCGAGCTTCGGCGTACATCGGAAAGGCTGAGCTAAGCAGGTAGACTCGGATGGACAGTGAAATTAACACTGACTTTGATTTTGACGTTGACTTTGTGGAAGAGGGAAAGGGAGAAGACGGCTCGAGGACAGCCAGATGGTATGACATGACATGGCATGGCACGCCGCACTGCACCGCTTGGAAGCCTCACTTGTTCCTGGAGACTAGCCTGCATGGAATTGTTCCCCTTCGTACCCTCTGCTTCCGATGCTAGAAGCATGTTGCTTCAGCTTTCTTTCCCCTTTGACCATCCCTGCCCGCTCATTGCCAACAGTTCGACAGATAGACCAAGTCTAACGTAGGGAGCAGCTCAGCCCCACCACTCTGCCTACCAGTTCCTCCATCAACGGCTGGCCTGACTTGATATAATGGTGTATTAGCCTGCCTCGCCTTGCTGCGCATCGCCGACACCAGCAGAAGAAGACAAAGTACAGGAAAACAGAAAGAGGAAGAGGAGACGAATGCAACGACAAGAAGAGGTCAAAGAAGAAGAAGAACATGAAAGAGTAAAGGGGTGACGACCGTGACACGAGAGAGAGAGAGAAAGAGGGGAATCTTGATGAGCCAAGAGAGAGCTCTATGGCTGCTGCTTCTTGACGTTTGCCGAGAGCCAGCTCAGCCCTTCGAAGAGACCCTGAAAGGGAGTGAAGGTAGAGGGATCAGCGGTCAGCTCAAAACCTCTCCACCGCCGCATCGCTGCCAAGATCATCTTCCGGTCCAAGCATGCAAACTCACCTCTCCGCTGGTAGCACAACTCGGGTGGACAAACCAGCTACGGTCCCTCATCCTGTGGAGACCCAGCTTCTCTGTCACTTCTGCCGGCGACATGGCTGGGAAGCCGAATCGGGAGCAGGAGCAGTCGCTGTCAGCCTCACACTTCACTAGCACCCCGCCAGTTTCCTCATGGTCACTCACCACCCGGCAAATCTTGCTTATTAGCAAATACCAGCAGCAATGCTTCCCTCATCTCACGATCTCCAATGATGCGATGTAGTTCCTGCCTTGCCTCATCGATACGATCCCGATCTTGTGAGTCGACTACAAACACTAGACCTTGTGTCCCTGTGTAGTAATGACGCCAGAGCGGACGAATCTTGTCTTGTCCTCCTACATCCTGTGAGGGGGAGGGACAGCAGACGCAGTGGTGCATGGGACGGAGCCAAATGGTGATCAGCTCACAGCAATGGCCGGAGATCTTCTGCGAGTTCCAACTTTCGGACTTACCCATACGTTGAATTTGACATTCTTGTATTGGACTGTTTCCACGTTGAATCCAACAGTGGGGATAGTTGTGACGGATTGATTGAGCTTGAGCTTGTAGAGGATGGCTGGGGAGAGATAGGCGAGGTGACAGGACGTTTGAGTTACCGTTGCTCCTGCTCGACTGCCCTGGCGTACTTGCTAGCAAGCTCGTCCTCCATGTATGCTGCTTAGCTCTTCACTCTCGTGCCATTGCCTTCCCCTTCCACCCGCTCCCCTTGGTCTGCGTGCGAGGGGACACTCACTGGTCTTTCCTGCTGCGTCCAATCCCAGCATGAGGATCCTCATCTCCCTATTGCCAAAGATCTTTCCCATGGCCTTTGATAGTGATCCGCCCATCTTGGCCAAAGATTGTATGAGTGTGTGTGTGCAGAAGAGGGGTGCCGGGGATCAAGGAAGGATGTGGTCTGCTTTTGCTGTGAGGGTTCGTATATGCGATGCAGATGGGTGATGATGTGGTGACTGAGTCCAAGGAATGCTTCGAGCGTTAGTGATCCTGAGTGCTGATTCCGTACGACGAAGCGGTGGGTTGTTCAGGGGTGATATTGGGTCGGAGAGGGAATGCAAAGGAGCGTGCGCGAGTTGCCTGTGGTTCGCGGTGTTGAGGTTGGTACTTGGGTCAAGTGGTCCGTTGGCAGAGGTGAGTGAGTAGGAGTGTCCGAGTGCTGATGGACGATGGCGTGAGGCGTGGAGGAGGGGGGAAGGTTGATATTGGTGACCGAGGAACAATGGACGGAGGCTGGCGTGTCTGTTCCCTACTTTGTGTGTCTCGCCTGGATGCGATGCGTCGACGCGGGGCAGAGGCAAAAGGCGCAGAGGCAGAGATGCGCCAGGACAGACCGACGCACCCAAGCCACGCCACGCTGCTGCTGCTGCTCTGCCAATGAGACCCACCAGCGGAGTTTTCCTTCTTTTCCCTTTCCGTGTCTGCAATGAGAGACACACATCCGAAGAATTGCACCCAGGCATCTCTTCCATACCGCGGACCACTTACAGACAGTAAGCTACGCCGACAATGGCAGACACAGCAGGGCAAGCATCGTCGTCAAACACCCTGCCAGCCACCTCATCCTCGTCATCCCCTTCTTCCTCGTCTTCACCACTCCCCAACATCTACGTCGTCCACTTCCCACTCAGTCACCCCACCTTCCGATTCCCCGTATTTCGATCCGTAGCACAAGAGTACTCCATTCCCCTCCGCTTCTATCCTCTGCCCTCAGACAGCCAACCCTTCTCCCTATCCTACCAGGACATCCTCGACTCCTACGATGCTGCTTACCAGCCCGAGAACGATGCAGGCAGGCCATTCGCCATTGTCTCCCTTCCATCGGACAGGGAAGCAGCGCTCCTGCTAGAAAAGTGCTCCGTGGTCAAGAGCATCACGCACCTTTGGGCTGCCGGCAGCACCATCACTGGCCTCCTCTCAGCTCTGCGACAGCCCTCCTCGGAGCGTATATACGATGCTCTGCGGCCTACTTCGCTCACGTGGAAGGCAGAAGTGGCAGCGATCGGTGTCAAGCAGTCACAAGAGGACAAGAACCGCATCATCGAGTCCCTCGGCTTCCTCGCATTTCAGGGTCCAGTCAACCTGAAGAGCCCTCACTTTGAGCTGGTGTGGTGGGAGGAACGATGGGGCTTGAGTGGAGCTGCTATCCCGCAGCAGAACGAAGATGCCTCCATGAACGATCAACTAAGGCTGGCTATTGCTGGGCGGCGCATCACTCTGCCCAGAGGAGTCATGCCTGCGCGTGACTGGATCGAGCGGCTGGATCTAAAGAAGCGCACGTACATTGGCAATACCTCCATGGAGGCAGAAATGAGCCTCAATCACGCCCAAATGGCCCTCTCCTCCCCTGCTTCAGGCAGCGGTGGAAAGATCGTCTACGATCCCTTTGTGGGGACGGGCTCGCTGCTCATTGCCTGTGCTGCAATGGGCGCATATGTCTTCGGCTCGGATATCGATGGGAGGATGATGAGGGGTAAGGCAGACAAGGGAGATCGTAATGCGGAGACGGGCATCAAAAAGGCTGCAAAGCAGTACGGCTTGCAAGACAAGTTTCTCGACTGCCTCACATTCGATATTACCCAGCATCCTTGGAGGATAGCCAGAGAGGCACCTTCGTCCACGACCTCATGCAGTGCGGGTTGCTCCTGCTCCTGCGCTTCCGCCTCGTCATCACGCAAACAGCAAGGCTTCCTAGACGCAGTCGTTGCCGATCCGCCCTACGGTGTACGCGCAGGTGCGAAGCGCCTGGGCCACCGCGACGTAAACAAGCAACGCAGCGAGCCCTACTGGCTAGAGGAAAAGCAAGGTTGGTCCCACGAGCAAGAAGACTACATTCCCCCTACCCGACCCTACGCACTCAATGATCTCCTCGATGACTTGTTGCGCTTTTCTGCTGGATTGGTCAAGGATGGTGGTAGATTGGTATTTTGGATGCCGGTGATGAATGAGGATGAGGGGGAAAGTAGAACAGAGGTGCCTGATGGAGGAAAGGAGTGGGAGTTGGTTGCAGTATCGACGCAAGACTTTGGCAAATGGGCTAGGAGGGTGAGTGGAGAAGACTCGTCCGGGGAGAGGACTCGTCTGGGGAGTAGATAAGTGCTTACTGCTGACCACTTCCCCCCTTTTCCTTTTCTCCCTCGCAGCTGGTAACAATGCAACGTCGGCCCCGCTCCCTCTCCTGCACATGTCAACAAGCAAGCACCACCTCATCTGCAGCGCCCACTCCCCCCTTCTCCTCAATTTCCTCCTCAACCTCCTCTTCTGGCACCTCCTCCCTCCCTTACCCCAGTACAGACTCAACCGCACGTATATCCGACCGGCACACCCAATTCCACCAAGAGTCCGGCCGGTTCAGAGCGAACGTCGACCAAGCGGATTTCCGGAACCAGTTCTTTCGGTCGTCGAAGTAAGGCTGCTGGGTGAGCTGGATGAGCGGAGGGAAGGGGAAGTGGGGAAAGGAAGGGGACAAGTGGGAGGGAGGGAGGGAGGGAGTCCTCTGGCGAGGCGAGGGAGTGGGAAGGCCATACAAGGGCAGGGAAAGGCAGGACTGTCAGGCGGGTGTACTTGTTTCTGTTTTGTGTGGTTGGATGAGATAGATTGTCAATCGTGCCCCTCAGGACAGGCACTGCTGCTGATGACGAAACCGTCCAGCGCAGGCGATTTTTAATCCAAGTACACTACAGTAGTCCATGTCGACGTTCGCTTCCGCTAAGCTAGGCCCTTAGTGTTTTACCTCATCAGCGATCAGTGACCCGTAACCAACGCTCACTGCGTGATCTCCGGCTCTCCCAAGCCATCATCAGGCATCAGCACACTCTGCCTGTACCTCGACCCTCCCTTCTTTCCTGCACCACCTACACCGTCCCCGCTCGAAGCACCCTCATAGCTGTAGCTGCTGCCGTCCAAATCAGCGTCTTCCCCCAAGGCGGCATCCGCGTCTCGCAAGACTTGACTGAGCGTACGCTCCAATCGCCAGGTGCGTTGCGGAGATTCGACTGTAGTTTGGCCAGGGGCGCTGCTGCTTGCCGTCCCAGTTATGCTTGCTACGCTCGCAAGAGAAGGGACTTCGGGTACTACCTCCCGAGGCGAAGAAGGCGACTGCGACTGCTGCTGTTGCTGTTGTGGAGAGGAGAGATTTGAGCTACTAGAGGCACTTCGCTTCATCGATCCAAAGCTCCTGATCCTGCTCAGGCGACCTTTCAGTTTAGGACTCTTGGATGTACTACCGCCAGTGCTGGCGCTCCCGTTTGAAGCTGGTTGTGGAGAGGCAAGACTGCCCGCAATGGGCGACGCGGATGCCGCTGCCGATGAGCCTTCCCTGGTAGGAGGGCTGCGTGGTGTCCCCTGAGTGGAGGGGAGATTTCCACTGAAGGAGGACGAGGGCGAGATGGTTGCGGGGTAGATGGTCGTGCGCTGTACATCGATGGCTCGTCGTGAGCCGGAGCTGTTGGACGAGGTGTCGCGCTCCCTGGGCTTGCGAGGAAGGGGAGCGCCGGGGCTAGACTGTATTTCTGCTGCGTCTGGGGGTGACTTTGCGATGGGAGCGGGAGGGGCGAGAGGACCATCGGGCTCTTTGCCAAGTCCACTTCCCATGGACTTGCCCAAATTTTGCAGTCTCGCAAGCAGGTCCTCGATCTTCTCGTCTTTCTCTTCGACCAGTGGAGTGGTCTCGGCTGGCTCTTTTGGTAGGGCTTTTGGTGCTGCCGCTGTATCTACAGATGTGGGTACAGTCTCCCGAGACAGTGCGGAAACGACCGGTGGAGGTTCTTTTCGCTTGACCTGCATCTTTGCTTCTCCCTTGGGAGATGTGAGAACCTCGGATACCGGAGTTGCTTCAATGCCCGTCTTTGCGTGTGTCTTGTCGTCATCAAAGACCAGCTCGAGAGTCTCGTCGAGAGCGGCAGAGGACGTTCTCGAAGGGCGAGCGGATGAGGAGGCTCGCTTCTCATCGAGGATGGGTTCAAGCGTCTCATCTACGACTACAGCCTTTGATGACACCTTCGAAGAATCAGCAACAGCAGCAGACGCTGACGCTGTAGACCCACTGAGGGCAGTGGTCACAGGCTTCTCAGCAACGGCCTCGATTGGAGGCCTTGCAGCAGATTCTGCAGGCAAGCTTGTCCGCGCTCTAGGCGCATCTCCGGGAACAGGGGCTGCAGCGTTCGCGTCAATGTCCGTAATCATCTCTGTGGGAGCGGCTGTCGATGGCTCTTCACTTGAAGAAGGAGAGACCACAGCTTTTGTCTCGGCCTGAGAATTTGTGTCTGGCTCATCACCTGTCCTTTTGTTCTTGATGTTCTGCTCTTCCGACAACGGGCTTTGCAAGTGAGTCTCAGTGGTATTTGTAGGCGTATCTGGCTCAGACCGTGGCGCAGTCGACGGCAATCCAACTAGTCGGCTTGCGCGCTTCTCTCTGGCTTTCTCCAGCATCTCTTTCGTCTTGTCCGAGATTTCCGGCACCGCTTCTGGTACCACGCCGAGCCCCATACCAGGCTGTGTTGCAGCCTCTCCAGCCGTCAGAGTCTTGAGCATCTCTTGAGCGTTCAGCGAAGCTTTGCGCTCCTTGCGCTCCTTTGCAAGCTGAGCACTGGCTCGTCTGTCCGCCGCCAGATCTCGAGCTTGAGCAGCCACGCTCTTGGCAGCTTCCTCCTCCCTTGCCTTGCCGGCTTTGCTCTTGCTCCTTCGTATCCTGCTTCCACCCAGCTCGAGGCCATCCGGAACGATTCCGTCCAAGAGGAAAGCCTCTGCCTCTTGCTCCGACATGTTGATATCGCCGAGACCGAGGTCTTCGAAGAGGGCATCGACTGAGCTTGCTGCAGCGTTCCCTCCACGTGAACTGCTAGCGGTGAAGTCTCCCAAAACATCCTGGAGCTGCTTGCCCGAGTCCAGACCAGCTCGCACTTGGCGGGCCGAGAAATTCCTACTTGATGCGCTGGCAGAAGCCTCAGCTGCCAATGCTCGTGTGGAATTCTGACTTGCTGAAAATCTAGCGATTGACGAAGAGTTCGGCGAGACTGAGCTGCTGGAGGAAGGGGTCGGAGCTGTCGTCGATGTCGATGCAACGGACGGACTGGCAGTATTGCCCATCTTGGGAAGTCGAAGCGGCTTCACGCCTGCATTCTCGGAAGGGAAGTATGTCCTCTTGACCTCTTGGGCGCTGGCCTGCTCTCCGGGGTACAGGGTTGACGTCTTTGGCGCCTTGGTAGTGGCTTGGTGGGCTGCTTTAGCTTTGAGTGGTTCGGCTTCCTCGAGAAGAGCGTCAATATCGTCATCTGTCAGATTGAACTTGGCAAGGTCGATCGAGGCCAGGAGGTCGCTAGCTGAATCCCGTTTCGGTCCGGCGCCAGAGCCAACGGGTGCCATCCTAGGCATCACGGAGGGAGCCGGTGGAAGCTTCTGAAGAGGCGTCGCGGAGCTCGATGAAGTCGATGTGATGGTCGAGCTCGAAGCCGCCGGAGGTTCATCATTCGAAGGTGGGAGTGGTTCCGCTGCTACATTCGAGGTAGCAACTTTGCTAGGGTCGATTCTGAGGAAGAGGTCGAGCTCTCCGAACTCCACAGACTCTTCAAACTCCTCGAATGTACCTCTCCATTCATTGTGAACCAGTATATTGGGGATTTGCTGATCGAGGGCCTGCAAGGGGGGAGTATGGCACAGTTCCGGTCAGAGTCTGGCCAGTATTGCATTCTACATTCGAGTCCGCTTACGATCTTACCTTTCTTCTGAACCTCTTTTTGGCCTCTTCATCCGAAGCCATATCATGATAGACGTAGTCGATCTTCTTGGCGGCAAAGACGGCAATGTACCGCTCATGACGATGTCTGACCTTGTGGTTGGATAGAATCGAGGTGGTGAACAGCTCTACCGCTGGCAGAGTGTCCGCCATGACGGGCGCGGTCGAGGGGGCAAAGGGAGAGGTGCAAGTGGAAAGAGACCAGCTAGCTCTCTGTCGCCGTCTAGGCTTGCCCGCTTGATGGGGATGGAGGAGTACGAAGGCAAAGGGGTGGTGAGAAGTGAGTAGCACGTCCTCGGGCGGGGGAACAAGGCGAGGCGCGAGACGCGGGGTGCAGCGGAGCTCGAAAGAGAGCAACACTCTGGGTGCATCTGCCTTTGTCCTTTTCTCCGATCCGATGCGAAGAAGCGCTGCTCCGCCTGCTACTGTCACTGCCTCAACTTGCACGGTGACTGATCATGGCGGCCAATGACGTTGCTGACTCTCATGATTGCAGCGTTGCCGGGCGAGAGGAGTCCCCTATCTAGAGGCAAGGGTGTCCGCCACGAGTGTCCTATGTGACACCGGGTGTGACGCATGGAAGGAGATCTGATCCCTCATGTCTCACCTCCTTTCCGAGGACACGTCCGTGCGGGGAGCGCAGTAGAGCGGGCGGGTGACAGCTTCGGGTGACCCCTCTACTGATTCGCACACCATGGCGCCGGGCGCAAGAATGGCGGCAGCAAAGTGGCAGGAGCACAAGCAGCGGGCCAGGTCCCGATGCCCGGAGCGACGGAGTGAGACACGACGCCTGCCACTCAACCGCACGGCCACAAAGTACTTTGCCCCCTGGCCATTGCTCCAAACGCCGTGAAAGATGAGAGACAGAAGAGACAAGTCAGACCTCGCCTTCCTGTCGAAGGTTTCCTTCCTTACACACCCACCTCGCAACGCAATGCCTATACAGACAGACACCGCCGTCGGCAATGGGCCCTTCCAGAGACTCAAGTCGGTCCTTCGAGGAGGTCCTCTTCGCACATACGTCTTGGTGACCAGCAAAGACTCTCCGCCCAATCTCCCTCCTCCTCCTCCTGCCGACGCTGACCCGCCTGGTGCGCTGTCCTCAGACCTGGGCGTGTACGAGGCTTGCACTACGGAGGAATCGCTCCCACCTCAGGAATCCCTCTCGTTGCCTCCTGGCGATGACTCACCAACACCCCGCCAAGAGCGCTTGAGCACTTCGTCCCGAGATCGATCCCGCCGACTCTCCAGCTTAGGCATGTCCAAGGTCAAGGCTCTCTTGACTTCATCATCCTCACCTGGCGTGAGCTCCCCACCGTCACCCACATCCCGCAGATCCACTAGCGAGCGCACATTGACAGACCTGGCGGGCACAACGCACTCCGAAGAGCACCTCGAGAACGACCAGGAGGCTAGGAGTGACGCTGCGTTCGACTCTACCATCTTTCAGCTGCTTCCTCCAGACCATGCAGACGGTGTGTATCGACCAGGTGATTGTCTCACCGGCATGGTCACACTGAGGGCCTCACCCGGTGGTGATAGGCGAGTCGTCAGCGTCATGAGCACACTGAGAGGGGTTAGAAGATGGTGAGTACGAATAGCGAGGTACGTGCAAGCCTTGCACAGGATGCAAGCGCTGAGATTACTCTCTGCACCCCTACCAGTCATCTCGTTGTCCCCTCGGATGACTCTGAACCCCTCTATCGTCAGCAAGAAGTGCCCAAGCGCAGGGAGATTGGCTTTTCCAAGGTCGAATTCTGGACAGACCGGTGCTCGCTCTTCACGGAGAGTGACCTCGCCACCCTCAGCACCCCCTCTGACGCAAGCTCATTGGCAGAGTCTGTCAGCGCGCAATTCGAATTTCTCCTACCCAAGAAGCTGCCAGCAACTTGGCTAGATGATTACACCGAGGACGAAATGGCTCGACCGAGGAGACTGAGAGATAAATCGCGGCTGCCCATCGATCTTCCTCCCTCCCTCGATGCCTCCTCCATACCCCTGGGTGGTGCACAGCGTGAGGAGGCTGTCAACATGCTACAAAAGGCCAGCCAGTGGGTACAAAACTCTCGCTCGGACAAGCCGAGATGCGGAAGGATCGAGTACACAATCGAAGTGGTCGTCAAGCGGCAGAGGATGGGCTGGACTGGTCGTCTTGGGGTCACAAAGAAGGAGAGGTGAGCAAGTGTAGGTGGCGGGTTCTGACTCTTCTATGTGCGGAAGTATTGACTGACGATGTTGCTTCTCGCGTCCAGGCTATCAACGCCCTTTACAGTCCATCCGCACCCACCCTTTTCAGCAACGGTTCCCATTGCCGTCAATCAAGCGCCCGCCGTGTTACCATCTCCTAGCACGTCCAGTCCTGCAGTCCGCGCAGGTCGAGCCTCCCTCAGCATAGAGCCTTCATCACCTCCTGGAAGCGGTATAGCGCAGCGGAGAAGATCTTTGCAGGTCGATGTTGGCTCACTGACCGCGCCGAATAGAGAGGCTCGTCTTGCAGGTAGTCCCTCCAGAGACCTCTCGGATGACAATTTGCAGATCCTCACCAATGATCGGGGCAGGCAGCAGGCGTGGTACAGGCATTCGGCTGTAGATGCGTCGGGTGGTGTGTACATGGAGGTAAGTGCGCAGAGGAAGGGATGCAAGTCACCTCCACCAACGTTTGTGACGGGAGTTCACCTTCTCTCCCCTTCTTGCATAGCTCTCCTTTCCCGCCCTTGCTTCAATATCTACCGACGTCAAGGTTCCCTTTCTGCTCCGCCTCTCCTTACCTCGAGGCTCTCGTCCCAAAACGGAAACTGTCCGCATGTCTCTCCTGCGTACAGTCACCTCCACGACCAAGTACGGTACTCTCAAGATCGAGACTGCCGTTCCCATGCGGACGCCTGCCGGCCAAGCTGGTGTGAAGGTGGAGGAGTTGAGTAGACGTGAGGATCGGCTGCGAGTGCGAGACTTGCCGCATCGATTGGGTGCAGAGGTGCAGGTGTTCGAGGGAGCCTTCACCATCGAGGGGTATACTGTGCCTGCGAGGGAATCCTCCCCCGAAGATGTTGCGACGCAAGGATTCGTGCTGCCGACGCCGGGTACGGTGGGGACGGGCACCTCGAACTTGGTGGACCCCTCTCAGAGGACGGTGCCTTCATTCACGTTCAAGAACCTCAAGCTCTCCTACAGCCTCCTCGTGCAAGTCGACATCGACGTACCCTCCGCTTCGCGCCCACAGGCCTTTGAAGAGGGTATTGGACAGCTCGAGATTCCGACCATCTGCGTCGCCAACGACGGAGCGGCAGCAGGTGGTCATAGTATGGCATCACCGCGCATGGAAGAGGAGCGCTTAGCGCCCGCTGAAAGTGCCGCTGCACCGAGCGCCTCGCAGCTTGCAAGCACTTCCGCCCAGCCGAGCAGGCTGCAAGGACTCCCGACGTACTCCAGTCTCTACCTGCGAGACATGGCGAGGAGAGCAGCAGGGGAGAGTAGTACACTCGAAGCAGCGGGAGAGATGGAAGGCGAGGGGGACGCGGAAGGGGACGAAGACAGCTCGACGAGCTGCGAGACTGCACCGGACGGGCTAGAGAATGAGCAGACCGGTGATAGTACGCCTCCTGCAAGCTCGGATACTGCGCATCCCCAGAGCAGCAGAGATGTGGATGTTTCACCAGCACAAATCGTCTCGCTCCCACAAGCAGCTTTCCCCGCAGTACAGCCCGCTGCTGCCCTTCCCCTCAGCCCATCTCCATCCTACATCAGCCAGACTGGCTTCCCCTTCTCGAGCATGCACAGCTCCGACCCCTCCGCACGAGCAGCAGATGGAGGAGCTTCCTCCCACTCGCCAGTCCGAGCTGCCGAAGAAGACGCTCTGCAGGTAACGTCGCCAGCGCCTACCACGAGTGCGGACACGACAGACAACCTCTCCGATTGCACGACGGATACGCTCCCACCCGGCTACCCGATGTCTGTACGCACGGCACGAGGGGTGGGTGGTCGAAGTGAGGAACGAGTTGGCGGTACTGCGAGTACGATTGCAAGTGCGAGTGCGGGTGTATCTGCAGGCAGAGGGAGTGGTGCTGGTGGTGCGGCTCCTGCGCTTACGAGGGAGATGAGAGCGATCGAGGCCTACTTGGGCGCGAGGAGTGGGCGGCTGGGAGCACTGTGATACACTAGCTGGTGAGATACCCTGTCACACGTGTACTATCAGTCAGTCGAATGCGAGAAACTGTTACTGTGCTGAGTAGCGTCGTCCTGCATCTCCCGTTCGCTTGAGCATGGGTGTGTTGAACGGCTTCTTGATTGGCGATCTGGTGCTCAGCTCCGCTGAATGGTCAATTCCAGTTGCTGCTGCTCTCAAACTACATAAAGGTGTAGATATACTGTCACTCTTGCCCTTACTGAATACAAAGCAGTTCCCGATGCAGCACAGCACATCACATACTCAGCGCTTCCTCCCGCAGGGGCGATTTCTCCGATGCTTGCTCTGGCGCTTAAGTGTATCACAATCTGTCGTCATTGTGAGTGTCTTCGACGCCCAGTACGCAAAGGAGTATTCGGCGCTTCCTCCGATGCTTTGCCGTATCACGAATCATTGTCACCGGTGGCCTTAAGTCCGAAATACGCCTGAACTGTTGCCGTTGCTGTCGCTACTTGTCCGATCATCAACGCTGGGCGAGGGGAGCAACTGTGATTTGCGGTCAGCGATCCTAGGAGTGTGGGCGTCATACGCCGATAGCGTCGAAGGCCGTAGAGCGACCTCATCGGTCTTCTGAGCTCCGGTGTGATGTGTGCCTGACCAGACGAGGCGTGGGTGTGTGCCTGCTCAGTCGCATTGTTGCTTTTTGCTCCGGAGGTCAGGATTGCTCTGACCCTTGTTCATGCGGTGCCTTGAAATGTGATGAGTACGCTGAGAGTGCTGAGTCTCGACTACTGAAAGGTATAAAAGGTCAGCCATTGGACGCCTCGACACGCCCATCTCCTTCTTCTCCTCAGAGCATCACAACCGCCATCTGCACTACCCTATCGACCTACTCCCATCACCTCGATGGACTACCTTACTACTCGTCAAGAACATCCTATCGACCTGCCCTCTCCGATGCTCTCCAGGTCTTCACACATTACGCTAGCAAGTCGATACTCGTACATTACACCTTGTGCGATCTTCAAGCACTGCTACTATGTACGCTACCCGTACCTCTTCGCACAACACACGACTGATACTTGATGGATGGACAAGTCGAAGACTACGAAAATCACTCGAAGCAAGCAATCCGAGCGGGACTCAGTCGAAAGGAAGATATCCAGGACCTCAGCGCCAGTGCTTCTAGGTCTCGAAAGGGGGTATTCTCCAAGAGCCAGGAGACCAAGGTCTCGAGCTTGTGACGGCGCACCCTCCCTCTCCTGGGCTACACAAGGCTCCAGCAGCGCAGCAAGCTCCTCCACTGCTGCTCGCATTGCTGTAGGTGGCTCTGCTCGTCAGCAGACCACTCAGGTTCCAACGTCCTCCGGAAGCGCTGTCAGGCCGTCTACAGCCTCCTCTCCGCGCTCAGAGACTGCTGTCCCTGCCTCTACGAACTCGCTGGCTCGATTTGCCTTTGGTGCACCAATGCAGACACCTGTCACCAGCTCAGCTTCTTCGCGATCTCCTCTTTCGTCTACTTCTGCTTCAAGACGACTGCTCTTAGATGCCTCTTCGCTCTCTGCTCTCTCTTCGACGACGAGTGCCCTCGCTCAATCTGGCTTTGCTTCATCAACTGAAGCGCTTATCTCTGGCATCTCCTCAAGCCAAGCAACCAATACAATTGCATCGTCCTCTTCCTCTCTACCAGTGGCCTCCGGCTCCGCTTCTGCATCAGCAACTCGCACATCGCATCGAGCTCTCGACCGACAGCCTCTACTGTCGCAGATCAGAGTACCGACGATGACAGCGATGCCGGAACTGGTGGGAAGCCTCTCGCGCGGTACCGTGGCCTTCAACTATGAAGGAATGGTGAACTTGCTCGAGACGCTGCGTCAAAGGGAAGAAGTGGACCTCGCTGCTCCTACCACGACTCCAGCCCACCTGCCGCTCATCAGGAATCCGACGGAGCCCGTACTGTTTGCTTGGTGAGTGCGAGCCTGGTTCTCATTCGATCTCACGGACAATTGCTGATGCGATCTGTGTTCCGCCACATCCTGTGTCCCTTTCGGCAGGAACAGCAACTACATCTGGGACCCAAAGATGCGATCTGAGGGCATGGTACTTCCAAGCCAGCTCTGCTCAAGAAATGGCGAGAGCTGATGGCGTTTCTGCAAGCTGTCACCATCAAGTACAGAGAAGCTCCGAGTGGTGGGTAGCGAAGCTTGGGCCATGGCTGTTGCGGGATGACTGGAAGCTGGCCTTCCAGAAACAGATCCCCGGCAGCAGGATCGCTGAGGTAGCGGCGAACTGGTGCCGTGAGGTCGTCAGGTGGGCCTCTTCCCTAAAATTGGAGACTGCAGAGGCACAGGCAAGGAGCAGGTTCGGTCAGCGCCTCCATGCGACTATTCTGCAAGAGCTCCGGGCCCGGAGAGTCACATTTCCGCGACCGTTTCCAGATTTGCCATACCCTTCTAGCGCAGGCACAACCGAGACCTCTACGCTCGTACGCAGAGAGCAGAGAGCTGCCGCTCTGCAGGTCTTTCCGGACTTTGCGCGAGCTGTCCTCTCTCGCGATGCCGACGATGCAATTGTCGCCGGGAAATACTCCAAATTTCAAAGCGCGAAGTTCATCGCAGCTGTACTGCATCAAGCGGATGATACTTCCGTTTGCGGCTACTACGCAATGTACACCACGTTCTGCAAAGAGGACCTTGCGGAAATGCTAGTTCGAGCTGCACGACTCCCGGTCAGATTTGTATGGCAGATAGCCGCTGCTAAGGTCTTGACAGACGCCCAAAGACGCCGGCTGGGCGCGGCCGTGGAAGAGCTCTCTGCAGCAGCCCGGAGGACTCTGCTTGATGAAGACGGTCTCTCAATCTACAGCATCAAGACGCCAGCTGCTAGGACCCATGACATTCGACTTCAAGACTGGGCGAGCTAAGGAATTGTATCGATTCTTTCGGCGAGCTTACGAAGAGTCAGATGGTTGTCCTCTGTGCGGCTGCAAATTGACCGCTGTCCTAGAACACGACTCATCCCTGGTGGCAAATTACGCCTCCGTCCCATCGACGAATGTGTCAATGGACAGGATCAAACCCGGCGCCCAGGGAGGTCTCTACGAGCCCAGCAACCTCGAGGTCATGTGCGCAGGCTGCAATTATGTCAAGCAGCACCACACGCGCGCATGTGCTACAGAGCTCGTCGCCAAAGTAAAGGCCAGACAGGGTCTGCTCAATATTGTGGATGGCCGGCTTCGGCCTCTGCTACCTGAACGGCCCTTTGCGCCCACGCCTGCTGAGCAAGAGAGGCTGTTGTCCTGGTGCCAGCGGACTGTGACCCGCTTTTCGGCTTCTGCGGAGGGACGTCAACTTCAAGTGACATTGACTGCACCTTCCCTTCTCTCAAGACTGCTCCCGGTACTCACGAATGCTCACACCTTCGTCGATGCAACTGGTGCAGAGGTTGACCTGAAACATGCCTCGATCGATCGAATCAACCCAGATGACGGCTATCATTCTGCAAATGTTCGTAATCTCCTCACAGGTCTCAATGCAATCCGACGGGAAGAGCGCGGAGATCATTCGATTATCGACTACATCTCTGCGATGAGACAATATTCGGGCCAATTCCACGTCAAAATATGCATCGCTACTTCTGCTTCACTACCACTCCCAGTCCTGTAGAAGATGAAAGTCCTGTTCTGTAATAACGCACTTGGTCTTGTGCAATGCCCATATCCTATAGGCGATACGCCTGCTGTTCACTTCAGGTTCGTATGGTAGGGAAGGCTTTGTGATACAGTGCTGGTTGAGAACGACTCGTCGACTTGTGGGTCCCGCGCATGACTGAGGGTTGCAAGCAACCAAGTTCCATCCTTCACCGGCCGCGAGCTCACCGTCATCTCTGACCTCTCTGATATGAATGGTTTGAGTGAGTCTTTGCAACCAGACCCAGATGGTGCTGGACAACTACTTTCACACTTGCCCTTCTTGCAGCACTTTCGGAGACAGCCATAGGCTTATCGCCGAGAGCCACAGCGGAAAGGACACCCGCCCCGCGCGTACCACACTCGTCGCCGTACCCAAGGCTGATACCTCGAGGCACTGTCGCTGATCTGACCTCACTCGACCAAAACGTAACGTCGGATAGCCAGATGATCATGCTCTTTCTGTGGAGACGCGGAAGGACGGAAGCAGCTGAAAGATTCATGTTGCATTAAGCGGAAGCAGGGCACGGTACACGGTGGGCGCGTACGGACGCGCCTCGACTCCTCAAACTCCAGAAGCATACCAGGATACCATTCCTTTACAACTTGGCCTTCTGCGACTTCAACACAGAATCGAGCTTCGTGGAAAGCATGATCTTTTCGGAGTTTGAATCATGTAGTAACGATGGAGAGGAGATTTGGGACGATGTAGGATCGAGGGAGGGGACGATACGCGAGATGCGGGAGGGAGGAGGCTTGGTCAGTATGACTCTCGCGCGCGGCTCTCTTCCGCTCTTCCGCTTTCAAAGCCACTCACGTTTCCCTTGACCTTGAGCTTACCGCTCATGAAGGCCTTCTGTCCATTGAGCTGACCGTCGGCCATCTGCATGAAGGTCTCGTCGGAGGTGGTGATGGTGACGTCGGCCTTCTGCTTGGCCTTACCCTCGTAAGCGGCACCCTCCTGTGGGAGACGTGAGACGCGGGGAACACAAGGTCAGTGATTGCTGCTCCTGCCTCTCTCAAAACACCCCTTCTCAACTTCAGCGCTTGCACTCACCTTCTTGAGGTCAATGGTGTAGACGAGCTCGTCGCTGCCCTGCTTGATGTGCATCTCGAAGATACCGTTGGTCTTCTGTTAGACGGCAAGGGGGAGTGAGGAAGTGGGATCAGAAACAGCTCGATACAGGAGCAAGAGGAGATGAGCAGCAATACGGATCCATCTACGAGCAGATCCAGCCCAGAGCCAATGGCACGAATCATGCGGAAGCCGCGAACCGCGAACCGCCTTGCGTATCCTGCAAAAGGTCGGCAGAGCTCTACTGGCACCAGAAGCCCCTCATGTTCGTCTGCTGCTTCAGAGCAGCAGAGCTAGCGGATGATTCTCTCGAGCCTTGCCGTCACCGAATCTGCTTCAAAGCGTAGAATCACTCTGCAGGGGTCGTCCGTACTGGATCCTCCTACTAACCTTGATGATGTCCTTCTTCTCCTTGTCGGACATCTCCTTGAGACCGGACTCGATCTGTCGAGGAAACGGGTTGAAGCGACCCAGGTCAGCAACATGCTCGAAGCTCGCAGCCTCCACCAAGTGCCTATCGTTCAGCCCCCGCAGACTCACCTGCTGGAACAGAGCCTTCGACTTGTGTTCTCCCATTGTGAATATAAATATGTAGTAGTTGCAAAGAGGTCAGATGCGCGAGGTCTAGATGGAATTCTAGTATAGTAAATAAGATGCAGAGATAGGGAAAAGAAGGTAAGATCCACAAGGACTTGTGCGTAAGTAGCAGGCTAGAAGTGCGGCTCGGGCCCTCGGGGATCGGCTCGCTCCGCACTCAGCGCGGGGGGGGGACTGGAGCTGCTCTGAAAGCGGGCGAGCGAGCGAGGGAGCGAAGAGGGGAGATCTCTTCCGACCCGGGCATGCGGGCGTTGCGGGGTAAGCGGTAGGCATCCGGCACTGCGCCCGTGTCCCGCATCCGGTCCGTCCGGCAGAGACGCGCGATGACCGTGTGCGTGTCTTGTGCGTTGGCAGGCCGACGCACACACACGCCTGTGAAAGGAGGGCCGTCAGAACGGGCAAGCGAGGAGGGGGGAATGGATATGCGGGGCTTGAGCTGATCGCTTACAGAGCACCTCCCAGCCGTACCAGATTGACAGGAGAACATAGCGGTCGAGCAGACGCCGTGTAACTGAGGTCATGAACAGCTGAACGCACACCGTGACTTCCTCTGTGACTTTGTGATTTCCATTGCGACTCCCATTCGTCAGGCAACCACCATGCTGCTCAGATGCTCCAGCAGCACAGGGTCTACATTGACCATCGATAGCACCTCAAACACCCCTTCCTCTTCCGCAGCCAACAATGGCGCTCGCTTACGACTTCCCCTCGCAGACGCTCCCGAACCGCCGTGTCCGCTCTCATCCTGCCCACCACTTCCGCTACCGCTGCCAGAATCGTCGCCGTGGCTGGACGAGAAGCTCAGCAACAAGGGCATGTTGAACATGTCCTTGGAGTCGTCCACTAGCTTCAGCGTCTCCACCAAGCGATATGCCAGCGAGCTGAATTGATTGTGCGAAAAGTCCGAAGACCCAAAGCGCAGCACCCTCTTCACCACGCGGAACAACGTCGAAGTCCAACCCGCCGTGCCGTTGCGCAGCTGCAGCTTGACCTTGAGCGGAGCGAGAAAGACGAGATTGTAGAGACTCATCGCAATGTGCTCCGTGTAGCAGAGACGTGTCTCGGTACGGAAGAAGTGGTAGTCGGCTTCGGACGAAGGGAACATCTGCGCCAACGTCGTGCACAGGTCCATGATCTTCGAAGCCGGCACCACTTCACTCAACACCTTGCGATTCTCGTCCGGCAGGGCGAACTTTGAGAAGCCATCCAGGGCGAGGTCGGCATAGTACGGCGTCCGTGCAGCCCATGGCACCGGAGGCAGGCGAGGGGCCATGTGAGGTGGGACACCAGGTGGGGGAGGAGCCTCGCCTAGCAGCGGACCTCCCAAGGCCTCGATCTCGGCCGCATCCTCCATAAAGGAGCAGTACAGGTCGAAGAGAGCAGTAACAGTAGCCACGGGCAGCCTCCTCAACTGCAGACCAGGCCCACTAATGCTCGTCAGGAGAAGCAGGACGTCCTTTCTCACCTTGAGCTGCTCGGCACGAGTGAACAGCCGAAAGTCCTCCTGGCCATCGTCGGCGCTGATCAGGTCTCCCAGTAGCACCAAGAGCTCCTGATTGCTGCCCAGGAAAAAGTGATTTTCCACCATCGTCGAGAAGTTGCAGAGTATATTCAACAGCGTCAGGGCAATGTTCGCTTTGCGCTCTCGAGTCCGGTCGTCTTCCACTGTGCGCCGGTGAGCGCCAATGTCCTGCTCCAGCCTGTCAGAGTCCTTGACCAAGGGCGCGTCGAGATCTTCGACAGCCCTCGCCGGTAAGGATTGTGCTCGCTGTTTGACACCGTTCCGACGCAGCAGCTTTAGGTCCTCTTCCTCTTGCAGTGTCTCAAAGACGAGCTGAGAGTGGCTGATGATACCCGGCGTTACACTGCCCTGAGTATCCACGTGTTCTTTGCGATCTTCACCCGGAGGCCCATCTACAAACGCCGTCTCTCTGAGCAGCTCGAGGAGCTCCTCTAGGAGATCACCACAAGCATCCAACTTCAGTCCAGCACTGTCCGGCCTGGTGCCTGCACCCGATGAGAGGATCAGCAAGGAATTGAGTGCGTACGACACTTCAATCTCTAGCCTCGATCGTAGTGAGAGGATGAGGCCCGTGACGTCCACGACGCCCATCTCTCTGACAGTCCGAATGCTCTTGTTGTAGCCTTTCGCGACTCGGCCCACCTGAGCTTCCACCGCATCGAGGTCCCACCCAGCGTACGTTCTGACGTCTCTTTGTAGAGGCAGATACTCAATCTTGAACTTGTTGGGCGGGTGAGGGGGTGGTACTGGCGTTTCTTGCTTGGCGGCACTCGGCTGCTGCTGCTGCTGTCCTTGCTGTACTGACGAACCCTGAGGTCCTGGCGGTCCGCCTCCATCTCTTGTCACCGGCCGACTCTGTGGGCCATGAGGATGCTGCGAAGGACCTGACCCGCCACTGGCTGCTCTGACCGCGGCTAGAGCGGCGGCCTGTTGAGCCGGGTTGAGATTGCCTTGCTGCAGCATCCTCACTGCAGAGCGAGGTGTGAGCTGTCCTTGAGCAGGACCTCCAGGACCAGGTGCCATAGCTGGCTGCTGCTGCTGCTGCTGCTGCTGCGGCTGGCCCGGTGGAAGCTTCTGCTGGAATTGTGCGGGCATTGACGGACCCTGCTGCTGCTGAGGGGGCCCAGAGCTCTGCATTGATCCCTGTCGGCTGCCACGATCTGGAGCAGAAGGTGTAGAAGCATGCTCCATCTTGGCCACCTTCGCATCCGCACTCTTCTGGGCTGTGCTTTTTCTAGATCGCTTCTTGCCCTTTTGCTCCGCCTCACTGGGCGCCGGCGAAGAGATTTCCCGCTGATGTTGGTTCGCTTGATTCTGTTGCTGTAGATGCGGAGGCAACGGTTGTTGTTGCTGGTGCTGGTGCTGCTGGTGCTGCTGGAAGGCCTGTTGATCCATTCCAGATCCATGTGCTGACCAAGGGCCCTGGCCGGGACGCTGCTGGTCTGCTGGACCTGCCTGTCCCATTTGCTGCTGTTGCTGGACCGGCTGTCCCTGCTGCTGCTGCTGCTGCTGCTGCTGCTGCTGTTCCTGCTGAGCTTTCAGAGCCTGTGCGCGAGCAGCATTCGATGCCTGCGCCCACCGGTTCCGTGCGTCCTCTTGCGACATTTGCCCCTCCGCAACCAACCGCTGCAGATGCTGCCCAAGCTGCTGAAGCGCTTGTTGGTGATTCGGCGGCAGCGGTGGAAAAGTCTGCGGAGGTTGTCCTTCACGCTGAGGAGTCGGCGGTGGCCCTTGTGCTGGTGGTTGACCAGCCTGACCACTAGGGCCCTGCTGCACAGTCTGCCCCGGCTGACCCGACTGTCCAGCCTGGGCGCTCGACATCTTGTTCACCCACCACTCTTCAAAAGGACCGAGCAACTCCCTGTACCAGTTCCGCAACCGCTCCGGTGTCTGAGCTGGCGTTGGAATCTGATCCCGCCGTCCCTCACCGTTTGGATCCGGGTTTGCGACCGCTAGTCCAAGCCTATTGGCCAGGATGACCCAGCCCATCAGCCCCTGTTGATTGATTGGAGACTGACCTCCCGGCGCAGCTGTAGAGAGCTTTGTAGAGCCGCCGAGACCTGTCACAGCAGCAAAGGCGGCATTCAATTCAATCTTTCGAATCTCGCCATTGCCAGCAGGAGCCTGAAATGTGAAGCTAGTGCCGGGAGGAAGCGGTGTTCCTCTTTGCCCCATGAAAGAGGTAATGGTAGCGACGAATGCTTGCGTATTTGCGAGGCCCGGCGGCAGCGGCATGGTTTGCTGCTGTTGCTGTGGAGGCTGCTGCTGTGGAGCTGGCGCCTGCTGCTGAGGGGTCTGAGGCGGCTGAGGATGATGTTGTTGTTGCTGCTGCTGCTGATGGGGAGGGAAGCCTCCTGGTTGGCTTGGTGAGGGCCCAACCCTCTCCTCTGGCGGTAGACTAACGTTTCCCTGTTGCGGCGTGACCATACCTCGATTCTGATGCTGTGGTTGCGACTGGGATTGCGACTGCGATTGCTGCTGCTGTCTCTGCTGCTGTTGCTGGGCGAAAGCTTGCAAGACGGCAAGCTGAGCTTGATGTTGCGGATTTTCACTCGAAAAGGCCTGCTGAGGAGGCTGAGGCGCAGAAAAGGACGGCTGCGATCCATGCTGGACAGACTGACCTCCTGCAGTCGAAGCCGCATCAGGGGAACCTGCTGCTCCTGCTGCTGTTCGCGCTTGCTGTTGGTTCATCTGCTCCATTGATGCATTAGCTGGGCTAGGCGGGACGGGAAAGGCCTGATTGCCTTGTGGTCTTGGCTGCTGTTGATTCTGCTGTCCTTGCTGTCCCTGCTGAGCCTGAGTCTGCTGCTGCTGGTTCTGGCTCTGGCTTCTGAGGATCACCAGCAGCTGATCGTGCAATCCTTTCATCCTTCTCATCTCACCGGCAAGACGCCCGAGGCTTTGCTGCTTCTCTAGACTATCGGGAGTCGAAGAGACGGAGCCCCACTGGGCTTGCAGATTGGTCATGTTGGACCGGATTGCCTGGGGAAGAGGAGGCAAAGAAGGTTTATATGCAGTGAGCAAAGAGAGGACTCCCAGGCCAAACGGATAGACCAGGAAATGTGGCCATTTGCAGACGAGTCGACTCACCGTGATCATCTTGACAGCGTTCTCAGGCGGCATGTTGGGCGGCAAGCTGACCCCCGAACCAGCGCCTTGAGGCGGCGGATTCTGGCCACCACTACCACTGCCATCGGGAGCGCCTGATCCTCCTCCTGCCGCATTTCCATTCCCCATTCCCATCCCTATGCCCTGCTGCTGTTGAAATGGTTGCTGCTGCTGCTGTTGGTGTTGTTGTTGATGTTGCTGCTGCTGCTGTTGCATCTGATGCTGCTGAAGCTGCTGAAGTAAAGCAGGCGTCAGTCCACCCGGAAAGCTTCCTCCCGGACCACCAACCCCAGCTCCCATGCCACCACCAACGTTTCCATTGGAGCGTTGTTGCTGTTGCTGAAGAGCGGCTTGCAAAGCTTGAGGATTGATAGACCCCGGCGGTAGACCGTCAGAGCCTCCTGGTCCCCCGCCTCCTCCGCCGATGTTCATGCTCTGGTCTCGTCTTCCGTGCCGAAGCTAAGGAGAGAGAGAGAGAGGATGATTCGGAAGCGCGTAGCTTGACCTACGCGAAGGGTATCCAAGACGTGAAGATGGCGTGACAATCTACGGCGATGGCATAGGCAAGTATATTCTCGTCTTCAGCTACCGTCTTGGAGAATCACTGCAACAGCGCTTCTTTTCCCGGAGCCGGAGACGGGCAAGGAAAGGGTATCGGATGATCGGAATGGCGGTGCGACGGAAAGAGAAGAGGCGATGCTGGCTTCGCGAGGATAGTGAGATGAGTGGGTTATAAAGCCAGAAGGACTTGAGGAGGGCGAACAATGAAGCTCTATAGACGATGATGACGCGGCTCAGACTCTGACGCTTCGCAACAGCTCACTCAGATCCGCGGGAAGGGTATGCAAAGGGGTGAGGAAGTGGGTCGTGGAAAGCGGAGCGGATGAAGACGCGTGCGAGAGCTGACTGCCTCATTCCGCGCGCGCAAGACGTCTGTACGATGGTGCCTCGCCTCGCAATGCTCCATCGATCACTAGCGAAGAAGAGAAGTCGGCATGTGTGATAGTGTAGCACAACAGGAAGCAGCAAACAGCAAGAGCGCAGAATTGTACAATGTGAGGTTCCAAAAGCAGAGTAGATTACGGGAGTTGATGGCGCAATGTTGCCTCACCAGCGCCAATGACGCCAATGAGAAGATTACTTTCTAAATCTCCTTAGTGGTCATGATCATAGTCATGAGCATGATCGTGACGATGATCATCACCTCCTGTCGGTTGTGTCTGCTTGACAGCAGAGGTAGTCTGCGAAGGTGGGCAGCAAGCCGCGATAGCACACTCCTCGTCCTCGCATGCCAGCAGGCACGTCGAGGGGCCCCTAGAAAGTTCGTCCTCTACCAGCGTCCCATCCTTGGTGATCAACCTTCCCTGAGCATCCGTTTGACGGTCAGCAACTTCCACGCCAGAGATGCGAGCGGCCTCCTTGATGCCTCCCTTGACAAACTCGGGCTGAATGGTAGACGAGTGGATGCCCCAGGCATGCAGACACTGCCGCACCTGGTTGGCAATGAGCATATACCGGTCCTCTTGGCCGTCGGAGCAGTCTACGAGGACATGTACCGAGGCAACGATCTTGCTCTCACTCAATTGCCAGATATGAAGCTCGTGTACGTTCAAGACACCCTCCACTGCGAGCATGTTGTCGCGCACAATCTCAAGGGGCACCGTGGTTGGGACTCCTTGTAGCAAGATGAAGGAAGCCGACTTGACGAGGGGCAAAGCAGATGTGAAGATGATGACGGTAATGGCAAACGAGATGAGCGGGTCCGTGTAGAAGCGCCAAGAGTACGAGGTGAGGAGAATGAAGAGACCGGAGGCAATGACTCCTACGTTGCCCAGTGCATCTCCAAGAACGTGTAGGAAGACTCCTCGCATGTTCATCTCGCCATCGTGACCACCGCCGTGGGAGTGTCCATGCCCACCGTTCTGGGACTTTTGCCTGTTTGCCCCAGGAAGTTTATGTGCAACGGCAGTGGCGGCGCTTGGCAGATCGTCGTCAGTCTCGTCGTCCTCCTCCTCCTGTCTTGATGGAGCTTTAGAGCCCAGTAGACCATTCCTAGTCTTCTTCACACCAGATTCAACGTCTCGGTTGCTAGTGCTGCCGTAGCCGCCAAGACTCGAGCTCGAGCTCTCGTCGCGGCTGACGAGGCGATCGCGCTCACCACCGTGAATGGCTACCCTACCTTGGCGGTCATATCCCATGTCCTGAGCAGTTTGAACAACGTGGGCCCGCGTCTGCGCAGGGTGACCGTACAGGCTCGTGACACTGTCCTTGTGTGCGTGGCCATGACCAGAAGTATGACTGCCAGAAGGGCCAGAGTGACCATGTCCATCTATAGAAGCCTTCCTGGTGCCGTTGGCAGGGATCTGCTGTGCGGAGGTAGCGTGCGAGCCCTCCGCCTCGTGAGAGTGAGAATGGTCGTGCGATTCCACCTCGCCATGTGAGTGGCCTCCATGAGAGTGCGAGTGGCCTCCGTGAGAATGTCCGTGCTCGTGGAAGAGGAAGAGGCCGACGATGTTGGAGGCGAGTCCCAAAGAGCCCACTACCACGACGAGCTTGGGATTGCGAACCTCGGTGACATTGACGAAGCGCTCAATGGCCTCCATGAAGATGCTGAAGCACAGCGCGAGGAGGAAGACACCATTCACAAGGGCTCCCAAGATCTCAGCACGTTGCCACCCATAGGAATACCTGGGATCATTGTCCGTCTGCTTCTTGCTCAGCTGTAGAGAAGATATGGTCACGTGTCAGCCCCTGAGTGCAATTCCAACATGGCACTGTCCTATATCCGCGGGTGCAAGCTCACCTTGAGAGCATACAAGGCGACGACGAGCGACATGACATCGTTTAGCATGTGGAATGAGTCAGCGACAAGAGCAAGAGAACCGACGGCATATCCTATGTGAAAGGAGCGATAATGGGCGATTCGCCTAGTCAGCTTCCGCTCGGCCGAGGCAGCTCAGTTGTCTACCCGCACACAGGGGCTTTCTACTCACCAACAATAATCTCGAGAAAGAAGAATGCCGAGTCAATGACCAAGAGCGTAATGATACGCGACTCTCTAGAGAGGCCCATCTTGGGCGATGAGAAGCGACAGAAGGTGGCGTGAGGGGAGCAATGCGATGGAGTCTACCGATTGGGTCAAGGAATGGATATTTGAGTGGAGAGGGAGGAGCCGGTCAGAGCCTGGAAAATGAAAGGCCGTCGGAAAGGGGCGACGGGGACGCATTCGCAAGTGGCGATCGGAGCACCGGACAAAGGGAATCTTCGCGCTCCGCCTCCGTCCCGTCACTTGCCCCACACACACACACACACAAGGTGCTGGTACAGCTGCTTACCTTCGCTCCCCATACCTGAACGTGTGGCATACAAGCGAGGGGGCTCCTATCAGAAGACGAAGTACGAGGTACTCTCTATCAGCAGACGAAGTCAGGAGTACTCTCATGAAGATTTATATTTCTGATTATGCCGAAGACTTTGACACTGCGCCCTATCACGAGCAGCGAGCGCTGTGGGGCCAGAGAGCCTTGGCACCTCTGATGTGCTGTCTGCTGCCGGCATCTTCTGGGTATATGTTCGCACGCTCGACGTGACATTGGACTTCTGTAATGCTAGGTCTGCCCCAGACCTCTGAGTGGATCTCGACTGGCTTGCTCGTCTCTCCGTCTGTATCGGTAGTGTCTCGTATTGTGCTTCACAGCACATCACAAATCGACCAGACTGCCATTGTCCCCATCACCAGCGCCACCTTGCCTTTCCATCCCATGTCCCACGCGCTCTCTTGCCAACGCGACCGTGCTGCACTCTTGGCAACTGTACTAGAATCTGCGCCATTCGGATTGCACACACCATACAGTCCACTAGCTGCTGATCTGCAGTGGGCTTCCGCCGTCATCCGAAAGCAGGAGAGCGAGTCGCTATATCGACTTGTGTTGCAGATAGGTTCTTGTACCAAGGATACATTGTCGGCTGTCCTGGTGTTCACCGAATAAGGAAGGGTCTCCATCGTTCCAGATACCCCAGAGCAGCAGTAGACTGTAATGTCTGGATAGCTGAGCGGGTGAAGAGGGCAGTATGTTACGATCCTATCAGTACCTATTGGAAGTGCGCCCTCTTCTCCATCCCTTCCCTCCACTCACTAGCTAGCGCACGACCCCGAAGGTGTCTCAATGGCGGTCCCATCTTGCTGGGTAGCTGCACAGCTACCATTGAACCCTCCACTAGAGTTGACTACTGACTGCTCCAAGAACACAGCAGTCCTTATGGGTCCCCTCCGAGCTGGTGATCGCGGCTTAAAGACTTTCTCTGGCAGAGATAAAGAGAGCGAGCGACTTTGCCATGTGGATGGGCCTGGCTGGCCGAGTTGGAGATGCATCTCGCACCTTTGCGGGTAGTCACTATGGCAAGTGGCGAAAGGGAGGATGGTGAGGATGCGCTATGAGGCGACACGACCCTGCTGCTGTTGTTATAGGGTCCAGGATGACATGGTATGCCGGGAGAGATGTGGGCAAGGAGACAGAGCAAACGGAATGTAGAGCATAGGCTAGCGAGCAAAGGGAACTCAGGGCAGGGCAGACCAGGGGGTAAAGAAATACTGCCAGGCCAGGCCTCGGCGGCGGCGGGAGATGAGCTTGTAGCAATCACATCGCCAAGGGCAGGCGGGGATCTGCACGTTTAGACAGGGCAAGAGGCAAAGGCAGTCAGGCACGCCGACGCAGGGCAGCCAGCCTCTCTCTTTCTCTCCCCCACGTCCTCCGCCCTTTTGCTCCTCATCCACTTGTCCCACAAACCTCTTGCGACCCAGCTGCGTGCCCATCCGTGTGTGTGCTGCTGCCCATGCCTCCTTGGTCTCTTGGACGCCGGGGCTAAGGCCTGAGGTGCCGAGCCCTCTCTCCCACTGTGGCGGAGAGAGGACGCCAAGGGTTCAGAGCCAAGCCTTGGCTGCCTCTTGGCACTGTCTGTGCTTCAATTTCAAACGCCGCCCATCCCGCCACTTTGCAGCCCAGTGGTCATTCAGCTCTCCTTGCGCTCTGCCGCACGCGAGTTTTGCAGTAGGTGCGTGCGGGGATCTTGGCTTGCATCACGCCGGCCGCCGAAAGGCAAGGTCATCAGAGCGAAGCGGAAGGGTAGATTCGATGGTGACATGGGTCTCGCTCATTGACAATGGACACAACCGACAACAGTGGAGTATCTGGGATGCACATCTCGCTACAACCTCTCTCTCTCTCTCATGTCTTGCGTGCAGCTGTGCCAGGACCCCAGTTCGGCAAAGGGTTCTGCTGGTATCTCACACTCTTCTCCCCCGTTCCTTCTGCCCCTCCACCTCCCCGTCCTGCAAGCTTCTTGGCTTCTGGGTGTATCGTTTCCAGATCAAACGTCTGCTTCCTCTCCTTGAGTACCAGTGTCCGCGCCGGACTCTTTTCGGCAATCCCTTCCATTTTCACTGGATGGCCATTGGCGACCCAGCTTCTGATCAGATCGTAGACCTGTGCTCGAGTGGCATTCGTCTTGAGAGAACCGGGAATGCAGTGGGACCGTGAGACGGCAAAGCCTGCATTGAGTAGGCCAGAAGCGACATTTACAATCGGAGGCGAAGTCGAGTGCATAGCGCCAGAGACCTTGGCAGGTGTGAAGTAGAAAGGCGAGTCGGGCAGCTCTGAAGCCGCCATGGACACCATTCCACGTATGCGGGCTGCCGTGTTCGACCGCTCAGGAGCTGCATTGACATTGTCTAGGATGCGATTGCAGAAGCTGGGATCGTGTATCGGGTCCAGCCACATCGGTCCAGCGATCTGCAGGAGAGGCGTGAGAGCTGGTCAGTAATCGGAGTGACGGCGCGGTTTACTCTTCCACCCCTCGTCTGTACTCACTAAGTACTGCGATCCGCACTCTTCACACTTCGATCCTTCTCCAGGCGTTGGAGGCCCTGCCCCATTCTGGAACTTGGTGAATGTCTGTCCCTTCTTGCCCTTGCCTTCCTGCTCGGTTGCTCGGCCTAGACGCTGCTCGTGAGTGTTGCCGCAATACGAGCAGATGTAGGCAATGCCAGTTTTGCTGGCGAGCTTCTTGACCTCGACGGGCGCAGTATGGACTCTGATGAAGAGCCGCACGTAAAAGTCGATTGACAGTGACAGCATGGGCTGAATGTAGCGGCCGTACTTTGCAGCAGCTGCTGAGATTGAGTGGAGGACAAGACGGAGAGCGATCTCGTGAGAGAATTCGCTTCGGGTGCAGCTACCGCCGTAGAGGGCAAAGGCCTTTTCCGGGTAGTTGTTCGAGGCGAGGACGGCGAGATCGGTGCAGGTCACGCATAGCAGTCCTCCGTCTGATACGGACTGCACTGCGCCGTCGATGAAAGGCACAGCTGTGCCATATGGGTCTAGATCGACGACGTCGAATCTCGATCCGGGTTTGCGATGCGAGTACATGACATCCAATGCGTCCCCTTCGTTGATCTTGACTTTGCACTGAGGATGGATGGCAGCTTCGGCAGCAGACGCCTCTGCGGCAGTGGTCTCCGAAGTAAGAGGATCAGAGGGGTTCCCACTGGGAGCCGCTTGAGATGCTTCCGCCGCCTCGCTGCTCTTGCTCTGATCCTTGGTTCCCGCCTCTGCTGCAGTCTCCTTTCCATTCATGAGCGCATCCTCGTCAAGATCAGCGTCCGGAGGGTGAGGTTGCGATGCTTCTCCCTTTTCAGGAATCCAGTCCTCAATTGGCCTCTCAGCTGGAAAATTCAAGGCGAGATTGCGCTTCATAGCTTTGACTGCTGAAGTGGAGAGGTCGTTGGCTGTGACTCGCTTCAGAAGAGGGATTTCTCTGGCGTAGCGGATCGAGCGCAGCCCAGTAGCAGCCAAGGCTTCGAGGAGATTGAAGGTGAAGGGGCGGTACTCTGGCTCACGATGCTCTGGCTCTTGGACGGGCGTCGTTGGAGTAGCTTGGTCAGGCAGGCTGCTGTTTGAAGCAACGGAAGAGGCGGCGGCGGCGGCTGCTGCTGCTGCATCGCCATTCTCTGGTATAGGCAAGAGGGAGACTACTGCAGGTCAGCGCCAAGGAGAGTCGCGATCGATGGGGAGGGAGAGCTCACCTGTCTTGACCTTCTTCACATCTACATCGTCAATCCCTCCATTGCTTGCTCCTGCCTCTTCAGTCGTACTGGCATGAGGCCTCTTCTTCCCTCCTTTGCCTCCATTGAGCTGCTGCTGTGCTTTGCGTCTCTGCATCTTGGCCTCCCACTTCTTCCGCAGGTCTTCGTCCATCATGTCGCTCCAGCTTCGGATTGCCAAGACGCTGAGATCTCGGTTGAACTCCTGTACGGGGTTGAGGAACGCCGCAGAGCTCGTGGGAAGGACAATGGTCGCTGAACCCTCGCGGAAGGCTGACTCGGAGGGGTGAAGGCGCAGCCCTGAAGCGGCCAAGCGGCGCGGCGACAGGGGGATGGGATTTGGCGCCATGGTCGAGAGAAGAGGGAGGGGAGGGAGGGGGGCAAGGAGGAACGGCGGCGAGGAGCGCTAGAACCCACTCGAGCCAATCGTCGGCAGCGCACGAGCTTTCTGGAGGTCAGTGAGGTGGTGGTGAGAGGGCGTCGGTCAGTGCAGTCTGTCGGTGGGAAGAATTCAGAGCTGCTCCTTCCCGTCTCCCTCCCACTCCGCCGAAAATCAGGCGGGAGCGGAAAGAGGGCCGGCGGCGTGGTCCGCGAGCAGCGCCATGTCTTGCGTGCACCACCCTCCTCCGCCTACATTTACGCCCCTCCCGTCCCCGCTCTCCAACAAGCTCTAACAAGAGAGGTCCTGAGGTGTAGCGGTTGCATGCTTTCTTAGGGAAATACTCTTCCTGAGATACTGGAAGAGGTGCCTGGTTCGACTCCTGGCTGGACCCGCTTTTTGCACCCGTTCGAGTCCCGCGCCAGCGAGGGCGGCGGGGAGGATTCCTTTTTGCACCGGCCATCGATGAGGGAGGGTACGCTCAATCACAGCGAGAAGGGCCAGAAGAGGGGTACGTAGACATTCATTGCCCATCTTCGTCACGCCCATCCATCACGCGCTATCTCTCACCACCTCGCCATCTTCCTGACCTTGGACCACACCGTCGTCTTCTTTGCCGTCTTCTTTCTCCCAAATACCCTCCTCGTCATCTTCTTCATCTTGCCCCACACTCCCTTTGCCGGTGGTGAGTACGCTGGGAAGTCAGGGAGCGACGTGTCCGTATCAAAGCCCAGAGTCCTCAATGTACCGGAACTGAACGCCCCAGAATTCTCCGCAGAGTCCCACAGAATAATCGTCTTGTCTGGCGAAGAGCTCGCGCCCGTCCGATGCGACGCACCTCGGTGTGCTTCAGACGGGTTGCGCGATAGAGCAGCCTGTCCCAGATCCGCAAACGAGACCTTCCGTCGTCCACTCCGAGCGCCCTTGAGGCCCGGACTGATGCGATTGCCAGGAGATACGCCCTTGAGGGCTGGAGAGATTCGCGCAGGTGTCTTTGGTGGCGTGCGTGGCGGCGTCTGCGGTGGCGTCAGATTCGGCGTGTGCACCTCTTGAATCTCGGGGTCCATCCGCGGCAACAGTGATAGCCAGTCACGTCGTATCTGCACGACAGACAGTGTTGGTGAGTGATCAGCGATAGTACCCGCGATTTCGTGTGAGCCGTCTGCATGGCTCTGAACACACGCCACTGCCATTGACAAGACCACGGTCACATAGACGAGGAGGCGTGGGGACAGTGCCAGTGCTCTCACGTTCATCGTGTGCGGCTAGAGCAGAAAGCGAAAGAAGCGATGTGTGATCGGCTGTGCAAGGTCCCGCAAAGGCGGGGGCTGTCGATGTGCGTGCTGGGTAAGCCGTACGTGGCGTTCTCCTCGCCTGGAGGAGAGTGAAGCATGAAAGAGGAAGGAGCTCACTCGCACGCATAGCGGCAGATGTCATGGTAATGTATTCGTGCTTGCTCTATCTCAAGCGCACCCTGCATAAGCTGCTCTCCTTCTGTATTGCCTTCAGGGGGTTCGTGACAGCAATGGCAAAGGCACTTGACACGAATCATTCCCTCAGGCGATTGCTTGTCAGGCTACATCACTCCGATTGCCCACTGCTTGTGCACAAGTTCTGCCGGCGTCGCGTTGCCATCGAAGCATTCGATACCACATTCGCAAGAGCGCAAAAGGCAATGAGTCGAAAGCGAGCGGCTTCTCGCCTCCCGGCCGCGGACTTCCCGCATTCCGTCGACAGGCTATCCGGAAAAGGCACATTTCCTGGCGCCGGACTGATCGATAGCCACCCGCCCGGTTCACGGACGCGATGTCCGCTCCAAAGGCATAGACCAGCGTGAAGGAGCCGAGTCGGTCCCGATACTCCCGCTTCCAGTCCTGCTGATCCGCGACTTTGACTTGCTCTTGCCAAATACCTTCGAAAGTTTGGGCTTGGACTTGCCAGTGAGTACATTTTTCAATTTTGTGAACACGCCCTTCTTCTTCTGTTGCTGTGCCGACATGGGCAGAGGACCAGACTCCACAAGGCGTACCCCACGGCCGCTACGTGTCGACGATGAGGCGTCGAGAGCAGGAGCCCTTGTGGTAGGCACAGGAGGTGGTGGTCGTTTGGGCGGGGACGTCGACTTCCGTGCCGGCGGCGACATCGGCTTCCGTATAGGCGAGGGACGTCTCGACTTTTGGTCTCCCGTCTCGGAAAATTCGATCAGCCAAGGTGTCTCGGGCGTGGCTGGCCTCATGGGAGGAGTGCGCGGGGGTGTGGGCGAAGCCGAGGGGGAAGGAGTGAAGCTCTCGTCGAATTCGGGAGGAGGAGATCGATCGGGTGTCTTCTGCCAATCAAAGAAATTGTCCAGTGGATGTTTGGGACTAGACGCTCCGCCTACTGGTGCCCTCTTCCCGAGCAGACTTAGGCGCTCTTCGTGTAGAGCTCGCCTGATGGGGCGCTCGGCAAAGGCATGAACTTGGGTGACAAGCAAGGATGCTGCCATCACGAAAACCACGAGCAGTCCAGCAGTCGAGCGTGCGGTCTTCATATTTCGGATCTGTGAAGTGGAGCGTTTGTAATGTAGACGGGGTCAGCGAAGTCACCGTGTGACTGCACAGATGGCAGAGACCTGCTCTGCGGAAATGGGTAGGGTGAGATGGTGAGGACCAGCCTTGCAGTGAGGACAATTGAGGGGGGACAACACAAATTTCGAAACGAGGGTTACCAGGACGGCAGGAGAGAAGGCGGGACAATCACACTGCCACTTATATACCCTGCCACTATCTTCACTCGTTCGCAGAGGCACTTTCCTGGAAGCAAATGAGCCCCGCATCGGATTTATCGAATGTCACCGCAAGTTCAATGTCGCCATCTCTGACGTGCAGTCCCCGTGCCCAGGAGTTGCTAGATCGGCTTTTGACAAGTCTGTGCAAAGAAGCCGCATTGCTGACGTTGCAGTCGAGCAAGATGTAGGCCGAAGCTGTCACACGAGACGGGAATCTCGATGGTTCGGGAGCAAAGGCAATGGCAGAGACGCCTTCGTTGGGATGCAGCCGTCCACACGCCCAGGCCATGCCTTTCAAACACCCCTTGCCACCATGTCCGCGTGAAAGGAAAGAATGTATAAAGGCCCACATGGGAAACAATGAACAGATACAGATGTACGGAAGATGAGAGTCGGCAACGTCTGAGGACCTTCGGCGTCAGATCGGGGGAACAGCACTCGAAATCTGGGGAGAATATTTGACAGAAGTTGGCGTGATGGGGTGGTTGCCCGCACTCAGCAGTTGCAGGCATCTTGCCTGCCACTGGCTTGCCCATCGGCAATATCGACGCTGCCAGCGCCTTGCGCTCGACCTGAACGATTGGCTGCTGCTCCACCTGCGTCGGGTGCGCCGCGTTGCTCGATGTCTTGCGGATTGATCTTCTTCGCTGTAATAGGGTAGGGGAACAAGGAGGCAATGGCAACAGTCTCAGCACCACATCGCGCCCACGCCGATAGCGCTGGCCAGGACGCAAACTCACCAATCTCTGTGAAGACCTCGATCACGCCGTCTCCAGTCTTTGCGCTCGTTTCGAAGAACAGCAATTCATTCTCCTCTGCGTATGCCTTTGCCTCCTCCTTGGCTACTGCTCTCAGTGTCTCTCCACTTGCGCCTGCTGCTCCCGTTGTAGCAGTGGCGGTGCCCTCGTCATCCTCGTCATCCTCTTCCGCATCTTCTGAAGATGCTGGGTTGCTCTCCGAAGCCGACTCTACTCCGGCCTCGCTGGTGAGAAGATCAATCTTGTTTCCGACCAATGCAATGATGATGTTGGGGTTGGCCTGACGCTGCAGCTCCTTCACCCACGATTTGGCCTTCTCGAAGGAGCTTGCTTTGGTCACATCGTAGATAACGGCGCTGGCTTGGGCATTTCTATAGTACATCGGCGCAAGACTGTGGAACCGCTCTTGACCTGCCGTGTCCCAGATCTCAAACTTGATGACTTTGTCTTCCAGCCGGCATTTCTGAGTCAGGAAGGCAGCACCGATTGTCGGTTCCTTGTTCTCCGCGAACTCGTTGCTGACGAAGCGCAACACTACTGAACTTTTTCCTACAGCTGCTTCTCCCAGCAGAACCAGCTTGGTCTGAAATGGCTTTGCGGGCGCAGCTGATGACTGTCCAGCGGACATGGCTAGGGGTTGCTAGGGGGTTACGAGGACAAAGGTAGGATGAGAGATGAAGATGCGTGAGGAGAGAGGTTGGGTGAAGATACGGCTATGCTAGGCTATGATGGTGATGATGGTGATGATGATGATGATGAGACTACGACAAAGCCAGTAGAAATCAAGGTGGATGGTGATTGCGTACCGCCGAGGAGATGTCGGTGAGGTGATGGTGATAGGATCGTGAGCGTCACCACGCGGGGGCAGTGGCAGTGAGTGGCTGGGCTCAGTGGCTGGAGATTGTCCCGGGCTGCGCGCACTGCCCATCGCCCCCCTTCGCACAGGGCAACGCATATAATCTGACCGCCTGCGTTGCAATATTCTCCGTGCTTTGCGTTCGTCCATACCACTTTGACCTCGACTATTACCACTGCTACAACCACGCCATGCATCGAGGACCACAGCATCGCCTTCTACGACTCCCGGGGTAGACGAGATAGCCTCTTATGTCCAACGAGGACCCCCAACAGGCACTGCGGGCGCCGTCGACTGAGAGGGCGTCAACTGAGCAGCAAAGCCTCCCCGAACGGTCCTACCCCAGCTCACAGGGAATGCAGGCTTCACGACATCAATGCACTAGAGATGGCGACGACGTGCCCTCGGCTGTCGACTCCAATTTGCCATTGGGATCAGATGATGAAAGTCGCTCTACAGCGTCACTTCTGCCCACTGCGGAAAGAGGCAGTCTCAGTGGGGAAAGTAGCGCGGGAGCTGCCCGCACTTCTGGACCATCTTTACCGCCGACATCAACAACGACTTCCGCTGCCCTCATAATACCTCAGACGCTGTACAATCTACACTCTCGCTACACTATGAGGCGGCATGCCAGCCAGACCTTTAAGGAGATGCGCAAGAAAGGCGACGAAGACGACTCACAATTGCCCACCTTGAGCCCTCCCTCCCGATCCACCTCTTTCGACGACCGCCAATGCATGGAAGCTGCCGTCAAATCGCCTTCTGAAGGCGGAAGCGAAAGTTCCCACAAGATCGCTAGCGCCGACTGTGCAGATCCTCCTCCCCCTGTAATATCTTCGGCCTTTGACATTCCAGCCGTCCTCCAGACCGGAGAAAGCATGCTGAAGGTAACTCACAAGAAGGTCATGCAGCGCCTCTTCAAGATCGATCCTGATCGGGGCCAGATTGTCTGGGCCAGCAAGAAGGGAAATCGCATCAACTTGGAGTCCATTCGCGAGGTTCGCATTGGCGCGTCAGGAGCGTCCTTTCGCACAGCGCTCAGCATTTCTGTCGCTCATGAGCCTCGTTGGATCTCAATCATCTACCAGCAAGTAGGAGCATACAAAGCTCTTCATCTCATTGCGGTCTCGGACGGATCTCTGGAACGGTGGCGGGAAACTCTAGAGCGGTTGCGCGGCCTTCGTCAGCAGCTCCTCGATGGAATCGTGGGGATGGAACAAAGGAACGACCTTTGGCTGCGACAGCACTGGAAGGGTGCCGACTCGTCCGAAGACGAGAAGTTGAGCTTCAAGGAAGTTGTCCGCCTATGCGCACGCCTAGGGATGCAAGCCAGTCGCACGGAGCTGCTGGAGCGCTTCAGACAGGCAGACCGCAAGGGCAGAGATTTTCTTGACTTTGACGACTTTCAATACTTTGTGATGCTCTTGAAAAGGCGGCAAGAGGTGGAAGAGCTGTTTTCGGAGTGGGCAGACCTGACTCTTGGCGCATGTGACCAGGCTCAGCCGCTTGAAGCCGACAAGCAGCCCAACACCACGTCCGTATCAGGCATCTCCCTCGAGAGATTTCGTGCGTTCATGCAGCAGGAACAAGGCGTGAGTTCAGCCAATGGGTCGAGGGCTGCCGTCGTCAGTTCTCTGTTCGCCAAGTACAGCAGTCGAAGACATGGCGGTCTCCTCTACGACGGCTTCAGTGCGTTTTTGCAGTCCGAGGACAATGCTGCCATTAGGGATGCTTCTTCAAAGAGTATTCAGATTGCAACATCCAAACAGGACGATCATCAAGCACAAAATGTTGAAGATCTGAGACATTCGCGCTCAACTGCAGAGACCACCGAAGAGCTGCTCACAGCAGACGAGCCCGCGACTGAAGGTTCCCGGCAAGCCGTCATGCCGCAACCAATGGATCAACCTCTCACGCACTACTTCATCAGCTCCAGTCACAACACCTACCTCGTTGGCGGTCAGTGGCGAGGAGACAGCACAGTGGAGGGCTACATCAGAGCTTTGTCGAACGGGGCTCGATCTGTGGAGCTCGATTGCTGGGATGGTCCCAATGGTCAGCCTCAAATCACCCACGGCCATACCTTGACATCCAAGGTGCCCTTCAAAGACGTGATCGCTGCTATCGCTCGCTACGCTTTTATCAAGTCACAGTACCCGCTCATCCTCTCTCTAGAGGTTCACAATGATCTTCCGCAGCAGACGACTATGGCCAAGCTTCTCCGCGAGCTTCTTGGGGAGGCTCTTCTCTGCGAAAAGCTTCCTAAAGCTTCTAGAGCGAACGAGCTACCAACCCCGGAGGAGCTCAGGGGCAAGATTCTGGTGAAAGCCAAGAACATCGACCTGGCTCCAGAAGAGCCGACAGAGGAGATCTCAGCAGACAGTGACTCCGAAGCCGCTTCTGACTTGGCGCTGATCACATCATCGAGCTATTCCTCAGCCACTGAAACCGGGTCGGAGTCAGACAACGGCTTTTTTGCCAGTGCAAGAGGTCTTGTTCGTTCGGTCAGGAATCGCCGTCGGGGTGACTCGGGGAACAGTAGCAGCGGTAGCACCAGTCAAAGCAGATCATCTTCGGTCTCGTCCCGTCGCGATGGCCACAAGTCAGACAAGACCACGGTAGCACCAGAGCTAGCTGCGCTTCTGGTCTATACTGTAGGCGTCAAACACCGAGGTATCAACAAGAAGGAAGTCTATGCTCCAGAGCATATGATATCGCTCTCGGAAAAGACTGCATTCAAATATGCTCGCGATCGGGTGCTTCGTGAGAATCTGATCAAACACAATCGCACGCATCTGACCAGGACGTACCCAAGCATGGGCAGTATTGCTCGCCTGCATGCGAGTGCCAACTACTTCCCACATCATCTGTGGGCGATTGGCTGTCAGCTCGTGGCTCTCAACTGGCAGACTCTAGATATCGGCTACACTCTCAACCAGGCCATGTTTACCCGCAATGCAGGCTGTGGCTATGTACTCAAACCTTCAGGACTGCGGACCAAGGATCTCCTCAAGAACACAGATGCGAAGGTACGCTGCGTTCTGGATGTAACAGTCATCTCAGCCCAGCAACTGCCACGCCTGCGTGATGTTATTGGTGACAAGGACATTCTAACAAGTGATGAGACTGATGGTGACCAAGAGGCGGTTGATCCATTCGTCGTTCTCTCTCTGCTCGCACCGGAAAGCTGGGGTAAGCAGCCTCAAGATCTGCTTTCCTCGGCCTCTGATGTGAAATCTAGCGTTCACAATCCCACCTCTAGGCCAGCTCAACGGACCTCGTCACCTGAACAACGGGGCGCAAAGGCTGCCGGATCCGAAGTCGAAGCCTCACCTCCTCCAGCCTACCTCAGCCTACAAAGTGAAGCCAGGCGATCTGTGCCACCACCCTCTTCTTCACCAGAGAAGCAGGCCCCCTCGCGTCCTCCACTGCGCCCCTCGGCTAGCAGCAACATGGGTCCTCGGAGTGCCACATTTGCCACGCACATCGTCAAAGGCAATGGCTTCAACCCGATCTGGAACTGTCCTCTCCAAATCGCCATCGATGTCCCTGCCGGCGAAGCTGCTGTAGAAGCTCTGTCAAAGGGCGTCGTCCCACCAGACCAGGTAGACACCCTCACGCGCGGCCTCCTCGATCTCGCTTTCCTCCGCTTCGAAGTCTGCGAAGACGTCAATCGCTCTCAGGCCTCTCTGGGCAGCTCGCCTCCACAACTGACGCCGCCTGTACTTAGCAGCGGTGCGGTCTTGGCCTCCTATACGGCCAGTATCGGCGGGCTGGAGAGGGGTTATAGACATGTGCCCCTGTATGACGCGCAGCTGCAGAGGTACCCCTTTTCGACCCTCTTCATCAAGAGCAAATTGAGAGTCGCTGGGCTGACCGATGCGAGTGGGAAGTTGCTCAGCAGTCCTTGATGCTTGCGACCGTCCGTTCTCTCTCCCTGATCCCGGCGACAAGCCTCCCCGACTCTTACACGAGATTCCCATACCCCTTCTGCATTATTCTGCCCGCTCTGCACATCATTGTATACCATTCGTCCTCGTTTCAATCAGTATCAGTCTACACACACGCTCGCTCTCACAATTCGCTCACAGACGCTGTCCAAAGACGGATGAGCAGACAAAGGAGGGTGAAGCCAAACGACGAGATATAATCAAGTAAGTAGAGAATGTACATATCCAAGTAACGTAAAAGAAGTTAAAGCGTGCCAGTCGGTCGATCGGTCGGAGGGTCGTAGTAATATAGTCATGTAGAGATCGTTCAGGTTCCCCTTCCTGCTAGTGCATCGAACCTACTTTCTCGAGTGGCCTGACACTTGGTGCGATGCGGCCGCGAGGAAGCCTGATCGTCCTGTACAGCGCGTCTTTACGTATCGTTGACTTCGGCCTCCTCGCTCGTATCGTCAAACGAGTTCCTGCTCCACTGAAACTTGTTCTTCTCCTCAATGGGCGTAAAGTCGAAATGACTTCGTCTCAACTTGCGGTGTTTGCTCTGCTGGCCACCACCAAGCTCCATCGTGGGGCTAGACGGCCCTCCGCTCTCACTCTCATCGTCGCTCAGCCCCATAGGTCCCTCTACACCTATGGGTGATTGGGCCATTGTGGGAGACGACCGGGGTGTAGGTTCAAAGTAAGAACTGTTGCGATTGTTGATCGGGGTGGTACCTCCGCTGGGAGAGCTGGAAGCCGAGGTGGCTGCTTGGCGTACCTCTGCCACTCGAGCAAAGCTGCCACCGGTCCGTTGCCATTCCTCAATTGCTTCGGCAGAGGCAGTAGAGAGACTACGCGCTCGGTGCCTCAGCAAAGTCTCTCCGTCGTATGCTCCGGTCGAGAGGAGAGGGGCCTGCATAGGGTTGCCGGCTTTGCCTGACTGGAGCTGGGCGGGAGAGAGGTGCATCCGCTGCGTAGGGTGGCCTGACGCCTTGACCCTCACTTGACGTCGTTGTAGACCTGTCCGAATGGCAGAAAGGAAATACGCGCTTCAGTGATTTGAGACGATGTGTGGCTCATCCTCTGCTTCTTCGACTACTGACCTAGTGTCCTGATGACTGCATACTCGGCCAAATCCAGCAGTGAAATGAAAAGGATGGGCGCAATAATCAGGAATGCTACCACTCGACAGAGGGAGCAAACCGTTGCGAGCCAAGGTGGGAGAGGTGGAAAGAGGACGGCATGGAGCGCTGCTGAGGCCGAGTAATTAGCGGGAAACCCAAAGTGCTTGCTGAGAGAGGAGGAGAAGAAGGACTGTCTACCCGAGACACCAAAGGCACCGCTGCCCGTCCAGATTGCGTCGAACCACTTGGCTACCTCGTCCGTCTTGAGGATCGATGAGGAGGAGGAGGAGGAAGAGGCGGAGAAGGGCGAGCCTTGGCGAGATGCTCCTTGCCGGAAGAGAGACGCCATCGAGCAAAGCTGGGGCACAAGGGGGCGTTGCCTGAGCTGAAGTGCTTGAATGGCAGCGTGGCCGTGGGGAAACAAGCGGGTATCAGCCCCACGAAGGAAGGTGGAGGGGGCCTCACACGTTGCGGGCCTATCGCCCTACCAGACCATGTAGAGGTGGGCGCGAGGTTGACAAAATAAATGGCCGGCGGCGTGTGTGGGGGCGGATGTGTCTTGGAGAGGTTCCTTTCACCGTCTGGGACACTGCTGGCGAAGGATGAGAACGATACGGTGGGGACGTGGGGAAGGGTGGAAGGGCGTGGGAACTGGTTCGTGCGTCGTAGAGATCCGGGCTGGCGCCGTCGCAGTGGACAATGTGGGGGTATATATTTGTCTTTGAGCCACGCGCTCCGATTAGCACCAATTGCGGAACGGGTGGTTGTATGAGGTAGTGGTTAGCCTATCTGATTTTGAAAGAATTTCAGAATACCTGAGTTCGAATCTCGGTACGACCTGACGCAACTTTTTGCCCCGCTTGCGGATCGTCTTTCGAGAGATGATTGGAATTCCAGAGCACATCGAACACTTCTTTTTGCGTTCCTTGAAGTCTGGCACAAGCGCCGTCGCTCATTCTTGCTTCTTCCTGAGCCTCGCAAACGTCACGCACGCTGTGTAGCACGTAAATGAAAACATAACTCCGGCTTTACGACGACTGCATTGATTTCAAGGTCATCCGTTGCTTCTGGTTCCTGCCTTTGACGCTGCAAGAGCTCATTGGCTATCAATGGAGCGGGTGACAGCCGGAGATCTCTCTACTCTGCGAGGCAGTCCATTGGTGCGTGTGGTGATACATCGGCAATATCGGCTCAGGAAGGGGCCGCGTGTGCCTTGTCTGCGCTCAGTCGCTCTGTGCGTAGAGAAGACTGAGACTGGTGCACGGACGCAGGGGGCAGGCAAGACAGCCGAAGTGCTCTCTGCGTCGTCCTTCCGGCGGCGAGGCGCGCTTGGTGCGGGTGGTAAGCGTCGCTGCGTATTAATCCATCTCGACCACTTCTTCCTTCTCTTGATTCCTTGCCTCCCAATCACCGCTAGTAGATGAGCAGTCGAGTCATACGTCTGCCGCCATCTCTGACTCATACTCGGTACCAACCACAGTTAAAGCTGGCACAGGCATCCCTCTCTGCCCGCCCGAACACTCCATCTACCAACGCGGTTAGACAATTATCGTCCTTGGTCAAGGCAGCGCCCCTATCGGTGAGCATCGGGCAAGTTCGTGAATGGCAAGCCAGCGACGTGGAGGAACTTCGACGCCCGTATCTGCCTTGCCTCGCTCTTCTTCTTCCAAAGCATCAGTTTGGCGCCGGCAGATTCTCACCACTCTCCTTTGCTCTCTCTGTGTTGCACTTGGTGCCTTTCTCTTTGTCGCCCCTCAGAAGTCCTTAGACAAAGCCACCCAACCCAATCTGGAACGACTTAGACGCATTCTCGGACACCTGCGCTCCGCTTCGACACTCTCTGCCACCGAAAGAACCTCTCAGCAGCCAGTCAATCTGCCAACAATGACCGACTACTCTGAATTCAAGCTGCCAGCCACGGTGGTCCCATCCCACTATGACCTCCTCATTCACTCCGACCTCAAAGCACTTCGCTTCTCGGGCGTTGTCACCACCACGCTCAAGGTGACAGACCCCAAGGGCATCAGTGAGCTCACCTTCAATGCTGGGCCAAAGATGAAGTTCGGAAAGGCAATTGTGACCTGCGAACAGCTCAAGACAGAGACCAAGCAGAGCATTGACCAAGTCAGCACCGATAGCAAGAAGGAGAGGGCGACTGTCAAGCTGGCCACTCCTCTGCCATCAGGAGCCGAGGCCAAGCTAACCGTCGCCTTTGAGTCTGAGATCGATGATAGTATGATGGGCTACTACTATGCCACCTCAGAGCATGAGGGCAAGAAGATCATCTCAGCCCTGACTCAATTTGAGCCCACGTCCCAGAGGCGAGCCTTCCCTGGTTGGGATGAGCCTGCACTCAAGGTGACAGTCAGCTTCAAGATGATTCACCGCAAGGAGAACGTTGCACTGGCCAACATGCCCGTTGAGAAGGAGACTGACGTTGCGCATGATGACATCGAAAAGCTGCTTCGAGTGAGCGAGTTCGGAGTCCAGGCGCCATACCACTCTCAGTATACCTCTTCAAAGCCTGCTCTCAAGACCGAGGGAAAGACTGAGATCAAGTCTACTGCTGATGAAGCTTCCAACAATTGGGTGCTGACAGAATATGGCATCACCCCCAAGCTGTCCACATACCTCATTGCTTGGGCGGAGGGTCCGTTCAGCAAGCTCAGCTCGAGCATCAAGAGTCCGCACAGCGGTCGAGAGATTGGCATCAACGTCTATGCCACCGAGGACTTCATCAAGCAAGCCCAATACACCGTCGAGGTCACCAAGAAGGTCTTGCCAGTGTACGAGCAGGTATTCGACATTGAGTACCCTCTCCCCAAGCTCGACACCCTTGTCGCTGCGGACTTCGATGCAGGTGCGATGGAGAATTGGGGTCTCATCACTGGTAGAACTTCGGTCTACCTGTACGACCCCGAGAAGAGTGGCCTCAAGGGACAGAAGCAAACTGCCGCCGTACAGTCCCACGAAGTCGCCCACCAATGGTTCGGCAACAGGACCACGATGAAGTTCTGGGACTGCTTGTGGCTCAACGAGGCCTTTGCCACTCTCATGGGCGAGGTAGTCATCCTCGACAGGTGCTTCCCTGAGTGGGAGTCTGCATCCGAATTCATCCACTCTCATCTCCAACTCGCTCTCGACCTGGATTCGAAGCGCTCCTCTCACCCCATCGAGGTACCTCTCAGTACCGAGACTGGCGATCTGGAGAGCGCCATCAACCAAATCTTCGACGCCATCAGTTACTCCAAGGGCGCGTCCGTCCTGCGAATGCTGTCGCAGATGGTCGGCGAGGACGTCTTCTTGAAGGGAGTCAGCTTGTACCTCAAGAAGCACGCCTACGGCAATGCTCAGACCGAGGACCTTTGGGAGGGCATCAGTAAGTCTTCTGGCCAGGATATCAACAAGATCATGCACAAGTGGATTCTGCAGCAGGGCTTCCCGGTCCTCTCCATCCAGGAGGGCACTAATTCGATCAAGGTCACACAGAACCGATTCTTGAGCACTGGCGATGTCAAGCCGGAAGAGGATGAGACGCTGTGGTACATCCCACTTGCTCTCAAGACCGTTGGCAACAATGGTGCCGAGGTTGACCAGTCTGCAGTCCTCGCTGAGAAGCGTGAGATCGAGTTGCCCATCAAGGACGTCAAGAACTCCATCTGGAAGCTCAATGCCGACACGACGGGAGTGTACCGAGTTGCGTACTCGCCTGAGCACCTTGCCAAGCTGGGCAAAGAGGCTGCCAACAAATCCGGTGTCTTTTCTCTCGAAGACAGGATCGGTCTCGTCTCCGACGCCTTTGTGCTCGCAGAAGCTGGATACGGAAAGACGTCTGGAGGTCTCGACTTGCTCAAGGGCTTCAACCTCGGCGATGACCGCTACCTTGTGAATGCCGCTGCTGCTTCCCACCTCGCCTCTATCACCAGCGTCTGGTGGGAGCAGCCACAGGAACTTCAGGACGCTCTAGATGCTTTCCGAGCGGACATGTTTGGCCCCACTGTCAAGAAGCTGGGCTTTGACTTCCCCAAGACTGACTCGCCGGACATGGTTCAGCTGCGAGCAGAGGTCATCAGGGCTGCTGCAGCAGCATCGGACGAGTACACCTTGAGCGAGATCAAGCGCCGCTTTGCCCCTCTGATGGAGAAGGGCGACGACAGTCTCATCCCTGCAGACATCATGCGAACCGTCTTCTCCCAGGCGGTGAAGCATGGAGGTGAAAAGGAATTCGAAACTGTCCTCGCCGTCTACAGGAAGCCCGAGACGCCCGACCACCAGCAGGCAGCACTGCTGGGTATGTCTCAGACACGCGACCCGAAGCTTCTGGATCGCTACATCAAGTGGGCCTTTGAGTCCAGTGAGGTCAAGCTTCAGAACTTCATGTACCCTGTCGCTGGACTTTCCATGAACCCTCTGAGCCGACGAAGGCTGTTCGAGGAGATGACTACCCGATACGAAGAGATCCTGAAGCGATTCGAGGGCAACTTCAGCTTGGGCAGGATCTTCCAGTACTCCCTCAGCGGTTTCACGACCAAGAAGGACCTCGAGGCCGTCGAGGCCTTCTTCAAGGACAAGGACACTGGAAAGTACTCGAGCTCGCTGAAGCAGGGTCTGGACTCGGTAAGGGCCAATACTGCTTGGTTGGAGAGGGATGCTGCAGATGTCGAGGCATGGCTTAAGGCAAACAACTACCTCAAGTGAGGCGGGATGAAACGGGGACATGAGGCGCGGAGCGTCCGGAAACATGGGTTCTCAATGGGAATGTGTGGTTGTCAAATTCTTATCTTGAATGTTATCTATCATTGCTGAAATTCTGTGTACATGACCGTGCGTGCGTGCGCGCTTCTTTTCATTACATTGCGTTGCCATCTTGTGGGTCCACCCAGCTGTATCATACTCCACATTACCCTCCCCTTGCACTGAACGCCCTAGGCTTCCATATCCTGAATGTTGAAAGAGACGACAAAGTAGATCTTTCCCGTCTTTCGGTTCTTGCAATAGTAATTGACCGGTTGTCCATCCCAATACTTCTTCAGATCAAAGTGTAGTCCTCCCGAGAAGGGCAAATTGAGATTGAGTGTATTAAAGTCGAGGAAACCATTGCAAAAGTCGGCAGTAAAGACGTCCTGTGGTGTGACCATAACTTTCTGCCTGCGCGCTGCATCTGCTCCTAGTAGCTTTCGACGAGCAGCAGCAGCTTCTTTGTCCCCCGAGGTCTCGTCTGCTGGCCAGTTTAGTCCGGCAAGGGTGGAGGCGTCGACGGTGAGTCCACTGTCCTTGTAACGGTTTGCAAGCTGATTGCGCCCCCGGTCGTCCTTCTCGTCCGAGATGACCAGTGCAGAGACATCGTCTACCGTATAGCCCTCGGTGCCTTTTGCGGCTGTACTGTTCTTTCCCTCTGACGAGTCAGGAGTGGGGAAAGCAGGGTAGCCCTCTACCTTGAAGTCGTCCTTGGCGGAGGACGAGGAGGTGAGAGCTTCCTTCTCCAGACGCTGCACATTTAGATGGGTAATAGTTGCAACAAAGGGCGAAAAGGCCCACGGCTTATCGCAATACAGATCATGCTGCATATTAGGGTCCACTACCTTCACGAATTGCAGCGCGAGAGAAGTGCCATAAGGTAGATGAGAAGCAATGGACCGCTCAAAGGCGTTGCCAAAGAGGATATCATCTGCGCTCACTTCCTCTTCTCCAAGGAAGCGTCCCTGGATCTGGATAGACCAGGTTATACCACGCCGCCGCTCCTCGTTGAAGTAGCTGCAGTCCGAGTGGTGCTCCACCCCCTCGGGGTCGTGCCCAGTGAAGGACTTGATGCGGACAGTGGCTCGACCACGAAAGTTTGGCGAGTCGATGGTCAGAGGAATCTCATCGTGGTTCACGGCCAGAGGCTCCAAAGACGAGGCGTCGGGACCGGCGGAGATGTGTAGAGAGGGAGCCATGGTGAGTGACGAGGACAGAGGGGCGAAAAGTAGAGGTGTGATACGACTACCAAGTACAAAGACAACACTAGCCAAGCCGATCCAGACTGAATTATGATTGATTCCCTCTTACGCCGCCGTCGCCGCCTGTCCCGCTTCAGGGTGCAGCAAGTCTAGACGAGCCCACACACACACCCCCTCGGCTCCCTTCTACCGGCCACGCGGCGAGAGTGTTGCTCCACTTGTCTTTGAATCAGCAAGCGAGCGGCTCCACTTGTGGCTCGCGTGGGTGCGTCTGTGCGTCGAGCAGTAGTCCTTCGCGAGGGTTACGCAACACGACTGCAGGCCAAGGCAGAAAGCAGTCTGGCAGCGGACCAGGAGCTGATGTCACCACTCCCTGGCAATTGGCCCTGGTCGCACGAGGCGGGCAAGGGTCCACGGGGATCAGGAATGCGTAGCCACGGCCAGCTCTGAGAGAGACATTAGAAGGCCTTTGGGAGGTAAGGGCCTCCTCCTTTCCACACATTCCCGTAGACCAATCCAATTTGCAACGTACCATCCATCATGTCGTCCGCCAACACCACCGACTCCCAGTTCAAGAAGACGGAGCAGACCATTGGCGAGAATGGCGGCCAGGTCACCGACACCGGCAAGGGTATCAACGACGACATCTTCAAGACCCGGGCACCAGGTAATGCAGAGGTGAGTTTTCTCGCAACCTAGTCCGCTAGTACCTCAGATCCTCAAACCGAGCCTATGCTGACGGCTGCGTCTCCACTGTTGGCCTCCCCTCTTCTCGCCCTGCTCTCTCACAGAACTTCGCAGCTGAGCCCGAGTCCAACAATTCGAAGATCGAGCGGGATCTAGCTGAAAAGGGCTACTCGAACCGTACTACCGACGAGACACTCGAGGAGGCTTCGGAGCTCAAGGCCAAGCTGGACAAGAGGGGGAACCCGGCGCAGTAGAGGTGGAGGGCAGGTAAAGATGAAGTAGGGAAATACTGAGAAATAGGAAGAACATGCTTTTGGTGGATAGAGTTGAAAGGGAATGTTATACATTGCAATGTCAGCTACAATCGTGACCCTGGGTGTCAGATGTTGCTCAAATACCTCCTGCTCCAGGAATCCTCCAGCTCAGCGAGCCAGTCCTTGTCCAAGAAGCCCTCCAGCGTCTCTTCGTCCAGACGCTCTCCCGTCTCAGTCAGCTCTGCTAGAGACCTGAGATGCTCCCTTCTGACATCGGAATAGACTTGCAGGGCCACACCTACAGCGTGAGGAATGGCGGCTTGAGTGAGGACGAAGGAGAGGCTCAGAGCATCCAGCAACCATTGCGAGAGATCTAGAGCGCTGAAGCTGGAAGGACTTTGGCGTTCTTCGTTTCCCACGCTGTACGCTGCTGGACCGAAGATTGCTCGATGAGTGACCGACCAGGGCACATCGTAAAACAGGAGAACAGGACTGCGTGCGTCGACCTGCGAGGGCGAAGAGGGCAGAGAAACGCAGCAAGAGAGTAGCGAGGGAGATGGATCGCAGCACAGCAGAACATCGTTCTTGACACTCGTCCCGTCCGTCAGCAGGAGCGTGGGGGAAGAAGCGGAAGATGACGTCTCGAAGGAGGCGGGCGAGTCGGTTGCAATGTACCTGAAGAGCTGGGCCTCTTCATTCACTTTCGTCAGGACCCTTGCACGAAGATCATGCAGGTCCAACGTCGTCGCATCACCGTCATGATCCGCGAGGAGGTGCAGACGAGTGAGCAACCTCCTGAGCGAACTCGTCAGAGAGATCGTGATACCTTCGCCTTTCTGGATGTCCTGCGGCCCAACGAGCGTGACGCTGAAGCCGTTCTGTGAAAGGGCACTTGCGGCGAGCAGGCCACACAAGGATGAACGCTGTATCGAAGCGTGCGAGAAGTCTCTTGTAGCATCACCGGCGCCAGCGTAAATGGTCACCTTGAGCGTCTGCCTCGGCGGCATGGCGCGTTCGGGCCGACGAATGCCAGGCACCGGGCCAGGTCAATTTCGGCCCTGGCGATCACTGCCCGACCTTTGCACTCAAGGGCGCTGCTCTGGTGGTGTGCTACTCGGTGGTAGCTATATGCCTGCTGGCGTGGTAGCAAAGTGCGTCATGCTGTGCTGATCAGCCTGTGACCAAGGAGGTGAATACGAGGTGACTTGGTAGACGAGCAGAGTAGCGGCCAGACCAGGGCGGCTTGCTCCCTTGGCTGGCTCGCTCCCCTTGGTGGTCTGGTCTGGGCGGGGCTTGGCTGCTGCTGCTGCTGCTGCTGTCCGTGCGACGCCTTGTTGGTCTGTCAGTCTGTCGCGCCGAAAAGACGTGGAGGGGCGAGGCGAGGCGAGGCAGGGCAGGGCCACAGGCAGCCAACCTTCATCGCCTCATCACCTCTTCCCAGTACAGCATCGTCATCCACCATCTCGCCCTTGTATCCCCACCACCACCATTACTCTCACCCTCACCCTTGGTACGACTTCCCCTCCCTTCCCCAGTCTGCCTTGCCACCTCAACGGTCTACTCACCCTACAGCGTGCTTACTACCCTTCACGCGTAACGCGACTGCAACGACCGCCACTCTACGCACACTCCAGTAACGACTCAGCCCTCTGACAAAGACCCTTGACGAAAACTCCTTCCCATTGTCCTGGCAAGACTATTTCGCTGGCTATCTGTCGACCAAAACCACAGTCATTTGATCTCTAGACTCATTATCTCTTCCATTCTTTCATACTTCATCTCGGCTCAAGTACAATTGGGCCCCTGACGAACCTGACGAGCTCGCCAACGCAACTAGACCTTTCTGCCATGGCCGACGATCGCAGACCTAAGCCATCTAGAGCCACCAGTGGTGGCAGCAATGCCTCAGCGGGCGCAGGCACACCCACGAGGGGAGGTGGTGCAGGAAGAGCTTCTTCACCTGCCACCGTGCCGGCAACAGCGGGTGGTGCTCAGACACCTTCACAGAAGTCAAGACAGTCACCCTCGGGCTCAGGCTCAGCAGGCTCCACTCACGCACCCCCTCGAGACCAGCAGCAACGTAACACGCAGTCGAATCTGGTCACACCAGGCAGATCCAGTGGCGGCAGTGGTCGGAGGGGCGGTGGTGGTCACCGAGGATCAGCATCTCTTTCTTCCAATGGTGGGACGCAAGCAGATCCCGGATCGGCCATGAACAACCTCCAGCACTTGATACATGTGAGTATATGTCAACTCTGGTATCCTTGGTGCGATGACCCCCTATTCACGCTCCGCTCCACCCTCTTTCTGGCTCTTTCTTCTTCAGGACATGAAAGCGACTCCAATGCAGACATCTAACAGCAGCCCTGGGCAGCAATACTCGACACCGCTACGTCAGGGCGATCGCGAAGCTCCCTTGGACCTTGCTGCGCTGGGGGACCAGCTCGCCGCTCGAGAGGCTCAGCTTCAGTCGCAGCTTCAGAGGGAGCTCAAGCTACCTGGCAATCACGGCTCACCCTTCCGGTCGCTCGGCAGTCTTGCAAGCGTGGGAGAGAACTCAGAAGTCACCTCGCCTCCTGTCTTGCAGCAATCGGCTAGTCATAATCGATCCGGAGGCCCGCGTTTTGCTGGAACAGCAGCCTTCCAATCTGCCATTGCTCGACATGGCGGTAGCGCTGCGGACCAGCAGATTAACAGCAGGCCAACCAGTCAGGATCTTCGCAACCTCTCTCACAATCGCCAGCTCAGCCTTCAAAATCGCTTTGCTGAGCTTGGCTATACACCTGGTGGCCTCGCTACGATTCCATTTGACTACGAGGATGGGTCGACCGATGACGGCGCTTCTGTAGCCGAGTTTATGGGCACTGGCGCCTTTGACCCTACACGTGCTTACCAACAGCAATCGCAGGAGGCTTCGCATCAGACACAGCTGCCTCATAGGAGGACAGGAAGCGACATGTCTGGCATGCAGTCTCGCTTTGGTGGCAATGCAGGACTACAGCAGACTGACTTTGCAGCCGAGAGACTGGCCCTGCAGCAGCAGATTGAGTTGTTGCAGCTACAGCAACAGCAACTACTGCAACAGCAAGGCTCTTTCAACCCTCTCGCTTCTCTGGGAGGACAGCTTCAGTCAGAGCGTTCTAGCACAACACCAGGCTCCCGCCGACTGCACCAGCCTGCCCAGTCATTGTCAAACTTTAATTTTGGCGGCATCGGTAGCATTGGTCAGCAACAGTCCGGACAGCAGCAATCGGGCGATAGAGGTCACAACCGCCGCCACTCGTCCATGGTCGGAGCCAAAGGTGGAGCAGACTTGAGTGATACTGCTGCCGCGGGAACGATGCAACCGAATCCCGCTTTTTCATTCCCCAACATCGCCTCACTGCAACAGTCTCAGCAGCAGCAGCAGCAGCAGCCGTCACATCCTTCGCGTGGCGGTCACTTCAGTCACCCTTCCATTCAATTGTCGTCTGCTCTCTCGCCCGAATATCTCATGGCGGGTGGCGGTCTGCTCAATCTTTCGACCCTCGGCATGGGTGGTGAGCTGGCTGATGGTTTCGGTGGTGGTGCCGGAGCAGGTAATCGCGCTAGTATGCACAACCGAACGGGCAGCGTCACTGGCACTCCGTCGAGACGGATCAATGGGGGTCCAGGATCCGGTGCTCAGATTGGCGACCTGGCGCAGGCTCAGGCTCAGCTAGCAACGCTTCATCAATTCCGCTCTCAGGCTAGCAGTGGTCACATCAAGAATGCCTCGTACGGCGGTGCTGGCAGCATGAGTGGTTTCAACCCAGCCATGCTTAGCAATCAGGGTGTCTTCGGTCAGCAATTTGCAGCTCAGCAGCAAGGCAATGCTGCGTCGCAACGCAAGGCCCTGTTCGGATCCTACCTCCCTCAGGCTTCCCTTCCGCCCCTCCTCGCAGCTGGAAAGATTGTTGTTGGGCAGATTCGTGTCGACAAGCGCAACCGCTCTGATGCTTACGTCTGCACCGAAGTACTAGACTCTGACATCTACATCTCAGGATCCCGAGACCGCAACCGTGCGCTCGCAGGTGACATCGTTGCCGTCGAGCTCCTCGATCCACAGGAAGTTTGGTTGAACAAGAAGGCTAAAGAGGACAAGAAGAAGCACAAGGAGGAGAATGGCGTTGTATCGCGTAAGCCTGACAAGGCCAAGGACGATTTAGAAGTCGAAGGCGCTCAGCTGCGTCTGGTGGACGAAGAGGAGGACACTGAGCAGGCTCCACCGGCTCTTGCAGGTCACGTTGTCGCCATTGTGGAGCGAACACCTGGGCAGCTCTTTTGCGGGACCATTGGTCTGCTGCGTCCTTCCTCTGCTGCTACCAAGGAAAAGCAGCAGGCCGAAAGAGCGCTCCGCGACGGGGCGAGTGCTGGTGACTCCCAACAAGATGCTGCGGCTCGGCCGAAGATTGTTTGGCACAGGCCGCTCAACAAGACGACTCCCCTCATTGCCATCCCGGCCGATCAAGCTCCCGCTGCTTTCTGGGAGCCCGGAGGACAGGAGAAGTACGCCACGATCATGGTCACCGTTGCGATCAAGCGTTGGCCGATCACCTCTCTTCATCCCTTTGGGACACTGGTGGAGGAGATCGGAGTGATGGGCAACGTCGAAGCAGAGACGCAGGCCATCTTGAAGGACAACCTCTCCACTGCTACCGAAGACTTTGCCGAGAATGCCCTCAAGTGCATCCCTCCTCTGCCATACTCGATTCCGGACCGGGAGCTGGAGACGAGGAGAGACTTTCGCAATGTCGACGTCTTTACCATTGACCCTGCGACGGCAAAGGATTTGGACGATGCTGTTAGTGTCACTCCACTGGAAGGCGGTCTGTACGAAGTTGGTGTGCACATTGCCGACGTCTCGCACTTTGTCAAGATGAACTCGGCCCTCGATCGAGAGGCAAGGAAGAGATGTACGTCTGTGTATCTTGTTCAACGGGTCGTGCCCATGCTTCCATCGACTCTGAGCGAGGAGCTTTGCTCGCTCGTGCCAGGCGTAGAGAGGCTGTGCTTCTCTGCAGTGTTCACGATGAACAAGGAGGCCCGTATAATCGGGACGTGGTTTGGCCGGACCATCATAAAGTCTTGCGCCAAGCTGGCGTACGAGGATGCACAAGCTGTCATTGACGGCAAGTCTCTACCTGCCGACAAGATCTCTTCTGGCACTTCTCAAGAGAAGATTGCGGGTGACATTATGACGCTGTATGGGTTTTCAAGGAAGATGCGCGCTCGTCGCTTCGATGAGGGAGCTCTGCGAGTCGACAATGTCAAGCTCAACTTTCAGCTGGACGAGGATGGCTTGCCACATGACGCGACCGTCTCTCATGGGCGGGAGGCAAACCAGTTGATCGAAGAGTTCATGCTGGCCGCGAACATTGCGGTGTCGCAGCGCATCGCAGCAGGCATGCCCGAGACGGCAATGCTCAGACGACACGAGAAACCAATCGAACGGCGACTGGACGGCTTTGCCAGGAGAGCGAAGCAGATGGGGTTCAACATCGACGTCTCTTCAGCTGGAGCTCTACATGCAAGCTTGCAGCAGGTGACGGACCCAAAGTCTCGCTTTGCGCTCGAAGCACTGGTCACAAAGGGGATGCAAAAGGCCAAGTACTTTTGTGGTGGCATGACCGACATTGCAAAGTACGGCCACTATGCTCTGAATGTGCCGGTGTACACGCACTTTACCTCTCCCATTCGACGCTATGCCGACGTGATGGTTCACCGTCAACTCGATGCCGTCCTGCAGGGCTCAGACAGCTTCCCCGTTGACCGCGAAGGGATGGCGAAGATTGCCCAGCAGTGCAACGTCAAGCGTGATGCAGCAAAGCTGGCTCAAGAGCAGTCGCAGCACCTCTACCTCTGCTTGTTGCTGCACGACTTGACCGTAAGGTATGGACCTGTCGTTCGAGAGGCTACTGTTGTGGGCGTCTTGGATGCAGCCTTTGACGTGGTGGTCCCCGAATTTGGCATCGAGAAGAGGGTTCATCTGGATCAGATCCCTACGGAGCACCACACCTTTGACGAACGGACCAACGAGCTGAGCATCTACTGGCGCAAGGGCGTGGACACGATCTCTTGGCTCGCTGAGACGAATGACGATGCGCACCTCAGGGCTCTCAAGGAACGTGCCGATCGCCACGAAGCTGCTATCGCCAATAGCAAGATTGACGCTTCATCGCAGGCGCAGGAGGACGAAGCGGCCTTGTTCGAAGACGACGACGACAACATCGATGGGTCCGCAGGCAAGCCTCTTGCGTCTGCTAGCATGGGGCGCACGACGTCTATGCAACGGGAGAAGAGTCGCACCTTCCGCGAGGACGATGTGAGCTTTGTCGGCGTGCAGGCGCCGCCCAGTGGCCACAGTATCCAGACGGTCAAGGTGCTGCAGACGATTCCCGTGGTCATCTCTGCGCGGGTGGGGGACAAGAGTCCGCCAGTGATTACTGTCATTGCAATCAACCCGGCTGCAAAGAAGAAGTGAGAGGGTGGGAAGAGTGGGGAAAGAATTGGGTGTGATGTAGCAATGGCGCAGACAGAGTGGGCTGTGGCTCCCTTACCTGGTGCTCCTACTGCGTGCGTAAGACCACCTTTTATCAGTACTGTCCTTTATCATCGTCATCGTGTTCATCTTCATCATCTTGAATATCTCATCATCAGAATCGTCATCATCAGTATCGTCATCATCATCATCATCATTATCATTCTTCGTGATCATCCCAACTCGCGAGAACATGTTCAAGGTGCGCGTCGTGCCTGTATGACTGAGTGATTGTGTGTCCGCGCCGGGCCTAGTCGCCGATCCGATGTGTCCGACCCCCTGGCGTGCGTCTGGCGTGCAGCAGCCACCGCGCGCAATCAAAGATGTTCGTGGGTCGGGAAGATTCGCCTCTTTTGGCGTGAGGCCGCCGCCCCCGATCAAACCCACGGACAGGCCTAGGCGGGGCGAGTTGCGTGCGTGGGGGGCGGCTGGTATCTCACATCAACCTCGTTCCTTTCCCTTTTTCCTCTCCTCCTCCTCCTCCTCCTCACCACCACTCAAGCGCAAGCGCACAACCTCCTCACACCATACCCCCTTAGATCCGTTTCCCCTCCCTCACCCTCACCTTTACGACTCAAGATGTACACTTCTCCCATGTTCGCCGGACTCAACGGTTCTGCGCCTGCCAAGTTCCCTGTGCAGGCCCCCCTCGAGGGACTCAAGAAGCCCACTGGTGTGGACCTTTATGCCCGATTCGCCCTCGCTGGTGCCATTGGTGTGAGTATGGGTGGGGATACGCAGTGGACACGGAAAAGGGGTTGGGTAAGGGAAGAAGGGGGAGCTGGCTGTGCAGCTTGGGCGGATCAGTCGAGGCTGCGTAGAGGGGAGGGAGGCGCGATGCTGCGAAGATTCTGACACTACCTACACCTTCTCTTTCTTCCCTCCTGCTAGTGTGCCGTCACCCACGGAGCCATGACTCCTGTTGATGTCGTCAAGGTGTGTATCAGGCAGGGCTCATCGCTCGCTCGCTTGAGCTGCGTTCGAAAGGAATAATTCACTCACCTCACTGGCTATCGCTTTTCGCATACCTTTCACAACACAGACCCGTATCCAGCTGCAACCCGAGATCTACAACAGGGTGAGTTTCTGGCAATGCTTCGATACATGGCTACGCTCAGCCTTGCTGATCAATCGCTGCCTACCATTGCCGTCCCTCTCACCTCCCAGGGTATGGTCGCTGGTTTCCGCCAGGTCATCGCAAAGGAGGGTTCCGGTGCCCTCCTGACCGGTTTCGGCCCCACTGCCGCCGGTTACTTCCTGCAGGGAGCCCTCAAGTTCGGAGGATACGAATTCTGGAAGAAGACCATCATTGACAACCTCGGCTACGAGACTGCCCAGAGGAACCGTGGTAGCGTCTACCTGGTCGCCTCTGCCATTGCCGAATTCTTTGCCGACATTGCCCTCTGCCCTCTGGAGGCCACTCGTATCCGTCTCGTCTCCGAGCCCACTTTCGCCAACGGTCTTCTCGGTGGTTTCGCCCGAATTGCAAAGGAGGAGGGTGTCAAGGGCTTCTACTCTGGGTGAGACTTGGCCGAAGCGAAGGCGATGCGATGGACCTTTGAGTCCGTGTCCTGACAACCTCCCTCTCTTCCCGCCCTCTCCCCCAGTTTCGGTCCCATCCTGTTCAAGCAGATCCCCTACACCATGGCCAAGTTCGCCGTCTTCGAGGTAGCCCTCGAGCAGCTCGTCGGCCTCACCGGCAAGCCCAAGGACCAGCTCTCCCCCGGTACCCTCACCAGCCTCAACCTTGGAGGAGGTGTCATTGCCGGTCTCGCCGCCGCCTTCATCTCTCAGCCCGCCGACACCCTCCTGTCCAAGATCAACAAGACCCGTGCCCTCCCCGGAGAGACTACCACCTCGCGTCTCATGAAGATCTCCTCGGAACTCGGTGTTAGGGGTCTCTTCGGTGGTATGACCGCTCGATTCTTCATGATCGGTACCTTGACAGCGTGAGTACACAGATGAACAGCACAGCAGTGATGGGAATGAGCAGCGAAGCGGAGAGCCAAGGCGGTAGCGGCTGTGTTCACGCCGGAACGGAACGAAGCGGAAAGGGCTCCAGGCGCAGGCACGGGAGCGGGAGCGGCGCGGAGTCTGAATCACAAGACGCAGTACTGACACTTCCACCATCTCTTCGTACCACCTCCTCATCGCTACCAACGACCTCCCAATCTTCCTACGATCATCTAATTCGACGAATGCAGTGGACAGTTCGGTCTCTATGGCAGCATTAAGTCTGCTCTCGGTGCTACCGGTGGAATTGAGCTGGCCAAGGTCGAATAGAGGACTATTGTCTAGCGCCTACCCACCCCTGTCCACTGAACTTCGCTTCACTCCGAAAAAAATAATCAGATCTCCTCTCCTTGTTGGTCTCCAAAGAGCTGTAGTGGCATGATTGGGATAAGTACAAGTCAAGGACGATGCTCGAAGTATGTCTGAAGGAAAGAGCTTGTCGCTGTCGCGTCAGAGTAGGGGAACGAGTAGATCCGCTTGGTGACAGGGATTCGGCTCGCAGCTGACTCCGCTTCCCGCCGCGTGGCCAGCATAGCTTCGTCTCGTCTAGCGTGAAAGGCTCGACTGTCGTACGCACGAGTCTGAGTGAACCAGATGCGTTTATTGTCGCACTGAACTTGCTCCTTCTCTCTCACCAGCAGGTGAGTCTTTCCACGGCCCGAAAGAGAGAGACATGGAGAGCGTGTCGTGTTCAGATGTATCTTCTCCCAGCCTCGGGAAGTATGTTGAGATCGGCGGCATTGCGGTGAACGAACATCACTTGGCTGTGTTCGGGGTGACGTCGGGGAATCAGCGTCAGGCATCGTCGAGATCAGACGGTCGCAGACGAGTCATTTGAGATTGGACGTTATTGCTCAATGCTCGTTATGAGCGTACACGACTGGTTTTAGCGCTTACATGTTATACTGTAAGCGTTTGTAAGGGTGTAAGGAAGCAGTGGTGACATAGGCACGTATGAGAGTGTCGCAGCGGTGCTGGTTCTTACAACAAGGGTAGTACAGGGGAGGGGTTTGGTGAATATGTAGGAGTTGAAGTGAAGCTCGGTCAGAGATGAACGTGACTTCGTCGCTCTCGCCAGCGCCAGATCCCTCTCCCGCAGCCTCGAAATTTTCCTTGAGCGAGGACGTGGATCCCCAGAACCGAGCACGCTTCTGATACCCCCGTCGTGAGGATTCGTCCAGATGTGTCGATACTAGATCGTCCACTCTGTCCACCTTGAACGCAGAAACCAGATCCTCCTCCCTCGAGCACGTTGCGATGTTCGATCGCCACATCAAGGTCGCCTCAAGAGGCCCATCCTCTGGCCTCACTCCAAAGACTCCTCGAAGGTCTGCCTAGCAGGAGTCGAGGTAGGCCACCCCACCAATCAGATACAGACCGCCGCACCGGTTGTACCGCCAGGTGCCGTGCTCGGTCTTGCCAGAGACCTTGTAGCTGAAGTCGCCGGAGGCTTCGAAGCCAGGAGGGAGGTAGTTGAAGTTGCGGAGAGGGAGCCCAAGCATCTCGGAACCAGCGTTGAGGAAGGCAGTGAAAGAAGCACCGTTCCTTAGCTGCGCCTCGGGCGTCTGATAGGCCATGGGAGTGATGCGGCGCGGGCACCTCATCCAGCTGTTGTCGAAGGCTAGCAGTCGCAGCTCGAATGCTTCCTCTTGGGCCAGGTGAGGGAGCCTCGAGGCAGTGCCGTGGCTGAAGTCGTACAACTCCGTACCGCCGGTGACCAGCCTGGCGAACGTTTGTGGATAGTTGTGATCTGTCCACGCACGAAGGCCAAAGCCGAGGGTAGTGAAAATCTCCGCCACAGCTACCCTGTCTCGAGGATCTGCCAGCCAGCTGAAGAGGCGACTGTCCTCGTCGAGCACTAGGCAGATGAACTGGTTGAGGGGCGCAACACCAGCTTGCAGCTTCTGGCAGTCCGAGAGAGTCGATGGCGGGGGCGGCGAGCGGCAATCTCTTCCTTCTTGACATCAGCAGCTCTTCGCCTTGGCGCTTGCTCTTCGTCAGACAGCATACCAAAGACTTGGTCCGCCAGAGCCTGAGCGCTTGGAGAGAAGGGACGTGGAAGATCTGCACTTTGTGAGGAAACTTGTCGGCTCCGGCGGCACCAATCTCCAGCACGATCCCTTGGTAGAGGGACCTGTCCTCCTCAGTGCAGCCTAGGAAGAGATCGCTCTGGGGCAAAGAAGCTCCGAGTCGTACTCGAACGCGGACCAAGATTTCGTCCTCCCCCTCCAGCATCATACCCTGGAGCTGCGTCTTGTCCTCAGTCTTGAGCTCGTATTCTAGGCACTTGACGCGAGCGTCTTTTCCTAGCCGCCAACGGTACTCCAGCTTGCCGGATAGTGCGAGAGTCTGGGTCCTGTCGGATAGGAGGCTCCTGATGAACTGAATGCCCTCACGGGCTGCGCTGATGTCGGCGTGATATCCTTGCGCCTGGAGAACACGCTGACCAAGCAAGTGAGCGCCGGAGGCCGCAAGAGCGTGGCTCAAGTCGCCTTGCAAAGGATCCGTGGGTCCAACATGGTCATCGACTCCAAGGGGAGCACGTCGCTAGCCGGGGCCCCTCCAAGCACGCAGTGCTGTTAATTCCGAGAATGCCTTGAAGAGAGGGCAGGCCGTGCGACGCCCGAGCACGGAGCAGATCAGCATTGAGCTGGTATGTCCCGAGCAGCCAGCAGAGCAGCCACTCCCAGATTGCCAGGGTTGTTGCAATAGCAGCAGGATCCCCAGAGAGTGACTCGACCAAGGGAAAGTAGACGACTTGATCACATGCCGCAGCAGTCTGATAGTGCAGCGGGGCTGCATCAGCTCCGGCAATGGTCCATGCCACCGTCGCGCGTACATGCTCAGCGATTCGAGTATAGCCTCGAATTGTCTTTCCGACGTAGAGCATCTTGACTCGATCGTCATCGATGCCTACGCCAAGATAGATAAGCTTCTTCGGCAGGGAGCTGGAAGAAGAGGCGCGACTACGCGCTGCAAGCTGTCCGGCCAGGCTACAAGCACGTTGGTCGAGCCAGTACTTCGCGGTGTGCGTCTCAGCGGGGCGAAGGCGAAGGTCCTCTACCAGGCGTGTGAGCACCGGCGACTGCTCAACCGTGCTTGCGTCAATCTGTGCGTCTAATTGTGCAGGAAAGCCTTGGACTCTGAGCCAGCTGGGCACAGTCAGTCCTTTGATGGTCTCGTCCCCAGTCGCGAAGTCCTTCATGAGCCTGATTGTATCCAGCAGAGGGTCTTTGCTGACGCCTCCAGAAGGCTCGGGTCTGTCGTGGGAGACATACACTCTGGCACCCGTAGAAGACCTCCGAAAGACTCCTCCCGAGGGCATGTGCACCAGAAGTCCGGCGGTAGCAGCACCTGACTCTGTGAGCTCAGCATCGAGGCCTTCAAGGGCGAGTAGCCTCTTCCGAAATGTCGAGGAGAGAAGCTCGATGTCCGGTAGCTGTTTTGTTATGTCCAACGAGACGTTCTCTACGTCATGAGTGTGTCCGTAGGTCTCCTCGAAGAGCGACTCGGCTTGCTGAATCTCATGCTGGAAGTGCCGGTGCTGAGAGGGAGCACGGTGTGCCTACAGAGCACATTCTATCAAGGTCAGTGTCGATATTGACAAAGCCCTTGATGTGGCCTGCCTACTGATGGTCTCGATCGGCTTACTCACTGTTCCTGAAATTGTTTTTCTCTCCTCTTCCTCCTTCTCCCTTTGTTGACAGCTGGTATCTTTGACGACCCATAGTATCGGCGCTTGACAGCGTTGACGATCGACAGGCTTTCACGAATCATAGTGCTGATGACTCATGGAGTTGAGACCGATAGTCTTGACGAGTGATAGTACTGCCGAGACATAGTACAGAGTCGAGTACCGATGGTGTTGACGACTCATAATATTGACGACTGATAGCGTTGATCATTGACAGCCGGTGTCAGTGATAGCGTTCAAAAGTGATAGTGTTGACAATTGATAGTGTTGACGGCTTGACTATGCCTTCGACGAGTAGTATCGTAGTATCCAGAGAGAGACCTGAAGGGAGGAAGGTATGATCTGCGTAAGCGTCTGATTCATCGAAGACATCTTCACCTGCAGGAAGTAGCGAGTCAACGCTGTACTCACCTGATGCTCAGTCCTACCCAAGCGCCGTCTTGATGGCGTGGCACCAGTCTCACCTGTGCTCAGAATGCTGCGAGATGGCTAATGATTAGATGGATGCATGCATCTCGGTCTTAATTGATCGACTGATTGAGTGAGGGTAGACTGGAGAGTGAGGGATGGAGAGGAAAGGAAGGGGGGATGGAGAACGGCTGAGGGCAGAGCTTATAACCTCCTAATTCTTCACTCAGGTACAAATGGTGTCAGGGCGAGGCATTGCGGTCAGGCACGATATGCGCGCGCCGTCCTCGTGGGCGGCAGAGACTTCTCCGGTGACTCGACCTCGCACTTGAAGGGAATACTGTGGAAGCGTCGTTCGCTCACTGATCGGGAGTCTGTCCGCCGGGCGAAGGGTAGAGTCGAACGTGGCTCTCCTACGAATGTCAGGAGCCACCTATCTCGCTTGTGATTCAGTGCTACCCTGATCTCCTCGCAATGTGATATGCGGTACGAGAGTAACTCCCATCTACGACACTTCAATTGCGATGCTACTAGCTCTCACTGTTTCCTATGCCGATCGTGTATTGCCAGTGTTACTTATTCTCTCTGCTATCAGGTGCTGCGTTGTGGAGAAGGCTTCCTCACGCAGCCCGGTCGGCTCCGATGTTGCGCCTACACACACCCTGACCCGGCTCTGCCCGCGCCACTGAGACGTCCACACCGATGAGAGAACGATGTGTTGCCTTGTGGGGTGCAGCATGTGTTGACGTACCGGAGAGAGACGTCTGATTTGAAGCGTCGTCGTCGACGTCGTTCTCTATTCCCACATATGGCCCTCGCGTGAGCTTCTGACAGGCGGCGTTCGGCTTCTAGCTCTAAAGGCCGGGCCGTCCGCGCCCGGCGTTGGCTCTGGCCTTGGTCGGTGGCTGCGTAATGCAAGAAAATGGTCAGCAGGAAGATGGAAGATGGCGTGCGAGGCAGGCGTCGGAGTGCGAATCGCCCCTCGCGGGCAACGATGGCGTACAAATCATTCAAGGGAAATTCTTGCCTCGGTCCCCCAACGCAGCCAATCAGCCACCTTGACTCCTTCTTACCCCTCCATCTTCTACCGACGTCCCTACCTACCACCCTACCAACAACCACCTCGTCACATCTGACGTTCCCAATAGATATACCAGCAGCAAGAAGTAGGCGGCCTGGTCATCACCGCCTTCCTCCTCTGCCGCCCCCTATAGAGCTGTTGCCGATCGGGACCACACGGCCAATCTCTCTCTCTCCATAGACACACGGAACAATCATGGCTTCCTCAGCAGTCAGCAGAATTGCCCTCCTGTCTTCTAGGGCAGTAGTCAATGTCACCCCTACATCGACTCAGCAGTCGCCCTTTGCTTCGCACATCGCCAAGCACCAGAGTGGCGCCGAGGTCGAGACGGTCCCCTTCCATGGAGAACCCGCCAACGACCTCATCAGGCTTGCATCTGCTACACCCTCTGGCAGCGTAGTCTCGCTTCTGGCTCTTGCCGACCAGTCTCTTCTCACCCGCTTCATCCCCTACCTCCCGTCTCTCATCAACACACCGTCGGTGATCCACATCGTCGCCGGATCAGACCACGCAGATGTACTGGCTTTGCGCTCTTCGGGATTGGTCATCCTCTACTCTGCAACGGCCACCGAGGCTCACGACAATGCTCTCCTTGCCACTCGCATCGCATCCTCGACGAAGCGAGCTGTGCTGCACTTCTTCGAAGATGCCGCCGGGCAGTCTGTGGCGGATGAGGTGACAGAGGCCGACCTCAAGTCCTTCATTGCCTCGTCTTCAAAGGCTCAGAGCAATGGCTCAAACGGACACACTAATGGTGTCAATGGCAGTAGCAACGGCAACGGCGAGGCAAGCTCCAGCAACGGCACTCACGGTGATGCAGCTGCCTCAGCAGGAAGTGGCGACTTCGAGCGCGATATCAAGGCCGCTTACGCTGCCATTTCGCAGCTGGTCGGCTACACTGTTGAGCCCTTCTCTTTGTATGGCAATGCCAACGCCACCGATGTTGCCGTTGTGCTCGGCGCGGGCGCCGAGGCCCTAGCCAAGGCTGCCCCATCTCTCGCAGTCGTGAGCGTCAAGCTCCTTAGACCATCACTGTCTTCTCGCCTCCTCGACGTTCTCCCCTCGTCTGCCCAGCGTATAATCACTCTAGAGAAGAGCGCCAAGAGGACCACCAAGATTGGTCCCCTTTTCGTCGACGTTGCCACTGCCTTCCAGCAAAGCGAGTCTCGCAGCATCCCCAAGGTCTTCGTCAGCGGTCTGATCGGCGAAGTTTCCTCCGCAAACGCAAGCGATGCAGCTCAGACCCTGTCTTCGGCTCTGTCTTCTGCTAAGGCATCTCACGGCGTCACAGTCGGCGCAGAGATCAAGGCTGCCACAAGTAGCGTTTCTACAGCCCCATTCGCAAGTCCGAAGCACGAAGAGGCCTACAACACTATGCTGCAGCAGCTCTTTAAGGAGCGCCTTGCTGTCATCAATTCTCCTCACAACGAGAGCGATGCCCACCCAGCAGCTCGTAGTCCAGAGTATGCTTTCGGTCAGGTTCTATCGCAACTTGAGCAGCGCGACTCACTAGAGACTGCTGTCAAGGACGCTCTGCGAGATGGCTCGGTCTCTGGCGAGATCCACCGCACTCTGTCGCAGTGGGCCGCTACCAAGAACGATGCCTCTAAGAACGCCACTTACAGCAGCAAGCTTGCATCTGTCCTGTCCGATGCTACTTCGCCTGCTCTTCAAAGGGTCAAGGCTCTTGCATCCCTTGCCGAGCTCAAGTCCAGGTGGATTGTTGGTTCTGATGCTTGGGCATATGATGCTGGCATGGGCGGTGTGCACCATGTCCTTGCCTCGGGCCGCAACGTCAATATGCTCATCTTCGACACACTGCCATACTCGAAGCGAGACAGCCTCGATGCATCCAAGCGCAAGAAGGACATTGGTCTGTACGCCATGAACTACGGAAACGCCTACGTCGCCTCCACTGCAGTCTACTCCGACTACACACAAGTCCTGCACGCCTTGATGGAGGCCGACAAGTTTGACGGTCCATCAGTCGTCTTGGCCTACATTCCTTACAGGACAGAGGATGCACCTGCGCTGGAAGTGCTCAAGGAGACCAAGCTCGCAGTCGACTCTGGTTACTGGCCTCTATACCGCTGGGACCCCAGTGCAGAGGCTCGCAAGAAAGACGTCTTCCGCCTTGACAGCACTCGCGTCCGCGAGCAGCTGCGCGAGTTCCTCGACCGTCAAAACCACCTGACGTTGTTGGCCAACTCTCGCCCTGAACTCAGCTACGACCTTGCAGTCAGTCAGGGAACTGCTCTGCGCGAGCGTCAGAAGAGCAAGGCCAAAGAGGCATACGAGAAGATGCTGGGCAGCATGGACGGACCTCCCCTGCTGGTTCTCTTTGCCTCGGATGGTGGTAACGCCGAGAAGATGGCCAAGAGACTGGCAGCACGAGCCAAGGCTCGTGGTCTGGCTACTCGTCTCCTCGCCATGGATGAGTTCCCTGTCAGCGAGGAGCTCAAGGACGAGAAGAACGTAGCTTTCATCACTTCCACTGCTGGGCAGGGTGAGCCCCCTCAGAATGGTCGTCTGACTGCCAAGGCACTGCAAGCGATGCAGCCTGGCTCCCTCGACGGTGTGAGCTTCTCAGTCTTTGCCATGGGAGACTCTCATTACTGGCCACGACCTGAAGATGCTCACTACTACAACAAGCCCGGAAAGGACATCGACGCTCGCCTGGAGGCTCTGGGTGCTAATCGAGTTGCCGATCTTGGACTCGGAGACGACCAGGACGCCGATGGACCTCAGACTGGCTACAAGGTCTGGGAGCCCCTTGTCTGGAAGGCTCTTGGCGTCGATACCATCGAGGTCAAGGAGGCTGAACCCGAGCCAATCAACAATGAGCACATGAAGATTGCCTCCAACTACCTCCGAGGAACCATCGTCGAGGGCCTCGCTGACAAGTCGACTGGTGCTATCTGCGAGACAGATACCCAGCTGACGAAGTTCCACGGTACCTACATGCAGTACGACAGGGACACAGTCGAGGAGCGCAAGGCCGCTGGTCTCGAGCCCGCCTACTCCTTCATGATTCGATGCCGTATCCCAGGTGGTGTTGTCACACCCAAGCAGTGGATGCAACTCGATGATGTGGCTGAGCAGTACGGAAACAAGACCATGAAGATCACCACTCGTCAGACACTGCAGTACCACTGCATTGTCAAGGGTGATCTCAAGAAGGCGATGCAGGGCATCAACAAGTCGATGCTCGACACGATCGCTGCTTGTGGTGATGTGAACCGTAATGTCATGTGCTCGCCGAACCCAGCAATGTCGGAGCTTCACGAGGACGTCTTCAAGTTCTCGCAGAGCATCTCTGATTACCTGCTTCCTCGCATGGACGCTTACCACGAGATCTGGCTGGACAAGGACACCGAGTCAAAGAAGCAATTGCTCGCCGGTGGAGCTTACAAGGACTACGAGCCCCTGTACGGCCCTCGCTACCTTCCTCGAAAGTGGAAGATCACCATTGCCATCCCCCCTCGCAACGATACCGACGTCTTTGCCCACGACATCGGTCTGATTGCCATCGCAGGCCCGGACAAGCGCCTCAAGGGTTTCAACCTGTCCGTAGGTGGAGGTATGGGTGTCACACATTCCATGAAGGTCACCTACCCGCGGTTAGGAGATGTCATCGGCTTTGTCACTCCAGAGCAGACTCTGGAGGCTTGCAAGCAGTGCATGCTCATCCAGCGTGACTACGGCAACCGAGCCAACCGAAAGCAGGCTAGGTTCAAGTACACCATCGACAACCACTTTGGTGGACCTGATGCCTTCAAGGCCGAGCTGGAGAAGAGGTGTGGCTTCACACTAGCTCCCGTCGCTGATTACAAGTTCACCTCCAACACCGACGAGTACGGCTGGAAGCAAGACCACAAGGGCAAGTGGCAGGTGTGCCTGTGGCTCGAGAACGGTCGAGTCAAGGATGTGCCTGGCGAGGAGTTCAGGAAGGGTCTGCACGAGCTCTGCAAGAAGGCCGATGCCGATTCGTCCTTTGAGGGCACCCACATTCGGATGACTCCCAACCAGCATCTGATGATCGCTGGTATCCCAGAGAGCAAGAAGGCCGTCATCGAGGAGCACCTGCAGGCTTGGAAGATGGACACCTACCAAAGGCTTACTGGCATCTTCAGGTCGGCTTCGGCCTGCGTCGCATTCCCCACCTGTGGACTTGCCATGGCCGAGTCCGAGAGGTATCTGCCCCTCCTCATGGAGAAGGTAGAGACTATCTTCGAGCGCTACGGCATTGCCGACTCGGAGACCATCACTCGTATGACTGGTTGTCCCAACGGTTGCGCTCGTCCATGGGTTGCCGAGATCGGTTTCGTGGGCAAGGCTCCTGGTCAGTATCTCATGCTGCTGGGTGGTGGACACAAGGGTGAGCGTCTGAACAAGGTATACAGGGAGTCGGTGGGCGAGGAGGAGATCCTGTCCCTGCTAGAGCCTCTGGTGCGCGACTATGCTGCACAACGTCTCGAGGGCGAGCCCTTCGGAGACTGGGTCATCCGTGCTGGTCACATCAAGGCCACTACGCACGGCAAGAACTTCTGGGATGATGTGAATGCCGATGGTCACAAGGTTTCGCTGCCGACGCTGCCAACCAGCGCCTAGAGGGGAGCGTGGGAAGAAGAAGAAGCGGGCCTTGTTTTTTCATCATGTCTTGTCTGTAATGCACTTTTCTCGACTCTGCATAAGACCTTGTGAAGGCTCTTCAATCACAGTCATTCTTCAATGAGACGGACTTGGACGACGACTTCTTGTCTTGGCACCCTCCTTCGCAAATGCAAAGTTCTCCGCTCTCTTGTCTGATGAGGTGCTCCATTCTGTAGTCCGAAGTAGTCGCCATTACGAAGGGGAAGCAGGTCAAAGATGAGGGAGGCATGGCGTCGATCAACTTCTCCACTCCGCTCGGCGGAAGCCCGCGCCCGCCCGATTGCAGATTGGAGGGGGAGTTGCAGGCAAAGCCCCCACCTGACAAGGCAAGACGGAGGTACGGGGGGCTGAGGGAGTCTGAGTGTGGATATCTTCCATTCCTTGCCCAGCCCAATGTGAGTAGGCGAATTCGGACCTTGGAGGGCCACAGGAGGAGGTCCAAGGCCGGCCGATCTCAGCTTGAGCAACTCAGCCAAAAGGGGGGCCAGGCAGGCAGACGGCTGTATCAGCGGGCCGATCGAGCAACCGAGGGACTGGCAGCGATCGAGTGCTGAATCCTCGCCCCGGCTCTTCGTCTGCCGCCCGTCTGCCGGCGGCGCCACGCCCGGATAATCTCGCCATCAGCTTGCAGCTCTAAGCGCTACCCAGGCTAAGCACGTAACCAGTCGATCGTACAGACGGAGCATCTCAAGCACGTCCTCCTCTTCCATCCGCCTGCATAGTTTAGCTTCCTGCTGCCCCGCTTCGAAATCTTCTTCCATCCCGCATCCTCTTCTCTGTATACCCAACCCCATTTCCGCTCTGGGACGACTGCGTCTGTCCTGCTGCAACTGCCTCATCGTCTCACACTCAAGCGTAGCATTAGAAGCACTTCCAGCAACACCACCTCGAGGGTGATCCGCATCTTCTTTCGCGTCCTTGTATGCTACTGCATAGTGGAAGCATCCGTCTTGCTCCGAGAAGCAAGTGTAGCTGACAGAGGTGCAAGTGCGTAGCATCGGCAATCTCGGTCACTTCTACGAGAGACTCACTCTCTCACTCGAGCACAAGGCTGGCACCTCCATCTACTCGCCTCATCTGCTTGCACGACCAGCGATCCACTCCCGTCAACGTCACCCACCGTCCCCTTCGTCCTCTGTTCCAACCCTCCCCAACCACGTCTACGCGTCCCGAGCCCTCGAAGTCATCAGCAGCGCGTCCAGGCCAATGAGCTCACGTCTGCCGGGCTATTCGCCTGCAAGCAGCAGCTCAGCCTCGGCCAATCTCGCACGCTCTCCTCCCAATCGGCAATCCGGTCATGGCAGTGAAGGGCATCCACGACCCTATCGTGGTAGGAGCACGCCCTTTCCCATCCCCGTAGGCAAGAGGACAGTGGGTGGATTGGCTGCTGTAGATGAGCATGGAGGCGCTGATATGCTCTCGCAGCTCTTTGGCGAGGGAAAGGCTCAGCCCGCTGCACTGGGAAAGACGCGATGCTGTGAGTAGGAATGAAGGAGTCGGGACTGAGTTAGCTGTTTGAGTCGCTGACCTGGATGATCCTGCTCTCCCTTCTATGGCGCTAGACTGGGCCCTCTTTTCTACAGAGTCAGGCCCATCGAATCCATACGACCTCACCTTCATCTTCTGCGATCCTGTACTACAGAACCATTTGAACACTGAGGCAGATCTCATCATCGGCAAGAGCTTCTTCGACTACGTACATCCGGAACAAAAGGAGCAAGCACGAAGTGACCTAGCCCAAATCGTCGCAAGTGGGACCTTGTTTGGCAGCGTAACAAGATGTAGATATTTCCGAGTCCCTGCCATCCGCGAGCATCTAGGATGTAAAAAGGCTGTACGAGTCTTGGGCTCCGCACTCGTCTGTGAAGATGACGACTTCCTGACACTGGACATCGTCCTCAACATGGTGGGCGAATCGTTGGCATTGTGCTTCTTTCACGCTATCATCAACAAATCTGTACAAGACAATGACGAGGCAAACAAGACGGATTGGACCAATTGGTGTGGGACACCGCGTGCACTGTTCGACGTTGAAGTGAGTACCTCTGAGCTTGAAGGGCGCTCGGGCTGCCAGAAATTGAAGTTGCACGTTTCCTGCGCCATCACAGCAATGCAATAAGCTCTGGGCATCAGCTGCTACAATACCAAGGGCTTTGTCACCTCAGACTCCTACAGCTTCCCACGTCTTTCAGATCCTCTCTCTCTCTGCCGACGAGTCGCCTCCTGAGATCATCTTCAGCTGGCCCCCGGCCAGATTCTACCCCGATGACAACCCCTCTGGGCAGTACCCTAATGCAACCACCGAGGCCTACGAGGACGGGAGCTACTTTGCCGACGAGTTCGCCCGTCTTGCGCAGGGTGTACAGACATCACCCTCGGCTCGCACAGAGACAGGCCACACGGCGCGCAATGGCGAACCTGGTACGATTCAAGACGGAGCGAACACCTCTTGTACACGGCGCTTCAGAGCTAAGCATACTCTTACTACAGAGGGAATGTTGAGATCCGTCGAATCGGTACTGGTACCCTACGGTACCATCCTGCTGGCCTGCTTCAAGACCAAGTATCAGCAGATTATGAATCGCAGTTACGGCGGGTCATTGGGCGAATTCTCGACATCCAGCACCAGCGCACAAGCGTCCTCTTCTACCAGCTCATCACCCTCTGTACGGCATGGCTTCATCGGCGCCTTTGCCCCATCATCCCATGTGCCGCGGAGCGTCGATGGGAGCCACAGTGGAGGCAAGCCCGGTAGCGTCTTGGGCAGCAGTCGTAGTCGAGGCTCTGGGGATGGACAGTGGTCAGACGTGGGCTCACCTTGGTCCATGGACACTGCTAGGGAGAGATTGGGCGGTAACGGGGACAGCGGCGTGGCGGGAACTAGCAGCAGTATACCCATTGTCGCACCGCAAGGTGCTGCTCGTTACACAGATGATGATAGTGAGGCGAGCAGTCCGCAGCGACATGCGGAGGAAGTTCCGCCGTTGCAGAAGAAGCAGAAGAAGCGGATGAGACAGAGCGAGCCTGGGTCGGATGCCGTGGCAGGTCCATCTCGAACGGTGGACAACGAGGCAACAAAGGCACAGAGTGATGGAGCAGCAGAGGCCAACAAGAGATGTAGTAGCTGTGAGTCAGACCAGAGGTGAGAGAGTTCCTACTGCAAAGCAGCCGCTGACTCTCTTCCGTCCGCACCTGTTCGATGATCTGCAGGTGGCACAGCGAACAGCCCTGAATGGCGCAAAGGTCCTACAGGCCACAAGACACTTTGCAATGCATGTGGGCTACGGTTTTCTCGTTCCATCAATCGTCAACAGAAGAAGGCCGAAAAGGAGCGCGCAAAGGGCTTGGCTGCTGGCAAGACGCATGCCCACGTACATGTTCTTGAGGACGACGCGGAAGAAGACTCAAAGAGCGCGCTCGCAGGTCTGAGAGCAGTTGCTGGAAAGGGGAGGGGTGGTGATCCCTTCAACGCTGCTAGTCTAGCGGATCCTGCTCCTCCCTTCTATTCAAAACCGAAATCGCATGCTCAGCAGCCTCAGTACACCCCTCCCGCAGGCGAAGGGTACGGGACTCACACTGCCCACCAGATCGATTCGATGGGTTGGGGTCCTCCGCCAGGTGCCTATGCACATCACGCCGAGCCTCTGCACCTCCCTCCTCATCACGGCAGTGCTCACGGGCAGAGGGACAGGGACCCGTTCAGACCCCCTTCACCTCAATACCTCCACGCGTCTGGTGCTCACCCTGGCAGAGAAGATGTCCCTGCTTCTGCAAGGAGTGGGAGCGGATCTTCTGGTAGCGGGAGTGGGCGTCATAATGGAGGCGTTCGGCCGAGTGTGGGAGCGGGAGAGGGACGAGCATAAAGTGTAGGAGAGTAGCTCAGCTAGTCAGTGTAAGCGACGCCGAAGCGCTGTCAATCTAGAAGGAGGAAGGGATGGAGCAGTGGATCATGCACACGGACTATACCAAAGCACGAGACAAGGGCACGCAAGTATTGTCTGCAAATTTAGCTTGAAATTGCCATGCGCCGAGCAGGGGACTCTTTTGTCTTACCCCACTCCTTCTTGTTGTACATTACATTGCTACCTTTTTCATTGACACCAATACAGACGCTCTGGATGATCTTCCCTATCTGGATGTGAGAGGTTGCACACTCTAAGGCTGCCTCGATCACGCCACTGATCGAAGGTATCCAGATCTTGGACTCGGTCGACCATGCGGAACGGGGACATGCATGCAGCCGCGAGGCGCGTCGAGCAAAAGGGGCGTGAGAGGCGTGGGAGAGCTTCCTGTCCCCTCGATGACCAGCACACTTTCACCTCCATCAAAGCATCCTTTGCCATGCCCGCAGCCGAGGAAGCCGAGAGCTCCTCTGCCGCTGCTTCTCCATCCCGTGAAGATGCTCAGTTGAAGCGAAAGCGATCCTCCTCTGCCTCTCCCCAGGAACAGGGCAGATCGCCAGGGCACGTCGAGGTGACCGCATACTCCCAGGGCACAGACGACCCTGGAGCAAATGGCAACCAAGACCCTCCCGCTCCGCGGGGCTCCCCTCCTCCGATGCCCAACTTCCAATATGTCCCTCGTGTTCCTGCCCGCCTTAAGCCGGGAGAGGAACTCCTCGACGAGGCTGCACAGGCAAAGTTGCTAGCCAAGCGGACGAGAGATTCAGAGAGGAAGTGGCTCGCTAGTCAGCGTGCCAAGTTCGCAGCTGCACACGGCTTTGAGTTCAGTCCGAGGACGTACAAGCCGCCGACGTCCTCTTCTGGAGCGAACAACTCTGTGGAAGACGTGCAGGTAGAGGAGGACGAGACTCCCGTGGCGCCTCCAGCCAGTGCTCCTAGCAAGCCCAAGATGGGAAAGAAGGCAGCAGCAGTTGAGAAGGTCACCTCGGAGCTGGTCGTTCCCCAGCCAGAGGCTGTGGCTAGTCTACCGAGCCCTGCAGAGGAACCAGAAGATCGCGGTCAGGAGGATAGTGACGATGATGGCAGCTCCGAAGGGGGGAAGCTGTACTGTATCTGTAGGACCCTATATGGTGAGTCCGGAGGTTGGCATGTCTCAGATCCACGCATGATAGCTGATCTTTGTACACAACGGCTACAGACGACGACAAGATGATGATCGCATGCGATCAGTGAGTCCTCAAGGTTTTCAGAAGTCATCCTCGCCCTCCCGCTCATATCCTTCCTCTACATCGTTTCCCTTCAGCTGCGATCAATGGTACCACGTCCTCTGTATGAAGATGAAAAACGAGCAAGCAGACTTGATAGACGTCTTTGTCTGCCCTCGCTGTGAACCAAGTGAGTGGAGCTCAGGCCAGCAGATCCGGATTGCTGGGAAGCTCTCGCTCACTGCTTCCAGTGACCCTCTGCATTACAGCTACGACTGAGAGGACCACATGGAAGCCGCCCTGCGCTCGCCAGGCATGCACGAAAGCAGCAAGGCCTCCCTTGACAAAATACTGCTCTGATCGATGTGGTATGCTCGTGGCAGCTGCTCGTATTGCCAAGACGAAGCAGGTCAAAGCCCCCGGTGGCCTGGACAGGCTCTATAGCCTTCAGGTCCAGACAGCCAGAAAGAAGGAAGGTCTGGTAGTCTGGGGAGGCGAAGAGGGTCCGCAGGATGGCTTGCATCAGACCTGGTTCCAGAGATTAGATACGCTCCATATCAAGGACAGTGAACTTGGCCTCACCCTCCACGAGATCTCGCCAGCTGGTGGTCTCACCGAATCAGGCACGAAAGAGGAGGAGGACCTGCTCGATCTTCGAAGGGCGCTTGCTTCTCTCACTTCCCACAAGCAAGCTTCGTCTGCATCTTTGGATCTAGTGATGGGTCGAATACAGCTGTTGGAGCTAGCCTATGATCGTGCTGGTGATCTGCCCCCTGTGCAGGTCTCCGACGAGTCTGCATCTTCCAACAAGAAGAAGACCAAGGGCAGCAAAGGCAGTGCTGGTGCTGGAGACGACACTATCAAGACTCAACCAAGATGTGGGTATGACGAGCGCCTCTCCTGGGATGATGAGCGCTTTGTCGCATGGATGAAGAGCGAACAGGGCGAGCAAATACTCAAGGGATCGGCAGAGCTGGACGGACGACTCCACGATGCGGATGAGATGCCAATGGAGCGCCAAACTCAGCCAGGTGAAGAAGACGCCATGGACGTGGATCAGCGAGAATCTCCCTCGCTCGACCCTCAGCAATCATCCTTGGCAGCGGTGCCCACTATCTGTGGTCTTGTGAAGAGAAAGTGTCGCAAGCATGCCGACTGGTCAGTAGTCAGAGGCAATGACTTTGACGCTGAGAAGAAATTACAGGTGAGAACTTTTGGGGTTTTACCGATCAGCCCGGACTTTGTGTTGCTGAGCACCTTCACCACTCCCACGCCTTGCAGACAACGACTCTTTCAGACTTGTCAGAGCAGGAGGCGCACATGCGAGCCAGAATTGCCGACCTCGCAGCGAGCATCGAAGCCAAGAAGCTCTACCAAGATGAGCGTATGGCTCTTTCTCTAGCTAGAGAGACGTCGAGACTGGCAGCAATGGGCGGTGCCAATGGCAGATCGATGAACGGACATTGAGAGCAGCAAATTCGCACATGTACAACACGAATGACGCATTGTAAATCAATTCACTCAAGGCAAATGATACCCTTTGCGCCCCACTGTGGCTTTTGCTCGCTGGCCGGCAGCGACAGCAACATTGCCGCCAAGTCTTCAAAACTAGTAGCAATGATCCAGTGGAGTGAGTCCCGGGAGCCTGACTCTACTTGTGCGCTGCGCTCCGAGATCTGATCTTGCAGCCGTTTGCCAAATCAACTGTCATGGTGCGTTTGAGCTCGCGAAACTTTGCTAATGGCCGCTTGGCAAGGATTTGAGCCATTGACGGCAGTGTCGTTGGTCAGAATTGCTCCGTTGCTGTTGGGCGCGAAAATTGTCCATTGCTCTCTTGCTTGCTCCGTACAAGCAATGTAGCGATTGATGGTGCGACTCTTCTTATAAGCCTAGCGCTTCAGGTGCGAGAGCTCTCTCCCGAAGCCGTGCCACATGTGTGTCCCCATCCACTGATCTGACCTGAGGACGCTCACGCTCTACTACCAACTTTCGAGCAGTCACACCTCGACACGCTAGTGCTGGTCACAGCAAGATCCTCAAGCCTTTCGGAAGGACCTCCATTCACACCATCGTCCGGAGCTCGTGATGCCCGTCTCAAAGATTCGAGCCAAAGTCCGAGCCACCCGCCAGAAGCGCCACATCCCCTCCGTCAGAAAGTCCTTCCTAAACGATGTCCCAGCCGATACGATTGAAGAGAAGCGAGCTCGCATGATGGACTCCCGCGCCTCTGTATATCCAGCGCGATATCATGATCTCTTTGCTGCAGAGAGCAGTGATGACGGAGTCAACAAGTACTGTAGGTCCGAATATGGCAATCGTAGTGGCAGTGGCGAGACCATAGAGGTCGTCCCTGCTCTACAGCTGCTCCTCTCTCGCGATGTCGAACGTCTACCGCCCAATACGCTGCCGATGGAACTCGTGGCGGTCGCGTCTTTCAGAGTGAATGAGGCCGCTTCTGCTCTGCAGGAGCTGTGCACAGCCTTTAGTACTCGTACTGCCCTGGAGAATGAAAGAGACACGCCGGCAACGCCGACTCTGAAGCACAAGAAGTCATCGACCAAATCAGCGAAGCAAGTGGCGGTTGCAGATGCTCGAAGTAAATCCTTCTTCCAAACTCTTAACAGGCTGGACGAGCTGATCGAGCTGAGGCAGGCTGTGGCGAATCTGCACGATGCTTTCACGTCCAATACACTGGAGGTAGTGCGACAAGCCCAGGCACTGAAGTCGAAGGAGAATCGACGGATCCCTCGCAAGGCCGTTCCGCCTTTGACGAACATCGGACGATCCGACGTGTTTCTGGACTCTGTTGCTAGGCTAGAGGCGACTTCACCAGTCATCAATCGCTTCCGCATGTCTCTAGCCTCGGACCTTTGCCCGTTTCCTACCATTGCTGGTTTGCACACACTGGCTGTCGACACAGAGTCTGAGGCGGTCCGGGAACGGCTAGAAAGCGATGCAATGATGAAGGCATTGGGTGTACGCCCCTTTCATCCTTGTCAAGCTGCACCTTCACCTCGGCGAGAGGACAGAAAGAGCTCACTCGAAGTCATCGGTACGCTTCCATCGACAAGACGCTCATTCGACAGTGCGTCTTCTTGCGATATCAGCGAGTCGCAAACGACCGGCACCAGCGACCACGATGAGAGTGGCAGCTCTGTCTCTCACTCTTCGTCCTCTGCTTCAAGCTACTCACAGACAGGCACAGGTGAGACTTCGCCACAGTCTGAGACCAGTCTGCCTGAAGTTGACCTAGGCATGTGCGGGCCCTTTAGCGGACTGTCATTCCTCAAGATCGATCCAATGAAGGCTGCTCAGCATCTCCATGCTACGCCAGATTCTGCTCTGCACTACCTTCATCATCCAGTCAGTCCAAAGACCGCGAGGATCAAGGACGCCAATGGCGACCCTTGGGTGACCTTCAGATCTGATGAGGATGATGGAGATGGTGACGGCAGGTGTGCTCAGACGTCTGTCCAATCTGAAGGCTTCCGTGATCGTTTGGCTTCGGCACCTGATGTATTCCTGGTCGACCCTACCAAGCGGAACATCGGAAGGATCACCGAAGACATGGCTCACCTCAACCTCTCTCACAGAAAGGCAAGCCTACAGGTACAGACGCTGGTCGGACAGAAGCCGGTGCGGCCCAAGAAGCATCGTGAGCGCTCTTCGCCCAACGTCTCTCCCTCTGCTGACAAGCTTCCCGAGCAACAGTTCACCGCCCGCTTGCCACCTGTAGGTCAAGTTGAAGAGACAGTGCCAGAGGAGGTTCTGCAGAATCAAAGCGATGACCAGGACGGGCAAGATCTGATCATTCCTGTGAGACCAGCGCCCGCTGCTGCTCCCATCAAGGCAGCGACCAAACCGCCATCAACCGTATCGCAGTGCATACCAGCTACTCTTCCACCTCCTGTGCCGAGCGCCAAGCTTCGCTCCCAACCTGGAGCCAAGCCGGTGCAGGTAATGGCGCCGAGCTGCGAAGGCAAGGTAGCGCGAGTAGGTGAGATTTGGGAGCGCCTACACAAGCGCGAGCTCGAGGACGCTACTACACACGCCCAACCCACCACCTCACATCTCCCCACTGCCGATCTTCCCCGTCCTCACCCTGGTCATCTCGATTTCACGCAAAGGCTCAGCACTGTGCCCTATCGTCAACCGACCTCGAAAGGTACACGACGTCGACCGAGCGTCATCGTGGGCGGTCAGATCTGTGATGTGCTCACAACACCCACCGCTTCGAACACGAGCTTCCAAGCTCTGACACCTCCGCCACCCACACCAATGACTGCTCGAGAGGTCTCCTATGCTGGCGAAACATGCGGAGATCAGAGGAACAGCCATGCTGGGGACGACAAGCTGTCACATCCTCCACAAGTCGAGAAGCCGGCGGAGGCAGCCGTGGTCAGTGGAGACGCAGGAAAAGCAGCACTACATGCCCAGCTGAAGACCATTGCAGAGCTGGAAAGCCCTCTCAAGACGGGCTCGGAGGATCGATCGCGCCCGGCGTGGTGGAAGGAGCAAGCGGAAATGGTGGAAAGGGCGGACAAGAGAAAGGAAGAGCTCGCGTCGATTGAGGCATCGATGGCTAGCTTCGAGTGATCGTCTCCTCGAATCTGAAGCACGAGCAATAGCTATATCATTACTTTGTATAATCCGTCTGAAATCTCCGCGCGTCATCTTGTCACTATTGCCAGTAAGGTGCTAGGCAGCGCGGGCAGAAACACAAAAAAGAACATGACGACGGTGAGATTTGAACTCACGCCTCTTTCGAGAACGGGGATAGTCGGAATCACTCCCGAAGATTATATTCAATGATCTTGAATCCGTCACCTTAGACCGCTCGGTCACGTCGCCAGGTAGCCAGACTAGATCTCAATTTGTCATCATATAGGCCACCTGTCCCACGCCTACTACTTTCCGAAATTCTAAGGTCCTACGTGGTGCGTGCGGACTGTTGTCCCGATGTTGCTCTTCTCCTTCCGCAACAACAAGCAAACGTTTCCCGCCATGGCATAGACTCAAGCGACAATACTCATCCTCACAGCTCATAACAGTCTCATCTGACTGCCAGTGGAGAACCTCTGCATTCCTTCTTCCACATCACCCCGGCTTCACCGCGCTGCTCTCGCAGCATGCCGGTGCGGATGGCGCTTGCGTTGCCTTCACGGAAGACGCTCCTCTTCATCGCCCTCTGTCTCCTCTGGTATTCCACTTCCTTTCTCTCTGCATCGACTTCCAAGGCACTTCTCTCCCCCAATAAGGTCAAGAAAATTGTCCCCCTTCTTGCCTCCGGACTCCAGAATGGCTCGCTAGACCCGAATGTCGCAGCGAACGGTGGGAGTGCGGCAGGCTCTTCCTCTTCCTCTTCTTCCACTCCGGGCGTCTCGAAGGTCAAGACTCCCCCGCTGTTCCCATACCCCGTATCCCTTACGGCGCTTCAATTCTTCTTCGTCTTTTCCTTCTCGTATCTCCTCTCCTCACCGACAATAGCAGCCTTTCTCTACGCGAGGCTAAGATTATCACCTCCAAAGGATGCTGTCACGGGAAGGCCGAGGGGCTTGATGGGGACGCTGGTGATGGTGAATGCAGCTAAGCTGAGGGAGATGGTAGGCTTGAGTGTGTTCAATGTCACGGGGCATGCCATGACCTCTGCTGCCATTCAGATGGTGCCTGTCAGCACCGTACATACAGTTAAAGTGAGTGGCTGCCTGTGGGACATAGCGGATCGTTTGAGGGCTAATCTGATTAGCGTATCCCGTTCCGCCCACGATGACAGGCTCTATCACCCCTCTTCACCGTCCTCACCTACGTCTTCCTCCTACGCCTTTCTTACCCTCTCCGGACATATCTCTCCCTCCTCCCCCTGACACTCGGAGTCATCTTTGCCTGCTCCGGTCTCTCCTCAATCGAAGGACCCAACGTCGTTCCCGGTCTCGCCTTGTCCGTCGGAAGCACAATCGTTTTTGTCGCTCAGAATCTCTGGTCGAAGAAGCTGCTGGGCCACGCTCTAGCAGGAGGCTCCTCCTCTTCCGAGCGAAGGGTGTCGCAAGGCAACCAAGTGGTGGTGAAGCTGGACAAGCTCAATATCCTCTTCTGGAGCAGTGGAGTGAGCTGCTTAGTCATGGTGCCTGTAGTGCTCCTTTCGGATATGCCAAGGATGATGGCAGCTCGGTCTGCTCGACTCGCAATGCAAGGTCTGAGCGGGACCGCCGCCACTCTCGCCGGCGGGTGGGAGCACACCGATCCCTCAATCCCTCCTTCCTCTTCCTTCCCACCTCTAAACCCAATGGACACCTCCTCGCACGCAAGCCGCATCGCCTCGCTCCTCTTCTCAAATGGAATCGTGCACTTTTCGCAAAATCTCCTGGCCTTCTCAGTGCTCGGCCTGACGTCACCAGTGACCTACTCGATTGCCTCCCTCTTCAAGCGCGTATTCGTGATCTGCTTTGCAATCCTCTGGTTCGGCCAAACGGTCACGCGCTTGCAGTGGGCGGGAATCGTGCTGACCTTCATCGGTCTCTACCTTTACAATGACTCCAAAGTACGGACAGGGAGTGAGGGTGGAGACGGTGGGAAGGGGGCTAAGGGAGCGATGCTCGGGGATGCACAAAGTGTTGCGTCGAGGGAAGAGGACGCAGCAATGGACTTTGGCATGGACAAGGGCAGTCGACGTCGAGCGGGTCTCTTGCCGATGAGCGGCGGTGTGGATCAATCTGTCAATGGGCGTGCTGCCCCGCCAGCTGCGTCCGGTCCTGGTCCCATCTGGAAGGGCATGAGCTCCACCACCCTCTACGGCGGCAGTGGTCCCAGCAATCGCTCAGCCGCACCTGGTGGTCTACCCTCTCGCAGCATAAGCATCAATGGCTACGGGCCTGCGAACGGGCATGGCAATGGCTATGCGAATGGACACGGGTCCTCCAACGGGTACGGCCGCCCGCCCGCTCACGATTCCAAGAGTCAGACCAAGAGAGACTGAAGTCCCACAGAGCTGGGAAGCAGAGCATGTACAATGGCGCAGAAGCAGACGATGGGAAGCGGTAAAAAGCATTTTCGCGATAGATGAACGGACTCTTCTGCTTGCAATATTATAGAAGTCTAAACAAAGCAAAGCAGTGACACGTGAGAATCAACTCGGTGCGGGGCAGTGATGCATGATAACGAGCAACACCCCTCTCGGCTGTATCTGCCGTCTCGTCCCTCCTCTCACTTCCTCACCCTCGAATCCACCAGGGCCTGCAGATCTTCAACCTCCGAGAGACGCCTCTGAATCTTCTCCATCCAACTGGCGCGCTCCACCTCGAGCTCATCCAAGAGTGCCTGCCGCACCTGTGCCTCGAGGGAATTGCGGTGCTCGTCGAGCTCTGAATGCAGTGCCTAGTGGGCGGAGGAGGAGGAGAGGGAAGATGAAGAAGGTGAGGAGTCAGAGGAAGAGGAAGAGGAAGTGGAAGACTAGGGAGATCATCAGCGTGAGCAGGCGCAATAAGTCAACCACTCTCTCCCCCTGACGACGCACACTCACCCGAAGGTTCTTCAAAGACTCAAGTCTGCGGAGAACGCTCTGAGTCCTGTCTAGCTCCTCATTCGTAACAGACTTCGAAGCTGATCGGCCTGCAGCTGCCTCTTGTAGATGACGACCGCGAATCTGCGTGCCGGACCGGGAGCGCAAAGCAGCTAGCGTCGGAGTGATCGAAGAGGAGCTGCACCCCTCGTCTGGGCCGAAGACTTGGAGAGAGACGGGAGCACGGCGACTGCTCTTGCTCTGCAACTCATACTGTGTGTGGGAGGCGGTAGCGTGAGGCGTGCTCACGTTAGGCCAGTAGAGGCCGTCGGCACCGCTCCCGATGAACTCGTCCGTGCTTGCGACTGGGGTGGAGCCGGCCGTTGGGGTGCGAGCTTGGAGCGCGCCTTCCTTGCTGACGTTCTCTGTCTGGCCGTCTGCCTCCCCAGATAGATTCAGAGGAGTGATACTGCCGGACTCCAAGCCATGCTCACCTGTTGAGGCAGTGGAAGGTCTAGAAGAGACAATACTTGCGTCGCCAGTCCCTCTATACTCAGACTCTCGGGCTTTCCCCGAAGCTCCTCTGTACCCCGCCCTTCCCTCAAGCGCAAAGTATGCCCGGGTAGGAGTAGTCGCATAGCCAACCCCCTGGACACTGCGTGGCGAGGGTGGAATACCAAATGTGTTTGTAGAGTCGACCGAGGTACAGCGCTCGACGACGTCTTCATTGCGGAAGACACTTCGTCTCCCACCTCGCGTAGACACTGAGTCCCGCTCACCACTGCGGTCTGTTCCAGAGCGATACGAAGAGACAGTAGAGCCTGTAGTGGGACGAGGGGTCGATCTCGAGCGGCTGGCAAGGGCACTGTTGCCGTCTTCGTCTAAGAAAGTAATCGCGCGAGAGGATTGTTTACTGGCAGCAAAGACCGAAGGGCGCGGTAGCCGTTTGGCGGGCATGCTCAGCAGCTCCCTGGGTTCCTCAGCATCTAGTTTGAGCAAGTTGCCTTCCGGTCTAGGAGGGCGTGAAGGAATTGGGGGAGATACAGCGAGGGGTGCCTTGCGCTTGCCCTCACGCTGGATTGAGCCACGTCGCTGTGCACCGCTGGGCGAGCTATCGTTGCTGTTACTTCTCAGAGAGCCCCGTGTGGGTATAGAAGAGCTGGAGAAGGTCCTCCCTACCGACGCAAGGGACGCAGGAGGAGATGTCATAGGAGCTGACGGAATTCGTCTTGTCTGTGAAGCCCGGCTGGCAATCGATAAGGGCCGATCGGCTGCTGTATCGCGCGAAATGCTCTGAGGAGATGCACAACGCTCAGGGCTGAGCCCAAGAGAGATTGCGCTAGGTACTGGTCTCACACGTGCCAATTGTGTAGCTCTTGCAGTATCCTGCCTCCCACCCGTTCTGGACGATGTGATCGATAGAGCGTCAATGGCTGAGCTAGAGCGCTCGTCGCTGGCCTCTTCGATCTTGCTTAAGCGTCTCTGTGGAGAGATCAGTACATCGTCTTCCCCTCCCACATAAGCATCGTCGATAAGCACCGTCTGAATCGGACGGACGCTAGTGCTTGTTTCTAATGACGAGCGTGGGTCAGCAACCGGGACAGGCACTGCAACGCCTTTGCTTGGTGATCCTGGGAGCTTGTGATGGGCATGGTGTCCGGATGCCTCTGAAGAAGATCGGCTATTCTCTTGCTCCGAGCCTGTAGAGGGGCTTGCAGAAGACCTCCGTCGAGCTAGAAGCGCAGCAGGAACTAGGGACGTCAAAGCTGACGGTGCCGGAGTCGTCGTCTCGATTGTCGTTGCGGTGCTCGTCTCGATAATCACAGCATTGGATGTGGAAGCAGCTCGTCGTCGCAGAGCATTCGAAGCATCGTCTCGGCTGTTCCGAAAGAGCTTCCCTGGTCGACCGATGGTTGAGATAGGTCTACCCTCCTTTTCGAGCTGCTCGTCTTCCATGGCCTCACTGTCGCTGAAGAACTTCTTGACTTTGGCGATGGGACCGGAGAGGAACTTCGATCGGGTCTGGGTCTGATGTGAGGCATTGGTGAGGGAGCCTGCGACATCTGAAATGGTGGACATGACGGGAGAGAGGACATTGTCTTGAGGTCGGTCGAGGTCGAAGTGGCTGTCGTGAATGGCGACCGAAGATATGGTAAAGTATGTCAGCTGAGCGCCTGTCCTACCGCAGTGCGTATGACTCACAAGACGGCCGAGGGCAGGATGTACCTCAGATTGAGGCCCCTCTTGCCAATGTACTGATTCGTCCTTACATTCCAGATTGTGATTGTGCAGTAGGTTACTACAGCGATGTGCAAGATACGGCATGTTAATGGTGAGTCACAGACGCGGAAGTCCTCAACTAGCGACGCCAACATGCCCCTACTCACCAGACGGACGCAGTGTGTCCAGCTCTACCCTCCCTGTATTCGACAGGCACTGCACAGGCTCGATCCGGGTATCTTTACCCTGCCACATCTTGAAGAGCTTGCGGCCCTCACCAATGGAGGCCTGATCAGCCGCATCGCCCTTGCTCGGCTTCGAGGTACTCCAAGTGGTCAATCGAGAAGAAGAGGTGAGGGCTGTAAGCTTGACGGGTCGATTGTTGAAGTTGAGCTGCATCCACATATCTCCCTCCTCGTTGGCATTGGCCCTCTCCTCGCCTCTGCCACTGTGGGGTACTGTCAGTGTTGCTGTATCGTTGCCTTTGGTGCGAGGTCGCCTCTTGAAGAACAAGACGAGTTCTTCTTTCTCGCCATCACCGCTTCTAACGAGAACTTTACCTCTTCTGACCCTCTTCTGTGCAGCTGATGCCACTAAGGGGGCAAGGAAGCGTAGATCGGCACATGGAGCGTCTGGGGGAGAGGGATGCTCTGGTAGGGCTTTGCCAGTCTGTACATCGCATAGTCTTGCTTGAAAGCCTGATCGATCAGTCGGGACACGGGAGTCGTGTCAATGTGAGGTACTGAGCTTTCAACGTGGGGTTAGAGTCGTAGTAATGTGCGAGACTTACCATTGCCGAGCATTGCTGATGTGAAGCAGTAGTGACTGTGCTGAATCGTAAGAAGGAAGAGATACTGGTGATGAGAAGGAGGAGGAGATTGTGAAGGTGAGACGTAACAATGACGGGAAAGTACTGAGATCAGGAGGGTGATGAAGTATATCAGCCAAGAAGAGACCAGCTCAGGACCGTCACGGATTTCAAGAGCCTCCTTGTCGCCATCCAAACCTCTTTACTTCCTTTCTCCGGACCCGGCCCCGACCGGCTATACGGCACAGTAGGGCGGCAGATAAGTGCCTCCGCGCTTCATTCAGGTCACAGTCCCCTTTTTGTAGAAGAGAAGGTACGGCCTTTGCCATCTTGGCTTTTGATTGATGGATCACGGACACGAGTGAAGAGAAGGCCATGAGGCAGTACAGTTGGGTCATCGAGAGGTCCATGGCTGCTCAGAGCTCTTCCTTGCCGGCAGCGGCGGACGCAGCACGGGCGGCAGCGGCTCGCGGCCCGGAAATCTGGAGAAGCTCCACTGGAAGGTAAGAAGATTTCCAGATGCCGAAGGCGATGTTCGAGGATATAGAGAGTCAGTTGCAACGTCATGCTTCAGCGGCTCTGACGTCAGTCCAGTCTGCTCACCGTCAAACACCAGAGTAGCCCCTCCTGGGATGGAGCTGCCTGCTCCACGGTCTCCGTATCCGTCCTGAGGCGGAATCTGCAACTTCCGCTTCTCTCCTTCGCACATCTCCTGGAGACCCTTGTCCCAGCCGGCTATCACCTGTCCGACACCAACTGTGATGCGGGAAGACAGATGTGGGAAAAGGAAATGAGGTCAATATGACACCCTAGAAGCGTGTCGTTATGAGGAGCATGCTCACGTGTGAATTCCTGCGAGGGTTGTAGTGGAGAAAGCAGGGGAAAAGAGCGTCAGTGACTGTTCGGACATCCTGCGGCCTGCGCCTACTGCCTAAAGCTGACTCACGAAGGGTGTACCCCTGTCCAGACTGGAGTCGAACTTCTCGCCTTCCCAGAGCTTGCCAGTGTAGTGCCTGTATGAGCGGGTGAGGACAGAGATCAGAGCATGTCAGCGTTGGAAGACGGTATACCCGCACGAGATTATGTAGGTCTCTTCGTATCCCACCACCCTCTTACTTACATGCTCAACTTGTCGCCATGAGCCGACTTGACAGGGCATTCTGTGGGGCGGTGCTTGATGCCAATCTGCAGAGACGAAGGGGGCGTCTTGGCGTCGACGAGTGCGACGGCAGATGCGGCTGCGGCGAGGATCAGAGGTACAAAGCGCATGGCTGGGTGTGGTAGACTGTGACTGTCAGGCGGTATGATGGTGCTGGTGATGATGATGGTACCAGGAAGGAGTGGTCTTCGGTGTTGCTCTGCTCCACGTCGGCAGGATGCGAGCTTGGGCCACCTGCACTCGCCCTGCGCTGCGCCCGCTGCCCCTCTTTCCGTGTCTGTGGGCCCCGCAACGCCGCCACGGAATCTGGGTATCGTACCACTGATCCCCAACTCCCCAGCAGCAGCGGCAGCATCATCCAGGAGGTACAGATATCCATACCATGGGTGCCTCTGTGCCTCCCTCGCCTCTGATCCCCCTCTCCATCCTCCCTTCTTCTCTCGGCTCCCACCTCCTCCCAACCGAAGAAGTCCTCTCCCTCTCCCCCTCCATCGGCCTCTACTCCAACTCCATCAAGCTACCCCACCACCAAGACGGGACCATCTACCTCACCTCGCACCGAATCATCTACATAGACTCCACTTCTCCACGCACCAAAAGCGGGTATCTCAGATTGGACGATGTCAAGCTTACAGAGTACTATGCTGGCTTTCTCAAGAGCTCGCCAAAGGTCATTATTGGGCTGGACATTGGAGATCGCGAGGGCGATGCAGAGAGGAGGGCAGAAGTGGCCCGGCTGCAGGACGAAATGGCAATGACCAATGGTATGGCCACAATGGGAATGAGTGCAGGCAATACCGCTTCAGCAGCAGCAGAAAGCTCAGCGGCGAATGGCTATGTTAGCACCGCGCCGGTGCAGGTGCAGGTGAGGTGGGTATGCTCGGTATGCGGCTTCAGCAATCAAGGCGTAGAAGGTGGCACAGAGTCATGCCAGCTCTGTGGCGTACGGAGAGACCCGTCAGCATCGACATCTGCGTCAAAGGCGCCCCCTCCTATCTCGTCAGCACAGCGGCTAGGCCCGCCATCGCTTAGGACATCTGCCGCATCACTACAATCCACACCACCTCCACCATCACCACCCATCCCTACCTCGGGGCCAGAAATCGCTTGTCCCGCCTGCACCTTCCTTAACCACCCCTCAATGCCGAGTTGCGAAGTCTGCGGCACTTCTCTGAGTACAGCGCAGCTCCCCGCTCCGATCCGGAGTGCTCCAGTACCGCCCTCAGAGGCCAACTCCCTCCCCACCACACCGGCCATCTCAAGACCTGCTACGCCCGCGGCCCCGAAAGGACCCGTGGGGGAGGTGACTGTCAAGCTCTCCTTCCGCAAGGGAGGCGATAAGGCTTTCTATGAAGCGCTCGATAGGGCGATGCGTCGCGCAGCGTGGAAGCGGACTGCCCCGACGAGCTCAATAGATGCAGCTCGTGACCCATCGCGACCTTCCTCTGCTGGGGCGGGTCGAGCCTCTTCGCTTCGCACAGCAGCTGTAGTGGACATTGACGGTCGGCGCACCTCTACTCCCTCTGGCTCAGGCAATGCAGTCGTAGGTATCGATGGACTACTGAATGCCTACTCGCACAAGTCCGCCCTCGAGTCCTCGGACATGTCGACTGCCCTGCAGGACCTTCGAGGTCTAATGGCAAAAGCAAAGGATATGGTCGATCTAGCTGAGTCTCTCAATGCTAAGCTGTCCAAGCGTGAGGCAGAGCATGCAACGGGCGAGGCTAGCGAGGATGGAGAAGGTGGAGAAGAAGAGGCAGCCACGCTCATCCGATCTAGTCTTGTCAAGTTGGGATTGCCCACGACGGCAGTGACAAAGGAGATGGCAAGGGATGAAGAGGAGTACCACCGCGAGCTCGCAAGAGAGCTTGGATATGTACTTTTGGGAGGAAGGAATGTTGGGAGTGGCAATCGTGGAGCAGTAGGCTCTTCTACGTCCACCGTCGGGCTCCTGGGGAAAGGTCGCGTCCTCGAGAAGGGCGAGCGTCCACGCCCAGCAGCAGCAGCGACGTCTAGCTCGTATGTTCTTCAGTCTTCCAGTTCGTCCTCGCCCACCTCCGATCGACCCCGACCCGGCATCCTCACCCTCGACGAGATCTGGTGTACCTGGAATCGCCTACGAGGAATTGCCCTCGTCCCACCAACCACTCTCCTCTCCACTCTCCCCTACCTCGTAGCCGACCTCACACAACCCAGGATCTTCTACACCACTTTACCGAGGAGTGGATTGAGGGTTGTGCATCTCGAGGAGTTTAGCGAGGGGAGAGTGAGGGAGAGGGTATTGAGAAGGTTGAGCGCACTGGAATCTGATCAGGTGCGCGAGCAAGAGCAGGACGCACCTTCTGACTTTGCACAGATGACCTCCTCCAGTACCGACTTTGGGCGTCCACTCACGACACTGCAAGTCGCTCAAGCAGAAGGGATCTCCATCCTCCTCACACAGGAGTTGTTGCATCTCGTTGAGATGGAGAGCGGAGCGATTGTGCGGGATCAGGGTCCCTATGAGACTGGAGGGGGAGACGCCGGAGGAGGAGGAGGGGGAGGGGGAGGGGAGATGATGTGGTGGAGAAATCGATTTGCAGAGTTGGCTGTTTGAAACGTACAAAGAGCAAGGAGTGTGGAGTACGGCGGGGTGAAAGGGGAGTAAGATTGTCTATAGAGCGCAGCGCATGCACACATCGGAAGCGATAGACTTTGCATATGAACAGATGTATCGAGATAGAGTGTTTCGTGCCGTCACCTACACAGCGACCGTCACTGACGTTCCTTCGTTTATGCCTCTCCATCGTCGTCGAAGGAGATGTACAAAGTTGACTTCACTTCATCGCTCCGGCCGTCATGGGAGGGTCCGAGCCAAGACTCGCAGGGAGATAGTCCCTGGGCTTGGTTCTGCACTTGAGCTTCGCTTTGCTTCCTGCAAAGAGCTGCGAGGAGATGGTCGCTTGCACGTCTTCCTTGTGCTACAAGATTTGGGTGGGCGAAGCGCCGAAAACTTGTCAGTACGAGCTTGCCGCAAATGCCTCTTTGTTGCTCTTCGATCCACTACTCACGTGGCCATGGAGGTCCCTCCATTCTAGCTCTACCCAATTCTCCCCCTCGGCTCTGCGCCGGCTCGCCATGAGTGCATCTCTCGCATCGTACCCAGGCCCGTCGCCCTGGCCCCTCCCACCAAATCCACCTCCACCACCAGCGCCAGGTCCGCCCGGCGTGCCATTGAACTTGACGCCAACATTGTACGCCGTCTTCTTCTCCTTCTTGGCCGCTGCTGCTGGGTGAGGAGCCCCTTCTCCACCTTCAGACTCGTTGCCTGTTTGCTCGCCTGCGAAGGCCTTGGCGGCATTGCGCTTGTCCTCGGCTTCCAGTGCATCGAGACCATCTAGGTGGTGCATAGAGGGACGCAGCTGCAGGATGCGATCTAGCTGGGTCAGATGGAGGGCCTCTGCGCGGAAAAGGTACGATGTTACTCGCGGATATGTCAGCGAGTGGACAAGTTTTACAAATTCAATACACCATACTCACGATCTCTCATCACTCCAACGCAATACTTGGTCATGTGCGGCATCACCTCGCTCTCCAACCTCATCTTTTCCAACTTCCGCGACGGGCCCCTTGCCCCGCCAATCCCCGCCATCTCCTCATCACTGTCATTGGCTCGACTGCTCTTCTTGCTGCCCCTTCTACGCGCCCATGGAAGAGCTTCCTCTTCCCCTGCATCATCATCGGCGGGGTTGCCGCTACCAATCTGCCCTCCCATCTTTTCGGCGCCCTTTGCCATCTCCTCGCCCTTCTCCTTGTGGTAGAGAGCTGCTCGCAAGTCGAGGGGGAGCTCGACTTGCACCCAGCCAGCATTGGGTCTCCAACGGATGGCGTGGGTGAGACCGCGCTCCCTCGAGTAATTTGGCAGGGGTAGGGGAGCCTTATTCGGGTAGGTGGGATATTGAAAGAGCTGCAGAGACGAGGTGGAAGGGATGGAGTGGGAGAGGTAGATGGGATACGACGCAAGCAAGTTTGGGTCGTCGAATTCTGGTTTGGCGTCTTGCTCGTCGTCATCTTGTACAGTGGAAGTGTCCTGCTCCGAGGGGCCGGCGGTGCTGCTGTCGCCTTGTGCCGAGTCTACATTCTGATTGGAAGGCGCGGCGGCATCGTCGTCTGCCATGAGGACGTCATCATCGTCGACCTCTACTGCCGAAGAGGAAGATCTGCCAGGAATGATTGATAGCGGCTTTGCCTTGGTCTTGACTGTATTGGAAGACGAGGCAGACATGGCGCCGTAGTCGATGGTGAGCCTGGACGAGGATGAGAAGGTCTGCTTGAATCTCGTTCGCAGGTGCGTGCCGTACCAACGGAAAGGGACCTTGAATTGGGTTCGGCTGTGGCTGCACTTTTGCTCAGTGCGCGATCCGATCCGAGGTTTTGGGCTGAGCGTCGCCAATTCCGCGGAAGAAGCCATCGTCAGACGACGAACATCAGCTTAGCCTCGAATATCACGTCCCACACACTCCATAGAAGCATCAGCATACGCTCATAGTACGAACTGCTTAATTGCCACTGTGCAGAACCCCCTGCCACACCAGTGCTACGCCTGGCGCAACCACTCATCTGTTCCCCTCCTTCAAGCCTACAAGAAGTCCTCGATAATTTGCAAAGCGCATCTCAGTGCTTGCCTACATAGCACCCCTGTCCACCGTTCGTCACTACTGCCATGCTTCGGCAAGTAGCCTCCTCATCGTCCTCGGCCCTTCGCAGGCAGGCATCGTCATCATCGTCATCATATGCCGCCTTCTCATCGTTCAGGGACACACCCTCCTCCGCCAGGCTCCTCGCTGCACCCGCACGGCGTGTAGGCGAAGTTGCGGTCCTCCCTCCTCCTCCTCAGGGAAGACATCAGCGCTTCTACGCTACCTCTTCGGATCTTGAAAGCTCAACTTCGAAGGGCGGCAAAGAGGGTCGAGATGTCCCTCCCCCTTCGATTTCCATCACCCACACCACTTCACCCTCGAAACGTCAGAAAAGTCTGTATGCGACCAGAGACACTTTAGACAGCCCTACGCCGTCAGAATCAAGACAGGGCAAGACCGCTACTTCATCATCGCCATATTCCAAACGCAGCTTGGACTCCAGCCCTAAAGAGGCAAGCTCCCTGCTTGCTACGCAGCATCGCCCCGCCGTGAATCAGTCTACAAGCGTTGCTCGCTCAGACGATGGTAATCTACCTTCATCTCAGTCACAGCCGGCTGAGCCTGCCGTAGAGAAAAAGACGATCATGTCCCGTGTCAAAGGCATCTACACACAGCTCAAGTTCCTCTTTCAATTCTACCTCAATGGAGTGAAACAGATCTGGAGGGATCGCAAGCGCGTGATTGCGATTCGGGAAGCTTGTCAGGTGGAAGGAGGCAGGCAACAGACCTGGGCAGAGGCAAGGTTAATGCGGACGCATAGCAAAGACCTCAAAAAGCTACCCTTATTCTTGGCCATCCTGCTCATCTTGGAAGAAGTGTTGCCATTGGTCGTCATCTATGCAGTGAGTAGGCAGACCTCAGAACACTGGTAGTTCGTCTTGTTCATCCCCTAGCGGCATACTAAAGACATTCTTGCTCCGACTTTCCCATCACGCAGCCGTTCTTGCTCCCTTCGACCTGCATCTTGCCCTCACAGACTGCCAAGATTCGCCAAACAGAGGAGGTGAAAAGAGCTAACGCTGTTGAGGCTCTGAGAAACTCCCGAGAAGTGCAAGAGCTCATGGACGTTGCTGGTCTGCCGCTGAAGGGCAGCCTGGAAGATCTCAAAGAGAGAATCAGCATGAGACTTGCCGGTGGGGAGTCAAGGCAAGAGGAAGCTTTGAGGAGATGGAGGAGCCTTGGCAAGGAAAGCTTGACGGGTCTGAGCAAGTGAGTCTCCGATAGTGATATTGGGCTGTCTCTCACAGCTGGCTGTGTTCGTTAGCTGACCGATCGTACAATTCCCTCTCCATCCTGCAGAGTATTTGGTCTACCTACTCTCGCCCGTCCTGCCGTAATCTTGCGCTCCAATTTAGAGTCACATCTCCTCTATATGGTTCAAGACGATGCTCTCCTGGCCAACGCCACGACCACAAAGGCTCCAGCAACATCTCCATACGAGGCCGATTCCGTCAGCTTCACACCAGCTGCCGACCTCCCGCTGCCAACTACTTCGGCCGTAACTGCTGCCGAAGTGTTGAGTGAGCGCGGACTACGGGCCAGTGGAGCGGACCATGGAGAGATGAAGCGCGACCTGCAAGGCTGGCTCGACCTCGTCACCCTCTTCAACTCGTCTTCTTCGAGCCCGAGCTCGTCAGAACCACATCAGGGCAAGAACGCAACTCCATCCCTCTCTCTGCGTCGCATCCTTCTCCCTCTCTCCCTCTACCCTCCGCCCTCTCTCTTCACCCCTTCACTTAGGGAGATGGAGTTGCGAGAGGAAAAGGAGAGCGAAAGGGGAGTGGTGGAAAAGAGCAAGATCGTCTTTCATGAGGTGGTCGAGGCGCAGGAGAAGGAGGTGAAGAAGGAGAAGGTAGATAAGGCCGATGGCGTGAGCAAGGTATGACATGAATAGAATAGAGAGTAAGAGGCATGATGGGTGTGGGATTGGGGGAAAAGGGAGAGAGCGGTAGGCACGTATTGCATTGTATCACTCCTCACACACTAAGGCTATCAGCTTCTCATTTGTACACACCAGATTGAGCAGAAGTGTCCAAGGTGAAGCGCAGGAAGCGGGCTGGAGCGAGCAAGGAAGTACATGAGAATGGACCACACGGCTCCACAGGTAGATCTACAACCGCTTCGCATCACCAGCACTGCATTCAGGTCCGCGATCTCTCAGCAGCTCGGCCGAATTCACAGCATGCTCAATGCCCATCCGGAGTAGCTCAGTCGTCGTCGCTCATAGTCAGATCGATGCACATTGTATCTGCTCCGACCAGCTTCTGCATTGCGGCTGATTGCTCACGAGCTGGAGCGCAAGCAGACGGAGAGCTGGACGTCTTGATGAGAGGCCGGGCAGAGGGGCGACTCGGTGAAGCCGTGACGGTTTGAGAACAAGGGGGCGTACGTCTGCACGCTTCAGCTTTCCGTTTCGAAGATCTATCGATAGTGGGCGTCTTGGGCTGCCAGAGCTCATCCTGAGCGCTATCTGTGCTCGTGTAGCGATGGCGACGGCGCTTCTTGCTGCCCAGGCAGAGAGAGTCTTCTTCCTCGTCGTCGGAGAATGTGAAACCCTTCAAGAGCGAGAGCGAGGTAGAGAGCCGTTTGCCTGCAGAAGAGCGTCGCGGCCGATTTGCCCGACGAGGAGGAGGAGTATTGAAGCCTGCAGAGGAGGCCGTGGAATCCAGATCGGGAAATTCTTCCTCGTCTGATTTGATAAACGGGCTACTTTCGCCTTCCTGATATCTTCGGGTGTTTGGTCTCTGTTCTTTACTGGAAGGAGATCGGGTAGCGGTGCTGACATTTCGGCGGCGCCTGGGCGTGATGGGCAGACGCAGAGATCTGCTTATTGCGTGGCTAGTCGCATTCCCAGAGCCAGAGCCTCGCAAAATCGCATCTTCCATTCCTCGCACTATCTCATCGGGCAGGGTGCCATTTCCAGTCGAGCTCTTGCTAAGGTTGGGAAGCTCAAAGCTGCAGCCTTGGGTGCGTAAGATGTTCCGCATCGCTTTTCGGAGGTAGGTCGAAAGGTGAGACCAGCCGTACCCAGACCAGGGTTCAAAAAATGGCATCTTGTAGAGGTGATGACGGTATAGAAGGGGCAGCGACGCGGCAAAGATTATGAGAGCTTCCTCATGCCCTTTGGTCCATTTAGTCGGATACGAAGGTCTTGTCGTGGAGGCTGTGCCATGGGACCTCGCTCCGCGGCCTTGCCTTCGCACGGGAGTCTGAGGTTGAGAGAGACTGCTCGAAAGAGCAGTCGGAGAACATCCCTTAGGAGGAAGGTAGATCGACTGGGAAGGCTTGCGTTGAGACGACTGTGAGCTGGGGCTGTGCCTTGGAGGCGTGAAGAAGAGGTCGTCTGCTCCATCCTCGTCCATGAGAGCATCTACTCGTTCCAGTAGGCGCTGAACACTCGATTCATGAGACATGGTTAAGTGGGGACTGGTTGCTGACAAGTGATGCCGTTCGAAATAGCGAAATAGCAGTACGATAGCTGTCGAGAGCATGTACAGAAGGCAGGTTTGGACTGTCTACCACACTATTGAGCTCTGAGGAGAACTTCCATGAATTTTTCTCACGACTCGTCGTTCAAGAGCAAAGGGCTCGGAGTAAGAGTCCCTACCATACATCTTTCAATCTACTGCCGTGTTCACAGGATCAGATTGCCCGATACCGTGTGAAGCAGATGTGATGTGATGTGAGAGCAGCGTAAGCTCGTAGTTCTCCGAGCCGCACATGAGCCACTTATCGTCGATCTTCAAGCAACACCGTCAAGCAGCAAAACAAGATTAATATGCGCCCTGAGTAAAGCGGCTGTTAAGGAGATGATGCAATGCATCGACTGCCACTACGAAGCTTCAGGAACGTTGCGATTGCTGCAACAGATACCGCTGACGGCATTCAACGAGGACGCAGGAAGAAGAACAAGTTTTTCGTAGGGATACAACCGTGTGGGAAGGATGTTCGTGGATGCAGCATGTCCCCGAACCTTCGATCTTTTTCCACTGTATTGTACCCTCATCCTCGCTCAGCACGACAGCTACGCACCCATACAACCGTCTTCCTCGCCGCTAAGACACTCCACTGCCTATTTCATAATGCCTCCGAAGGTCAAGAGCGAGCCGACCTCTCCTTCCAAAGTACGCTTCGATACCTCCCCCGGTAACGCGAATGGCTGGCTGCCAGCTACAGAGTGGGGCGCGCAGGAGACTCAAAGGTGCATCACGCTACTTGCTTCCCTTGCCTTGGACAATCGATCGTACTTTTACACAGACGAAGCATTGAAGCCCTGGAACTACAACGGTGCGAGTCCTATCAATAAGAAGCTCCAGCAAATCCTGGCCAAGATATGCAAAGACCACGACGTTACCATGCCAATCCCATCTACTGCTGTCCGAAGCCCGAAGAAGCGTAGCACTACCTCTGCAGACGACGACGAGGACACGAAGCCGAATGCCTCGCCTAAGAAGCCTCGAAAGCAGGTGACCACCTCTCCGGAAAAAGCAGCGAAGGGTCTGATCGCCAATGAAGCAGGTCCATCCATGTCACCCGAAGGCGAAGAGCACGCAGCTTCATCTAGCCGATGCTCGACCCACGAACCCTCATTTGCTCACGACACCCCCAAGACCCAGCACAAGCCGGTCACCCCCACCAAAAAGCCGACTTGTCGAGATTCTGCGAAGGCCATTGTTCCGACATCGGCTGACAGCAGTGAGGAGGATGACGACGAAGACGAGAGACCTTTCAGCGACAGAGGCAGGAAGGAAGAGGTTGACGCTTGAACAAGAGCAAACTTCCGGTCGGAGAATGTCTTTAGGTTGTCAAGCGTATGTGATGCTCTCGTTGGACAGACCGTCGCCATGGTCACCCTTGTCGTGTACGTGGGACCTCAGCGAGCCAGAATCGAAAGTTTTATGTGCTATTTACCTCTGGTGACTCTTCGTGCTCGCCCTATCCCATGACTGATCTGCTCAAGCTTACAGTTACCTGAGTACCGCTGACGACTCCTTCGCTCGCACGCAACATCCCCTTGACATGTGCACTCTATCTAGACTATAGACGCGAGGTGCGACTTGACGTAGCTCATGGCCTCACCCAGCCCTCAGCCAGTATGGCTGGAGGGATGTTCACGATTGTTCATGACTGGCTTGACGTCACCCTCATGACTCATTCTCATCGTCTCGGTGTGAACAAGCCTGATCGTCACCGCATTGCCTTTGCGTTCGTTGTGTGAAGATCGACGACGGCTGGGAATGACACGCGCCCTGACTCTTCTGCCTCAGTCTGTGAGATTCCCACCATCCTCTTTTGCCCGAACGATGACTAGCGCAAAAACTACTCAGATGAGCGGATGAACAGACCAGGGACATCGCGGATGACGAAGGCCGTTGAGGACAACAGCAGCCTTGCCCTGACTGCATCGGGTATCTGGAAGACACTCGTTGCCTTCTAGCGGCGGAGTAGCTACTCCGCCGCTAGACTATTCACCGACTGAGACTCTACGAGGACAATGCAGAGACCATAAAGCCTTTGAGTCCGTCTGGCAATCACTCATCTTTTCGCCAACGCTCTTGCAAACTTGTCTGCAGCTCTTCAACACAATACTGCAGCGCTCAAATATTGCATCATACAATATCCTTGATCTCTCTGCTCACAATGCCACGAAGGAAGGCAGACGCCAACACTGCACCCAGCCGAAACCACTTCGATACGTCACCCGGAAATCCCGACGGATACCGACCCCTCATCGAGTGGGGGACTAAGGAGACACAGGCTACGGTGGAAGCTATCGCTCGGATCATCTTGAGCAACCGAGCATCTCTTCGTGCGGAACCTGCATTGCAGCCTTGGACCTGGAAGTGGGGGGATCCTATCAATGGCAAGGTCAAGCAGCTTCTGGCGAAGCTGTGCAAGGACTATGATGTAGACTTCAACTCCATCTGTACCACTCGCGGTCCTCAGAAGCGAGAAGCTGGGTCTGCAGATGAGGGAGAGGACAAGAAACCGATGGCATCCCCAAAGAAAGCAAGACCTTCTCCCGTGAAGAAGGCAGCCAAGGCTTCGGTGCCAGTGACTACCGAAGCCAATGTCGGAGCCACTCCTGACGGCGAGGACAGCATATTCACCCCCTCTCCATCTCCTGCTCCCAGGAAGGAGGTCAGCGGAACCCCTCCCGTCGTCAAGGAGGCGACTCCCATGCCTATCACTCCACAGAAGATCAAAGAAGAACCCGTCACACCTGTCAAGAGTGAGGTTCAGGCAAAGAAGACCTCCAAGGAGACTCCTTCCCCTTCCGCTGAGGACAAGATGGACGTCGACGTTGAAGATGAAGGCGAAGTCGAGGAGGAAGAAGAGCCTCCTATCAAGCAGGGTCGCCGAAAGAAGGCAGTCATCGCAGACGACTACACTCCAAGCAGGAGCGTCACTCCCACCCTCGCCTCTGGCCCCTCTTTCGCTGCCCCTCTCTGCGAATCCCCCAATCGACCCAAGCGCGGCTGCGCAAAGCGAAAGGACTACAACATGGCTCTCAACTTCGATGGGCTCGACGACTACCTCAAGGAGACGGAGGGGATCGAGGAGGAGTCCGATGAACAAGAGCAGAGTGTCGAGGGAGATGAGGAGGAGAAGGCGGCTGATGGTGATACTGAAAGTGAAGGTGAAGGAGACCTCGAGGCAGGCGATGAGGGGGAGGACAAGTAGACTGCGAGCTGCAGTGCCATCTCGCCTTTCCGACTACGAGGCTTGACCATGTTGCCTCTGATGTAGAGCTTGTATCCCCTCAAAGACAAGGCTTGCTCCTTCTTGGCGAATACTCTTTCCTTTCTTATCCCAAAACATCACTTCAGTACCAGGCTTGCTTTGATCCCACCTCACTGACCAAGCGTCGCACCTGATCTTCCCTCGGTCGTTGGTACGCCATGTTCTGTGTTGTGCAAGTGTGGGGCAGCTTGGTGAGAAGCGCAGCATGGCAAGCGCGGCTATTTCTGGCGCGGGCTGCTGTGTCTGCCTCCACACCAGGCGAACATTCTTCCCTTGGCGTCGGTCTGTACTGATTCCCTCGTCACATCGCCGTACAACGTCCCATCCTCCTCCTCCTTCTGCCCAGCATGTTCGACTCCACCTTCCAGGCGCTGGCGGACGTGTCCGGGGCACCGCCCGACTACGTAAAGGTGAGCTTCCAGCCAAGAGCTAGCGCGACGCCTGACACGTTAGCAGCTGGACTTACCCTCCTTTCTTCTCCTTTCTCGCACAGCTCATATTCCTCCTCCTCATCGCCTCTCCTCTCGCGTATCCTCTTCCTCTACTCCCTGCACAGGCGAAGCACATCGCTTGCATCTTCACTTCGGCCTTCTTCTTTCTGGGCATCCTCAACCTACGCGCTGGCTTTGCTCAGCTCTTTCTCACCAGTCTCCTGACGTATGGACTGGCAAAGTTCAAGGTGGGAGGCAAGAAGATGCCATGGATCGTCTTTTGGGTCGAGATGGGTCATCTGACAGTCAAGTCAGTACACTAGTAACGGTAGGCCAAGGTTGTTGGTTTCGCTGAAGGCGAGCGAGAAAACGCCTCTGCTGACTCCTTCGGCTGGGCTTGCCCTTTCAGTCACCTCATTCGAGCCTACGGCAATATTCCCCTGACCACCATCGAGGTCACAGCCATGCAGATGGTGCTCACGATGAACCTGACTACGTTTGCCTGGGATGTCTACGATGGTCAGATCAGGACGGAGGACCAGTGTGATGCCCAGCAGAAGATGACAAGGATCGCACAGATGCCGGACCTCATCGAGTTCTTAGGGTACTGGTGAGTAGAGTCACGGACGCTGGAACATGCGATATGAGGGTAGCATACCTGTAACGCTATGCTCACATCCTCCACTCTTCTACTCAGTTTCTACTTCCCAGGTGTTCTCATTGGCCCTGCGACTCGCTTCGTAGACTATCGAGCCTGGGCGCAGGGAAGCGTCTATGCCTCGGTCAAGGGCAAAGAGAAGGACCAGGGAAACACGTCACTTCAGCAGCCTCCTCCTGGCAGGATCCAGGCTGCGGCACGAGAGCTCGTCATCGGTCTATTCTTCCTTGGAGTGTACACCGTCTTTGCGCCGGGATGGGATTTCACTGCTCTGGTTCTCCCAGTCGAGGAAGGCGGACTGGGCAAGAAGGAGACGACTCTCGTATACAGGATCTGGTTCGCAACGGTCGCAAGCTTCATGGCGAGAACAAAGTACTACGGCGTTTGGACTTTGACCAATGTGAGTGACACCGCGCTTGCACTTTCGCCTATATGGTACGCTGATGCCCCCAATTGCACACCGGCAGGCTTCGTGCATTCTCTCTGGCCTGTCGTACAACGGTGTCGCTCCCGTCAGCGGCAGCTCATCTACTGAGCTGTCTTCTCGCACGCGCTGGAATCGCTGCCAGAATGTGGACATCTTCGGTGTCGAGTTCGCACAGAACTGGAAGGAGCTGCTTGATCACTGGAACATGAACACAAGTGAGTCCGAGGCGAAAGCGGACGAGAATGTCTGCATACGATCCCTGACCAGGCATACTGATCTTTTCCCGTGCAGACGTCTGGCTCCGAAACAACGTCTACAAGCGAGTGACCCGGCCTGGCAAGAAGCCTGGCTTCAAGTCAACAATGGTCACATTCCTCACTTCGGCATTCTGGCACGGCGTAGCCCCAGGCTATTACATGGCGTTCATCTATGGAGGCTTTGCACAATCAATTGCTCGCTCCCTGCGCAAGTCCCTGCGACCAAGATTCTTTCCTCCTTCCGGACCTGCCGATGCTGCCTCTCAGAAGCCCGGGCAGCAGGGCGGAGGGCACAAGGTCTACCAGTGGATCTACGTGGCCCTATCTATCGCCAGCGTCCACCTCTCGCTAGCATTCGCAGCCCTCGCCTTCCTCCTGCTGGACGTTCAGGCCACCTGGAAAGCGTGGAGCGCCCTCAACTTCTACGGCCTCTGGTCCATCGGAGGCCTCACCATCGCCTTCCGCCTCGGTCTCGGCAAGGTTCTCTCTGGCTCGCAGCACGTCTCTCGAGAGCGCAAGAAGCGCGACGTGGCTCCTCACAGCGCCACTGCCAGTGCGGCCACGAGCGGGGACGAGCTCTTCTCCTATTCTACCTCTGTCCGACCCAGGCCTGTGGGCGAGGATGAGCAGAGGAGGATTGGTGAGAGGATCTTGAAGCAGGAGGCGGAGAAGGAGCCTGGAGTCCACCTGCTGGATGTGGATATGGCGGAGAGGGACTTGAGGGAGAAGATCGAACAGATGTAGAATTGCATGTAGGGATAGAAGGGGGCGATCCCAAGCAAGAACTATCAGGTGGTCTCGCTCGAAGAGAACAGCAAAGGCGAGCATCAAGATGGGTGATCAAGTACTTTACAGCATAGAGTCCGAGTGACTTTCTCCTCACGGAAAGAGGTACAGAGCAATACCCCCAACAAGTCTAGTCATCAATGGGAACGTTTGTGCGTGTTACTGTTTGTCTATGATGTGCTGTTCTACAAGTCATCGATCGATCGAGCTGTCCATCTATCAGGTGACGTCCCCTCTCCTACTGACTCACTTGCTCCCTTCTCATTTCCTCCCTCCTTCGCCTCCAATCCCTGCTCTTACCAAAAGTTGGAATTCGGTACCGTGGCGGTATGGAAGGTGTCCTTGCTCGTCTTCTGCTCCTGCTTCTGGCCCAGCTCCACTCTCTGCTTCTGCCTCTGCTTCTGCCGCGGCCTTTGCCTCTGCCTTTGCTGTTGATCTTCACCTAACTCTACATCCAGACCCACACTGACATTACAGCTTCTACTCTGCACCTGACTTGGGATCTGACTCGAGCTCTGAGTCGGACTCGCTGAAGTGAGCGAAGTAGGCGAATTGGGTGAAGTGGGTGAAGTGGCGAAGTCTCCATCAAGGTAGCGCAGCACGGCTGCGATTTCTCTACTCCCCTCATCTGTGCTTGTGCTCGAGCGCGAGCTCGAGCTCGTTGAGATGTGTGAGAGGGGGCGCGAGGGAGGGGACGCCGAAGCCGAAGTCGAAGTCGAGGTCGCGACTGATGGTTCTCCGGGGCAGCAGCAGCTGCTGCTGCTCAGAGTGCTATAGCTGCTCGCACTGCTGCAGCTACTACTGCTGCTGCTGTCCCTCGATAAGGATGACGGCGGGCAGGGCAGAGGAGCGCTTGGCGCGGGACCTACGGCGGGGAGAGGGCCAGAGGAGCAGCTGCGCCTCCCGATAGTGGGCCGGCTTGGTAGTGTGCCTTCGCTCGAAGTGTTTGGCGAGGTATGGCGGCGCGAGGGAGCGGGTGGCTGCCATGAGCTGGGATGGCCATAGTCGCTTGTAGTCATAGTAGCCGCTGCTGCTGCCCTCTGTAGTGCTACGAGGGCGGGATCGGAAATCTTGCTCGGGTGTGGAGCGGCTACACCGACGAGCATAGGTCGACGATTGCGGTTGTAGCTCAGTGTGGGTGTGGGTACGCTCGGGATGGAAGGTAGAACGATACCCAGACCTACGCCCACTTCCGCCGTTGGGAAATTTAGCGCAAGTCTGGATGTCCCTGCTAGCCGTGATGGGGAAGCCTTCTGCAGGATTGATGATGGATAGCGACTGCCATGCACGCGGGATGATTCAGAAGGCGCAGAGGAGACAGAGGAAGACCTGCTGAGCTTGAGCGTCTCACTGGGTGTCACTGACGACTCTGGTGCGCCCAGACCAAGCAGCTTAGCGGCCTTCGATGGAGCTGCACCGAGGAAAGCATCTGCCCGCTCGTCCTGGTCCTCTTCTTCGCTGTCTCTCATAGTAGGCGATACACAATGGACCTCCGTGGGTCCGTGGAGGGCCACTTGTCGTCGCTTTGGCCTGAGCAATCTGCGGGCCAGGGACAGTGGTCTGCGTACAGCTGTACTGATGTCGTCCTCGTCTGAGGATGAGTCGGCGAAGCTGCTCTTGGTAGGTGGGCGGATGCAGGAGGAAGGGCCAGAGTTGGCAGCTCGTACGCTTCGCGCTAGATCAAGACTGGCAGTAGAGCGATGGTTGTTCACCGGTGCTAGGCTGCCTCTACGAAGGGGAGGGGATGGTGGGTCTTGGCTGCGTCTGCGGAGTAAGGAAGAAAGAAGCGCACATGAGCCTCACCTCTCCCAGCATGACCTGCCACTCTGCCATCTCGTACTTACTTCTGCGAGTCGATGCTGAATTGGTACTCTGGCTGCGTATGCGATCTGACACCGTCAAAGCTCCAGCCCCGGAACGGCTCTTCGGCAATTTCCGGGAGCACTGGGTGCAGCATCGATGGTCTCTTCATGTAGCTTTGGCGGACGAGACTCATGACGCTATGGATGTAGTCTCGGTAGGCGGCTGACGTCCGGAGGGAACGAATTTTGTGTTCGGTCCTTGTCTTGTAACGGTTGCAGATGGTGGTATAACTTGAGCGAAGTGGGGAAAGAGTCTTGCGAAGATGCGCGGGGTATCAGTAGACTTGATGGAGCGATCAAGATGTAGCACCGAGGAACAGGTGGAAGCGCTAGTCAAATTTCGATCGGGCAACAAGGTTGGGAGGTGAGACCCTATTGCTTCGTACCAAAGGCGTGATCAGACGTGACCCCCAATTCCCTTGCCTCGTCCCCTCTCGGACAGGGCAGAACAAAGCGTCAAGCTGAGAGTGGTGCTCCGCTTGTGCTTTGCTTGCTCGGTACCTTGTTTGCTTGCCCCAGCCCCGACGCCAACGGTACATTGCTTCTGCAAAGGATGGCGGCTGGCTGCCGAATTTCGGCCCTGGCCCTGAGGGGTGAGAAGCTGCGAGAACGAAGTGGGACAAAGCGTCGAACCACTGTTGTGGCTCGGAGCTGCGATGGGAAGCATGGTCTTTGCCCGCTGCCATGCGATACCGCACGGCCATCGGTGCTATCGGGCAACGCAAAGCGAGGCGCAGAATGATGGATAGTGGTGCAGTGGCAGTAGCACGAGCAAGGCGTAGTATCATCGTCGGCATAGCATCGGGGTGGGGCCGAGCGAAGAAGGGAGCAAGCAGCGGCAAAGAGACAAAGGCCAAGGGAGCGGCACAGGCATCTTGGTCTCACCTGTAATTGCTTCGACCTGGCCGCAATCCTGCAGCCCACATCTCCCTCCCCGTATACTCCTTGCTCGCCTTCTGCTGATCCTTTGTCGTAGATGCGGGGGTGAACAAGGGGGGAGCGGTACGCCCAAGATGCGCCCGTGTGGGAATCTCGATCGCTCCCATCTGCATCTGCGTGACAAGCGGAGTTTGGGAAAAGATTATCCGGAAAAAGTGGACTCCTTTGTTCCGAGCCGCACACGCGACATGGACTCTTTTAGTCGAGATGGTCTGGCTCCGGCATCACTGCTGTATGGCATCTGTCAATCTTCACGCTCATACAACACGATTTTGGCGCTTTTGGCGTAGAGAACGACTCCGTCGCCGGATGTATTCAGATGGTGATGTTACTGGCTTGCGAAAAACTTGGGCCAAAATGCGCTGTGATGTGATGTTACTGATTGACAAGCCTTTGAGTGGAAATGCGAGAAGGGAGGAAAGAGGTCGTGAAGAGAACGTTGCTACACTCCCGATGTGGAGAAAGAGAGGGGGTATACGGCAACACAGGCATAGAGAAAGACCCATTTTCGGGAGAATAACACAAGCGATCGTAGAGGTGATCACAGCTCTGCAGCTGATGAAGCCGTACTCGAGACGACTGTCCGCACCGTACTCGCAAGCGTGCTCGCCACTGACGCGCCAGTGCTTGTCGGCGCACTTCCGCCAAAGCTAGTCAGCTTCCATAGCATCCAGCCAAGAATGACTGGAATGAACCATCCCAGACAGTCTCCAATGTGCGCCAACGTCTTGACTCGCGTCTTGACTGTCAGATAGTACTTCTTGCCGTCTCCTTGCTCTCGCTTCGCATCGAGCATCTTCGGCTCGCGGTAGTAGCCTCCAGCAGCGGACTCGTCCCCCGAGAAGCGGCCCTGGAGGAAGTCGCCATTCTCGTAGAATTCGTCCATGAGGCGGTCCTTCTCCCTCCACCTCTCTAGTAGCCAAGCTTCAAAGATGTCACGCTCCTCATCGTTTGCCTCGTCTGTGATCTCAGTGTCCTCCTCTCGCGCCTTCTCTGCTTCTCCAGCTACACCGGCATCGCTTGTCAAGGCTGGCTTTGGAGTGCCAGCAGTGATGTCACCAATGGGCATCGTCGACCCATCGGCAGCAGAACCTTTGGCTGATATGGACCGAAGGGTGATTGAGATGTGTACAGCCGGAGGCGGTACACCTTGCATGTAGATAGTCTGCAGGGTGTAGTATGACTGACCGTAGCCATCGACCGGAATGCCTGGGTAGCCAATGGTGACGTCTACTACTTTGAGATCCTCAATTTCCTTCTTCAATGTCCGCGCACAGTAGATCAGACCAGTACTCCTCGGTAGGAGCAGATTCCTGCAATCCTCGATGCCCATCTTGTCGGCGTACTTCTTCGACAAAGGTCGCGTCAGCTTGGACACCAGTGTGCCTTCTGGGTAGATGAGGAGCATCAGCGGATTTGATCGCATATGTGAATTCTGGGCGAGCTTTGTCAATTGCCGTGAGAGGGTGATCTTGTCTTTCGCCCAAGCTCGGGCGAGGAAAATGAAGTCGAAAAATTGCATGGCCTGGCGGGTGAACGAGGGAAGTGTCAGCGGGATGATGACGAATAGCGCTCATTTCCACCAAGACTCACAATGCCAACAATAGGGACCCACTTCAGACTCTCTTTCATGATGATGATGATGCTCTCCTCAAAGTTGCAGAAATACGCTAGGATCCATAGGTATAGCCAGTCGGTGTAGACTTGGTGGTTGGAGATCCAGATGCTCCTCTTCGGCAGGTTGAGCTTCCTCACGAATCCTTCCTCGTCGAGCTCTGCAAACTGATGTGGGTCTATGAGATTTCCCTCTGCATCGCGGAAGCTGACAATGAGATCCGAGGGAGCGAAGAATTGCGTCATGGAGACGAGCACTTTGCCAAAAGCCCCCTTGGTCCACTCAATCAGAGAGTGGTACCTGGATTTTGTTGAAGGGAAAAAGCGCAGAGGTTGGCCAAGCCATTGTATGGTGTGAAGTAGGAAGATGCAGATATTGAACCACAGAGCGAAGAGAATCGTCTGACCAGTAGAGGACTTGCGGGGCCGTAGGGGTATGGGTATCGAGGAGAGCGGCGGTGGTGTCGCACCTGGCGCTACTTTCGAGTCGGCCATAGTTGGCAGACCGAGGAATTGTGCAGAGCCTAGAGTCGTGGTATATAAAATTGTCTACGTATGGCGAACCTTGAAGATCAAGAAGTGGTACCAAGAGGGAGGATGGACAATGAGGAATGGATGGAGGGAGGGGTGATGTGGAAAATCCCCCGTTTGAGCCCAAGCCTTCTGGCTCAGCCTCCACACCTTTCCGCGCCTCGGCTTCAAGCGGGCCGACGGGCCGGGCGAAAGAAGAGGCGCCACCCACGACGCGCTGCGTGTCTCTTTCCGTTGATTCGCGATCCTGGGTGGGGCCACCAAGGGAAGCGGGGAGGGAGAGCTTCTTGTCCTCTGCATTCCCTGGTCATACGCATCACCTCACGCCTACATTCTCTCACAGTATGCCGCCGACGAGATCAAGGAGACAAGGGCTGTCTCGTACGACTGCTCAATCGCCCACTCGCAGCCAGAGAGCAGCTCCATCGTCCAGTAGACAGACATACGGCGGCAGCAGCAACCAGCGCAGGAGAAGTCGACACCAACCGCAGGAGGAAGAGGAGGAGGATGAAGAGGAAGAAGAAGAGGCAGAGGAAGACGGAGAGGAGGACAATGGAGGAGATGAAGATGCTGCAGAAGGTAGCCGTACGGCACAAGTCGATGACGATGATGAGGAAGGAGAAGAAGGAGATGACGAACTCAAGGTCAAAAAGAGACAGAAACTACCGCTATCTGATGCTGTTAAGTCGGTGGTCAAGGGCATCGGTAGGGTGGTGAGTATTTCTTTAGCGAGTCCACTTGCTAGAGTCTGCTGATACGATGTATGCGCCCCTTCTGCCACACACCTGCAGGAGATCGACAGGAAGATCAATGACCTGGTTCGCCTAGCCATCTTTTCAGAATACCGTCGTGTGCCCATCAAAAGGGACGACATATCGAAGAAGGGTGAGGAGAACACCCGTTCCATTGCAGCATATATCCTAGTACTGATTTAGCTTTCTGACCGCTTCATTTGGCTTTCAGTGCTCGGCAAATCCGCCGCTAGAGCCTTTCCCTACGTCTTCAACAGAGCTCAGGCTATTCTACGCGAGGTCTTCTGCTTTGAGATGGTCGAGCTCCGTGCAAAAGGCACAGAGAATGAGTTGCTCACCCAAGCAGCAACCACTTCCGATGCGAACAAGGGCAAAAAACGAGCCAGAGGTGGTGAGGAAACGGCGGAGAAGGAGGAGACTGCGAGACCAAAAGGTGAGCATAGCAAAGCAGAGACAAAAGCTTGACTGATTTAGCTCACGCTCACATATGCACCTTCTCTGCCGTAGGTCCTTCGAGCAATAGCTGGGTCGTACGCTCCATACTACCGCCAATTGTCATCAAGGCCATGGCCGAGCCGAACGCAGCAGTAGCAGCCGCTTCTTTCACCAGTGCAGACGATTCTTCTGGCTCTGGAGCTGCCTCTACAGGAGCTCTTCTAGATTGGCAAAAAGCCGACGGTCAGCTCGGAAGTCTGGGCTTGACATTTCTGATTCTCAGTCTGATCTTGCTGAACGGAAGAAGCCTCTCTGATGGTTAGTAGGCGATCATTTGCATGAGCAGGCTCGCGGAATCCGAGTTGCTGATCAGTCTCTCATTTCAATCCCCTCCCTTCGTTCCCTCCCGCAGACCAATTTCGAGCTCTCCTCCATCGACTCGGTCTCGAGAATGCCGCTCAGCTTCCCGACTCGCTCCGTCCCGACTCTCTCGCCATTCCACCACCCGAGCTCGACGCTTCGCAGTCCCACAGCTCCTATCGTCGCGCCTCTACCCGTCGAGGCGGCACCGTTCTGCCCACGGATACCGTTGCGCATCCCTCCACACTACAGTCTCTTCTCTCACAAATGCTCAGACAGGGCTACCTCGAAACGGTCAAGACCAATATCGCCACGGGGGCCGTCTCCCGTCGAGGGGGCGTCGGACGAGCTGCCGGCAACAATAGAGGAGAAGGGGGAGGAGCAGTCGAGACCATCGAGTGGAAGTGGGGACCTCGCGCCGAGGTTGAAATTGGTGAAGAGGCAGTCGCCACTTTTGTCCGAGACGTGTACATCGATGCCGACCCGGATAATGAAGCTGCAGCTGGTACTGCCCGAGGCGGATCAGAAGAGGCAGATTCCTCGCAGACGCAAGTCGACAGCAGTCGTTTCGTCGGAAGAAGCAGCGGAAGACAGAGTCGTAGTGGACCTAGGGCTTCTATCCAGGCTAACAACAGTAGTAGTGGGGCACGAGGAAGGGCTAGTGCTGCTGGTGCGCAAGGGGATAAGGCGGAGAGGGAGAGGAGGGAAAAGCAGAGCCAGATGCTCAGGAGGGAGATCGAGCGGGCGGCGGGTAGTCAACTCATCAGTTGAGCGTAGTGTACGGTGTATGGCAGGAGGCCAGAGAGGAGGAAGATGTGATGGTCTCGCCTTTCTCACAGTTGTTCATAGATTGTCATTGCGGTTCATGAGCGTCACCTGTCGTCTACCTTCAAAGAATTACAACCATCGTCACGTCATCCTCATCCTCGTCTTGGTCTTCTTCTTCTTCACCGCCACCCTCCACCACCTTGCTGTCCTTGCTGCTGCTGCTGCGAAGAAGGCATCATCCTACTAGTCCAATCCTGGAATACCTGTCCATTCTGCAAGCGCTGCTCACCCATCATCTGGACTGTATCCTGTGGTTGGAGTGGCTGTTGACCTGGTTGGAATCCCATCTGAACTGGTGGAGCCTGCTGCTGCTGCTGCTGAAACCCAGAGCTAAAGTTGGGAGCGGAACTACCAAAGGGATTGCCACTTCCGGCAGGGGTGGTACCGAAGGATGAGGAAAAGGGTTGGGACTGCGCTTGTGGCTGAAAGTAGGCTTGCTGATGCTGCTGTTGCTGTTGGATCTGAGGAGAGAAGGCCATGCTCCCCAGATTTTGAGGGGTGAGATGACCTGACTGTTGCCCGCCACCTGGTTGTTGGAAGTAGGAGCCAGCTGCAGGGCTGCTGTACGCCATACCTGTAGGTTGGTTGAGCATGCCGTTCATCTGCGAGTATTGAGTTTGTTGCTGCTGTTGCTGGGCCCAAGGGTTCATCCCCGCCCCCATGCCATTCATGCCGTTTCCCTGCATTCCGTTCATGGTCACGCCAGTCGCCGCAGGCTGCATTCCACCCCAAGGATTACCCACACCGCCGAATGAACTTGCTTGCTGTGTCGGAGGGGCAGGACTGGCCAGCTGGAGAAGATCGTCGAATACTGCGCTTCTGCCTTGAAAGCTGCTGGATGCGGCTGGGGCTGCTCCACTACTAGCCTGCCCATTGAAGGCCTGAGAAGAGGTCGGGAAGGCGCTGCCACCATTGCTCGTCAGATTCTGCGCGGAAGAGGCACGCTGAAGATGGCCAGGCGCACCGCCATTGACTGCACTCAGGCCGTTCGTAGAGGGCTGGTAAGTGGAAGAGAGGTAGGTGGAAGAGGATGAGGGCTGTCCTGCCGAAGAGGGCAGAGCTGCCGATCGTGCGGAAGATACGGAGATGGCCGGAGTGGTTGAAGTGGTAGTCTGTTGACTTGAACCTGCTAGAGGGGGAAGTGGAGAAACGGCTCGCTGCGCCTCCTTCCAGCTTGTAGGTATCGGAGCAGTCCTAGAGCGATGTATGTCCCTTCCCGATGCTGAATTCGATGGATCAGAACCTCTCGGCGGCGATGTCCGGCCTGACCTCATATCGACTGGCGAGAGCCGGGACGCAGCTCCCCACCCGCCTCCGGCTCCAGAAGTACTGCTACTGCTCGCAGTGCGAGACGTGTAGCCCGGTCTCCTCGATGAATCGGATCCAGAAGCGTCCTTGATGGGGACTGGAGGAGGTTTCCGGTCTATGAATTTCCTGAACTCGTACTTGTTGCGTATGAACCTCTCCACTTCACTGTCCCTCTCCCCATCCCCCACATTGGCCGGCGGCCGATTCCGCTTTTCATCTGGGTTGTAGTAGGCATTGCTCTTCTCATTGCCATATTCTCTCATCCTTTCCACCTGCTCTTTGGTCCATTCGTCCAGCGTGAGTGACTTGACCTTTGAGATGTGAGTGCCCATCTTGCGGTGTACGCCAGCGCATTGTACGCAGAGGAAGATGCCGAGGTTATGAGAGGCCCAGCGGGGGTTTCGACCGCGACAGTCGGCACAGACTTCGTTGCCTGGTAGACGAGAGATCTCGGCCACTTGCCGCTGATAGCGCGAAGCGGCTGCTTTGGCGTTCATGCTGAGGTGTCGGTCGTGTGAGGTTGGCAAAGGAGCGCAGCAAGAGCTGCGAGGTTGAGGCTCGTGGGCAAGATGGGCGCGTGAGGGGCTGCGACGCTGTATGTCCCGCACAGCTGGTGGCGAGGTGAGCGCAGGATGTATGCGCCTGTACGCAGATACAAGTCGAGACACAATGGTGGTGATTACCAGTGGAAAGGAGCACCTGGAAGTGTCGTCTGTGCCTTGTTCGTCCTTCGGAAGCGGATGCTCCACCCGAGCAGCCGCCCATCGACTCGATCACACGCCGCCGCCCCGCACCACGCGCATCGCAGGGCGGAGCACAGGCCGACGACGGACGACGGACACAGGCAGCCACACCCACGAAGCTCGTCTGCTCCGCACCTTTACTCGCACCTTCTACATTCTGTACCCATCGCAACATTCTGCATCCCAGTTTTGTCACCATGGCAGATGCTTCTGGCGTCGGATCCTCATCCTCGACCATGGCAGGACCATCCTCACAGCTCGCCGACCCTTTCTCCTCCTCCTCTCATCTGGCTGGACCACCCTTCGATCTCCTTGGACTCCCCCTCTTGCATCTCCTCTCCCTACACCCACTCGCCTCAGTACACGGCTCCATCCTCCCGCTCCTCTCCGATGTTCTCCACAACTACCTCTCGCTCATCTGCCGCATCACAGGCCAGTCTGCTCGCCATGCAGGTCGGACGTCCATCAATCCCTGGGACGTCGTGACCTGCCTTGATCAGGTGGGGCCCATTGAGGATCTGCAGGACATGAAGAGGTGGATGAGCAGCGAAGAGAGAAAGGAGTGGGGTGAACGCATGGAGGCAGGATTTGGTACTGGCAGTAGTGGCGCAAAGGCTAGAGAGGACTGGGAGACTCGCAAAATGGCATTGAGGCTGGCTGTCAAGCGAAGGTCCATCAGTGAGGTCGCCAAGGGCAAAATGAGGTGGATGACTCTCCGTGAGGACGAGCTGGCACTCTATCAGGAGCTGCAGACTGTAGAGGAGGATCGACTCAAAATAGCTAGCCGGAGTCGGAGAAGAAGGAGAAATGGCTCTCCATCGGGAGGCGCCAAGAGGAGTAGAACGTCCGGGAGCACAAGTCAGGGCTTCGAGCGAGCTTACGAAGATGCAGGCAACAGTGATGGAGAGAAGAGCGGCAGCGATACAATGGAAGGATCTGAGGACGAAAATGATGATAATGACGACGGTCTCTCTATTGCGACTGGACGGACAAGCGTCTCGCCTGCTCCAGACCTCCTTCCGTCAGATGAGGAGCTATACAAGGGGAGGTCTTTGCAAAACGGACATTCACCTTCAAGGACACGGATCTGGTATGTTCCATCTTTCCTACCTCCCTTTCCAGGCCAGGAAGACGGACAACCGCGCGCTCATGAGCAACCAATCGCAACGGAGGCATCGATATCCGGTACAACGGAAGGAAGGACAGCCAATGGCAGTCTGGCGCCAGTCGACGTCGACGATGGAGACGTAGTACACCCTGCTTCAGGTCCTGAAGCCAGCCCTATCCCGGACGCCTCTTCTGCATCTTACTTCGCCGGACCGACACCCTTTGCAGCATCTTCGCTCTTCAAAGCAGAAGAGGATGGAACACAATTGCCGCCTCTAGATACATTCCCTTTCTTACCCGACAATGGTGGATCCGCCAGGACGCCGTCTTCATCGCATTCCGCCTTCGTCGATGCGTACACGTCGCTCTCCTCGTCTGGGGAGACACCAACTCTACTGCCACAGACGGTTCACAGACGGCAGATAGCTCTTCAATTGTCGCAGCCATCCAACTACGCCCCGATGGATACGCTATACGGCGGTATCAGCGCCCGCCCCTCCGCCATGCCTTTCACGCCCAATGCTTCTCACCTCATTACCCTTCCCGCCAATGGAGGCGCCCCTCGCTTCACGCCTACCAGACCCAAAGGCAGGCCGCTGGAGCTTGCTTCCTCCTCGGGCGTCAGCCACCCCATCTTCGGGTACCGCAAGCCAGCCCACTCACTAGGCAGATTGGCAAGAAATCTCCTCGCCGGCGCACCAGTCGTGAGCGTCCCTCGTCCCGAGACAGGGTCCTCGACCAATGCGAACGATCTAGCGGCAACGATCACTTCTCTCAACCCAGAGGGCCTCTACACGCCTCCCCTCTCGATTCTGCATCGCTCCCTGCATATCATGGATCCACCACCTTTGCGGGACGAAGGGTACGTGGAGCGCGTCTTCAGAGGTGCGGCTCTCAGTGGCGAGGAGGGTACACTGACGCGCGGAGAGAATTGGTTGAAGGCAGGAGTGGACGCGGTCGAGGTTGCGAGTGGGGAGAAGGTCAAGAGTGGAACGTTGGTGTATACGTGGGATTGGGTGGGGAGGGAGTGTACGAAGGAGGGGGCGGATTGAAAACGGGGCTGTGAAGGTGACAATTGGAGCTTGTGACTGGACCGGGTAGAAAAGGCGGCGCTGTGTGAACGACAGCTTTGCAATTGTAGAGGCACTGTTCCAGCAGGCTGGCGCATCTGGTCTCCTTTATCATCTCCATACATCCTCATGCAAACAGTCTTTTGAGTCGCGATCTGAGCATTGAGCTTGCTCTCACTGCGCCCAACGTCGCTCACACAAAGTCTGCAACGATGAATATTTGCTACATGCGATTAGATTCGAGACAGTGTGTAAAAGTACAAGAGTGGCCGAGCATGATTGCACTCCTCGTAGCCTAACAGAGGGAATGCCATAGTCCAGTACCGATGCAGAGAGAAGTGAGCCGAGCAAGTAGCAGCGGAAAGAGACGGTGAATGGGAAAAAAGGGGGTAGAGAGGGCAGTATGATCAGCATCTAGCTCTCCTCTCAACACCAAATCATCCGATGACCAGTCTCTTCCTCTTCTCCTCCTTCTCCTCCTCCTCTCTTTGGCAAGGCAATTCCTACTCTCGCAGATCAGGGATCAACAAATGCGTATGCGTCGATCCAGCAATTAAAATGTGATCAACCATGATTTACAGGTCTGACTGGTGCCAGCTTAGTTTTCATCTTGCATGCGAGGTGGTGCCACGAGTCATGAGCCAAAAGGAGCAGAGGAGAAGCGAAGAAGCGAGAAAGTCGCCCTCTTTGAAGTCCAGAGCCTTGAACCCTACCAATGACAGGTTGTCGAGGCGCGAGGCTGACTAGGCGATGGCGAGCGCCTTATCTGTCTGTGCGTACGAGAAACTCACCTAGTGCTACATGACGAACCAGCCGCAGGAGGAGGGTGTAGGAGAAGTGCAACAGGATGAGGAGAGAAGCGATGGAAGAGAATCCAAGCCAACCCGAGTGGAGAGAGAGCGCAGCGAGAAGATCTGCTGCAGCGCGTAAGTTCCCCTTCCGCGAAGGAGAGCAAGGTGATGTTCGCCCCGCTTGGCCTTGGTGTATATAACCGGATATAGCCTGCTGACTTCGAAATTTGACTCCTTCGCTCTCGTAACGGAACGGAATCCAATCTCTCCCTCTGGCTCTCCCACAAGGACTGCTCGGAGGATCGAGTCTGGCATCCGCTTCCTCGCGCGAGGGTGCTAGGCAAGGCCAACAAAAACCGCTCCTGTAAGTCAGTAGTTAGACTGCTGCTTTCCGATTGATCCTGGACCTTTCAAAGGCTCGGGACGAGGATATGGCAGAGGGCCAGGGTGCAAATCCCTGCGGGAGCTTCTCTTTTGCATCTTCTTTTGCGTTGCAGTGAGCAACAGGCGTGGAGAGACGACGACAGCACAGCGAGATCAAGGGTCAAGCACAGTATGGATTATAGGGCGGTGCGATAGTACAGGCGCGAGACAATATCTCCAGTCCCGCCCCTTCAAAAGTCTACCAGATCCCCCATCCTCCCGGCGGTCCCCTTGCTCCTCCCGCCGCTGCTGGCGGGGGCTCTTGTGCCTCTGGTGGAGGTGCAGAAGGCGCTGCAGAGGCATGCGAAGTTCCCGAGGCGGTCCTGGCCGGTCTCAGCAGCGGTCGTACCATCTCGACGAACAAGGGCACCATCTCCGGAATGGCCTTGAGCGTGGGCGGCTTAGGCTTGGACTGCTTCTTCTTGCGTCTAGGCATCCCTCTTCCACGGCCTTCCTCATCTTCATCATTCTTGGGTGGGACGGGCAGTGCTGGAAGGTCCTTTTCCACTCGTGGAGTGAGGGAGCCAGTGATCGTCATGACTGAATCGCCCCTCTGTACTGGGGGACGCCAGATGCTGGAGGAGCCGAAGGCTTCCTTGCCTAAGCGCTCCGCATTGCTGCCTTCTTCTTCTTCTTCTCCCACATCCTCTTCTTCGACGTCGGATTCGCCGCTGCTGGAGTAGTAATTGGCGTCCATGTAGCCACCGTCTCCTCTGCCTTCTCCTTCTGCAGCACCTGAGCCACTCTCTCCATCGCCATCGCCCTCTTCCTCTTCGTCCGAGTCAGATTCATACAGCTCATCTTCGGCTTCCGCGTCTTCCATCTCTCCAGTGAAGTTCCCACCGATACCTAGATTGTCCATGACAGAGTCAAAGAAGACGCTTTCGTCCTGTTCTTTATCCTCTCTTGCTCGACTGGGATCAGGTACGACTTCAGCCGAGGCGCCAGCTCCTCTGACCTCCCTGTCGGCAAGGCGGCGTTGCAGCTTGAGCTCACGGAGCAGCTTGACCCGGTAGGCGTACACCACTAGGGCGTCGATCTCGGCTAGGGCGGTGCGTCTGTCTTGCCCGCCTGCGGGGAGACATACCTCCAGATCGACGGCACCCAGACCCTGGCGCTGTACAGCACCTTCTTCCTCTCCACGTTCTCGTCCATCGTGGGCGGAAGAGTCAGTTGGATCACCGCTTCGGACAAAGTTGAGGAAGAGCTCAATCCAGTGCATCAGTCCATCGAAGAGACCTGCGCCCTTGGAATGGACTTGGTGGACAAAGGCGTAGAATTTGGCCTCGTGGCGGGCGACTAGGTCGATGAAGACCTGCACCGTCTTCTGTGGCTCGGTGTAGCTCAATTCCTCGTTTGCCTCAACCGTCTTGATGAGATCATTGACAAAGACCTGCAAGTCGTACAGCGAGTCCGCAATGTTGGCCGCCTTGTAGACTTGGGCCAAAGGCGAGTAGAAGATGGTCACAATGTCCTTGAGCAGCTCTGAGGTCACACCTTCAAAGATGAGAGAGAGCATCTGCTCCTTGTCCCTCAGCCGTGTCTGCAGCTTCAAGAGCACGTGAAGATCTTCGTAAAGCCAAGCATCGTCGTCTTGTGGCCCCTCGTCCTGCTCAGGGTTCTTGAGAGAAGCGCGATAGCTCTTGTACACCTCGTATGATCGGCTGGCTCTGATCACGCGGTGGATCTGCGGCCGGCCTAGGCGAGGCTCCGTGGGCGCTCGTAAGATAGTGGTAATAAGGTCCACTCCTTCCTCCTCTGCGTCGTCTTTGAATACTTGCTGAATCTCAAGGGGAGCATTCACGTAGAGACGAATCTTTTCACACAGTACCTCGTCTGCGATTTTCTGGCTCACAGCAGCGATTACTTCGGACAGCTCTCTTGCCTCCTCTTGCAGGGAGCTAGAGAACATCCTCTGCAGCAGCGATCGCTGACCGAATGGCTGAGCTAGGAACAGGTCAATCACACCCCTGATCATAGAGACTGGATTTGAGATGCGCAACATCTGTCGCATCATAAAGTAGGGCATGAGACCATGTATGCGCTTCAGCTGGCCGAAGAGATCAGACGAATTATCGTTGCCCATGAAGAGGCTGAAGAGGGTCGATGCAGCTGAGATCCTGGCCCAACCTAGAAGAGCTCGATAGCTCTCGGGTAGCTGTTCCATTTTAGGTGTAGATTTGATCGTGGCAAACACTCTCGACAGACCGTCCCTCTTGACGAGATCCTCCTTAAAGGCGTTGAGATGGCCCTTGAGCAGTGCAGCCCGCTTGGCCGACTCGGCGGTGAATCTTGCACCTTCCTCTGCTCTGACAGCATCGAGAGCCTCTCTGGAACGAGCATCTGCTTCCTCGGCGGGCGTGAGTGTCGTTGGCTCGCCAAGCAGGAAGTCTGCTAGAGCGACACTGTCTGCCACTGGTGGAATGGCCAGCAGAGCTCGAATATATGCTCGCAGGGTCAGACGATTCTTTTCACGCGCAAGTGGCCCCGTGGCTAGAGTAGGATTGGACGTAGTTGCGCTTGATGATGCTTGCGGATCTTGAGATATGGTCAAGTCTTCAAAAGAGCCAATTGAGCCGGCGGTGGACAACTTAGACCGGTCCGATGCAGTATCAGTAGGAGCTGTACCAGCTACTTCGGTATTGGATCGATCTTTGGTTGGCGGACGAGTGACGTCTTCGTCCGGGTATTCAGCTCGCAGAGTATCCGCAAGCCTTTCAAAATCACCGTACCGCCGACTGACGAAGGCATCAGGATGTCCTGCTCTCCGGGTACGGATGATAAACTCTTCGTGAACCCGACTACGCAGCCTGCCCTTTGTTGTACGTGTGCGGACGCCGACCACGTTCACATCAAAAGTGGCATCACCGAATTTGAATGGCTTGCCTGCCAACGCTGCCTTGAATCTGGCTTGGGCAGCGCTCATCTTCTCCCTATCTTCATCGGATACTTTCACGATTTCCTCTGCTCCCACCTCCCCGCCAATCTTGATCGCAGATGCGATAAGTAGAGTGACTGTGCTTTCCAGCTTGGACGTGATACGCCTGCGCTTTGTCTCCTCTGAGCGATCGTCTGTGCCCGAGATGTTCTTCTCGAGGAAGCGGTCCAGAAAGACTTGCACCTTATCGGAGAAGAAGTTGGGCGGCGCTGAGCTCAGAAAGGGAAAGGTGAGGACGAAGTGGTGAAAGATGAAACGAGCCAGAGGCAAATCGGTATTACGAGCGGCAGATGATGCCTTGAAGGGCGGACCGAAAGTTGACAGAGCATCTGCGAAGGCGAGTGAGTCGAAGAGGGTAAGGAGCTAAGTCAAGGCGGTGCTGATGAAGACCTTCGGCGGCGTGAGGCTTACCCCATCTCTAGCGTACTGACCTTTCTGACTGAGCTCCTTGACCTCTCTGTCGACTTGTAGCCTGACAAGTGTCTTCTTGAGGTAGTGAGCTCTTAGGGGGGTCAGTTTGTTGGGATCGTTGGGATCGCGAAGATTGCGAATCTTTGCTGCCACTGCTTCAGTCGCTCTCATAGCTTCCCGGGAATCTCCGGCAGACTCCCTATCTCTAGAGGTCCTTCCTGCATCACGGAAGGCTGGATCTACATCTTGAGAGGCAGAAGAGGAGGCTGTGGACGCGGCCGACGCAGTCGATGATGAGCGAGCGTGGGAAGTGGAGAAGCGTGGAGCCATGGTGCTTGCGTATCAGGGCCAGGGGAGGGAAGGGTCCAGGGCGGCAGGCCCGACACGCAGCAGCCACCAACGAGACGGGAGTCTGCGGCCGCCTGGAAAGATGAGGACGATGGCAGGGAGAAAGAAGGAGGTGAGGCTACCGTGAGTACAGTTCTGCGGGTCTGCTTTGGGAAGTAGTGGTGGAGCATTACGCACAAGTAGCGTACAGCCGACGCTGGGCCCCCAACGCAACCCTCGTTGCCAGGAGGGCGGAGTTGGAATTACCTCCACTGACTAAATCCTCGTCGTTTTCCTCTCACGCAACGCAACAATCTTCCTCGATACCAAGTCCACTCGGCCATACCCAGACATCAATCAACCCAACAAAAGGTCATACAACTACTCACACCCACACACTCGCTCACACACTCACTCACAATGCGAGCATCTCAGATCGCAACCATCACAGCCGCATCCCTCCTCACCGCAGGGATCGGCTACGCATTCTACTTCGACTACAAGCGTCAGAACGACCCTCAATTCCGCAAGCAGCTCAAGAAGGAGTCAAAGAAGACGTCCAAGGCTCAGAAGAGGGACACCGAGGCTTACAAAAAGAAGGTACAGCAAGCTGTAGAGGAGGTGCTAAAGGAGGTCAATGCACCAGGCGCTTTGCCTACTGACCCTGCTCTGAGGGAGAAGTTGTGAGTAGCACAATGCGGCGAGCGGCAAAGACTGTAGCTCGTCTAGAGTAACAAGTGCTGATATATGCTTTGGTAAACCTGTTCCACTCCACGCCTTAAGCTTCATGGAGTCTGTCACAGCCGGAGAAACACTGATCACTCTCGGACCCTCGCAACACCTTGCCGCCGCTGCCGCCTTCTTCAAGGCAGTCAAGGTGTACCCCTCTCCCGTCGAGCTCATCATGATCTACCAAAAGGCCACTCCCGAGCCCGTCTTCAATCTCATCATGGAGATGGTCGGCAAGGACGCCGAGCTGGGAGGAGCTTCAGGAGGACCCGGTGCACAGTCGCAGAACCCTCTCGGCGCTCTGTCTGGCCTGGCTCGTGAGGCACCTAATGCCGCATCTGCCTCTAATCTGGATGAAGTCGACGACGAGCCTACACCCACCAATGGCGCTTCTTCCAGCTCTGCAGACCCTGCATACACAGTAGGCGAGGAGCGTGCGACTACGGAGAGCGCTTCGGGTCCTTCTTCCCAAGCCTCTTCACAAGAGTGGGACAAGCTCTCGGGAGCTTCCCTCGGACCCTCCCCTCCAGCTGATAGCGAGAGCACCGTCCAACTCTCGTCCTCTGCCAATGCATCCGAATCAACTGCAACAGAGGGAGCAGGCGAAGAGACGCAAGACTCCGGTACTCCCTCGGCAGAAGAACCCCCTTCTGTCCTTCCCACTCAGGAAGCGGCTGCCGCCCAGACTGAGACTGAGACGGGAGCTGGTGCCACTACAGAGGAGACGGCTGCGTCTACTGCTTCGCCTTTCAACTTTGCTGCTGGATCTTACACCCCTTCGCCCGTGTTCAAGGAGGGGGACAAGGCAGAGGAGGAGGAGGGAGCTGCTGCTGAGGAACAGAAGTAGAGTAGCCTCAAGGAGACGGAGAATCAGAATTGCGTGTGAGGCGCGGGCGTGAGGAGGTGAAGTGGGCTTGCCAGACGATACAGGCGCGTCAGGAAGCAGGCGGAGAGTCTTGATCGGTTCGAGCAATGTATGACCAGGCTCCACATCTCCGACAATATCAACACCATCACAACTTTTCGAGTTTCTCAAGTAAAGACTGGCTCATCTGCATTTCGGCTCTTCGCAATGGGATGGAAGGCAGTGAAGGTTGGATGGAAACGAAAGCACTCGTCGATTGTGATTCACGGCGATGCAAGGGTGACGAAAGCAAAGACACGAACTAAGACCATGCCGAGCCCGAGATGACGGGCTGCGTGGAGGGGAACAAGCGGACTGATCTCGCTTCGCGCTCGATCAAGACAAGGGGCGAATCGTAATCGCATTAGGTAGACCTAAGTCGAGGCGAGACGAGCCTTGGGAGCAGCTTGGAAAGGCTTCTGGTCCCTAGTCACTCCAGCGAGCTTCTTCTTGTTCACTCCGGTGAACAGAGGTGCAGGCACGAGCTTCCCATAGCCAGTCGTCTTTGCCTTCTTCCCGTTGCTGGTGTCAGAAAGCTTTGTTGCGCTTGGTACTTCAGCGTCGGCAGTCACGTGGGCGGCGGGAGCTTTGATGGGTCCTGGGTTCAGACCCCTGAAGTCGACGTCGAGATTGTCAATCTCGAATGGGTGCGCCTCGGTATTGAAGACGTACTTGCCAAGGTCGAGGACGTTCCCATCGGTAAAGATCAGGTAGCTGTACTTGAACAATTCGGCGTACAGGAATGACTCGGAGAGGTCGATCTGGGCAGTGGTGGAGTTGCTGACATCGTCGAGTGAGGTAAAAGCAGTGTCGGTACCACAGTACTTCTCGAGGGCCTGGAAGGCCTTCCAAGCGAGGTCTTGCCATTTGCTGTCTCCGGTCAGACGATAGGCGTAGAAGACGGACTCCATGACTTCTGGTCGCAAGACGTAGGGCTTGGAAGAGTAGTCGAAGCCGTTCTCTGCATAGAACTCGGCATTCTTGATCTCGATGCCCTGCGAAGATCCATTGGCCAGGCGGTAGATGAAGCCTTCTGGACCCACACCGGTGGCGGAGGCAGTGTAAGTGTGAATGCAGGACTCGGCGAGATCAAGACCGTAGTTGAAGATGTCGTCATTGTCAAGCAACTTGCCTCCCAGCAGCCAATTGCCTCCCACGAAGCATTCGAGGTGAGAGCCACGGGGAAGGGTACCCCCATTCTTGGCCGAGTAGTCTGCAAGATATGTGAGCTTCTTCTTTGTGCCACCTGCGCTAGTGATCAGGTGCAAGATGGAAGACTTGACCGAAGTGATCCAAGCAGGGAAGTAAATCTCCTGAGTACCGATCAGCAGGGCGTACTTGTTGAGGTACTCGAAGAAGCTGTCAGAGCCACCGCCCCAAGTCACATAGTCTCCGACTGGCTTGCCAGTGGTCTGATTGAGTCTCTGAGGGTTAAGTCCTGGGAACGGCAGAGGGATAGTATTGATGGTCGCGAGCTCGGCCTTGATAGCGAAGTCTCGGTAGGTGTTGTTGCCGGTGTACTTGCTGAGTCGATCAAATTCAATGATCAGAGTGCCGGTCTCAGCGATGACTGCGGACTCGTCCGTCTTGGGAGTAGGGAGACCACTCCAGAACTTGAGGGTATTGTAAGGAATGTCGTTATTGTTGATCCAGCCATACATGAGCTTGTCGCCCACAACACGAGCTTGTTCTACAAGCTTCTTCTCCCTTCGTCCTCCGAGCTCGTAGGATGACAGCAATCCACCGACGTGTCGAATGGTGGTCTCGAAGATGGAGACTTCCTCGGATGACGTCTTGCTATAGTCAGTCTTGAGCGACTGAGCGACGGTCTCGTCGTAGATGTCGTTAAGACCCATGACCTGTATGTGGGCGAGACCAGGAGGGGGAGAAAGCGACATAATCAGCTGTCCAAACTTCACGTTCTGAACGCCCAATCAAGCATATACGCACATGTGCTGTGCTCTGGACATCGACGAGCGTTGCACCCCAGCCGCCGAGAGGGTCGTCGCAAGTCTTGGTGAGTGGGTTGAGCTGGTCCCGGCCGAAACAGTACTTCTTGTAGCCGTTGTATGACTTTACGAAAGCTGCTTTGACTGCATCTGCACGCTCAGTATTCGCTTTGACCTGGCTGGACTGGATGTTGAGGGCCTGGCTGGAAGTGGCCAGCGCGACTAGGACAAAGGCAAAGGTGAAGGTGAAGCGCGCCATGTTGGTAAGAAGTCGATCACGAGCGAGGGAGCACCCGTCAGGTGGAAGAGGGACTGTGAGGAGGACAGGAAGCTGGAGGGTCGATGAAGAGAGCGTGTATGGATTCTGCACAGCAGAGTATAAGAGTGCTCGGACGCTGACCGAGCAGTTGTAGGGATCGTAGGGGCCAGAGGGAGCTGATGTCGTGGCCGCGGCCCTTCAGTGGCGATGTGGGGATACAGGGGAGGCCAAGATTAGAGATCGTGGTGGGGAGAGGGGACAGGGAGGAGGGGTCAGGAGGAGCTTCTGTCCGTGTGCACTTGAAGAGTACTGACTGCCTGCTCCTTGGCCGTGCGCCGGATCATCCGTTCGCATGCCAAGTCGTGCGAGGCGCGAGTGAACGGTTCTTCCATGGTTCAACTGTCTACCCGGGATGGCGGCTGTTCGGTACCCTTTTGCATCTTTCACAGAGGTAGCTTGACGTCCTTTGTAAAAGACAGAAGCTTGGCAGACCTTCTCGGAATCCTCTTGCGGCTCACCAAGCACGTCCATCTTAATATGAGGAAGGGTCCGAGCGCGGACATCATCGAGGGGTGAGTGCGCCTCGATAGGGCGACATGACTCAGACCACTCCTATCCGCACCGCTTGTGGTGCGACAAACACCACCTGTGCGTCTTCTGAAATGCGCCGAGGCCACCCGATGTTCATGGCTACGACTTGATCCATCAGCCTTCGAAAAAAGAGGAAAGTCGCTTCTTAAGGAGATCTGCTAAATCATACCACGGTGAGCAGAAGTTTGGCAAGGTCAGTCTACGATTGCCCACAACATCGGTCTGGTGGAATTCGACGTCCCAAACCCACTTACCTTCCGCGTCGCTCGACATGACTTCCACCATTATACTGCCACAACGACTCTGCAGATACCAGCATGTCTAATACAGACCCGGCCGCTCACAGAGGATCCATAGGCTTGAAATTCGTGAGCCTGCGCGACACAAAATTGGGTCGGTCACACATGCGCCGGATCTAAGCCCCTATGTTATGCATGTGGCCCTGACTTGCCCCACCCGGTCAGGTACAGTACTGGGTGAGGGTGAGGCCTTTTGAGACGGTCAGGGCGATGCACAGGGCCTCCTGCGTCGAAGAAAGAAGGGCCTCATTGCGAAGTCCGGTGCTGCTCGGGCCCCCAGCTGGTGAAGAGCAAAGCATCGCATGGCTGCAAAATTGCCCCCGAGCTGTGCACCGTTTGCCTTCTTCCCCTTCCCCTCCCCCGATCTCCCCCATAGACCTTGCGGCCCCTAGGCGACCTCTTCATCAAGACAGTCCTTACGTCCTACCTCTTCACACAGCCCTGAGCGGAGCATACATTCAGGTGTGGTACCATAGCCCCTATCCTGCACCCACTTCGACACTATCCTTTGGCCGAACACAGTCACCCCTATCTTCGCGCGTCAACAGCAAGAGATCACATCAGTTGACTGTGCTATCACTTGGCTCCAATCAAGAGTCACATTACCATCACCTGTTCATAGTCTCACGAGGTAGACTGTGACTCTGAAGCGACCATTCCCCAGGCCAACTTGTCGACATCATGGTCCAGCTTCTTGTTCGCCATGCAGCACTCCTGTCCGCCGTCACCCTTGTGCTTACAGCAGCACTTGGCATGGCGCGAGGGAAGCACTCAAAGACTATAGGAGACAGTGGTGTTAGTGCCCAGATGCTGTTCTTGGCTGACCCAGATCATGTAGTCTTCATGGACAAGGCAGAGAACAACCCCTTGTCGATCAATGGGCATCCTGGTAAGTCTTTCTGTAGCTCTCTCGTAAGTGAGACTGCACAGCTGACCTTCTAAGTTGCATCTCCTGTGAACCTCCTTCTTTTGCGCAGCCTGGGTGGCTCGATACCAACTCTCTTCGGGGAGGAAGCAGGCAATGGATGTACGAACGAACACCTTCTGCGCCGGCGGTGCTCCCGCCGGTGATGGACGTTACGTCACGACTGGCGGGACCGCGGCACTTGGGTACAAGTCCCAAGATGGAGGCTTCGCTCTCAATATCTATGATCCCTCCACCAACACCTGGGAACAGAACAGGCATGGCATGCAGACCAACCGATGGTACTCGAGCGTAGAGCCAATGGCAGACGGCAGTGTCATCATCGTCGGCGGTCAAAACGCTGGAGGTTACGTGTCGACTCAAAGGACAAATGAGCCTTCCTACGAGTTTTATCCGAGCAAAGGAGAGCCGGTCCACATGGGCATCTTGGCTAGGACAGTGCCGGTCAATCTCTACCCTCTCACCTTCTTGATGTCGAACGGAGAACTGTTCGTGCAGTCTGGCCGTCAAGCAATTCTTTGGAACCTTGACAGCGCGAGCGAGAAGGCCCTGCCCAATATCCCCGATGTGCCTCGCCCTTACCCATCTAGCGCCGGTGTCGCAATGATGCCCATGACACCCGACAATGGATACAAGCAGACTATTCTCTTCTGCGGTGGTATCTCTCTGGGCCGCAAGGCAGCTTGGGGCGCCTTGAGCGGACCCGCAGTCAGCACTACCGACAAGGTCGCCTCGACTTCCTGCCAACAGATCGACCCTCTGGGCTCCGGCCAATGGCAGGCTTCGGACGCGCTTCCTGAACCTCGCGTGATGGGCATGTTCGTCCACTTGCCCGACGGAACCCTGTTCTTCGGTGGAGGCGTCAAGAAGGGTACCGCTGGCTACACGGCCAGCGGTAAAGGACCAGGCAAGCCAGTTGGCCAGTCGCTCGGAGACGACCCCGCCTATACCGTTCAGATTTACTCCCCTCGAGCTCCAGCTGGCTCTCGATGGAAGGCATACGGAAGTCTGCTCAACCCCAGGCTGTACCACTCCTCTGCTCTCCTGCTGCCAGACGGTGCCATTCTGATCTCCGGCTCAAACCCCAATGAAGATGTAACAACGGCTCACTGGCCCACAAGCTACGCTGTGGACAAGTGGTACCCGCCATACTACAACATGCCTCGACCATCCTCTGATCAATTGCCTACTCGACTGAAGTACGGCGGCAAATCCTTCACCATCGACATGGCCCGAGCCATTGCGGACATGAACATCAAGAGCCTTGACTCTGCATATGTTCGCATCATTCGAACCGGCTTCTCAACTCACGGTGTCAACTGGGGCCAACGTTCTCTGCAGCTCAAAAGCCAGCTATCGGTAGACAAGCGTACGCTCGTGGTTCAGGGTCTGCCCAACAACCCTAACCTCTTCGCACCCGGTCCCGCTCTGATCTTCCTCGTCGTGGATGGTGTCCCTAGCATGGGCGTCTTTGCGCACATTGGTCCTAAGGGCATCCCCGCAGCAGTCGCCAACAGCATGTCCAAATTTGCCAGCCTGAATCAGGTCTCGGCAGAAGCAGACGAGCCGCATGTCACTTCTACCGGAGAAGGCGGAGGCGGCGAAAAGGATGTTTCCATCAGCAAGAGGTGCACGAAGGACATGCCTGACTCGGAGTTGGTTCAGAGGGACCATGTCTGGGAGGCTGTTGCTGCCAACGTCACAGCTGCCGCGCTGTCAGAGTGAAGCACCAGAAAAGCGTCACCTCGGGCCCTATTCCTTGACTTATTCAGATCTTTATTTGCGATCGCGATGGGCACCGATTCGTTCCGTCGTCCGCGTCTCTATTCCAACATGTCACCAGATTGTCCCACAATAACGTCCGTCTTTATAGATATTTGGTCCCTTTTTCCCGCTTGCTTGCCATCGATAATGTTGGTTCTCGACTGAGAGTCTTCTGACAAAACAGATGTACAGTGGTGTGATGTGGTAGGATGGCGAGGGATGCGTGCCGGATGGCTTGTCCTGATCTGCTGCAGCCAAGCGCGTGGCTGTCCCGCTCGCATGGGCCCGTCCAATTCGCAGAATTGCTTCCCCCACCGCTGCTCCTACCACCATCACTCCTCCGTACTATCCCCACCCTTGCGCCCTGATGTCGGCTGCGAACAGCTCAGATCCCTTCGCAGTCGACTGTGTCCTCGATGGCTCCCAGGCCGCCAAGGACAGGGTGAGCTCGCTGGCGGTGCACGGAGAGAAGCTCTATGTAGGGCATCCCTCGGGATCGCTCTCCGTATTCCGGCTACCCGTCAATGCCTCCAGCAGCAGCTTCTCAGAGACAGACGCTGCTGCTTCTTCCTCCTCATCGACTGCTCCTTCAGCTTTGGGAAAAGCAACGCTGGTATCCACACATCCTCACTTCCACCCACAGGGCAAGCAGATCCTTTCGCTACGCATCGTCCCTTCGTTGTCCCTCATCATCTCCTTCTCGCCCGATGGCACACTCCATTTCAACAGTCTGGCTACGCTGGAGCCAGACAAAGTCCCGACCCCAATCAAGGCTGTAGCAGCCAAGAGCGTCGTCGCATTCGAGGTGCAGACGAGTGTATGCGAATGGCCAGCGGCAGAAGACGGTAGCAGTGGAGATAAATCGCCCGAGGCGAAGGGAGAGGGCAGCAGTCGGACACCGCAGAAGAGGATTCCGGAACCTGGCATGACCTTTCCTCGATCTATGAACAGAGCCAGTAGCTCACGTACTAGACCGCTCTCAATGTTCGGGCGTCAAGACTCCTTCAGACAGCAGCAGCAAGCCGCCCCAGAAGTCAAGCTCAGGCTTCTTACGACCCTCCTGGTCTCTTTGAGGAGGAAGCTTCTGGTCTTGAGGTGGCTAGATGGGCAGCCGTACGATTGGAAAGAACTGTCACTATTACACACTCCTCGCTCTTTCGCGTTTGCTCCGCCATCGCCTGCTCCCACTACTTCGCTCGACTCGTCAGTCGCGCCCACCCCTTCTACCTCGAATACGGTTTTCATCTCCTACGGTACACCGAGCGAATTCGGTCTTCTAGACATACCTCCAGCCCATCTCTCTCCGGCAGCGAAGCTGCATGAGACAAGCTCACCACCTTCAGCGAAGAGAGACTTTCTCAAGGACGGCCAGGAGTGGAAGAAGCTGCGAGAACTCAATATCCCCGAGTACGCTGCAGAGTACTTTGGAGACGCAAGTAGCAATGACCCTGCAGGCAACGGCTCTCATGGCAGGTCGGAAAGTGAGAGCGGCAACATGAGAGCCGGATCTGGGCAGGGAGAGGCATCTTCGTCTGCCAAGGCGGTGAGCACAGCAGCCAGCTCGGCAGCCGCCGCTGGGGGTCTGTTTGGAGGTCTAGGAGGATACATTGGGCTCGGCGCTCGTACAAAGGCTCCTATTCTGCGAGCTGTCCCAACGTCGGCTGCAACAAAGCCGATGTCTGCATCTGACAACGAGGGAGAAATCGTCGTAGTGAGGGACAACACCGCCGTCTTTCTCTCTTTCACAACGGGCAACCCGACTAGGAGACGAGGCATTGAGTGGCCAGTCGCGGTGGAAGATGCCGCGCTGCTGCCCTCCCAGCACATCTTTGCCGCCCTACCGCCTCCGTCAAACCAAAGCAAAGCGACCATCCAGATCCGCTCAGCCAGCACGCTCGAAGTGGTTCAGACCTTCTCTGTGCCGCCTGAGCAGGCACCTACATCATCAACAGCATCTTCCTTTACCGTCTCAGCGCTGGTGTCCCCGCCTCTGCAGTCGAGCTCCTCAAGCTCGACCAGCGCCTCACTCTTCGTCGTTCTGACCCCCAGCAGTGCCAATGAATCTGCCCGCGTATACAAGCTCACCGCCCGCACATGGCAGGCCAGACTACGAGAGATGATTCGTTTGCGAAAGTGGGAAGAAGCTGTGGAGCTCGTCAGGAACGACAGCGGTGAAGGCGACACGGACACAAAGGACTGGGAGCTCAAGAAGCGTCTTTTGCCCCCGCTCTTGGCGTTGCTCTCTTTGGACCGTTTCCTGGCCGGCTGCGCAGCATCCAATTCAGGTGCTGCCAAGAAGCAGATGATGCAGTCTGCCAATGCAGCCTTTGAATCCGCTGTCGATCTCTGGATCGAGTTGGATCTCAATCCCACGAAAGTTCTCAGCATCTTCCCGGAACGGATAGCCGGGCAAGGGCTGTCCAGACCGAGGAGTGACTGGGTCGCTATCTGGGGTGAAGGTCTCACGAAGGAAGGTTTCAGTCTGGAGCAGGGAGGCAGTGGGTCAGACGACTGGCTCAGGAGCACAAGTGGGGGACTACCCAATGCCAAAGGCGCCGCTGCGACAAGCCAGGCACTTGCTACGCCCCGTGACCGATCCAAGCTCACCAGCTTATTTGGTAAGCCCAGCGTTCCTGCAAGCACAGCAGGTGATGATTCCGTTGCTACAGCTGCAACGCCAGCTTTGTCTAGCTCTCCGGCTTCGACAGTAGGATCCCGAGATACGATGAGGGATAGAGCTTCGGCTAGTACCAAGGCTACGGCCAAGACTGGGTCGCAAATATCCGACAAGCAGCCTGCCTCTGCGGCCACAAGAAAGCCGGCGCCAACGTCCGCAATACAAGGCTCCGAGCCAGGTGGAGGATCAGCTACCGAAACGGTTGCAGAAGCAGTCATCGACTTGTCACTGGTAGAGAACGAAGCACTGCTTTCTCGGCCCTCCCTTGAAGCTCTGGGCCGTTTCCTCGCTGATCGGCGCCGCATCTTTAAGCCCATCTTGGAGACGCATCCAGGAGTGTCTCCTTCACCAGACTCAGCCATGCTTGAATTGCCATCGATCCCTCTTGCCAGCATGAGTCTGCCTGACTTGACAGCTCTGGCTCGTGTGGTGGACACGGCGTTGTTCAAAACCTTTCTTGAGACCAAGCCATCTCTAGTAGGTCCTCTTTGTCGGATCGAGAATTGGTGCGAGGTGAACGAGGTTGAAGAGCTCCTCAAGGCCAAGGGCAAGCACTCTGAGCTCATCTCCCTGTATGGTGGCAAGGACATGCACGATCGTGCGCTTGGCCTCCTCAAAAAGTTCTCGGAGGAAGAAGACGACGAAGAAGAGAAAGTGGGACCCACCATCCGCTACCTGCAGGGTCTTGGCCCAGAGCACATCAAGGTCATTCTCGAGACTTCAAAGTGGGTCTTGAAGCAAGATCCAAAGAGGGGCATGGAGATCTTCACGGCCGATACAGGCAAGGTGTCCACTTTCCCTCGACTGCAGGTGGTGAATCTCCTGTGGGACTTTGACCGAGACCTGTGTGCCGTATACCTGGAGCACATCATCGACAATGTTGGAGAGGGTGATCCCGAGCTCCACGAGAAATTGGGCATCATCTATCTCGACCGGGTCAAAGCTGAAAGAGACGGCAACAAAGGAGAAGACAAGCTCGAGAGCATGGCCGCCTACCAGAAGCTGTTGCAATTTCTGTCTGAGTCACATCAGTATCGTCCAGAGCGCATCTTGCGTCGCCTCCCTATCGACTCTCTATGGGAAGTGAGAGCGGTGCTGCTGGGCAGGATGGGACAGCACAAGGGCGCTCTCAGCATCTACGTCGAGCGCATCGGAGGTGAAGAAGGTGAAGCAAAAGCCGAAGAGTACTGCACGAAAGTCTATGAAAGGCGCGGATCTACAGCGCAAGATGACGACGAGGGCAGCTCATCTTCGGCAGAAGAGGCACGGGGCATCTTTCTCCTTCTGCTCAAGCTCTACCTCCGTCCGGCAGAACCGACCAAAGGCGAAACAGATGCCACACGGCAGCACGACCTCTCCCCCGCCCTCCGACTCCTCTCCCGCCATCCATCCTCCCTGGAGCTAGGCGCAGTTCTCTCTCTTCTCCCGCCCCTCGTACCCATCTCTGCCATTTCCACGTTCCTCTTCAAGGGTCTGCAAGCCTCTCATCGCTCCCACTCTCATAATCGCGTCATTGCTTCCATCTCAAAGGAGTATTCTCTGCAAGTAGACGAGAGATTGGCGGGATTGAAGAGCAGAAGAGTCAAGGTGACGCAGGGGAGGACGTGTGGTGTTTGTGGAAAGAGATTGGGAGTGAGCGTGCTTGCTGTGAGCAATACGGGCGAAGCGATGCATTATGGGTGTAAGCAGTGAGAGCGGACACACTGCGCACTCGTTCACGTCTTATAGAAAATGAAAGTAATGTATTGCTATGCCAATCTATGATTGCATGTTGATTGATTGAGCTCAGTAGTTTCCTCCACTCCTTTATTTCTTCAGTTGCGATTCCGTCTTTTGCGATGCCGACTACTGAGACTCGAGGGCCTTGATGACCTCCTCAGCCATCCTAGCCGCCGAAGCAGGGTTCTGACCAGTGATCAAGATTCTACCCGTTGAAGTGCGGTCCACAACGACCTTCTCGCCCCAAGGCTGTGTCTTTTGGAAAGTGGCTCCCCTCTCCTCAAGTCGCGACTCGACAAGCCAGGGGATGTTCTTTGTGAGCCCAGCCTGCTCTTCTTCCTCGTTTGTGAAAGAGGTGACGGTACGACCCTTGAGGAAGTAGTTGTCGTCGTTGAGCTTCACGTCACTGAAGACCGCAGGGGCGTGACAGACGGCAGAGACGGGCTTGCCGGTCTCGTAGAATGCGCGGATGAAGCGGTGAGAGTCCTCATCGAGGGGAAGGTCGAAGCAGGGGCCTATAGAGTGAAGGCGAGGATCATGAGTACAGTGTCTCTTCACAAGTATGCAATCGGCTACTCACCGTGTCCACCAGGATAGAAGATGGCGGCGTACTTGGACACGTCCGGGTCCACTTCGCTCAACTTCTGCGTGTTCTTGACAAGCTTCTGTCCTTCCTCGTCCTTGAGGAACTGCTTGGACTCCTCGTCGTCCTTGAAGGCGTCGACGGAAGACTGGTCCAAAGGAGCCTCACCTCCCTTGGGAGAGGCAAAGATGAGGGGGTAGCCAGCCTCCTTAAATCGGTAGTAAGGATGGGCGAGCTCTGCGGAAGAGAAGTGGAGGGTGTGTGCAGTCAGTACGTGCGGTGAGCTCAAGAGAAGCACGTTTCCGGCCAGAGCTCACCAGGAAGGTACCACCCGGTGGCGTGGTCCGAGTCGATGAGCTTCGTGTGCGAAGTGAGGACTACGAGGATGGGCTGCTTTGAGGACGACATGGTGTTTCGGTCTATGGTGAAGAAGGTGTGGGGGAAGGGTGGAGGTTCGGACATAGGAATACTTATAATGTTCGGGACTCGGGCTCGGGATTCTGGTCGCCGCGCGTGCTGCAGCAGCCGAGCTTCCGGTTCCGATGCCCGTCTTGGCTTTTCGAGGTCCGGAGGCAAAGTGACGGCGGTGGGCGTGGATGGCAGGCAACGGCTGGTAAGATGAGCATCTCGCAAGGGTGGGCCTCTCACACGACAGCGTCTTCAACCATCACCTCCCATCATCCTCGCGCTGACGAGCCGCTAGGACACCGCAGCGCCACAAGTACTGGGGTCAAGCTTTCTCCCCGTCGTTCACCCGTACTCCACCGCCGGGCTGCTGAGCCTGTTGCAAGGCCTCCGTACTTTTTGAGCCTGGACAAAGACTTGGACAAACCTTTACTTCGTATTACAGGTGGTCTCTTCCTTCATCTCCTCCGGCTCTTCATCATGCTCTGATCAATCGCCTACTCGAACCTCACAGAGGCCGGTGTTCCCCTCATCGAGGAGCGTCCTCGTCGAAGCCTTTCAGGCATCCAAGACGCAAAACAATTAGCACCGCCCCTTTCAGCTGTCTGCAGCAGCTCAGCTAGCCCGCAATGTCTTCTCACTCTGCGCCTGGCACTGGCAACCCTTCCTCTCGGCCAGCTGTGCGGTATGAAGCCCAAGCAGCTCCTAGTGAAGGGTCTCGCGGTGCAGCCGAGGCCAAGAAGACGGCGTGGGTGGGTGCCTTCGAAAGGGTCTTGGGAGACCACCCAGACGAATCTGCTCCGGCGGAACGGAGCAAGGTCTCAAAATCTGCCAACGAAGTGAGATCGCCCAATCTTGAGCAGCGTAGCGGTCAGAATAGCCAACAAAGAGACAGCCTGTCGGCAGGAGACTGGTCTGGCAATGGCGAACGTGGCAGCATCGGCATGGAGGGAGACGGAGCGCCGCCTTCGGCGCCAAAGCCATCCCCACGAAGACCGACACTGCCTTCTCAGCGGTCGAAGCCGCTTCCCAAATCAGGCGTAGGCGCTCCGGAGGAGAGCAAGCCTCAAGCCTCCAACTCGAGGGGCTTCGACCTAGCAAGCGCTACCGACTTTGCTTCAGGAGACTACAGTGACGCAAGGCAGCGGGCTCAGCAATCTCAAAATTCTTCCTCGGGGCTCAGTCACAAGGCCAGCAATCGTGCTCTGCGAGCAACAGCCACGTCTCCCTCACCTGCCCCTCCAAAAGCCTCCACACTCATTAGAAGCTATGCCCCCGAGCCGGAAGACGAAGACACAGACAAGGGACAACGCACAGCATTGACTGCTTCTCTACGCCTGGCTAAGCCCATTGCTGGTACCCCTCTGGTCGAGGTCTTCTCTCGTCACCAGTCCGATAAGGTCATCTTTGAGAACCTGTACCTCAACCATGCCCCTGGCTTGCAGCCTGTGCGATTGAGGAATGTCTTGGAGCCGGGTAAATCGGTCTTGATACGCTTGCAGAGTGACTTGGGCCACGCTGTGTCGTTCATGAGAAGGAAACGAACAGGGCCAAAGAATGAGCTCGATAAGCTCGTCTGGCCCTCAAATACCCTGGCTTGGGCCAAGGGTGATGGTCTATCGCCAGCCAAGCTGCGCGAACTGCGGACCATCTCTACGAACCTCGAGGTAGCTGACTCCCTGATCCTCGAGGGTGGTGCAAGCACAGAAATTTTCGTCATCTTCAGACCGAACATGATCAGCTCCACGCTGCCGAACCCACTTGCACCTCTTGGCAGCAAAGTTTCAGCTCCTTCAAGGTCCTCGTCCCAATCTTCGACCGCAACTTCCACTCACATGGTCACTGCGATGACCAAGCAGCCTTCTTCAGGTCCGGCGCCCGATACACACGCTTCGCCCTTCTCAAGTTCACCTGGTCCTCCTGGCGACAATCTTCCCAGCTCTGAGCCATCGCCAATAGATCGTACTCTGCGGCGGCAAGATCTGCTCGTTCCAGACAATGAGCCGACGGAGGTAAAGGGTCAACTGAGCATACGAGCTTGGCCGCTGCCGGCGTTGCAGCAGCCTCTCAACTCTGTCCCTCACAGCGCTTCAAATGTCGGTGCCGACGAGGCGTCTGCAACCAGCAGTGAGTCCTCTGCAGCATCCTCGAGGCCGCCCTCAAACCACGGATCTCTACTCAGCTCTAGCGGCGGGCCATCCCCCTCGACGGCTGTCACAGAAGTGTCCGATGTTGAGCCGCAAGCTTTCCGGCTGGAGCTCAGCGCACGCTTCTGCCGCCCTCAGATCGCGCTGATCATTCGTCAGCCGGGTGGAAGCCTTGTCGATCTCGAGTCGGGCGTACAGAACATCCCTACGCATCGCTCAGGAGTCGTCATCGTCGATTTCGGAGACGTCATTGCTGGTACAACGGTCGCTACAGATCTCCATGTCCTTAATCAGTCGGCCATTGACTGCTTCTGGCAGGGTAGAGTAGACTGTGGTGATGACCCAGACGTCTCGCCTGCTGTGTCTCTCACTCAGACTGACTCGTCTGAAGCGGTCAAGCTAGTGTCGGCATGTTCTGATGAGGTTCCATACCAGCCCAATATCTTGCTCCCGCGTACCAGCGCCAAGCTCCAGCTCCACCTCCGTCCGGAGCAGGCTGGACAAGACATGGAAGAGCTGATCGTCTTCACGAATTTGCACAATACCTCGAATTCGATACGCCTACTCATCAGGGCGAACGTCCTCTCGGCCGGGCGAGATACCTCGCTGGTTGTTGATTCTGGAGAGACTCTTGATTTCGGCGACTGCTGTGGCGGTCAATGGGCTCGCCAGCTACTGGTACTGCGCAATACGACCAACCATTCGTTGGATGTAGCGTTGAGTGCTCAAAAAGGTCACGAAGTACGCTTTCAACAGGCGGGTGTTGCAGCAGACACAGATTACGAGCATGAGGGGGAGGAGATAACGGTTGGAGCTACAGCGGCGTCAAGCGACGGCTCCAAATCGGAAGCTAGTGTGTCTAGCAGCGTTCCCAGGTCAGATTCGTTGACTTCAGCCGCTCCAGTCTCGGACACCCTGGGTGTAGAAGGATCCCACAGGAGTCTGGCCATGGAGCTCATTCGCACTCCCACTCACAATGCTTCGACAGCTCCTGGCATCGAGCCGCCATCATTCGATCTTTCGGAGGGTGGGAGCATCGACGTTGAAAAGACTCCGATGACGTTGACGCCCCAAGCTCGCCCGCCGCCCACCAACCTGCACGATGACAACGACGACTTCGATAGCTCGTCCGTTCAGTCTCAAGCTGGTTCTCGGCCGGGATCGCCGGTGCCTCAATCTGAGATGTCTGAGATGGATATACACTCATGCGGCAGTCTGTCACTTACCTCTGCGCCTGCGAGCAGTGCCGGTGGTCCGACAAAGAAGAAGCCAGGTCCTAAGGCTAGCGTGCTCGCCTGGCGAGAAGCCAGTAAGATGAGTGATGCTGGCAGCATCGGAAGCTCTGCGGGAGACGAGCCTGCACACGAAAATGGTACCCGTTCGGTCTCTGCTGGATGGTCATCTACAGCTTCCTCGAAGTGGAAAAGGGTAAACAGCTCAGGGGCACCTGAAGAGGATGAAGTTGCAAGCTTTACCTCGGAGAGTACGAGCTTTTCACAAGAAAGCCGCTCTGTTGGGGCGCCCACGTCGTCACAGGCGCAGTCTGTGACAAGTGTGGCCAAAATGCACTCTCGCGGTAGTCAGTTTCCCTCTTCCTCTGCTTTGCGCTCTGTACAACAAACTGAACAGAAAGAATTAGAGGACCTGACCATGCGGCCCGGTGAGGAAGTAAGAATCATCGTCTCCTACAGCCCTGTACGAGGCGAGCTGGACGAGACGTACTCCGCGGGTCGACTGCTGGAGCACACTTTCCGGCTCAATTTGGATTATGCCAAAGCCCGAGGTGGATCGGCCATTGCTGGAGGTGGATCACGCCTGAGGGGAGGGAAAGAGCGCAGAACGGTCTTGTGCCGGAATCGAACATGCACCTCTTTCATCGGCGTCTGGCCAAAAGAGCTTGATCTCGGCGAAACCAACGTCGGGTCGAGGAAGTCAAGTCAGATTATCGTCACCAACTACTCTGAGCTCAGCGCTCGAGTCGACCTACGCTTCGTCTCGAAAGTGCTGAGTATGTACCGAGACGAAATGACGATACCCGCCCATCAAAGTATCCATCTCAGTCTCGATCATTCCCCTCGCCGGGTGAATGCGGCCTACTCCAAGCAGATCACCGTGGCCAATCTGCTCAATAGACGCAACGACCAGATCTTTGAAGTGCGCAGCAAAAACGTCGACAAGCAAAGGATTAGCTTCCATTCGCTGCTCTACCGCATTCTGACGCCCAATGGCTCGAATTTCCTCGAGTTCGGAGACGTCAACATCAATTCGTCTCGTATCCGCGCATTTTCTATTGAAAATGTGACGAATGCAAACCTGACACTCGACATCAGCACGGCTCATCCAGAGGACATCGGCCTGTATGTAAAGGCTATGCCAGACGAAACTGCCAACTCTAATCTCAGCGCCCCGTCAGCAGCGTCCGAGGCTGTTGGAGGCACGAAAACCGTCCACGCAAAGGGCAAAGGCTACGAGGACCATGAGCCAAGTGGTAGCGTCATGGCTCGAGCTTTGCCGGCAATGTTGGCTGCGGCCAAGGAGGGCAAGGATGGTCAGCCAGCCAACAAGGCAGCCAAGGGTGCGGAGCTAAAAGAGCGATTTCTGGAGACGATCTCCTCCGACACACCCGCACACATCCGTCAAGAGAACACTTCGTGGCGAACTGCACAAAAGCTTAGCCATTATCGAAAGGATGTTTCATCCCCTTCTGTTGCGCTGGGCGAGCTGCGAGAAGGCGGTCAGATCAGTGGAGGCGGCAATGGCACAGGGACGGGCGCACAGAGCAAGAAAGGAGGACAAGTGAACCTTGTCACTGTTCTCAAGAAGGGGGGCAAAGGTCGCACGACCATCCCTTTTGGCTGCGGCGTTGCCTTCAAAGATCGGACATTGATCCAAGAGTTTGAACCTTTGGATCTCGCCACCGGTCCACCTCTGGTCGCCAAGCGAATCTCGACGAAGAGCCGTTGCTTCCAACTCCTTGAGCAGCTTGAGACGACAAAGCGATCCGCCAAAAGTGCGAAGGCTGCAGATGACCAGACCTTGTCAGCACCAACAGCAGAGCTTGGTGATGATACTGCAGAGGCTACTCCAAGTCACACCAATTCAGCGGTTGCAACGCCTGTTGCAAAGCGACTGCCTAATGCCCTTGCAAATGACATCAAGAGCAAAGCTGGCACACCTTCACGCCCGGTCGCAGGTCTCCACTCCGATGACACCGTCAGAGAAAGTCAGCAGCGTTCACCGGCTCTCACTGCCAAGAGAAAAATCAAGCAGACAGCTCTCGACCCCACCGACGTCTCGAATTTGTCGCTCGATGAGCTTCTGGCGGCTCTCGAGTCCCAGCCAAACGCCTTGAGCACTTTGTTCTTCAATAGCGCCCAGGCTGAGGAGAAACACGTGCGCACCGAGATCAACTTGCAGAGAGAGCTGAGGCGAGCGATCGAGACTAGGCGACTGGTCCCCCTCAGCATGCTTCGGGTTCCTCCGGGCGAGGAGCGTCAGGTCGTTGCAGTCTTCAGCCCGAACGGCAGCACCCGCCCTCACATTCTTGGCACTGCACGGAAGCAAGATTCTCGCATCTTCTTACGTCTGATGGACTACGATGTTGAGGCGGTCAAAGCATCTATCGAGTTTTCTGCCATGGCAACTCTAGAGAGGGACGAGCTTCCAATTCGTGACCTGATGGTACGTACTACAGTCTGCCGTGCACTGCTCGAGCTCGGTCAGCCTCACATCAACTTCGGACAGATGGAAAAGGGTGAGACGAAGACGAAGAAGATCTTGATTCATAATCGATCCGAATGGTCGGCACGGTACTGCATCCGCAAGAGCGGAAGCATTGCCAGTGGGGACATAAAGCTGAGCTCTGGCAGATATGGTGTGGTCTCAGCACATGGCAAGCGCGAAGTCGAGTTCATCTTCTCTCCTTCGCTTACAGGGGCGTATCAAGAGAAGCTGATCATCGAGAATGTAGCCGATCGAGATCGAGACTTGACGGTGTTCCTCAAAGCCACTGTGAGGAAGAAGCCGAACTTTGCTGTAGAGCCCGCTGCCATCGACTTTGGTGAATGCCGCCCGGGCAAGCTCACCGAGGCGCAATCGTTCAGCATCTCCAACACGACGAGCAAGGCAAGGACCTTTGTTGTTGCCATTGACTCGAGCGATCTGCGACACCAGCGCACAATCATGGATCTGGTCTTCTCCACGTCCGACGAAGACCAAACTCGTACAACGCTGACGAAGGCAGAGGAGACTTCGATTGCAGAAGAAGTAGAGCACATCTCTCAGAAGCTCAAGATTGCCAATCGCAAAGGCCAAGAAGACAAGATCAAGAAGTACGAAGGGAGACTGGCCGAGCTGAATGTCAAGACGGGCGGAGGAGCAGCACCGCCTACTCCGCTGAGTGCAGGTTCCTCGAGGCCTGCCTCGCCGCCTGCCCAGGCCTCACAGCCCTCTACTGATGAGCAAGAGGCGGAAGGTGCACTTTCAACAGAAGTCACTGCCAAGTCCACCCCCGCGGAGGATCTCTCTGCACGCGCTACCCTTGTCTCGCCTCCAGCTTCAGCTCGGCTGAAGCGAGTGTCGTCGACTGTGACGATCAGTCTGGGTCCCAATGCCAGTAAGCGCATCTTTGTGCGTGTGCGGACCAGCGCAGTCCATACTGCCCTCACGGCACAAGACGAGGAGCACGCGGCCTCTGTGCAAGAGAAAGGGGGGCAGGACGTTTCCCTGGATGTGCTGGTGCACGAGGTCAAGAACCAAGACGAGACGCGGATCGTTGCGGTTCGGGCCAGAGCCCTCTGGAGTAGTGGATCCAGTGGCGCTGCTGCCGGTGGTGTCAGTGAAAGCTCCACTACCAATGAAGAGAAGGCGGAGGAGGGGCCTCAGGAGGGAGATAGAGAGGAAGAGAATGTGGCGGACCCGCTGCCCGTGCACGACTCTTCGGCCGTCATCTTTACTTCGGATTCCCAGTTGTGAGAATGAGGAGGAGCAGCAGACATCGACCGCCCAGGTGACTCCAGAACGATATTACTACCCGGATTGGACACGACCTGCAAGCGATTGCTTGCCGTGTCCACGTCTACCACCACTTTCTCCTTCTCCTTATGTCTTACGCCCGCACCATTTTTATGTTTTCCTTTTGCAGTCGTAGAATCGATAAAGTCGTAGAATTCAGGCAGGTGTCGATGCTCTGAAAGTGTACCTTATGTTGGAAGTCAGTGAGCCAATGGCTACTTCTCGGATTGGGCCCCGAAGTCGTACCTCAAGGAGAAGCCGAGGGAGAAGAGGAAGAGTAATACAAGTTCGCTTCGTAGAGCATTGCGCTCGGGCCAGGCATGCGCCGGTCGTCGGGGCCGTGCATGTACGAGGCGAGTCGGAACGGAGCCCGCCGACTGAGAGTGGAGGGGGCGTCGCGGCCTTAAGGGCGGAATTGGGGCAGCGGGGCGGACGCAGGGCCGGAAGCAGGCTGAGGTAAGCCCGGTGTGCGCCCCGTGCGTGTGTGGCTGGCTTCCTTCGTTCTCTCCACACACGCGCTGTGGCCCCATGCGAACGACGAACGAGAAGTGATTGCCGGGCCAATTTACTTCCCACCGCTTCGAGTGGCCTGGCCTCCTGGGCCCCAGCTGTACGCCCTCCCCTTCCACACCATAGCCTTTGTCATCCCCCCTCACCTTGGCTTCTTCCTTTGCTTGACCAGGGTCCACTTTCACTCCACTCCGACTCAGCACAGCTCAGTTCACGTCGTCGTGGTTCCATTCTGCTGCTTCCTATTCCTGCGTTCTTCCTAAATACCCTCATTCCCTGTTGCCCACTTGCCTTTGGTCTGGCGCTTCTTTCCTGCTCACCTGATTTCCACCTTGCAACGTCCGTCTCTCGGTTGCCATTATGATATCCGGCGTCGCAGACTCGCCCCCCTCGACGCTCCTCGCCCTCCCAGCAAGAGTAGCCGCGTCATACGGCTGGTCACCCCTCGTATCCCTCGCGCGGTCCTCGGTCAATTCCCTCTTCTCCCGTCTGCAAGTCGGACTGCTCACCATCAAGGATTCAGATGGCACCACGTACCGCTTTGGTGATCAATCACTCGTGGCTGTAGCGCAGCAGCAGCAGCAACAGACGGCCCACTCGTCTTCCACTTCCACTGCCTCTTCCTCGTCGGCTTCTTCCTCTTCCCACTCTAGCGAAGGACCACTGAATGAGGCCACCCCTATCAAGGCCACCCTAGTGGTCAAGGATGATACCTTCTGGGTCAGGATGTTCTTTGGCGCCGATCTGGGCTTCTCCGAAGCATTCATGGCAGGAGAAGTGGAGACGCCTGACTTAGGAGATTGCTTCAGCGTGAGTCGCAAGCCTCGGGCTGCGAGCTCTGCCAGGCAAGCCGCGGCAAAGAAGGCAGGAATTGTAGGACTGAGCAAGCGTGACTGACGCTCAGACTGACCCTTCACTGTCTCGCTCTGCCAGCTCTTCATCCACAATCGAGCTGCACTTTCAGAACTAGATCTGGGAGTTGCCTCGCGAGTGACGGGTTATATCCAAGGCCAGCTCAACAAGCGGTATGCCAACACGAAGGGCGGTAGCCTGAAGAATATTGGAGCCCATTACGACATTGTGAGTGCGAGAGACAGCTTTTCCCCCCTCCGTTGGAGCTGTTCAGCTGATTTTTCTCGCCTCCGCCTTGACCGTCACTCCCAGTCTAATGCAATGTACGAGCGCTTCCTGAGTAGGGACATGACCTACAGCTGTGGAATCTACCCCTCGCTAGATGCAGACGTCGCTCCCCCCGTCCCGCTGGCAGCCGCCAACTCTCTCCGCAGTGCTGGGCCTACGAAGGCGAGGAGTTCGAAGGGCCCGCAGCTTCCCCGGGACTCAGGTCTGGGCTCGCCACAGTCAGACTCGTCTCAGCCAATCGATGAGCTGGAAGAAGCGCAGATTACCAAGCTCAGGCTGCACATCTCGCGCTGCCAGATCTCCCCTGGTGATCGAGTGCTCGAGATCGGCACAGGGTGGGGATCGCTAGCTATGGAGACATGCAACATGGTCCCTGGCGTGACCGTGGACAGCCTTACCCTCTCCAAGGAGCAAAAATCGCTCGCAGAAGCTCGCATCAAGGAAGCAGGTCTCGAGCAACGGATCCGCGTTCACTTGTTGGACTACAGGGATATGCCGAAAGAGTGGGAGGGATCTTTCGATCGAGTCGTCTCCATCGAGATGCTGGAGGCAGTCGGCATCGAGTTCCTCTCGACGTACTTTGCCGCCATCCACAAGGTGCTAAAGATGGACACTGGCACAGCCGTCTTCCAGTGCATCACCATGCCCGAGAGCCGCTTCGAAGCCTACGTCAAGGGTGTAGACTTCATCAAGAAGTACATCTTCCCCGGAGGTGTCCTGCCCTCGGTCACTTCCCTCGTCACGGCCATGACGGCTGGATCAGAAGGGACTATGATCCTCCAGGCCGTCGACTCTATCGGACCACACTATGCTCGTACCCTCAGGGAGTGGAGACAACGCTTTGAAGCTTCATTTGATGGGGAGGATGGCATCAGGGAGGCTCTACTGAAGGATCATGCTACGATCAGGAATCTGCCAAAGGAGAAGAGGGATAAGGAGGTGGAGGTGTTCAAGAGGAAGTGGCTTTACTACTTCACTTACTGCGAGAGGGGATTCACGGAGAATCAGATTGGAGGTGAGCACGACACAAAAGGGAGGAGGGGAGCGCGCGGTAGCTCGCGCAGTCACACTGATCCATCAAACTCTGCTTGCCGACCCACTAGACCATATTCTCACCTTTGCAAGGGTAGGCGCTCCCAAGCAACCACTGTCTTTCGGAGCCTAGGTGGCGACTTAGCGCTTGTCAATAGGCTCCCTGTCACCCTTCGCTCCTTTCTGCCCCCGTAGATCTCCTCACCACTCTCTTCCTCTGCTCAGCTCATGTTCATCGTCGCATCTCAATATGTCAAAATTACGACCTGAGGCTGGCTAATACAGAGTGTGAAAAAGTAGTTCCGTTTGAGCTGAGCTCAGCTGAGCGTGTTCGTGACCTGAGCTGTCCCTAGCCTACGACCTTTGAAAGGGGCTCGTACAGACAGTGAGTCTGCTTCCGTCTCCGTCCGTCCCTAGATTGCATTTATCGGACCGGAAGTCGATAAGTCCCGCTCAGGGCTGTCCCAATTGCAATGCGACGGCGTTACAGCACAGAGCGACAGCAATGACGACACAAAGGGCAGTAGGAATAGCAATAAGAGCCAGGGTCAGGGCCAGGGCCAGGGACGTAGGAGCAAGCAGATGACGGGCCGGCACTGCGTAGGGCATTTGGGGGGAGGCAGGGCCCTGGGCACTAGGCTTCCGCCAGGCTGCGAGCATGCCTCCCAGGCGGCAAGGGTAATGGTACATAACGATTTGTACTGAAGAGATCCGTACCCTGTTCGTGCGTATCAGTGCTGCTTGGATTCCTGGCTGAAAAGAGACAGAGTGTCTACACCATCGCCACGCAGCTGTGCCGATTCCTTGCCCATCCATCATCAGACCCAGCCGCCAAGTCCGGCCCACTCCCTCTCTAGACGGCCAGGTATGGTGCACCTACGCACCATTTCCTACCAACCCGACCCCTACTCCCCGCGATGCGTCTCTCCCAAGCTCAAACGCGAGCAGAGGCACCGCTCTTCTTACCCGCGGGACCGCTTGCTCCTCACTTCCTCGACACGGCTGAGACGGTACCGTCGTCTGCTAGCGGGAGGACTCCTGCTTGTTTTCCTCCTGGGAATGACTTGGTGCTTTCTCCCTCGGCATACAGAAGAAAAGGCTGTCTCTTCGGCCCAAGAGACGCCTTTCAGACGAAATCTGCACTCATTGCAAAGCCCCCTCTGGTGGTCCGATCCCTGGTCTCTCCCCTCCTCCCAATTCCCACGCGTAGCCCTCTACCCCGACGCAGACTGGAACCCCCACCCGAGGTGGCACAACGAGAGTATTCCCGCGCTGCAAGACGAGCAGCGGCATGCACCTCCTTCGAGTTTCGCATGTAATGAGGAGAGTCATCCTTTCTACGGGGAGGGTCTGGCGCCGGGACTAGCGGGGGCGACGAGCTCTTCGCCACTGCTGTTCATGGGAATCTTCTCTTCGGTGCGGCAGGGCAAGGAGGAGATGAGGGATCTGATCCGCCGCCGGCAATTACCGCATTTTCACCAGGAGGAGCGGTACCAGCTTCACCAGGGAGGGGACGAGGGACGGAATCTCACCCATCCTTCGCACGAGTGGGGGGATATGGGCGTGCCTGCTGGTGTGCTCGAGTGGAATTTCATACTGGGCTACCCGCGCGGTTGGGGAAAGACGATTAGGATGATCAGGGATGGGACGCTGAATTGGAAGACGAAGGGGGATCCCTGGATGCGCAGGTGGCACTTGGGCAGTCCCAACGATGGGAGCTTCGTGAGTTGGAATGGGATCAAAAGACGGGATACGGAAAATCTACTGGGACGGCTGAGAGGGACCAGATTAGTGCAGTGGATTGGTTGGGCTAAGATGATGGGGTTTTGGAGGAGGAGAGTGCCAGTAAGATTTGGTGGGTGGAAGGAAGAGGACGTTGCGTTGGCGAGGGAGCAGGTGAAGATGATGCACCTCCTCGCCGAGGAGCAACAGCGCTTTGGAGATATCGTACTACTGTGAGTGTACCGAAGAGGGCTGAGACTACACCGAGTTCAAGCCTATTGACATCCTTCTTTCCCTCCTGGTCCCGTGTGCGTCCCTCCGAGTAGTGACCTAGAGGACAACATCACCGAGGGCAAGACATACCAGTACTTTCGCTGGCTAGCGCAAAAGCGCTCCGACAATCGCCCTCCTCGCTTCGCAATGAGTGAGTGAGCAGTGGCAATGCAAGAGCACCTTTTTGGTTGACTGACCATCCTCCTCTTCCTGGTGCGGCAGAGACGGACGACGATACCTTCCACGTGATCCCCAATCTCCTTTCTCTCCTCGCTCCCCTCTCCTGTCAAACCTCTCTCTACATCGGCACTGCCTGGGGCTGTGCGCAGGACTTTCCCTTCCACTTTGGTGGATTGGGCTATGTGCTCAGCTGGCCCCTGGTGGCTTGGCTGGGAGGAGGAGAGGAGCTGCGCGAGGAGGATACGTGGGGGAATGAGGATGCGAGATTGGGTGCTTACTTGCTGAGCTTGGATAAAGAGAGGGAGCCCGTCGTTACACTGGAGTGAGTCTTTGCCCCTTTCCACACCACCTAGGAGGAGTAGTGGACGACGTCTCCCCAGCGCTATCACTTACAGTCGTCTCACTTCCTTTGCCCCTCTCCCCCACTGTGCACGCACAGCTACTCGATCCAGATGGGCTCCTGGTTCGACAACTGGACCTTTCCAAAGACGACTTCCACCATTTCCCTCCACTATCTCAAGGAGCCCAATGTCTACCGCGACTACTCGCAGGTGATGTGGGATCTGTGGAAGTCAGAGGGCAAGGCGTGGAGGTGGGAGGGTGGAAAGGAGTGGGTGAGGAGACATGCGAGGATGCCTTGAGTATACAACGGATGTGAGGAGGACATGGGCTCGACTTCTTGCTATGCTGTTTCTCGATTGACTTATCGCCTACAATCCAAGGGCCTCGCTACGATAATGAATGTTCTCATATTGCTGATGCACGGGGTCCGATGAGTCGCCCGGCGTGGGTATAGACTGAAGTGAGAGCTGGAGCAGACTTGAGCGGAGCAACAGCAAGTATGCGGTGGTGATGTCGGTCTAGGCCACTCGTTCGGCGCTACTTTCCGGCTTCTGAACCCGACTCTGATCTTGCATCTCGATCTCGTTCTTTGTCGTCGGTCTCTTGTCCCGTCCAGCCATCAAAGGCGAGCCCTTTCGCAAGCTTCTCGATCAAGGACTTGAGCTGATCATCGGGCTGTACGGCGAGGAAGGACAGAAAAGGGATCAAAAGTGAGACAATCGTCTGCATCTTCTACGAAGCGCATGATCCTCTTCTCCATGTTGCTCACCTGACCCACACTGGCCAACTCTGCCTTGTCCATCTCCACTTCTTCTAGCAAGGCCCCCCTACTCTTCCCCTTCTCGTCCACCGTCCTCTCGGAGAGTACATTGGGCTGCTTCAATGGAATAAACTTTGCTCTAGCCCAGCCAGTGATGCTCGCTAGATCTTCGGTAGTATATGCTGGCTTGCTCGCTGCTCCTGCTGCTCCTGCAGGGTCATCGCCTTGATTGGCGGGAGAAGAGGGAGCGCCCGCACCTGCTATAGCTGATGGTCCACCTTTGGAATCTGAGAGATGCGATGCTGATTGGTTGGGACTTCTTGAAGGACTGGAGCGGAGCAGAGGAGTCCGCTCCGAGTCCTATCGGTCAACGCAGAAAGGCATTCAGAATCGCATCAGAGTCAGTGCCGTGTTCAGAGGATGGATGCATTCCCTGTACTCACCGCATTTTCTGAGCTTGAGGCAGGTGACCGCCGTCCAGGGACGCAACAGGAGAAGAGAGACAGCAGCGCAGACATGTGGTGTGAGGAGCGGTGGTGAGGATGAGCAGGCGGACGATGATGGCGAGGACAAATGAAGGAGGAAGCAATGGCGGAGGCGACGATGACTGTGGGGAAAAAGGCGTGCAGCCGAGGTCAAGCCCAGCCCAGTCAGGGCAGATGGGCGGAGTTGCAACCCTGCACACGCACACGCACACGGAAAGAGGCGCGACGGGAGTGGAGGAGCACAATGGCAGGGCAATCAGCACACTGACCACTCCAAGTCATTCCGGCGGACGACAAGACGGACTGACGATGGACATTCCACCTCACCTCTGCAAAGGCTGCCTCTGCCCCTGTCCTTCCCTCTTCACCCTCTGTCCCCCCCTGCCACTTCCACCTCCATCATCCCCCCTTTCATTCCATTCAATTCACCTTAGACCACCTTTTCCCCTCCCACTATCCCGGCTGACAAGGCCACACTTACCCCCGCCGACATGCCTCCTCGTCGTCGGCCCCGCTTAGATCATCAGCCAGACCAAGACGATGGCCGCGGGCCCCCTAGCTCAGCACACTTCAGCGTAGAAAGCAAAGCAAGCGCCTCGTCGCCTCCCGAAGATCCCGCACGAGCCCGTAGCAAGTCAAAGACGGTCGAAGAAGAGGAAATTGAAGAGTCCAACGAGGACGAGGACGAAGAGGTCCAAGATGCAATCGGCCTGTGCACCTTCAAGTACCACCTGGGATCCAATTACAGAGTAGATCTCCTCAGGACTACAGGCTACACCACGCGACTGTTCCACTCCAGTAGCTACGAAGATGTCATCAGAGTCCTCCAGAAGTGGTACCCGGATGAAGAGCTGACCGAGGAGGCCGTGCCCCTGGCCGAAAGGCCTCCTGAGGCTTCCGGCAGTCAGCCGCCCTCTACGGCAGCACTCGTCGCTAATACACTTCTGAACACGCCCATCAAGCAGGAAAACTCTTCAGCCTCGTCTTCTAGCAAGACAGTACCCAGTCCTGCCCGCAAGCGCAAGTCGAAGCTTGATCCTTTCTACCTGGAGGCTGAGCTGATCGGAGGCGGCAAGCAGAGCGAAGCCGTCGGCGTAGGACGTCTGGCCATCATCGCTTACGCCCCCAAGGATGTAGCTCAGCGTCTCAACAACGAGTATAGGGCTGCTAAAGGCCCCGACTCAAAGGCCATCTCCCCGGATACTGTGCTCAACCTCGGCTACCTGGACTTGGCTTCCCCTCGCGACAAAGACCATCCTCTGAGAAACTTCAGCCCTTGCCTTATAGACCAGGAATGGATCATTCCGCGCAATGCATACATCATTCTTCAACGACCCTTCTTCTCTGACAGACAACTCTCACGTGGTTCCTCACACTGGCGTTCTCAGGACGCATACTTCGTCGACAACAAAGGCAGAAAGGTTTGGCACCTCATGGCGACGCTGTCAGTAGACTTTGTCCTTCCTACAAAGATGCTAGAGTATGGTCAAGTACCAGAGGAGGGAGGCATCGTCGCCAAGGCAAGACCAGGGGCAGGACGATTGAGGCGGTTCATTGCAGGCATTCTGAACTCGTCCCCCAACGACGTTCACGACGGCTGTTGTGCTCACATCGAGATCGACAGGAGCTACGCCACCGAAGACTGGTGGCGACCAAGACGTTATGGGAAAGCAAGTCAGCTGTTTTACACACTGCCCGAGCGTCAGCTCAGTTTACCGCTGCGCACAGTCGCCGACCTTAGGCCGCCGCCTCCTAGGCCTAAGATGAAGTCGACCAAGGCTGAAGAAGCGATACTGGAGAAGCCACAGCCTGCCAAGTCTGGGAGGAAGTCCATAGAGGAGGTATTACCCACTGATCCAATCGAGCGCGAGCATTACCTGCCACTGTCCGTGACCATCAACTCGCTGATGCGTGCCTGCCGACCTTCCGAGGAGGTTCCCACAGTAGAACCCCCCAAGGACATTGTTGCTACGCCTCTCTACAAGTTTCAGCAGCAAGCTCTGGCCTGGATGATCGCACGAGAGACATCAGTCGACGAAGACATTGGCATGCCCATGCCCCACTGGCTTCGCATCAAGACCAGGGGCATCGAGCTGTGTTCTTGCATCGAACAGTATTCCTTCGCCATGAAGAAAATTGGAGAAAGCTTCGAAGGAGCTCCACCGCCGTCGAAGAAAGCGCGGCGAGGCAGCAAGCGTTCGGCTGCTGGCCCATCCCAGCAGCATCTTCGTATGAGCGAGCAAAAGGCGAAAACAGACGCAAGGATCGAGGAAGAAAGGTCTCCTCGACACTTCTATATCGATGTGGTCACAGGCATGCTCAGCCGAACAGAGTTCTGTTTCTCCAGTCCGAACACTCCTGGTGGTATACTAGCCGATGAGCTTGGTCTTGGAAAGACGTTGGAAATTCTGTCTCTCGTTGCTGCGCACCAAAGGCCTGACTGCTTCGAAGATTACTCGCTCAGTGCCCGTATCATTGCTGAGAAGGCTCCGGAAGACAGGCCCGTCACTTCGGTTGCCACTCTCATCATTGCTCCCCAGGCGCTCTTGCCACAGTGGATTCAGGAATGTCAGCGACATCTGCCCACCTCTCCCATCCTCCTGTACGAGCCCACTTGGAAGGAGACTGACCCTCAAGGGGTCACCGTTGCAGAAATGGTGAGGAAACTAGAGGGAATCCTCATTGTCTTCGTGAGCTACGAAGACCTCTCAAGAGACTACTCGCGCAGTACGTGCGCAAAATACGACAATAGAATCGATCGATCTATTTCTCCTCTCTTGGAGGTGTTCTGGTGGAGAATCGTGGCGGACGAATCTCAGCTGTTTGCCGCCAAGGCAGCCAGCTCACCTTTGGCAAAGATGTGCAACGCGCTTTGGCGATCGAATTCGTGGTTGTGCAGCTCTACGCCTCTGAACCAGCCCAAAGATCTCAGTGCCATCTGTACCTACCTTGACATAGACCTCTTCAAGGCTCGTGCCGTCTTTGCTGAGCTGATCGAAGCTGCATTCTACCGAGGCGATGCCGAGTCGGTTCGCCGTCTCCGCGGTCTTTGCGCCAAGATCATGTGGCGACACGAGCGCGCTGACGTCGACGCGCAAATCGTTCTGCCAATGCATGAGGAGCTGGAGATTAAGGTGAAGGCGACTGGGCTCGAGCAGAGCATTCGCGAGAGGCAGTACACGAAGACGAGGGACACGATTGCCAGGGCTCTAACCAACGATCGGAAGCTGACAGACCCTGAGCTGGTCATGAATCTGAGGAAGCTGATCTCACATCCCTCCATTGCTCCTGACCTTGGCTACTCCAACATTGCGAGCTTCGAAAGCATCTTCAGACGGCTGGCTCGCAAGACTCAGGACGAGCTCAATGCTTGCAAAATCATGTATGCTGTCCAGGCTCTCGTCTCAAATGCGATGCGGAAGGCTTACGTCGACAAGGACATGGACACTGACTCCTGGGGAGACAACACGTATTGGCTCGAGGAAGGTCGCCACTTCAGCAAGGATGGTGTCGACATGCTCCTGCTACAGTCTGCCAAGTTCTGCGAAGACGCCATTGAAACCGATACCGTCCTCAGTGGTGAGACACTAAGTTCAGGAACCGAGCGTCAGACAGCGTTGCGCATCCCCGAAGCACTTTACTGGATCAAATTCGCCCTCGGAGAACCTGCCAGGCCCGTTGCCTATCTCGACCCAGATCGCGTCACCAATTTGACTTTCCGCAAGAAATTCGTGCAGGCAAGGGACGTGCCTGCCAGAAAGCAGAAATATTACCATCCAGTCGCCCGAGACGTAGGCACCGTCGAGGATCCCGCTTGGCTTGAGAAGATCGTAGGCACAGGCAAAGAATCGCAAGAAGCTGCGCTCAAGGCCATCAAAGGTCAAGGTGAGGGCACCGAGCCTGTCTTCGTTAACAGGCTTCGAGGAGGCAAGGATGGCGTCCGTGCAGAAGAGCAGATGTGGACCTGGATACCTAGACGAACCTTCGCAGCTATCCACAGCAAGGTCATGAGCATACAAGTGCAGATGACGAAGCTTCATGCCGAGCTCAGGTGGAACCGAAATCGACTAGCAGAGGTGCTCGGGCCAGAGAGCAAGGAGAAAGACAAAGACGAAGAAGGTGACGACGGCGAAGCTAGCGACGATCCTGATGAGGGCGGACATTGCCCAATCTGGTGAGTTGTATGGCAGGAAGGTGTCCGATCGAGGATGTGCAAATGAGACTGATAATACATTTATCCCTTTGGACTCCCAGCCTCGAAGAGCCTGTCATTGCAGGTGTACTTCCTTGCTTGCATTCAGCATGCTACCCATGTCTCGTCGAGATGTCGCGCAAGAACACCAACGAATGTCCCACCTGTCGCCGCCCCTACAAGGGCGTAGACGACATCACACAGGCAGTCAAGGGCACGAATCAGGACAATACTGATCTCCGCGCTCTCGATTACGGATCCAAGATCAACTGCATCGCATCCGAGGTCAAGACCCGGCTGGCAAAGGATCCCACGACCAAGGTTGTCATCTTCTCCCTGTTCAGCAAGATGTTGAACAGAGTCTACCAGAGCTTGACCGCTATTGGACTGCAGTGTGCTGTCTTCGCGGGCCCCTCGACTGCTCAGCAGGAGGCTCTGACCAATTTCAGAGATGAGACTGGTCCTCCTGTCTTGCTTTGCCCTATGAAGGTGAGTATGTGCGAGACACTAGACAGTCGTGCTCTTGCTTCTCCTCTGACCATCAATTGCTGCTCTCTCAAACTATCAGATGAGCGAAGGAGCGGCTGGCTTGACGCTCAACTTTGCCAATGTCGCCATCATTGTCGAGCCAGTCCTCAACGAAGCGCTCATGACGCAAGCCATCGGTCGTATCAACCGTATCGGTCAGACACGCCCCACTACGACGCTCAAGATGGTCGCGGAAGACACTATTGAGGAGCGCATCGTCCAGCTAGCCAAGAGACGAGCTGCAAGCGAGAGACCAGTAGCGAATGCTGAGGCAGACACCCTCACCAAAGATGAGCTGGCCTGGCTCTTCGATATTGATGTGGAACAGGAAAGACAAGCACAGTTCAGGTTCAGACCGGCAGCCCCGCAGCTGAACCTCGACGATGTACCGCGACTCGATAACGGAAATCCTGATGCTCCCGTCCGTGTCGGTGAGCGAGGGCTCCAACGCCTCGCGGATGCAGGCATTTTCGGAGACGGCGCCCCGGACCTGGACATGGACGACCCTTTCGTTGAAGGCGAAGACGACGATGGGCATCTCCTCCTCATCGACGACCACTTTGATGCCCTCGCTTTTGATAATCTAGACGACGAACATGACGACGACAGCGAAGACGATAGCGAGGATGAGGGGTATGACGTTGAGAATTTGGCCGACCTTCCTGGCGATGGTGGCTACTTCGATCGCCGCGAGTAGAAGGTCCTCGGGAAGCTGTCAATAAAAGGAGCGGCTCTCGCAGAGGAAAAACGAGACCAAGCCTTTTCAAAGGCTCGAACAATAAGGAAGATGAATACGACACTACACGTTACGCTACGCTACGCTACGATACGACGACGGCAAACAGACCAGACGACAGAGCGAGAGGCTCCACTATCCGTTCCCACTTCTTGTTAGAATCTTGTACCATTACGACCACCAGACCACCATGTACTCCATTACGACCCTCCCTCGCTCGCACAGCACACAGCTATTGTCAGCTCAGCTCAGCTCAGCTCAGCTCAGCTCAGCTCAGGCCAACTCAGATCTGGTCCATTTCCCCTTCATCCGTCACGCATTTCTCCATACATACATCCAGACACCATGACACTCAATGTAGATTTCCACATGTAAATCAGCGCGGCGTGCGTGTGAGCATGAGCGTGAGCGTGAGTGTGAGAGTGAACATGATAGATACTTTGGCGAATAAGTCAAGGTGATGCATTGCTGTGTTTGAAGTCTACGATGCGTCCGGCTGCTTCTGTCTTCGTTTCAATGTGGAAAGTGACAGGGATGTCTCTGTTTCTGCTTCAATGTGGAAAGTGACAGGGATTGGGGGAATCTTTGTGTTGTTGTTTTTTTTTGAAATGTGCACATTTGTAGAGTCTGAACGTGTAGCTCTGAGCAGGGTGGGTACGAGAGCCCCTGCTCTTTCCTCCTTCCTCTCTTTTGAAGCCCTTTTGTCCCTCCTGGCTGAAAGTAGGTCGTCACTTTGAATGTGATTGGCTTCTGATGCTGACTTGGCTCAGGAGTCTGAACATTTCGTGTGAACCTAATCTCACCGGAGAGCTCCCTCTGTGGCCGCTCCGGTCTTTTGCCTTTGCCAGTCGACAAAGGCCTTCATCTTCTCCAAGGTGATGAAGATGATGATCGTCTGTACCATAGGTAGCAGGGGAAATAAGGGGCGTGTCAGTACTTGCTACATGGTGAGCAGTCAGACCGCGTCATCCTTCAGCGCAAGACTCACATTCGGACTCAAACGAATCCAAGCTGGACTCCACCCCCTGAATAGGAACCCAATCCCTTCCTGCTTGACAGATTGCCGTAGCTTATCCACCACTGCTGCTGCTCCTCCATCTGCAGCCATGATCCTCGCCTTGATCACGTCGGCCGGACTACACACTGTTGTAGCTACTGTCCCTGCCAGGAAACTCGAAGAAAAGTGTAGCCAGGTCCCTTCCTTGTAGTACCCCGAGTCCAGAAGGGCAGTCTTGAAGAGATCATACGTGGCTAGCTGACTAGCGTTCATTAGCACTGCACGAGTGACATTGGGTACGATACCACGGAAGAGGGAGCCGATGCCTTCTTCGCGAGCCATGACTACAACACCGCTCAGGGCATTCGAGTAGCCAAAGCGTTGCTCTTTTGGCTTGAGCACATCAGAGGTCATCCGCACTAGGAGGACATCGGCCCAGTTACCTGCTACACCTCCCACGGCGCCTGCTGCACTTGCACATAGACCCATCTTCCATGCTGGGAGGTTCTTCTGGCCAGGGGGAAGCGTACGGGAAGCTCGCTCCTTGAGAGCATCGTACACGCCGAACCTACACCGTCGTGGGAAGATGACTTTGCTTATCAGCTATCCGCCGCCAGATGCCCCTGCGTTGTGCTCACTGCCTTTGACTCACCTGACAAGACTATAACTCATCTGTCTACTCAAACTCGCCGTCAATCCTACATAAAGTCCGGACACTCCTTCTGCCTTTGCCGTCCTAGCAAGAGCAGAAAACATTCCCTGTTTACTCGATGCATTCTGCATGCGAGTCTTGACTACATCTAGTGGGTGGGTAAAGCAGGCTGCAAAACTTGCTGCTAGACCACCTAGATAAAAGGGATAGGGACGTGAAGCGGAAGAGGAAGAAGTCTTTTTTGCTTGAGAGGGGAGGGGTGGAGAACGCAGAGAGGGGATGGAGGAGGCAGGGGGAGGGCTGGCTGATTCCAGGGATGTTGAAGGCGGGGGTTTTGAGGAAGAGGAGGAGGCGAAGGAGGAGGCCATATTGCAAGAGGTAGTAGACGGAGCAATCGGGAAAGGGCGTGGTCGTACTGCAGCTAGTCTAGTTAGGGCAGGGGACTGCTATAGTCTGCCGAGGATGCGAGAGACTAAAGGAGCGTAAGAGGGAGATACGAGTCTGTCCCTGGAAATGCTTGCAATTGAGGATACGGTATCTCCACTGGTGTAGCTTGCAATACAACTGAGCTTGACCGCCTCGATGCAGCGTATATGCGGATCTGCAGAGAGGTCGGCGTGACTCGGCGAAAGAGGAAGAGGAGGAAGGGGAGGACCCGCAAAGTATTGAAGAAGGGCAGCGAGCACTCTGCTCTACTCTACTATACCAAGTTCAGCTCGTGGCTATAGCTCTAAGCTATCTCAGGCTCCTCTTGATGTTAGGTCGTCGTTGGAGATGTGGATCTGCGTACCTCTCCTCTCCTCTCCTCTACTCTACCTCCCCGTGTGTGCCCTGCCCTGCAAGATAAAAATTGAGCCGAGCCCGAACCCTTCCCTTCCGGACTCGACTCGACTCGACTCGGCTGGCTGCAGGAACCCCCCCGCCCCATGCCTCAGTCCTCCCGTTTTTCCCGGAGTCGGAAGCGGAACAGGCGGCACGTCTCGGGAGTAGCAAGGGTCTAAGAGGTGAAGGAGGTCAAGAAGTACAGCTCGGCCCGGGCGTGAGGGTTCATTGTGAATGTGTAGATAGAGATTCCGTGACATTTGGATGAAGAAAGGATGTGGACATGTGCGTCGATGTGTGTGTGTGTAAGTGTCTGGGTACATACAGAAAGGTCTAACCCCACCTCCAATTCCAGGGACGCAGGCTCTTGCGAATCAGCAGAGCTGCCAATGGCTCACCAAAGACGCTCCTCCGACCCAGAGCGAACCAGCCTGAGACCACTCAATGGCCATGCCCAAAGAGCATCTGCAGACTTCTAGGTAGGATCGCTCCTACCAGAAGCACCAGTATGCGCCCCGCGCGACCCAGCGTCTGTCTCTCCACTGCAATTGTCATCCGCACGCCAGAGCGTCGCTCATCTCCCTCGTCCAGCTCGTCTTCACTCCCCTCTCCTCCTTCCCCTGCGGCCGATTGCGTCACGCCTGCGCCCGAAGCCGAGCCAATGGGAAGATGCACCGTGTGTACATCCGCACTGTGGCTCGCTAACTCATGCACGGCGTCTAGGGCGACAAATAGGAAGGAACCGGCTGAAAAGGTCAGGGCGGTCCCTACGTGCTTGCCTGAAATGCCACCACCGCCGCTGCCGCCTTCGTGGGTAGCTGTGAAAGTTGAGTCTGGAGTGAGGAGGGCTGAGGCCGAGGAGGGCTCTGTTGTGAAGAAGACGGAGAGGAGCAGGTAGGCTGGAGGAGATGTGCAGTCGGGACGTCAGCTCTGTAGTCTGTGCTACCAAGGGGCGTCTCGGCCCTGCGGCTGCCACTTACTGGTCAAAGCACCCAAAGGGGTCGCAAGACTGAAGATCCCCATCGCTCGTCTGATATCACTCCGCGACAGACGTTGTGACAGTAGCAGTGAGCAAAGTCCAAAAGCTGCCGGCGCCTTGTGAATCATGATTGCTCCCACGACTACTAACTTCAGTCCCTCGTCTTTGCTGGCAGAGCTAGCTCCCATGGCAATTCCATCGCAGGCGGCATGGATGATCAGACCTGCGATGGAGGTAAAGGCTCGCCGGAGACCTCTTGATGGTGAGAGTCCTAGACCCCCTCCTCCACTGCCATCGCTTCCGGCACTACCGCTGTTGTAGGAGCCGCCTCGGCCACTTCTAGAGGAACGCCCATGCGGAGATGAAGGTGGTGATCGATCTATTGCCCCAAACCCACCCCTGTTCGGCGACTGCACCACCGCAAGAGTAGTGGTATCGGTAGGTGAGACTGGCAGACCATCAAATCGACTCAGTCCATGACTGGAATTCTGCTTCGTTGCTTCCTCGAGTCCCTTGGGCGCTATCACTGAGCTGGATCGCATAAGTACGAGCGATTCCGGTCTGGTCAAGCGGTGGATCGGTCTAGAAGGGTCGTGCGTGTGGTGCTGATGAGGTCCAGAATGGGAGCGCCGTCTGGATGCATGTTGGGATGAAGTGGAGATGCCCGAACCTGGAACTGAATGTTCCTCATCGTGTTGAAAGTCGTGCGAATGAGAACCAGGAGCCATAATTTGGTCGATGACGAACATCACTAGCGCCCCTGTGAGGAAGCTGACCGCGAGGAGATTCTCGGGCTCCATACTCGCCAGACCCTCTTTACCATGTACATGGCCAGGATGATCCTCTCCCCCTCCGCTGCCTTCCTCACGGAAGATTGTTCCTGCTCCTTCGGGTAGAACGACTGAGCAAGCTGCGCCTAGTAGCAATCCAGCTCCTCCCACCTCTAAAAGACGTAGTGTCAGGCGGGAGAGACGGAGTGTCAAGGGTAGCATTCCAAAGAGGAATGTGGACACTCCCATGCTGATGGAGAGGATGGACAGGGATGCCAACGGACCCATGATGGGCCCCTTTTTGGTGGTGGGAAGGGGAGATGATGGAGGATCAATCGAGGTTGCTGTGTCGGCAAAGAGGCGGACCTCTCAGGGGAGCTATATTTGCCAACGTCGCTTGGCGAGAGAGTGGAGTAGGGGCTCGGGCTCGGGTCGGAGCGCGCTGGGCGTGGCTTGGCCTTGAATTCCGCCCTGGGTGGTGCATAAAGCACGGAAGTACGTCGACAAAGGCAACGAGGATGAGATGGTGATGGGCCATCGATAAAGAACAATCTGCAGTGACTCTTTCCTTCCGTAATCGCAATCCCTGCCGCCCTTGCACTCCTGCTCTCGCTCGCTCGATGCTACAATTGGAGACTGGGTATGTTTATTTCCAGGAGATCAAGGTGAGCATGAACGAGAACTAGAGTCAAAGAGAGAGAAAAGCCAAGTAATGAAGAGGAAGAAGAAGAAAGAAAAGGAATTGGAGATGAGTGAGAAGGGGGGCTAATCTCTTATTTAGAGCGACCGGATAGAGTAATACGAGACAAGAGGAGAGAGAATCACACAGGATGCGACTACAACAAGGGTGATTAGAGGTAACAGATGCTGCTTTACCGTTCTTTCGAAAAATTCGCGATCGGGAGGAGCGCCGCTTCCTCTCCTGACGATGACGCTTGCTGAAGAACCAGTCACCCTGTTTGCTGGCTCCACCTTGCCTGGTAACCTCAGGCCTTCCGTTTCGCAAAGGTCTTGTTCAGCAGTCCGAGGATCTTGTTGACGTTGAGCTGCACGTACTCTAGGTCAAGAGTCTGCACATCATCCTTTTGCTTCTCGAGCAAATCGTCCAGCTTCAAGTCCATCTCCAGGATGGCCTTGTCCCTGCCCTTGTAGTGGAGAGCAATGAGGAAAGTCCCGGGTGAAGGAGAAGTGATGATAAAGTAGATGTTCGACTGCCGGTTCTCTGGAACCGTCGATTCGACTATGATGCCATCCTTCTCCATCTGGGCGTGGCTGAAGCGGTACGGACCGAGTACTTGCGACTTGCCCTGTTTCTTCTCTTTGCCGCCAAAGGCAACCACGCCCACGCCTCCTGCAGCCTTGTCCTTGCCAGAACCAGAGGTCATCCTCACATTCTGGAGGTAAGACTTGTACGTATCCAGCTGTGAGCGGAGGTAGTTGTTGTGGCCCACGATCGTCTTGTAGACGCTTTCCAGTGACCGCATCTCCTGCATGATCTTGTCCCTCATATTACCCAGGTGGGCCATTTCACTCGCCACTTCGTCGGTCATCAGTGCGTACCCATCGCGCCTGTCCACGACCTTCATTTCCTCTAGCTCCCTCAGCATCTCCTTGACTTTGATGCCCTTTCTCACCAATGTAGCATCCTTGGTCGTAGCAGCGCGCTCCGCAATGGCCGGTAGGTTGAGTGGCTTCTTGTCCGCCAATTGAGGGATCGATCGGATGAGGGAGACAAAGATCGACTTGGCCTCCATGTAGAGCAGATCGTTCTGAGTGACATTGTTGTCGCCAATGAAAGCCGATGTGAGGTCAGAGATCGGTGTTTCCCAGCGACTGAACAGTGGCAGCTCAACAGTGCGGTTCTCTTTACGAGCGACCTGGCTCGGAGAGCCGGCCAGCTCACCGACCAAGATCCTCAGATGATGTTTCTCGTTTGGCGCTAGGACATCGAGGTGTTGAGCCACGAGCGAGTGGGTATTGTACAGCTCATTGAGTGTGATCTGGATCTGCAAGTCCTTCTTAGAGAGGGCCATGTACTGGTCCATCTCCAGGGTATCGTAGAAGTCCCCGACGTCGGCGAGGGAGTGTAGGAACTGGTTGATGCGAGTCTTGTTCTGCTCCACAAAGGGGTTGAGTGACATCATGTATTGCTCCTTGGCGTAGCTTGGCTTATTGGCCAGGTTCTGCAGCAGCTTGGCGATCAACGTCAACGTCCTCCGGGGATGCTTGGCCGGTGGTCCGTCAACGAGCATATATGCTTGAGGGGTAACGATGGCCGGGTTGATGAACCGCAAGAAGAAGAAGCCACCAATGAGGGAGCAGATAGCAAAGTCGGTAGCGTCAGGGTACTTGCGCTTCGTCAAAGAACGAATCTGCTTGCAGATCCATCTGATACCATAAGGAACCTCATCGAGTGAGTTGATGATCGTCGAGAGAAAGCTGTTGGCGATCTCCATCAGCATTGTCAGACGAGGCGCAATGATGGCTTGCACATCTGCATTCTCTTGCGCAACTTCAGGCGTGACACTGCGAGGCAAATCGGCGGGCAAGGTCCCAGTGTCTTCTTCGATTTGGCTGATCATCTGCTCATACACCTTGAGGGGATTGACCTCCAGGTTAAGATCCTTGTGCTCGATCAGGGAGTTGATGCGTTCGGCGAGGACCGTCTTGAGATAGCTCTGTCCGGGACCTCTCCGGGTATAGGTGGTCATCATTCGAGAAACGGGAGTGTTGGCTCTTAGCAAAGAACCAAAGTCGGTCGCAGTCTCGAATTGCGCCGAGAGGACAGACTGGTGGGGCATAAGCGTCGCCGATGGGTCAGTCTTGCACGGCGCCTCAGCGTTGTTGCCTTCTGTGTGCGCGCCCGACTCACCTGGAACATTGTGAGGAGCAGATGCTCTTCTCGACTCTCATATTGGTTTCCGTACAGCGTAAACATGACCGTTTGCAGTAGCGTGTCAATTTCTGACAGGCTGACAAGACGACAGAGGGCGGCAATGTGACGGGGTTCTGTCTGAAGCAGGAAGAAAAGATTGCCGTACTGCTGCGTCTTGCGATCGTCCAACACTGTTCCTGGCGGCTGTTCGGCCTCTTCGAGAGTGCTGGCTACTTCGCTCTGCTGAGAGATGGGAGTGAGGTCGAAGATGACTAGTCGCGTGAGCAATCTCTCTCGTGCTATCAGTAGCCTTGGCGATACTACTATTTCTCCGACTCACCTCATCCAAAGCCATGCGGTTGGCAATGAGCAACGCGATCCGACTGTCGAGATATCTCACGTCCCTCTCCAAGACAAAGTTCTTCTTTGACTGGGCCGATATCCTTCCCTTGAGCTCTCGCAACCGCTTTTGCGCTGAGAAACAATAGTGGGGCCCCGCAAGAGGGAAGATAAGTGAGCTGCTTGTCTCGGCGGCGACTGTTGTGGCGAGACGAGTTTTGACTCACCTCTGGCTAAATCGTCCTCTACGTCCACATCTTGCTCGGCTACCATGGAGTACAGTGCGGTCACGCTATACCTGTTCGTGTTCCTCTGTCCACTCATCGAACCTCCCGTCTCCCTCCTCTGCGGCAGACCTCCCGTGGTGGACACACTTCCACTTCTGCTAAACGTACTGCTCGCCTCACCCAATTGGCTGCGACTTCCACTGGCTAATGACCCTTCGCGCACATCTGGAGACGGGGGTGCAACGAGGGAGCCCGAGTGACTACCATTGTTGCTTCCCCCCGAAGGGTTGAGGCTGTAGAGGGGTTGTTGCCTCTGAGTCGCGCTCATGGTAGAGGACACGTCGGGGTAGATGGCCTGTGATGACGCTGCAGGGGTTCAGCGATGACGGTCTGCGACCGAGATGAGGGCAAGAGATCAATATCGATCTCACTGGTAGGGATAGCGTTTGGGCTTCCCGCAAGAGGTGAGACGATGTGAGAGTTACGCGTTGATCAATTGATGGGCGATGATCAATGAGCCCTACGTTGGCCGATGTTGCTGGTTGAGACGCACGTGAGCGATGCGATGGGAGGTGTCCAAGGTGATGGAGTCGTGGTGGTAGTGAGATGCGCGAGGAAAGCAGTGAAAGAGTGTGAGTGTTGGTCGGGGGGAGGACAAGGCAAAGAGGCTGACGCTCGCGAGTGTGAGCAATCGCTTGTCGTCGTGAGATAGAGGAGAGGATGTGTGTGGTGTGATGGTAGGATGCAGAGGTGAGTACGTCTTCTGGGTGCGTGGAAGTGCGTGGTAGCAACAATGGTACGCGGGCTGGCTGGCACGACAAAGGAGAGCCACCCCCGGCACTGGCCGTGGTGTGTGTGTGGGGGGAAAGGACGCCAGGCAGCAGAACCGAGCCACGGAAGCGCGGCGTGTGTGCGCCCTTGTGCGTGCGCCTGCGTGCAAGTCTGCCCCATCTGGGCGCAGCTGAGACAATGGCCGGCCAGCTGCTGCCCTCTGTCTCCTTGTCCTGACCTGGACCTGGGTGCACCACGCCCACCCTGAGACATAGATCACCCGCACATCTCACGCCCATCTCGCATGCAGGGCAGCTCAAGGGATCAATGGCGAGATGAGCTTGAACATTGCACAAGGCGGGTCGAGTGCTGGTACAGGACTAGTCAGCAGGAATGGCATGCGCATCAAGCAGGATAGACAAGACTTCTGAGGGAATACTCCCGCGTGACAGGACAAACTGGCACGAGGTCTGCGTAGTAACTATTGCTCAATGCCAGACGGGCACACGGCCGGAGAGAAAAATGACTAGATGCTATTACATTGTTTGACTCTGTAGACGCAGAGGTGAAAGATATACGACTGAGACACCGTTGAAAGAGACAAAAATCCGTCCTGGTCTGCGAGAAAGTACCCGGACATGCCACTGCGCTCGTTCCGTAGCGAGAGCTGCATCGTCAATCTCTGTAGGCTGTCCGTTGTGTACGCATTGAAGAACTCGGATGCCTGACTTGAAAGAGCTGTGAAATAGTCTACCTTCTCATCACCTCTTTCCCTTGGACTTCATAGCAGCACGACGACCTTGACCTGAAGTGACCGAGCGATGAGGGGAGGGAGGAGAGTGAATGAAGGTCAGCAAACATCATGACTATGCTTCTCCATCTTTAACAGCCCACAGCATATCGACTGCCGCATCTCTCTGCCAGCCAGGCCTCTGTCCACTTACCCTTCTTAGGCGGTCCCTTGCCCATCTTCTTCCGCCTCTCCACATCCTCCAACCTCTGCCTCTCCCTCGGGTCCATCAAAAGTAGTCCCCTCTCCACTCCTTCTTGTCCCCATATCCTCTCTCCAAGACCCTTGAGCTTCAGTGTGGGTGGGTAGTACTCCAGCATCGAGGGACCCTTGAGAGGAGCTTTGAGGAACTTTGCACCAGTGCGGATCCCGCCGGGCGCGCTTGCCGGTGGAGGAGGAAGGGTCTGGAAGATCTGTGAGCGGAGAGTGGCAAGACGACGCAGCGCTGCTACTGCCGTCGAGGAGGAAGACGAGGCCATCAGGTGCGATGGTTGTGAGTGTCGAATATACGCGAGTGATGGCGATGAGACGAAAGGACGCCGACATTGGAGGCCTCGCATTTTTCGAGCCACCCGCCGATGCGGGAGCGGGGTTTGAAAATTGTGTGCGGACGACGACTTGGCCCTTGCACTTCTTCCTAGACGAGCTTCTCTCCTGCCGCTACACTCCCCTCATTCGAACATGGCTCGTCCTCAGCATGGAGGCAAACGGAAAAGGGGGGGCGAAGAGAGAGGTCAAAAGAAGAAACAATGGAGAGCAGCCGATACGAACTGGACTGGACATGGTATCTTCATGGTGAGCAGTCGCGCTGGACAAGACTGGAGGTGAGGTCCGCACATACAGATGGCGGCTTACCATGCCTGCTTCTCGCCCTTTAGACATGTCCAAGAGGCAAGGAGCGCAAAGCTGCCAACGAGCTGATAGAGATTCTGACAGATGTGAGCCGAGAGGAGAGCATTAGTGAAGAGCATGGGTCAAGTTCTGATCTCACCGGCCTCCGTGCCGCAACCCTATACCCTCAGACTGCCGCCTCGCTCTACCCAAACCTGGACCTTTCGCAGCTGCCGATTCCCATCAGACCGCCCAAGGCTGTGGACGCAAATGTTGATGACGGAGACGATGATGACTTGAGAAACGGACCGACCTTGCCAGCGGCCGGTACGTCTCCAGTGGAGGCTATACCTAGCACGAGTTCACAAGAGACGAGGCAAGCAGAGGCATCTTCTAGCAAGCTGCCAGAGCCGGCAAAGATAGAGCAGGTCGCGCCCACTGCGAAAGCAACTAGTATTGAAGATGAGCTACGAGCAGAGCTGGCTAGTCTTCGTGAAGCAGACTCAAAGACGTTCGGCAAGCGGAAAGCGCCCCAGCAGCAAGGCAAGGGCCAAGAGGGCGGGGAGGGTGGGCAAGAGAAGCCAGCCACAGCCCCAGCCTTCCGACTGATGGAGACGGGTACAGAGTGCCTCGTCTTCATTGGCGTGCACCATGTCCTGGATCCTTTTGACCTCTGCGACACCTTCCTGAGCGAAGTGGAGCGCACCGGCGAAGCTCGCAGCCGCATCATCAGTCGTCTCTCCCCGGTCGCAGGACTCTGTCTTGCCAATCACCAAGAGCTAGACCTCTTTGCGCGTAAGGTCCTCCCAAGGTTCTTCCCCGCCGACGGCGCCGGGACATTCAAGATCGACCCGCGGATCCGCTCGCACAACACCCTCAGTCGCACAGAAGTCATCGAGCTTACAGCTCAGGCTATTCCCCGCTCCCCGGCAGGCGGAGGCGGTGGCGGGGGATGGAGGGCAGATCTGAAAAAGGCAGAGAAGTGGGTGGTGGTGGAGATTCACAAGGCCCAGGCGGGTATTGGAGTCCTTTCGAATTATGTGCGATTTTGCAAGATGAACCCGCTGGAGCTGGCGAATAGTATCAAGACGAAGAGGTTGGAGGGGCAGGATGGCGGTGGGAAAGGAGCGCAGGCTGTGCAGGAATCAGCAGCAGCAGGGGGAGAGGAAGTGCCGAAGACTGAGGAGCGAGATCGCCCGGCGGCAGAGACGGCGGCTCCTATCTGAGGCAACGGCTGCCAAGTCCAGCCCGACATTTGCAATAGCAAAACAAACTGGATTGATTAGAGGGGCTGCTCCTTCTTTGAGCCCACGATTGATATATTTGTGTCTAGTGGACATGCTGCACTATCGACCAAGGTCTAGCTACGCTTTCCCCCCTTTTCCCCACCTTCCGACCCCTCCTGCTACTCTCTCCTGCCCCCGGCCCCCTCCAGCTCAGATCAAGTCATTTGTGATCTCGGGTCCACACCACTGAATCATGTCCTTTACCCACTTCTTGAGGTGCTCATGCTCAAACCAAATTTCCCTCGTGGCTGCGTCGCCTGCACTGCGCGTGTAGCAGTACCAGCCGAAGAGGCAGGCCTGGAAAGAGGGGTAGAGAGAGAGATGGAGATAGAGACTTGGTCAGTATAGGGCAAGGAGCTCACAGCTTTTCAAGTGCCCCTTTGAACTCACATCAGCATGACTCGGTAGCTCCGTCCCCGCTAGCCACCTGTTGCCCCCACTCTGCACACTCCCCGCATCAGCCTTGGCCGCCTCGCACGCCAGACTGCTTTCCACGATCCCCAGCATCTTCTTTGCACTCTGTACATGTCCCTCCTTCTCCTCTTCTCCTAGTCCACTCAGACGTCCAAAACGAGCTTGACCGATCTTGGAGTCGATGAAGTACTCGCGGGAGGGCTCGTCGAGCTTTTGGGCAATTTGAGGGATGGTGAGAGCTCCGATATGCGGGGCGAGGAGCTTGCCGAACTCGTTTAGAGAGGCGGCATAGGACTTCACGGCTGAGTTTGGGAAGAGGAGGAAGCCGCGGGGATGCTTGGCTTCGAGATACTGCGAAGGAGTGAAGAGGGTCATAGTCCGAAGGGAGGGTTGCTTTCAGCCTTCTGATAGAGCGGAACAGTGTATCTCTGCACTCTCAGCTCGCCCACTCACCTCGGCAATCTTCCAGCTATCGGTCAAGTGACTTCCATCACTCAGCTCTAAGCTCGGTACCGTCACTCCCTGTCCGATGCGCTTCTCCAGATCTCTTCGCACTTGGACGAAACTCAATCTTTGTCTTTCATATCCTACCCCAAGCAGCTTGAGGTCGATGATGGACTTCATGCAGTGTGGTGAAAAGGCGAGGGTGCCCCCAACCTCGTTGGTGAGGTCAAAGAGGACGAGTCCGTCCGTCGAGGCAGAGAGGCTTCGGGAAGTCTTTGTTGAGAGAGGAGGTTGCGGTCTTTGCGGCTGTGGCTCTGCGGGAGGGGCTTCGAGCGTAGAGCCGTCCTCTCCGGCGTGCTTGGTCTCGGCGAGGTCAGTAGCGGATGACATGTCAGGTGGTAGATGGGATGAAAGTCGTAGTGTTGTCGTGAAGTGTGCTTGTATGGGTCGAGGTGGCGGCAGTGTTGTGCTCGTGAAGCTCCTCGAGTAGGAAGCACTGCCGGCAAAGAGCAACGTCCAAAGGCTGCGAATGTGGAGAAGCTCACGCACAACGGAAGCAGAGCCCAGCCAAGACGGAAGCAGAGGCGGAGGCAGGCCACAGCCCCGCGCGAAAGACAGGCAGCCACGCCAAGGCACACACACGCGCTCGCACCCAGGGAAATTTGGTCGGACCGAAGTTGGAGGACAGGCGCACGACGGACGACGGACGCCTTCCTTGTATCGAGTGAGCACCTCGTACAAGTCACCACCCATCGTCTCTTCCTTGTCAGCTCGCTGGTCTAGCACCGCTACGCCCACAATGCCGCCCAAGAAGTCGGCAGCAGAGGCAGGCGAGGCCACCGATGACGCCCCACTTGAAGACGAGGCAGCACTCCATCCAGATGGCATGTCCTCCTCGCGTACCACACACAGCAGGGAGAAGCTCCGCCTCTGTGAGCAGATTGTCCTGGATCACTTTGGACCAGTCGCAGCCAATGTAGCCTCTGTTCTACTCCAAAGGGGGCGTCTATCGCTCAATGAGCTGCAGAGGTTCATCCTCTCCCCAGAAGCAGGAGCAGGAAGCACTGGACCTACCTCTTCCTCGTCCGCCTCGTCCTCGGCGCCCAGCACGAGCCAGTATGCTGTACAGCCTCAGAAGACACAAATCTTACACACCATTCTCACGCTTGTGCAGCACAACCTCCTTTACCATATCCGCCTCGATGCAGATGGCAGCATCATTCGCAGTCATGAAGAACCTGGAGGAATAGAGTACTTTGAGATCAACCCAGAGGCAATTCTCATTCGGAATCGATTTGGAAGCTTCATGGAGACGGCAGAGAAGCTATGGGGCGAAGAGGTGAGTGGTCTCAGAGCAGCAAAGGAATGACAGACCAAAGCGTGGCCTCGAGGTTGCTCCCGAGAGACTGACGCCTATACACTGCCCCTCTCTCTATACAGGGCCTGGCGATCATTCGCATGATCCTTTTGCATGGCAAGCTCCAGGTATCCGACATCCTCTCTCAGCTTCCTGCAATCTCGCCCTATACTCGTCCCCTCTTGACCTACATGCTCCTCTCGGCCTACCTCATTCCCTCCTCCTTCCTCACCTCCGTCTCTCCTCACGAGCTGACAATCGCATATACACTCGAGGAAAAGAAGGGCCACAAGGGTGTTCCAGGACCCAAGGACTTGAGGGATATAGACGGTAAAGTAAAGTCTCGAATCATCGAGGAGAGAGCAGCAAACAGGGGCACTGGCGTGAGGGTGAGTTGAGCATTGCTCGGACAGTGGCCTGGCGGCAATGAAAGATTGCATTTCTGACAGATCTCTGCGGTGCTTGGCTGCTGTCCCTATTACAGAGCCGGACCAGCGCTGACAGCTCAGAAGCAAGGGCTTCCAGCTCGAAGAGCAATGGCAAAAAGCGCAGCTCCAATTCAGCTCCGAAAGTGCAGGTTCGGAACAAGCGGCCAGCGCTAGATGGCAGTGACAGTGATAGCGGGGATGATCGCAAACGGAAGAGAAGCGAGGACGACGATGACGAAAAAAGGGCTCGCCGTCATGGCTCGAAGACGAATGGTCATGTCAGCAAAGACCAGGCGAAAGTAGGCTGGATGGAAGCTCTGACGGATTTCGAAAAGGAGCGGCTGGACGAGATCATCGTGGATGTAAGTGCTTGAACTACGCTCGCCTGGATCCCCGTGTTCTAGCAGCTAACAGGAGCTGTCTGCCATTGATTTTTGCAGGAGGATACCTTTGTCAGAGTCAACTACGATCGGTTCGACGTACACATCCGAAACGAGGTGAGCAACAGGACTGGCCTAGCTAGAAGTACGATGGCCAGAATGGTGACTGACTCTGCCTCTCCATTGGTCTTCTCATTAGCTCCTCGCCGAGCTTGTCCACAATCACTTCAACAAGGAGGCAGCGCATGTCTACATGAAGATCGTTGAGGCAGCCGATGCGCGCAAGATTGAGAATGAGATGTGGCCGAGCGTTGCGGACAGCAGAGGCGGTGAGTCAAGGGACCAAATTCCCGGTGAGCAGTATTGAAATGGATCAGTAGCTGATGCTCGGATCAATCGTGTTCTTGTCCATGCTAGAACCCGTCTCCCTCCACCTGCTGGCTGCCTCTTTGCCCCAATCCCTCAATCTGAAGGGCGGCTTCCATCGTAGTGCCTTTGAGAACCTCAACAACGGGCGCAAAGTTACCCGCTTCGACTGCATCTGCGAATATGTTGCGCTTCTCTCCCGGACCGAGGATACGATTACCAGGAACACTCGCCCCAACCCACGAGATCTGGCTGCGGTGACGTCTGCCGCAAGGTACATCTTGCCAGGAAGCAACTCTAACGACCTCATGACGCCGACTGGCAGTCGACTGTCTGGCAGCGCCATCGTCGACTATTCTGCTGCTGCTCGCAAGATGAAGTGGAATATGCTCAAGCAAACGGTGGAACGCGTCTTTGGCGAAAATGAGGGCAAGGTCATGGGCGTGCTGCGCAGGGAGGGCAAGCTCGAGGAAAAGCAGATCCACAAGCTCGCCTTGATGACTCTCCACGAGACGCGTGAGGCCTGCAACAAGCTCTTCTCTGCCAGCGTAATCGCACTGCAAGAAGTACCCAAGTCTGCAGACCGCAACCCACAGCGAACATTTTTCCTCTACTACATCGACTACCCCCGCGCCCTCTCCTGGCTCTCGGACAGACTGCACCGCACACAAGCTCGTCTGGCACAGAGGAGGGCTAAAGAGAGGGAGAAGGCCAAAGTGCTACTGGCAAAGATTGAGAGGACGGATGTGCAGAGCGAGGGAGTTGAAAAGGTGCTCAGTCAGAGCGAGAAGGAGAGGTTGGAGGATTGTAGGATGCGTCTCAAGCTGCTGACTGTGCAGCTCGCTCGGGTGGAGAGGGAGAGCTGGGTGCTGGCCAGGATGGGCGGGTGAGAGGATGTGGGCGGAACCCTATGGTACATGACGAGACACAACGAAGTCTCTGCCACTTTGGTCTGCTCGCGGCGGGGACTAGACAGCTTGTGTGAACGCCTGCCTTCATACATTGTATCACGAACACATGAAGGACGAACGTGGTCTTCTCGAATTTGTGAGCGGTGCAAGCCATACAGGAAGAAGGCAAACAACGAGCGCCTATGCTCGACCCTTCAATAGCTGAGAGACTGCCTGCTGACCGTCAGACGAGATTTGATTGTGCTGTTGTACGTGCCTCGGCGACCTATGCGGGGTGTGATCGTGAGTCGAGACCACTCCCAGGCTTGCCCGGAACCCAAATGATGGATCGTTTGACTACTTCTCCTTAAGTTGTTCACTCGGTAGCTGGCGTAGTAACTGCTGAGCACGTCAAGACTTCCGAATAGGTTTGCATGGAAAGACGTCCCTATGAGCTACCTTCACATACCTTCTGCCAATATCAAGGGCATGCGCAAGCAAAGGCTAGCGCGCGATTCGGCACGTGTCCCTTTCCAGAGGCGGATTGGAAATTAACGCGGGACGTGCTGCAATTACTGCTCATCTATCATTGTCATTCTCGAATGTTCTCAATCAAGACGAAGGACCGAGTGCAAATATCATTTGACCTCTCTGCCTTGCTCTTCGACAGCGCTTTCTGATATTGGCCGCTCCAAGATTCAATCACAACTTCTCCTATACCGTTGAGCTGACTGTGTAGGCCGGCCTGCTAGGTTGTGCGGCTTGTATGTTCCTTTTTGGCGGCAGCGGTAGTCCGCCTACAAGCAGCGATGATCTCAGTCTGGGCATGAGGATCGCTGCCTTGTATCTGAAGCTCAAAGGAAAGCCGATGTCCAATGTGCAAAAGTACGAAGCGAATATACTAGGGCGTACCTACCCGTCCCCAGCTAACATCCCTGGTCGGATGCGTAAGCAGTATCATCTACGCGACAGGACCCTGGCTGGACATCGCGTCGTCACCTTCGGCCCAAAGAATCGCGCAAGTCGCTGGCACATCGTATACTACCATGGTGGAGCCTACGTGCGAGACCTCGTCGGGCCACACTGGTCTATAATCAAAAGTCTCATGGAAGCGACCGGGGCCACCGTTACCGTGCCGCTCTACCCGCTCGCCCCAGAGTGCAACAACCGCGCTGCATTCTCCTTCCTCGCCGAAGTCTATGGCGAAATCTTAGCTACTACATCGTCCGCCAGCGTTGTGTTCGCAGGTGACTCGGCGGGCGGGGGATTAGCCCTGGGGCATGCAACTGAAATTAGGCGCATGGGGCTGCCTCTTCCTGCCCGCATCATCCTCTTCTCTCCATGGTTGGATCTGACATTAGCCGACGCCGCTGCACGTGACTTAGAGTCAAACGACCTAATGCTGACCATTGATGCGTTGCGGCTCTGTGGAAAGTGGTGGGCGGCGGATGACGACGTACTGCTGCCCCGTCTCAGCCCACTCTATGCCGACCTGAAGGAATTACCGCCAATTGACATGTTTCAAGGCTCAGGCGATATTCTCGTCATAGACGCTCGGACATTCGCCACGAAGGCAAGAGAAGCTGGCAACTGTGTCTACTACAGCGAGGTCAGGGGTGCCTTCCATGTCTTCATGGGTGCTACCTTTACTCCAGAAGCGAAAGCTGTCTTTGCGCACATCGCCTCATCACTGCCCAGAGCGGCAGCCAGTCCCGTCCCCGGCGCGCTCAGTACATCGCCGACATTATGACTCCGCTCTCCTCCTTCTGTGCCGACGAATATGGCGTCTATAAGTACAGTCTGAATCACAGGTTGGGAATGGAGGCGCACATCCGAAAATGCCAGGATTCTCTTCCAGCGTTCAAAGCTGCGCATTGGCGGAGGAGAAGATGACAAGCTTTGCCAAGAGCGATGAAACAAAGCAGTAGATACGCCAAGCCGCCCTTGGTGGCAGTCACATTCAGGACGAGCACCGCTCAGTGGACGATGCATATCACAAGTAGCGACCTGGCGCTTACTTCTGGGGGAGTAGAATTCTAAAGAAAGACGACGGAGCTCAGAGGCGTGCTCAGCATGTGTGAAGCCTCGCAGCCCTTTTGAAGACGGAGTTGACACCTGTCAGGTTTTCCGCCATAACACGCTGTCGCATAGCGAGGCGTATCATCGGATCATCGTCTCTTGGCAAAAGATCCGAAGGACAAGTGACAGCAAGGTTCGCATCCGAGCTGTCAGTCGAATTGGTCTCTATCGGAGAGACTTTATAAGCTCAGGAATCCTTGCAATGGAATGAGGCGCTTGCGGCTCTGAGCTCGATCCCGATTGCTTATCTGACGACCCTGAGAGGGGTTGAGCATACAACTCCCTTCTCCCACACTCCGCAAACGCCTGTTCCCGCATGTCCCGATTGGAGGCGCTGCACCCCGGCAGCAAGCCTTGCACCAGTGCTCGAGTATGTTGAACCTTCTGTTACAAGCGCACAAGAAGGTTCGGTCTGCTTTGCCTCCAAATGGAATTTGCGAACTCCGATGGTATTAAGCTCGGCGTCTGACAGCTCCGTGATGGCAGGCGAAATATTTTGCCCCGCAAGCCATGCGCCACCTCTAAAACGCATCTGCCGTTATCGGGCCTTGCTTCCATGGTCGTCGGGAGGTAAGCCGCTCAGAGCATTGGAGCTTAATCTGATCTGCTCTTTCGCAACGCGGTACCAGGTGTGGCACGTCTCTCCCACCCAGCGTTCTGGTCAGAGGATGTGGGAAGCAGATTCTCCCTACCCGCGCCACTCAAAGCGGCACACCGTTTGAAGGAATGGTCGCGAGTCTGACAACCTTCTGCAGAAGACGTGGTGCGTCGCCTTCACGTTCAGCGGGTAGATACGACATGGATCAAGTAACATCCAAGATCATCGTCGAACGACCATTGGGTAGGAAAAAGTGAATCTGCGAGATGAAAGGAGCAGCATACTTAAGAGCAAAGCGAGGCAGCTATGGTGAACCCTGCTCTTCGTACACCTGTAGATCATTGCCTCCCTACCTCCTCATCTTCCACCTTGGATCCCCATCTCCATCATGCGACTCACCGTTGCCACTGTCGCCCTTGCCCTTCTGGCCTCCTCGAGTAGTCTACTAGGAGTCTCTGCAGCAGCTGTGGGCTCTCAAGGTAATATTGCTCTCCAAAGTTCGGTTCAACTCGATCAAGCCCGCATCCTCCTGCGCGGCGAGTATCACTTCTGCAGGCGATGGCTCGGTCCCCGTGAGCCAAAGACCAGCTTGATCACGGTAGTCTCGACCCGCACTGTCAATGGTCCCAAGACCATGTCAACAGTCACGCCTACGAGCACCGTGACGCAGACTGAGACTGTCAACACCGAAGTCACCATCACCAAGACTAGTCTCGAAACGAGCTACATCACCGATGTGGATTATGCAGCCACAACGACGAGTTACGAAGGCAGCTTTGTTGCCCAGAAGCGCTCCATTACCAAGCCCAAGAAAGTCAGGTATTATCCGGATCATCTCCTAACTGAAGCCTGCCTCGAACTCCTCTACGGTACGACGCGGTACACCAAGATTGTCACGAAGACCAAGACTTCCACCCTCCCTGGACGAGGTGAGTGCCGATTCGTCCTAGGCACACGTTCTTGAAGCTCTGCGAGGTACTGACTTCTGCTCTCCCCGTCCCTCCCAATCAGTTTACAAGAGTACTGCGAAAGCCGCCACTTCTACAGCCTCTGCCGCACTCACCGTCACAGACACTGCCACATCGCAGACTACGACCACTGCCACTGCGACAACGACGGTAAAGGACCCTTCAACCTCGACCGTCGTTCTTCCAGAGCCTACACCGGACCAAAGCTGCGGTAACGCAGGTATGCAGTGGGCCTACTGGTACGAACAAGTAGACCCAACTCAAACTTGTGAGGGCAATGTGCTCGATACCGACTACGTCAGCTCAACGACGCCCCTTGCGGAGGGTACCGCTGTTGACTTTGCTTATCAATACACGGACTCATGGAACGAGAAGTACTGGTACCCTTATGACTCCAATCAACAGCTTTCAAGTGCTTACTTCCTGGTCGGGGCCAAGTCATACCTCTTCGCTCCCTTGACTGGAACTTACACCTTTGCTCTATCCAATTCCGACGACGTCGTGGCAGTCTGGGTCGGTGACGATGCCTACAGCGGTTACACCTTTGACAATGCCGGCACCTACGGCCGATGGTGTACTACGGACAATCCCGCACCTTACACGGTGACGCTTCAGGCGGGCGAGTACTACCCGCTTCGTATTCTTTGGCGAAACGCCTACGGGCCTGGAACCTACACCCTGACTGTGACGGACCCTACTGGCACCAAGATTGCCGGTGGATCCCAGGACAGCAACCCTTTCCTAGTCCAACAATCTTGCGACGGGACCAGCGCTCCCCCTTTCCCTGCCTGGGGAAATGAGGCTTCTTAATCTCCTCCATCAGATGTTTCTGCGCGGACTTGTCGCCTTTCTTGGGCGGTAGCTGTCCCGTTTGACCTGCACCACTCGTCACCCATTCCGCCGCATATTCGAGTCGAATTCGAGGGCGGCCCAAGCTATTGATTGAGCACCAGGCCGGCGCTTGTCTCTTGCGCGTCAAATCTTCCTACTGTCACCTTCTTTCTTCTGCTTCACTCCTCACTTCGTTTCTGCTGTCCAAACTTTTGGCATGAATATTCAATCGATCATCGTCACCCTTGCACTTTGGTATCTTCTATCTTGCTACATCCGCACCCGTCCGAAAGAGCCTGAAACCGTGCACTGTACCTCGCACGAAAGCGGACCCAGGGTCGGTAGGGAACATCGGCTGGAGGAAAGCGGAGATGTGAGGGTATTCGAGTCAGTCTCCATTCGTTATACCTGGATATCTAAGAATGTCAGCAATGGCATTTGTCGTCTACTCACCTCCCTCTTCCACCTCCCTACCCTTTCCACACTCCACTTCCCTGTCGCTTCCGCCTTGCGAAAGAACTCCATGTCCTTGTGGGCCAGATGCGGGCGGTGGCTGGTGAAGAAGACGAGCACGCATGGTCCATCAGGAGCAGCAGTAGTGAGCTCGCCAAAGGGTAGCTTGTCAGGAAAGTCGGGATGGGAAGCATCGTCCTGTAGGCGGCTCGGATGTGTGTCGGGAGGCAGCACGGACGGCCGAGCGTTCTGGCGGGAGAGGGCTTGGTTCATGGTATCGAGGAGAGCATCGTGGGCCTGATGGTTGAAGATCAGATCGGAAAGTAGCAGGAGATCGTACCCGTCTTGGCCAGCAGGCAGATGTACCTGGAGAGGCTCCACACTGGCACCCCATAGATAGCCCTGTGCAGCGACTACACAGCCAGACGAGACCGACCCAGCAGTGTTCTCATCAAGGTTCCGCTTGAGCACATCAATCAAAGGCTGTTCCGGGTAGTCGCTGGCTACTACGACTGCTGCTCCCTCTCTTGCCGCTACGATGCTAGGTATGCCTGCTGCTGCGCCCAGCTCAAGCACCGACTTGCCATGAAGGAGGGAGGCAGCATGTGACTGAAGGTAGCGCGACAAGTCAAGGGAGGCATTCCATATGTGATGACCCCAGAGCGGATGAGAACCTAGGAGGTGTATTGTCAGGTCGGTAGATTGCGCATCTGATGAGGTGCTCTGTGGATCCGAGGAGGAAAGGCTGGTGGAAGAGGCAGAGCCGGTAAAGTCGTATGGCACCCTGACCGTCTGAGGAGGAGGCGTCGAGGGTCGATAGTCGGCCGGCTCTTCAAAGAGATTCAGGGAAGGAGGCGAAGGTGAGTCTGCCGCCCTGATATGAGAAGACATGGTGTCGCTGCAAGATGTACCTCACAAGCCTTGGCAGGAGCAGATATTCCTGTCCTTCGCTCTTTCCGAGTGCAATAATTTACCCGACCGCTCACCTTGCTTACGTCAGCTTCCGGGCGTCAGACCTCATTCCTTCTCGGCTCGCCTCGCGGACCTCCTTCCGTACACGCCATTTGACCACTGACCACAGGACTAGCATCTCACTTGCCCACCTTGTGAGGAGAACATGATCCCTCGGCCGTCGCCTTTGTGTCTGCAAGTGGCGCTGGCGGCTCGTACCTCGCTAGCTCGCCCAAGCTCAAAGCCGCCTTGCCACTCGTTATTGAGCGGCTTCCGCCTGGGCGTACCCGGCTCAAGCAAGAGGCCGACTTCGCTAGCTACTGCGCCCCTCGCCGGCTACCATACAAAGAGCAATGGGCCTCTCTCGCCTCGAGGCATGCTCTCAAGGACTCTGCCGCCGCCGCGGCTTCCTGCCCTCAGCTTCGCAATGGGTCGATTTGCCTCGAGCAGCACTAAAGGACCTCCCACAGAACCTCCCTTAGACCCCTCGAAACAGCCTGCGACCCGAGCTCCTTTAACAGCTGCAGAGCTGAGCCGCCTTCAATCACAAGCTCAGCAGGCTCACTACTCGCAGCGCAACCGCTCTCTAGCCTACTACTCGCTCGCAACAATCATCTTTGCAGTAGGTCTCACATATGCAGCTGTTCCTCTCTATCGGGCATTTTGCTCCGCTACAGGTTTCGGAGGTGCTCCAAAGGTGGGAATGGGAAAGTTCGAGCCTTCTAGACTGGTGCCTAGCAGTACGACGGCAGAAAGGATACGAGTCACATTCAATACAGACTGCAGTGATGAGCTGCCCTGGTCCTTTAAGCCGTCACAAGAGGAGATCTTTGTCATCCCCGGTGAGACGGCACTGGCGTTCTTTACTGCCAAGAGTAGGAGCAAGAAGGACATTATTGGTATCGCTACCTATAACGTTGCGCCAGACAGGGTGAGTAAGACGGTGGCGAGCATGCGAAGAGTCTTGAATATCAAGCTCACCCCTGCCACCCATCTCCGCGCTCCCGCTTTACAGATCGCGCCCTACTTTTCCAAAGTGGAGTGCTTCTGCTTCGAAGAGCAAAGACTTCTAGCTGGCGAAGAGGTAGACTTGCCCGTCTTCTTCTTCATCGACAATGACTTCCTCGACGATCCGAACGTGCGCGATGTCAAGGACGTGGTGTTGAGCTATACCTTCTTTGCTGCACGGAGGAACAAAAAGACGGGACAGATGGAACCCGATACTGATCTGGAGAACGTGAGTGCAGATGTCGTAGAGAAGGAGGAGCTTTTGTGGCACTCGCGCTGGCTACCGATTGCTGACTTGCCGCCATGCTTGCACATTTACTTCTGCAGTACTCCGTCGGGATTGACTTGCCAGGCGTCAAGTGAAGATGCACGCTGTGCCAGGGGAAGGAGAGTTGCGCATACCGGCCCACTATGTATTTCTAAACATTCTCACAATCATCGCCCACCATTCCCCAACTGCCGGTCCCTGTCTCTTCGTCTTGGTGTACAGTCTTGCCTTGGCTGCCTGTACGCTCGCCTCTGCCTCGTCCCCTTTCCGTCGGCGGTTGGTGCGCGAACAATTTTCCAGGCAGAATTTTGGCACAGAGGCGCAGTGCAGAGAGAAGCAAGGCCACTTCCGCTCTCGGTCCTTCCTACCAGTCCACCTTCGCAGCCCATCATCCCCGATCCCCATCCCCAGTCGTGCTCGCTTGCTACCTTGCTTGCTTGCTTGTACAATGATCTCCTCCCTCGTATGGGTACGCAAGGGTTCAGCTGCCCGGCAGCCCCGAAGGTTCAACATCACCGACGAAGCTGAGCTGGAACGTGTTCAGAAGCTCACATCCCTCGAATTTGGAGATGCACAGAGCCAGCTTGAAGAGGCAAAGAAGGAGGCGTTGCTGATGGGACAGCAGCAGGGAGAGGACGGAGATGAAGTTGCAGATGGAGAGGAAGAGGTAAACGAATCGCATTGGGTGGATACTAAGAATCAAGATCAGAGCATGGACGAGGATGGTGATACAACACCTGCACCTCCCACTCATGAAGCGGACGATCTGGCAAAGTACAATCTGGATACATATGACGAAGAGGAATCGAAGGGCATGGCCATGGGGGCTTTTTCCAACATCAGGGGTCTACAATTCTACAAGTCAAACGACGAGGATCCCTACATCACTCTGAAAGATGACGCAGAGGACGAGAATGAGGAGAGGGAAGCACTGGAAGTTCTACCGACGGACAATCTCGTCATCTCGGCAAAGACGGAGGACGAGGTATCCATGATCGAGGCATACGTTTATGCCAATGCGGAAGCAGACGAGACAGAAGCCTCCGGCAGCGCTTCTCTCTATGTCCATCACGATCTCCTCTTGCCCTCGTTTCCCCTCTGCCTAGAGTGGGTGGGCCAGTGCGGGTCCTCTGCCCCTTCCTCGGCCAAGACGGGCAACTACTTGGCAGTCTCTACGATGGAGCCAGAGGTAGAAGTCTGGGACATGGACGTCATCGATGCGCTCGTCCCCGATGTCGTGCTGGGTGATCGAGCTGCGAGCAAAGACTGGGAGAAGCAAGCAAAGAAGAAGGGTACGGGCAAGAAGAAGAAGAGGATAGCTGCCACTAGGCCCATCTCGCCGCTTCACCACACCGATGCAGTCCTTTCAATCTCGTGGAACACTTTTGCTCCCAATCTCCTCGTCACTTCCTCGGCGGATACCACCATCAAGCTCTGGGACCTGAATACCGCACCTGCTGAACATGGTGGACTGAATGCCATCCGATCCTTCGAAGTGCATCAGGACAAGGTACAGTCGGTAGCCTGGAACACCTCTGGTACGGCTGTACCGGAAGCTGTCGAGTCGGATAGCAACCCACGCAGTGTACTAGCATCGGGCGGCTACGACGGTTTTGTGAAGGTCTGGGACGTGCGGACGCCCGACAAGGTGACGAGCATCAAGGTTTCAGGCGAAGTGGAGAAGCTGAAGTGGAACCCTTGGAAGGCCGGTCAGCTCCTCGTCGCCCTCGACACTGGACTCGTACAGGCCTACAACGTCTTCGACCCCTCCAAGGCCACCTCGCCCATCTGGACTCTATCTGCGCACCAGACGGCCTGTACCTCGCTAGACGTCTCTGTGCAAATCCAAGGCTGTCTCCTCACTGCCGGTCTGGACCGAACGGTGAAGCTGTGGAACATCGAAGAGGACTCTTCCACACTGCCCAGCAAAAACAAGCGAGCCATTACCCTCGTCACCAGTCGTGACCTAGAAGCAGGGAAAATCTTCACCGCCTCCTTTTCCCCTGATGAACCACTCACAATTGCTGCTGGTGGCTCGGGTGGGGAAGTTAAAGTGTGGGATGCATTGGCTGCAAAGGGCGTAGCGGGTGTGTTTGGTGCTAGAATTCGAGAGTGGGCAAAGCGTACTGGAGAAAAGGAGAGGGCGATTAGGGAGGGTGAAGATCGACTTGTGGAGGTGGAGCCGGATGAGGATGATGATGATGAGGACGATGAGCAGGAGGAGGGAGGGGCAGTAGCGGGCATGGATACCCCTGTCGCTGCTATGGAGGAGTGAGGAGCTGCAAAATGAACGCAACCTTATGTACATTGAAGACTCCTAATTCGTGACAGAAGGATCCTCAGCCCAACCTGGTGGAGGCTCTCAGCCTCTCCACTTGATCTCTTGACCTGTACAGACTGCCGCAACCATCGTCGGGAGTGCACGAAGCGACTTGCCTGGCAATCTCCTTGACCCACCCTCATCTTCGGCAACGGCATTGTCGTCCTTGGTAGTCGTGATCACCTCCCAAAACGATAGAGGCCGGGATCTCAACCTGTACCTCGCCACGAGCAGCCCTTGACCCTGCACCTCATTCTCACTACCCAGATCCTCATCCTGTACACTCTCCACGATGACTCCTCCGGGAACTCTCTGCTTATCCTTCAGCAGCAGCAAGACTGCAAAGAGGGGCAGCGCGTTCAGGCCTTGCACCGCGACTCCCAGAATACCCTCAATCAAGATCTCTTGGGCAATCTTTGCAGACGCGAAGAGGGCGTGATAGACGATGATGGTAGGCGAGAGGAAGAGGACGAGTGTGAAGAGAATGGTGCCCAGGAGCAGCTGATCCAGCTCGTACGATGCGGCAGAGCTCGAGCCTGAGCGCGAGCCGAGGAGAATGTTGCGCTTCTTTCCTCGGAAAAGAAAGAGGAGAAATGAGAGGAGATGTAAGGTGGCCCGATACTGAGTACGCGATAAGGTATGTAGTGCGCTGATGTGCATTGTGGAGAAGGTGAGGACGTCGGAGAGGAGGCAGATGGTACCAGAGAGCCCGAGGAGCTTGCTGGCTTGGCCTATGTAGAGGATCAGACTTGGCAGACTGCTCAACAGGGGTGAGAGGACCATGGCTTGAAAGAGGGAGACCAAGCCGGAGTACATGTCCGTGTAGAATGCGCTGAGCTCAGTGTTGAGCTTGAGTCCACCCGGCCAGTCATCGAGCCATCTTAGCGCCGACAGCAACCAATCGCCGAGAAGCGTTTCAAATGTAGTGGTCACCTTTGCGGCAATCGATGCGTGATGGTCGCAGAGGATGCTCCCTACTGCCCATCCCAGTATCAAATCGTTCATGACTAGCCAAAGGCCGTTCCAAACACTGATATAGCGGGCTGCTATGTACCGGATAGGAACTCGGTCGTGCCGACGTAGGCGACGGAGCTCGGCCGCTGAGGATGGGAGGGAGCCAACCTGGTTGAGCCGATGTGAGAGTTGCGCAGCGGTTCTAGAAATAGAACTGAGAGTTGGAAGGCTTGCGAATCGCTTGACAAGCAGCGGTCTGATGACTCCGGCACCAGAGGCGAGTGATAGGGCGAAGTAGGAGGTGATGCGTCGAGCCACAGACGGACCAGGCTTCTCTAGTAAAGCGCACTGACTTGACCCTTTCCAGTGAGTGCGGTACTGCTGGCAAGCATTAATGAACTCTACGGCCTGCCGTAGACCATTGCCGGGACCACCACAATTTGCAAAGCCCCCGGTGACTTCGAACCATCGGTGTGTTCGAGTTGCAATGAGCATTTCCAACTTGGCGCCCAGATCCTCTGCCTCTGTGCCCGCATTGTTATGAACCGACTGGGCGGACAGAGGCTCGAGGGAGAGAAATCTCAGTGAAGAGGGACGAGGAGGCTGGAAGGAAATGAGTGATATGGCAGGCCTGTGGGAAGCAGCATCTTGACCGCCTTCAAACAGAGAGACACTGGTACAGCAAATGGGCAAAGTCCTTGAGAGTCAGCCTGACCCTTACTTTGTGATGTTCACGAGCTGCAGTGTCTACTGACCTCGAGATATCGATACTGCAGCCTGACCAGGCAGACCTACCCCTACGGGGCCGTAGCTGTGCAGTAGCATGTATCCAGATTCCTTCTTCTAACTCTGTGCTACGTTCTTTGCCTTTGCCCTTGGCGTCTGCTCTCTTGGGCAACGGACCAACTCCCGACTGAGCCATCTTCAATGTTCCGACCAGTCCGAACGCCCCTCGCAGATGATCAACAGACTCGAGTCCCCTCTCAGCAGCCTGTTGAGGTGTGATGCTGTCGCAAATGACGATGAGCACCTCTCCTGGTCCTCCCCGAGCAGCCCATCCCGTGAGGAGAAGTTGAGCCTGCGGGGGCGAGGCAGAGCCAGCTCTGTGCGATCGAATACGATGAAGGTCTTCAGGAACGAAGATGCTGATATGCTCTAATGGCCAGCGAGGAGACGAGGGCAAAGTAGCTGTGCTCGCGTTGGCATCGTCCTCGGGGACATTAGGTGAGGGGATCCCTTTCAGGTATGAACCTGCCGCCGACGGTCCAGCGTAAAGTTCGCCATGAACGGCATGACTGTCCAGGCGGTTCATATGCAATGGCGAGGCATCTCTGTAAAGGTCAAGGTAAGAGTAGAGGTCGAGGTCGAGTTCAACGTCGAGATCTTGGCCGACGCAGCGCAAAATGCCGATTCCGATGACGGGAAGAGGAGCGCGTCGCGGCCGTGCGCCCGAGCCACTTCCGTCCAGCTCGACCGTCGGCTGCACCCAGAAACCCCTAAGGCGGACTGATTGACCAACACCTCGGTCACGCCATCTTCCTTCTCTTCGGCACCACACAGGAGCAGGGCCGAGCACAAGAAAGAGGTCTAATCAGTGCAGATACGACTCTCTCTCCTCTCCACCCACATCTCCAGCGTCGCAATGGTCGTGACCAACCGACTCCTCTGTGCAGCATCGCTGCTCATGCTGGCAGCTTTGAGTGCGCAAGCCGCCCTACTCCACACAAGCTCCGGCCAGAGACTATGGGTACAAACGACACAACCAGGCCAATCCACAGGTCTGTCTCACGCAGAAGGTGTCATAGCTACCGTGCCGCACTACGATGGCACGGCCGTCCTCCGCATAGATGACAGTGACACTGCTTCCTCGTTGCACTGGAGGGAGGTGCTTCTTCCTGCAGGCATTCGCCAAGAGGGAGAGAGTCATCTGCTCTGGGTCACTAGAGAAGTCGTGGATGCGGCCCTGGAGGCTCAAGAGGATGCTGGTGCTCAGGGCGGCAGCTGGGAAGAGCACCTCAAGTGGTCACTTGCAGGAACTGAGAGGACAGCTAGCCAGCTGCTGCACTCTCCCCACGTTGCGCAACACGTCTTCAGCCCTCCGGCTAAGTCCTCCATCGACATCATCGCTATCTTCGGCTCCAGCAGCGCTCTTCTGTCCGTACCACCATCCCGGCTCTCCACCCTCGATCTTCACCTGCCACGCTTCACTCAAGCCTTCCTCATCACACCAGAGACGCAGTTGCCCACACGAACGCAAGGCAAAGACGAACCAAAATTCCCCACGCCGAGTCTTCTGGCAAGTACCTCGAAGTGGCTCCGCTCACATCACTTGTCGGTAGCATCACTCAACAAGACGGCGACGACATTGTCAGGCGAAGATCAGTCTCTGATCTCATTTGAGCAGAGGTGGCCTTCTCGTCATTCCGCTACGTACGGCTGCAGGCTCGCTAGCCAGTGGATACTTGCGCAGATGCGTGAAGCCCTAGGTCAAGTTCAGGGGGCGAGATGCGAGCTGGAAGTCTACGGCGAGGGAAACTTCAGCCCCAATGTCGTCTGCGTCATTCCTGGGCAAGACGAGGGGGTCGACGAGGACGCCGATTACCAGGAGGGAGCGATCCTGCTGAGTGCTCACTATGATTCTCGAGGATCTTTCGGTAATCCCAGAGCGCCTGGCGGCAACGATGACGGCAGTGGCTCGACAATGCTGTTGGCCATCAGCCGCATCCTAGGGGAGAAGATTGCTGCCGATCAAGCATCTCTCCGCTCTCGAGCACAGGGTAAGCTTCCCTCTGGTCTACGCCGGCGGGAGCTACAGCTCGTCTTCTTCTCTGGCGAGGAGCAAGGCCTCGTCGGCTCAAAGCACTACGCTACAGCTCTGGCCGCTGCTCTTCGGGAAGGCTCCAAAGTCTACTCGCCTGCTGCCTCAACGCTGTATCGCTCTACAACGCTGCGTCTGGCCTTGCAGACGGACATGATTGGCTTTCAATCGCCCTCTGAGCCTGTTCAGCTAGCCTTCCCAGATAAGCTAGCCACCACATCTGCTACGCACTACATCTGGGCAACAGCCCAGCTGTACGTGCCTGAGCTGCTAGTAGGCTTCACACCAGCTTGCTGCTCGGATCATCAGAGTTTCTGGGAGGCAGGATATCCTGCTACGTGGGTCTTTGAGAGGAACGGCCCAATTCTGGACGACAAGTATCATAACAGTGGTGATATGGTGTTGAGGGAGGGGTACAGCGTTGAGAAGATTGGCCTGGTTGGAAAGGTGGTCCTGGCGAGCGCACTTGGCTTGCTCTAGTGGGCAAAGTCCTCGCAATGGCGTCATCCCTCTCTCCCTTCGTCCCGTCTCGTCTCTCCCTCGCTGTTCTTTCACGGAAATCTCCAAGCATTCACACCTTGCACTTTACCGATGGGTCTTCGTCGAACCAAGGAGAACTCTGAGGACAGCAACCGCACGCCCATTCCTTGACTGGCTCAAATTCCCGAATGAGCAGAGCTTCGCTAGGACTCCCCTCGGCGAGGTCGTAAGAGCAAAACCACTCCCTCGCTACCCCTTGTACTGCACTGCACTGCACTGCACTGTTGCGCAGGGAAGATCAATCTACGCGCCGCGAACCTCCGGAGCTCCTTGCTCGAGTAGAGTGGTGAGGGAGAAGGCGGTCGGGATGGGGAGAGACAGTTGAACCGAATGCCTCTTCTCGGCGATTTCTCCTCTACGTTCCTGAGACTTGAGCTGGTTCTCCATATTGCGCCCACGCCACTGGTCAGACTAAGCCGAGCTGCACCGAGGTGAGGTGAGATGGTGCAAAAGGTATACACTTCTTTCTCTGCGCTCTTCACCGGTCCAGCCCAGTCAGTCCACTTTGCCGACTGACTCGTGAATGGTGGTGAGTGTAAACCGATTCGGGTTGTTCGCCGAGACTGAATTCGAATCCGAGAGCAACGTCGGCGAAGGCTGTGAGGTCCTTGCAGACTCGAATCGATGTATGTATGTAGGTATGTATGCACTCACGCATGTATCGATGTGTTTTCAGGTACCAAATCGGTTCCTCCCTCGGGATGCTCTTTCTTTTGAAGAGGGAGGGGGGATAGGTCCTGGTGATTGCAGCAGAGGCAGGCAGACGTATAAAGAGGCCGCCTCTTGAGTCCATCCTCTCCTCATCACACCATCACACCACGCTCTTGTTCCATCTCCCCAATCCCAATCCCAATCCCAACCCGAATCCAATCACCCAACCACCAACATTATGTTCGTGTCCTTCCGAAGCATCCTCATCGTGGCCCTCCTGGCCATTGTAGGCTCCATGGCCGCTCCCATTGACAGTGCCTCCAGTAAGTCGAGGGAGGTCGAGGTGAAAAAGGAGTGGTACTCTGTACTCTCTGCCCGATCCCAAATGAGGTCTCGCTGACCCATCATCTCTGTGCCCCCCTCCTGCACTCTCCACTTACTCTGTGGCATTTCCAGTCGAGGCCCGTAAGGAGGGAGGTGGTACAACCAAGTCCCCCGACCCGAGCGGACACTGTGACCAGCGAACCTGCCACCAGTAGATGCAGTAGACTTACTAGATGCAGACTTGTCTAGTCGTTATGCTGCAGTGACCCTCTCACATCCACATGACACGATTGTGGTAGTGGTGGCCACTGTGGTCTTGAACTTGGCGAAGCTGTCAGCTATTTGCTCCCCTCGAATCGACCTCCCCATCCAATAACCCCCATCCCACTCGAATTGTTGTCACAAGCGCGCTTCCTCACTCTTGAAACCCCCCCCCCCCCCCCTTCACACAACGAATGAATATTCACTCTAACGCGTTGATCCATTGTGTGTCTGTATGTGTAAAGCCGTGTATTTGTCAATGGCACTGCTCTCAAGATGTAGGCGAAAAGTCAGGGGAGTGAGAAGAGCTGATGAAAGCAGCTGCCGAGAAGGCGGGTTGCCAAGCTTGGTCGGAGCGAGAAGTTTGTTTGTAAGGGCTCGGCTCGGCTGAAATAAAAGGTCACCTCAGTGCGTAGGCTGGACTGGACTGGGGAAGCTGTGTGTGTGTGTGGGGTAAAGAAAGGTAGGCGAAAGCTTCCCTTGAGCTGTGCTGCAGTGGAGGAGTGCTGCAGTGCAGTCTGCTGTGCGAGAGAGAGAGAGCGAGATGAATATCAAATGCACTACCACGTCGTCGTCGTGGTGAGTGCAGCTTCTTCTCTCTGCCTGCCGCGGGGTGAATCAGGGTCCAATGGCAGTCGCTCCTGGCCCGGGGTTGAAAGGGTTGGCGGCTGTGCCTGGCCGAGGGGGGGGGCGGAGTGTGGTGGAGTTGCCGCACTTCCGATTGGGCCGCATGCCGGGTGCGGCAGAGAGGCGCAGAGTGGCTGGCTGGCTGCGATGCCGGGGCCGTGGACTGGCCGAGTGGCTGGCGGGACATTGCCAACTTGAAAGGATCAAGTCAGAAAACTGTCCAAGGAGGGGCGGAGTCTGGAATCCCACTGGACGGTCTGTTGGCGTGAAGGCTTTCATCATCAGCGGCAGCAGCAGCAGCAGCAGCAGCAGCAGACGCCCACCCACGCCCGCCCACCTCGGCTGCCGGTTGCTCCAGATTCTCCTGAAACATTTCTTGGCTGCTGCCGAGTGCGCCATTTCCCGATGGCCGTACGGACGGACGGACGCATGCCCCCGCACCCACCTCTTCCCGTCAGCCCTTCTCCGATTGCCCTTGGTTCCGAGTCCACTTCCACATTCCCCCGCTACACTCTTCCTACTTCTCTTTACTTTGTTTGTCTCCTCCTCTTCTTTCTCCCTTCAAAACAATCGTGCCTGGTGTGCTCGTCTATCTGGAGCTTATTCCATCCGCCTTCTTCGCACCTTCTTCAATCTCCCTCGGCACCGGCTACCAGCCCACCCTCGCACAGACGTACTCGTAGGCTCATTTTCGCCACTCGTAGCTTGCATCATCTTACTTTACCAGACGCAGCGCTGCAGCCATTTCCCACAGTCACTCTTTGAACTACCAAGAAAAGCAGTCGCCATCGCCATCAAGATCAGTTCTAGCGCCACCCACCCTAGCTTCCTCCTCCTCCCTCGCCATTCTTCATCATGACTTCCAACCTTGCATCCACCTCTTCCTCCGGCCCCTCTGTATCCACACGGCGCAAGAGACAAAGGACTCGTGTTCGTGATGGACCTTCCAACTTCAGCTTCGCATCCGCAGGAGTCGCAGTAGCAGCCGCCGCACTCTTGGCCATTGCGCCCGCCGCTCAGGCACAATCTACCTATACCCTCTCCCTCACCCCGCCCGCTCAGTCCACACTGGCATCGCCCATCTCGGAAGTGCTGGCTTCAAACTTTGTTGGATTCGGTATCGAGCCAACCAGTCTCTTTGAATTTGCAGGAGGAGCGACACCGAATCCCCTCACCTATAACCTCCTTTCCAACATGGCCAATTACACTGGAGTGCCGCCCCACCTTAGAATCGGCGGCAATGCAGGAGATCAGCAGGTCTACTCCAACTCCATCGGCGGCTACACAATTCAAGAGAATCCCAGTGGAGACTCTGACCAGACGAATGCCTACTTGTTTGGTCCCAATTACTTCAAGGTCTTCAATAACTTTCCCACCGATACCCCCATTACCTATCACATCAATCTGGCTTACCAAGGTAGTGGCTGGCAGGACCTCATGGTCAGCACCGCTGCAGCCGCCCTCGACGGTATGACTACGAGTAAAATCGTAGGCTTCGAGCTGGGCAATGAGCCAGACCTCTTTGTCACCAATGGCTACCGAACCTCGTCCAACTGGTCAGCCGCTGCATTTGCCCTGCAGTGGCAAGCTGTGGCACTTGACATTTACGACAATGTCCTCAAGTCACGAAACATCGGCACCAACTTCTTCGAGCCTGCCGGCACCGCCACCACGGCCACAACCAATGGCCACCCGTATCGCATTGATGATCTCGTCGATTCGGCCATTGCCATCGACAATGGTATCTACATTTCTGGGTGGAATCAGCATGATTACTACTACTACGTAGGAGTGTCCACCTACACACTTACCACAGCTCTCCTGCTCGACCTATCCACCACCGTTTCTCAATTTGCGGAATGGAAGCAGCAGTCAGCCCAGGCTTACGCCACTGGCAAGGCCTACTATCTCCGTGAGATGAACTCCATTGGTCCCACAGGCCTGGTGGGAATCAGTCCGACATTTGCCCAGACCCTGTGGGTCTTCAACTTCCACCTCTATGCTGCGACGGTCGGTGTAGCCAATGTCCACATGCACATGACGACGTACTCCTGGGGAGCGGCTTGGCTGCCCATTCAAAATGCCAGTACGGCGCCTCATGTCAGGTCGAGCTACTATGCTTATGCAGCCGTCGCTCAGCTCATCGGAGCTACTTGCGATGTGCAAATCGCATCGCAGTCCCTTAGCAACGCACCGTCTGGGTATAGCGATAACCTAGCTGCCTACACAAAGTACCAAGGTGGTGCTCTCCAGTCCCTCATCCTCGTCAACACCATGCCCGCCTACTCTGGCTCCTCAATGAATACCGTCCAGGTGTCGTACAATGTCCCCAGCTGGGCAGGCAAAACCGTGTATGTCTCCTACCTCTCTGCAGCAGGGGTCGACGCAACGGAGAACACTACCTGGAACGGTCTCTCCTACGAAGTCTCCGGCACCGGGCTCGCCACACCCGTATCCTCTGCCGTACCTATGCAGCTCACAGTCAGTTCTGCTGGAGTGCTAACTGTGCCAGTCAGAGATTCACAAGTAGCAGTGGCCAACTTGGGGTACAGGATTGGGACAACGAACAGTGTAGTCAACTCGACGAATTGCGCAGTGGCGGCTGCTGCTACGTCTGCTGGCGCAACGGCTGCTACAGCGACCTTTTCGACGGTCAAGACGAACCCTTATGATGGAGCTGTGGGAGCCGGAGTGGATTTGAGGACACTGCTCCTGGTAGCACTCGCTACATTGGCAGGCGGAGTAGCCGTATTCCTCTAAATCTCGGTGCAATTCCCACTTCCTCCCTCGCTCGCACGTCCTCCCCCTCTTTGATCTTCCTTACGATCAACTCAATTCAACTCAACTACTCAACTCAAACATATGGACTATATCTCCCCCACCCTCGGTCTCGATCTCGGTCTCACAAAGCATCTACCACTGGATCGATCATCGCGTTGCACTGCCTTTGCCAATCTCCTTTTCTCCTTCTTCTTCCTTTCCCCCTCTTCCCTCAAGTGCTTCTACTCTAGACACCTCTCCTCCCTCTCCCCCCCCCCCCCCCCCCCCCCCCCCCCCCCCCCCCCCTCCCTTCTCCCTACGTCCTACGTCCTCTGACCTCCCCCTTCTCTTCTTTTCTTTGACTACCGTTCCTACTTGTAGCGCAGGATCGTCTACCCACCTACCTACCTATCTCTCCCACCCCTTCTCCCTCTTTCCCAATTCTACACATTGTATATGCATTCTTCCTCCTTTCCCTCCATTCTTGCCCTCGTCTCGTCTCGTCTCGTCTAGCCCTTAGATATCCTTTCTGTTTCTCTTTCCTTTCATTTTTTTTTCCCCCAATTATTGCTTGGACATGTACTGCTTGCTTGCTTGCCTGCTTGCCTGCTTGCCTGCTTGCCTGCTTGCCTGCTTGCTGCTCGCTGCCCGTTGTGACGAAGCGATTTCCTTCACTCTTCACTCTTCGCTCTTCGCTCTTCGCTCCAAGGGAGAGGGGAGGGGAGGTCCGAAGGGGGCCGCCCTTCCTTGAGATGATCTTAAGAGAGAGAGAAAGGCTGTTCGCAAAGTTCTTCGCTTGCTTGCTTGCTTGCTTGCCTGAAAGAGGTACTGCTACTGATAGCAATAATCGATCGATCGACTTCTTGCTGTTGCTGTTGCTGGTGCTGGTGAAGTGACAATTGACACTGCACTGCACTGCACTGCACAGCACTGTAGAGCCACATACATGCCTTTTGTCCAGCTCAGGCGTTCAGGTCCAGAGCCAGATCCAGAGCCAGCCTGTAGCGCAGCGTAGCACCCGCTGGCTCGCCTCGGGCTGTTGTAGGTCCACTTTAGCGTATCATCGAATTGTTCCTCCTCCACGCTTGGCTGGCAAGCAGGCCGGCGAGGAGTTAGTGGGAAAGAGGTCCCCTTTCCTCTTTACCTCCCTCGAAGCCTTACTGCCTCAATCTTCAAAGCCAAAGCTGAGTCCTTTTCCCCTCTTTCTCTTCTCCGTTTCGACTTCACGTCGCTTCCTCTCCTTTTTACTCGCAGCGTCCTCTTTTCCCGCTGCCTTGCTCTGGTCGTCTTTGCTGCGCCGATCCGCCTCGATTAGGGCTCGTACAGAGGAGAGGGGATCTGTCTCTCCCTTGCCCTTCTTGTTGGTATTCGTGCTGACCTTCTGGTCCTTCTTCTGCTGCTGCTGGCCAGAGGAGAGGGCAAGGAGGGGCGCTTCCTCCGTCTCGGTGGACAATACGGGGTCCCTTCTAGGGCGCTTCGAGGGGGAAGCAGAGGAGGCAGTGGCTATCGTGGGTGTTTTGGAGGTACTTCCAGAGGGTGTCAGGGGGGAAGCTGTGACGAGGTGGGAGAGGAGATCAGTTCTGGAGAAGAAGCAGACCTCACGCAGCTCGTACAATCTCGCCTCGGACCTTGACTCACCAGCCTCATCCGCCTCCTCGTCTCTTAGCCGCTTCACATCTTCGGCGGTGAGGTGTCTCCCCTCCTTGAGGACCACCACTTGCGCTCCATCCCACTCTTCACCTTCACCTTCAGCCACACCACCTCCCTCACCTTGCCCTCCTCTTGCAGCAGTAGACGAAGAGGAGGAGGAGGAGAACATCTGATCCCACTCATCTTCTCCCCCTCCCCCTCCCATAGCCCCCAAAACATCACCCCTCCCCCTCTCTCCCCCACCTGCGGCTCCAGCTCCATTAGCTCGACCACCATTTACTTGAGCGTGCAACTTTTGCAAAAAGGCAGGTACGGCAGGGCCCGAGAATTGGATGTTGCGGTCGGAACGCGGAGGCATGCTGCTCTGCGGTCCGTGGGTCTGGATGGGCTACTTGGTCCCTTGGTCCCTTGTCCTTGAGGGCGGCCTCGGTCCTTTCCTCAAAGGACTCTTCCTCCTAAGAGGGTCCGCTTGCAGGAGAGGAAGCTAGATCTTGATCTAGACTGTCTATGCAGCGCTCGGTCAGAGTATCTGTGGAGAAGGAAGGAAGAAAGGAAGGAAGGAGGAAGGGCAGAAGTGGAGACGGACCAAAAGCCTCCGCCGGCGCCTTCTTCCCCTTCAGCAGACAGATTTAAAAGGCAGCCTGCGAAACGTTCGTGCACTTGCTGTCCGATTGCAGAGTGGGAATAGTAGTGATAGATACAGATGGAGTGAGGAGAAAAACAAGAAGCAGTGCGAGTATGATGGATGTGGTATTGCAGCTCGAGAGCGAGCAGGGGAGCAGCTCCGCCAAGAGCGACGTAATTCCCGAGGGCAACGCCCGGGAGGTCTACTCTGCCATGAGGAAGTTCATCAACTTTCCCTCTCCCTTCTTCCTCATCAGCTCCCTCACAGCCAGCAGTGAATCAAGCTCCTCCTGTGTGAGCGGCGTGGACGAGGCCTTGTCGGATGGGTGAGCGACCTTGGCACGTTTGCCAGAGCGAGGCGTGGCAGCATCGTCGATCGCTTCGCTCGAGGCGACCTTCGCCTTTGCCTTGCCCTTGCCCTCCTCGTCACTGAGATCCGTCAGGTCGCTCTCCGAAGACGCTGAAGGTACTGCTGCTGATGCAGAGACTGCCGCCGCCCGGACACTTCCATTCGTCTTTGCCTTTCCTGTCACAGCTCCCTCTTCCTCGTCATCTACTAGGTGCAAGCTGCCCCTCATTGCCGATTCAGCCCATTGCTCGTCCTCCTCCCTTTTGAGCTTACCGCCCGGATGGGGGACAAAGCCCTTTCTCAGAGGTTCCTGCGGCTTACTGTGGCTCACCAAGGGCTGGACACGCATCGAAGGGGGTTGAGAGCCAGTGAGTGCGAGCTGCACCAAGTCCCTTGCTTCTCCTTGATGCTCGAGCTCATCCGTCGCAATCGAAGCCAGGAGTTCCATGGCGCTTGCTCCCCGTTTCTCCCCGCTGATAAGAGCATCTCTACCACCTTGGAGGACCTTCATCCACCAGTCTGTCCGCACCACCTTCTCCGGCAAACGGAATTTGACTCTTCTCATACCACCCCCGGGGATCTCACCATCCACCAGTGGGGGCATGTCTGCTCGGCCGCCATTCATCCATCCAGGCTGGAGACTCCTGCCAGAGGTGTCTGACGAAGAAGCAGCAGTAAAGTAGGTGTCCATCGGATCGGGTACGATGTCGATCACGCCCGAGTTGAGAACCCGAGGCCGATAGATCTTGCCGGGCCCGAAGCCAGTGTTGAGCAAAGTGGGCACTGGGAGGTCTACAACTTGAAGCTGTGTCCCTGCTTTGGCAGTACGCGTCTTGACCAGAAGGTCCTCGATGTGGCAAGGACATCTCCACTTGTACAGTGAGGACGGGATGCTTGCTCGAGGTGGGTTGAGACAGTCCAGGTGCCAATGTAGAGAACAATAGTCGCATGAGACTAGACAGCGCCACGAGGAGTTTGGAGTGGCATCATCGCCACGGCGAGGGTTCCAGTCCTTTGGCAAGGCACTTTGTCCACAGTGGTAGCACAGGATGTCCTTCCCCTTGGCGTCTTTCAAGCGATACGGGTCTCGCTCTTCGATCAACCCTTTCCGGTCAGCTTTGATCGCTCGCTGACGACCGAGGTCCTGATAAGATCCATCTGCTGCTGTGGCAACGTTCTTGAAAAAGGATTTGATGTCGGGCGGAAGCGCAAAGATGGAGGGATTGCTGCTCTCGGTTTGATCGACGAGAGGAGCAAAGAAGCGCCCGCCTCTAGCAGCACTGCGTTGTTGCTTGGCGCTGCCCTTCTTCTGAGTCCCCTGGCTGCTTGATCGCCGCTGTGCTGAGCATGCTCTGCAATGCCATTCGGAATTGTCATCGAGGGGGACCTCGTTGATATCCAAAGGGGGATTGACGCAAGCAAAGTGAAAGGAGCGAGGGCAAGAATCGCAACAGATAAAGTGACCGGTACCTCGGCAAGTGGAGCAGAAGTCCTCATTCAGAGCCTCCTCGTTGAGTCCTTCTTTGCCATCCACTGCGTTGTCGACCTCCTTCTCCTTTCCCTTGTCATTAGCGGCTTTACTCGTCGGTGTCGGTGTTCCTGTCAATGATGAAGCAGAAGTCGCTACTGCCCTGCTCGCAGAGCCGTTTACTCGACGATTGGCTGACGTGGATCTAGGAGTCGTCTGAATGTTCTTCACAACAGCAGCTTGGAGGGGGCTTTGCACCTCGTATGTACTGGCATCGTAGTATGATCCCCTTGCCGCTACTTTGGCTACTGCTGCTCGGGTTGGCCTCGCCGCGGATAGAGATGCGAGTGTAGGTGAAGCGGACAACGCAAGCACATCTCTAGACGGGCCACTAATATCCTCTGGTATCAAGGTTGAGGCGGTGCGGTGTGGTGTTGTGACACTGCCGCTTTCCGACACTTCGCCTCTTGACACTGATGACGCTCTAGATGGAGTCGTGTTGCCATCTGTGATTGTCACCGGCGCTTTCGTCGTCTGAGTGGAGCGACGCTTTTTTGTTGCCGTTGCGCGCTTCCCCGTCGGAACCAGGCCACTACTGCTACCCTCTTGTGTGCTATCTCCCTCCTCCGCCATTGCGATGTCCTGGTCTTGTGGTTTGTTGCTTTCCATCTCCCCGTCGAGGGCAGATGGAGCGACTGTTGAAGTGTTGGGAAGCTGGTCAAGTCGCGATGCTTGGGCCAAGTCGCGATCTGACTTTTGCCCATCCGATCGCGCGGTCGGGGCAAGGGCGGCACCATGGTCCTGGGCGTGCGTGGGCAACCGCGGTGCCTGGAGGGCGTCAATACCCTCGGTGGCACTTGATGAAGTCATATCTGCACCAATGGACGGGGAGTCTGCTATGACCTGCATGTCACCGACAGCCTGATCGTTCTCTGTATTTGGCGCCGACATTGACGTACCGCCATTGACCACACCAGCGGCACTTTTGGTCGACTGGGCCGGCTCAGCCAGCACGTCTGCCATAGAGACATCAGCACTAGAAGCTGACTCGGCGGTGTCGGCTGGCAAGCCACCTTGGGGCCGGTCATCCGCTTGTACATCGCTCGTGGAGTGCACAGGCGCTCCCGTAGTTGCATTGGGTGTGGCAGACCTAGATGTCCTTCTGATAATGCGAATATGTGCGAAAGAACGATGTCAGTATAAACAGGAGGCAACGATCCCATCTTCCGAGCGAAGGTGCTCCTGCTAGTAGCTTCCGAGGCGACTCTCCAGCCCCACCAGGATTGTAGGCCAGCAAGTACCGCCTTTCCCTGACCGGCTGGCAGCTGTTCAGATCTGCACACAAACACTCACCCATCGTAAGCAGCACTAGCAGACTTTCCTCCAGCTCTCCTCCTCTTTCCTTTGCTTCCTTTCTTATCCAGCGCCTCTGCCTTGCCATTCACAATCGCATACAGTGCCCACGGCATGACACCTTCGTACCCCTCGGGCGTAGCAAGAGAGTAGACGGGTTGCTTCCGCTTCTTGTCCTGCGCAGAAGTGTGGGAAACGGAATGGAGAGGAGCGGTGGGCGCAGAGGCTGATGGTTTCCCGTTGACCAGGACGTCTAAGCCTGGACGACCACCAGCAGCAGCAGCGGCCAATGGAGCAGCAGCGAGCGGGAAAGGCAGCACTCCAGCAGCGCCCTGGGGATTGAGCGGCGGGTAGCTAGGGTCATAAGGAAGGGCAGGCGGCGCAGGCAGAATTTCCGTTGCTAATGTAGGCGGTGCTCCTTGCATTGCTGCTTGTGATGTACTCAGCAGGTCCGGAGGTAGTGGCGAAGACGTGGTTGCTCGACGCGCGAGTTGCTGTTGCTGCGAGCCAAGCGCCTTTCCCGAGAGTTGAGAGATGTCCGTCTCAGACGTGGAAGGGGCAAGGGGCGTGGCAGCAGACGCTTCGGCGTCTCCGTGTTGAGCTGGTGAGCTCATCGCTGCTGCCGCTGAGGTGACGCCTGTTGAGGAAGGAGGGGCGCTCGCTCTACTCGCGGCTGGAACGGCAGTCTGGAGGTGTCGAAGTGTCTTTGCCGCCAGTGGTGACTGGTTCGCCTTGTCCGCATCTCCCACAGCCTGCACGTTCCCATCCTTCTCAGCCTTGATGCTCGTCTTGGTCGGCATGGTCCTGGCTGCGACCATGGATGAATGCCTGGTCGCGGTACAGACGCAAAAGGTGGGGACAGGCGGCCAGAGGACGGGGCCTAGAGTCTCCACCTGTTCTTGTCCGAGAGTATCTCGCCTCGAGCCTCTCTACGAAGCAGCCGTTCTAGCACCCAGATGGCGATTATTTCATCCGTGTTCGATGTAAGCTGACTCTATCTGCACAGTGTCTGTTGAATATCTTGTTGATGGATGTCGTCAAGAGGCAAAAGGGAAGCACGGTCTGGCGGCGGTGGGGGTTCTAGCAATGAGGGCGAGTGCGAGTGGGCAAAGGAACGACGCGTTTCATGCGAAATTGGGGCGCCGAGGCGCGATCGGGCAACTCTGCGCAGCTCAGCATGCCTCCTTGGATCCGCACCGATGAGAATCACCTCAATGTCAGGTCTTCGACAGTCACAAAGCAATATATGACGGTGACAAAAGGATGTATCATTCCATTGTGTGTACTGAGTAGACTCGTCGAAAAGTCTAGGGGATCAAGGCAGGACGACGTTGAGTCGCCCTGTTTGCGATGCGTCGCCAATCGCCATCGCCAAAGTGCGATCGTGGCTCATCTACACTCTGAGCCACCACATTCTCTATAGTCCTTCCCACTTAGGTCAACAGCCTGGTCAGGATGTTCGTCGGCAGCCCACTGACACTCTCGTAGATCCTACTCGTCTCCTCCTCACTAACACCACTGATATCCACCATCAAGTATGCGACGTCAGTCTTGGAATCCGTGTGCTGCTTGTCGACATTGTAGTTGCCCAAAAGCGAGTTGATGCTCCTCAGCGCACCGGGTTGGTTCTGGTGGACGTGGCAAATTCGAATGACCGAGCGATCAGCCTCAGTGATGGCACGTAGGTCGACCTCGGGGAAGTTGACAGCGCCTACCGAGCCACCAAAGTTGATGTATCGAATCAGAGCTGTGGCAACCTCCTGACCGATCATCCTCTGTGCCTCTTCTGTCGATCCACCGATGTGAGGTGTGAGGATGATGTTGGGGCAAGCACGAAGACGGGTAGCCCAAGGGTTGAGATCGTTGTCAAAGTTGCCCTTGCCGTTGCCCTTGGGCTCGCGTGGGTAGACATCCACAGCTGCTCCGGCCAGGTGACCAGACTCCAGAGCCTCACATAGGGCGGGCAGGTCGACAACGGTACCACGAGCGTTGTTGAGCAGGTAAGAGCCCTTCTTCATGCAGGCAAGCTGCGCAGTGGAGATCATGTTCTTTGTGTCCTCAATCTCGGGTACGTGAAGTGTGACAAAGTCGGAAACTGCATTGAGGGAAAGAGAGGCGGTTCTCGTCAGTCGCTAGACTCTGGACCAGTCCACATCGTATGTACTCACCACTCAAGAGCTCCTCTAGAGTCTCAGTCTGACGGGCGGTTCCCAGAGGCATCAAAGGGAACACATCATAGTAGACCACAGTCATACCCATGCTCTCAGCCAGGACCGAAAGCTGACTACCAATGTGTCCGTACCCTACAATGCCCAATGTCTTGCCTCTGATCTCGTAGCAACCCTTGGATACCTTCTGCCAGTCGCCCCTTCGCAGCTCCGAAGCGCGATCGACGAGCTGACGCGAGAGGGCAATGGTCTCTCCGATGACTAGCTCGGCTACCGAGCGCGAGTTGGCAAAGGGGGAGTTGAACACACAGACACCTCGACGAGCGGCAGCCAAGAGGTCGACTTGGTTGGTACCGATGCAGAAGCAGCCGACCACAAGTAGCTTGTCTGCAGCGCGGAATACCTTCTCGGTCAGCTTCGTTTTGCTTCTAATACCAATGACGTGGTAGTCCTTGATCTTCTCGATCAGCTGGTCCTCGGACATGGCGTCCTTCTCGTAGTCTACCTGGTATCCCTGCTTCCTGAGCATGTCTACGGCGCCGAGCGACACTGCCTCTAGCAAGAGGATCTTGATGGAAGAGGTGTTGAACGGTGTGAGCACCTTTGGCATGTTGTGGGAGACGGAAGGACGTCGGCCACCGGAGGGAATCGGGATACCATTAGCTTGACCGCTGCCGTGAGATCGGGGCGAGGTAGATGCGTTCTGCATGGCGAATGCATTTGCAGAGGGCGAGGACTGCTGGGCAGCCATCATTGCGGAGAAGGAGCCAGCGATGCCTGCCCTTGCGGTAGGAGGGGAGCTGGAAGCGCCGTATGTTGGGGACGAGGGGGAGCCGCGGCCCATTGTGGCCGTCCTGCGGTGGAATGCCTGTTCGTGCGCCATGGTGGGCGTATTTGGTACGAGGGGTGGATGGTGGTGGTGGCAGGAAGAAGGGAAGGAAGGAACGACGAGTGGAGCGCGAAAGACACAAGAGTCAAGAAGCAGCGCCCACTTTGACATTTTTGAACCGAGGCGGGTCAGTCACGCCATGCGCGGCCACCCAGGTCCGCACGCATAGCGACGACGACGACGACGAGGACCCAGCAAGGTCACCATGGCAGGCAAGAGTCACAGGGAGTCATGCTGCCCGCACTTGGAGCCTCGTCTGGTCTGGTTCCATACTACTACAAGGTAGCTAGGCGAGGGGCACTTCCTGCCTTGGCTCATGGCTGCTGCTACGCTGCTTCTGAGTCGCGAGTGAGTCAGCGGCGACTTTCCTCTGCTGCTGCTGGTGGAGGCGGAAAGGGGCGGCCGTCGATCATCAAATCAGATGCATCCCACGATCCCGCACCGGTAGGCCTCGTCTCCCGTCTGGTAGAGAGAGCACCTTGATAGCGTAGAGCATCGTGCGAGAGACAGCATAGACTCCTCGGAGCCACTCTTCTCGCAGCCATGGTCGACTTTCAGCAGCAACAGCCACCATTGCCGCCATCGACCAGCGGGCCTATCAACCCCGTCCCCCTCTCCCTGCCCTCGATCTTGGTCAATGCAAAGCCCCGCGGCAATCCTACCACCAAGCATTCTCGCCCTCCCCTCTCCTCCTCTTCCTCAGCACCACCCCGTGCCAAGGTCGCTCGACAGCCCGGCAAGAGGAAGCTGCTCCGTCTAGAAAATGCCCGCTTCTCCACTGCCATCAACCCACACATTGTCCGGCCGCGTCCCTCTGACTACAGCCCGGGGTACGAGTCCAGGCGGTACAAGGGGAGCTTCCAGCAGCCTATTCCTGGTCTTGTCAAGGAGCTGGGTAGAGGCGAAGAGGTGCCGCGGGATGGTAGAGAGGTCAGAGATTGGCGTAGGGAGATGGATGAGGTCAAGAAGGTCAAGAGGGCAGCAGGGTCTGAGAGCAGGAGAGGAGAAGGGACTCCAGCCTCTCCGACCACATCAGCTCTCAACACTCCTCCTCCTCCTCCCAGTGGCCTCTTCACAATGTCCTTACCCGAAGCTCGCTTCTTCCTCAAGCGGAGAGCGGTCGTGGAGACTAGGCTGGACAGCGGGCACGCTTCCTCGGCCGCCCCATCTTCTTCCTCTTCTTCACCCACGATGCAGTCCCTCGTAGACCTTGTCGAAGACGACTTTGCTTCGTGGAAAGAGCAGGTCGTCTACCTCCTCGACGCAGAAGCCACAAGCAATCAAGCAGACACCACGAGGCTCAACCCTCGTCCGCGCTTGGTCGTAGCCTCTTCTTCCTCCCTCGCTCAGGCTAGGGTGGAGGAGCATCATCACCTCCCGCATTCCCTCTCCTACCTCATCCCGGACTCCTTCGATCGACTGACAGTGCACTGTCTGGCTAGACTCTGGGGTCTCAAGTCCCTTTCCAAGTCGATCAACCACAACGGCGAGGAGTTGAAGCTGACTTGGATCTTCAAGCCTCCCCCCTCCAGCCGACGAGCTCAGGCTCACCTCACCCAGCCCAGCAGGGGAGGGGTGAGAGGTAGCGCACCTGCACCCCGAGCCCACCTCAATCCCCTCATCCGTCATCTAGCACGCTCAGAGCCGGCCTCGCTGAGCACCAGGACCAGCCGACTCTCTGGAACCGCCACCTCGCATGGGCTGGACACCCCGCCCGCTACGGACATTTCTTCCCAATCTGAATTCGAGGAGGGCGAAGGAACAGATGTAGATACGATTGAGAGCGCTTCGGTCGCTTCGCTCCCCTCTTCAGGGGCTGACAGCGGGAGTGAGCTGGGAGGCTTGTCCGATGTGGGCGAGGCAGAGGAAGGCGAGGGCGAGGATATTGGGGAAGAGACACTTCGTCCTCCAGATTCGGATACAGACGCCCTTATTGTGCCCGTAAGACGCAGATTGGAAGAGCTGACCCTGGCAGGTGATGATACAGAGGACGCTTTAGACGAGATCGAGAGCTTGCCGAGCTCCCGGGGAGAGAGGGAGTACGAGGCTGAAGCGGAGGATGACGGAGAGTGGCAGGAGATAGAGGATGATCATCTAGAGTAGATTACATTCTAGAGCTTCACTTGCTAAGGGGTCTCATTGATGTATGATAGACCGTCAGGATAGCACATCATCTATACTTCATCCATACTTCATCCATACTTCGTCTTTGTCGCCATGGGTGTCGTAAATAGCTTCGTAACGATTGAGAGAACGCGAGCAAAAAAAGACCCTCTCCACTCACTCCCTCTTGCCAAGGATCATATCCTTCCTAGCCGCCTTTGGCTTCTCCAATCCCTTTCTGGTATGTTTCCTCCTTCTGTCCTCCTTGACCCTCTCTGCTTCGAGCATCTCCCTCTTCAATGTCTGCGCGCTCCTAATCGCCTTTGGCACTCTCCTCTGTCTACTAATCTTGCCAATATCACCAATACCAGCACCGCCATTCCTGGAAGAGCCGGGTCCTTCGCCACCGTACTTCTTCTTGAGGGCTTGACGGTACTCGTTGGCCTTGAGCTCTTTACCGCTGAGGATGCCGAGCTTCTCGGATGCTCGCGACTTCCAAAGTCGCAGATTGCCGTCGTCGGAGCCCGTGAGGACAAAGCGGGCATCAAGAGTGAACTTGGTAGAGAAGACCCTCTGCATCCGAGCAGCGTGGTAGACGTCCCTCGAGTGGTTGCCCCTACCAACGTTCCACAGGCGCACAGTCCTGTCGTAGCCACCGCTCACCAGCTCTTGACCTGTAGGAGAGTAGGAAACGCTCATGACGGCAGAGACGTGATCCTTGTAGATCTGTGTGGCACTACTCAAGTTGCGCATGTCGAAAGTGTAGATGTTCTGGTCCTCTGATGCCACTGCAAAGACGGTAGGCTCAATAGGGTTCCAGGCCAGGTCGTTAGATCGCATCTTCATCTTGACCCCACCTATTGCTGATGAGGAGCGAGTATCGTAGAGGTTCAGGGAACGACTGGAGCCCGAGGCAAGAAGGAGCTCGGGCTCGGACTGATTGTACTTGACCACATTGATGGCTTCTGCCTCGTCAGACGTTGTAGAGCCCCACTTTAGTGTTTGAAGAGCGGCAGAGGTAGATGAGGAAGAAGAGGAGGATTGTCCGCGGGACAAATCCCACAGTTGGATGACGTTGGAAGATGAAGCAAAGATCGGCGAGCTGGCATGATGGGTGAGAGAGTTGAACGAAGTCTTCGAGTGCCATGTGAGGAGAGGCTGCAGTGATGCGAGAGCAGAGAGTAACAGGGTCAGCCAATTGATCTGTGTAGTCTTCCAGATCCCTTTGAGCAACTGACCTCTGTCCGATCCACCTCCTTCTCCTTCAGCCACCCGAGAGTCCCATCTTCGTCATTGCCCTCCTCTGGTACTTCCATCCGCCCATTGTCGGGATTGGCATCCCACAACTTGATCGTCCGATCAGTACCACAGCTCAGCAACCTCTTGGTGCCAAGTCCGGAGGGTGATGGAGAGAAGGTCAGGGGGGAGATGCAAAGGGACTGGATGACGCTATCGTGGGCTCGCGGGATGGATTGCAACAGGGACCGAGTCGGTAGATTCCACAGCCTGATCTCTGCAGAGATTGGGAAACATAGCGATGGTTTCGGATGTCAGCTGAGCTATGTCTGTTATGATGACCATTACCCGCTACTCATAGCACTTGGCTAGGGCAACAGCATGTCGTGCCGTCCCACGCCTGCCTCGAGAACTCACCTCCATCTCCTGCGCCACTGGCCACGATATTGCCCCTCTCCGGATCCATCTCCACTACATACACTCCATCTCCATGACCCTCCAATGCTGCCACAAAGGGCTTGGCGAACATCCTCTCGACCTTGACGGCATTGAGGGCTCTTGTGTACTCCCTTGCCTGCGAGAAGGGGTGCAGGGACGGGTCCAGATTCCGAGAGACAGGAGCTGGCGCTCCGATGGACGCGGGAGCATGAGAATCCAGCGAGCGCGAGAGCGTCTTGATCTTCATGTTTGGCGGAAGAAGAGACCACTGAATAGCAGTGGACGAGGGATGGCCGGCAGTGATTGGCGAATGGGTTACGGATGTAGGTGGTACTGCCGCTGCATGCCCAGGTCCAGGCGGGAAATTTGGTGGGAAGCGGAAAGCGAGAATTCCGGGTGGGTGGCTGATGCTTACGTAATTGTTCCCACCCCCCACGTCGCAACTCGACGCCCACGCCGGCGATGACGATGTGGGCTCGCTCCTTCCATCGCGCCCATTGCAACCATCTCACGATACCCGTTCCCAGCATCGAGCCCGCGCCCTTCAGAGGACAGAGTCATCACCGACTTCGTCTTCACCAGCATTGCAATCATCGAATTCTTCCCAAGGTACAGCATATAGCCACCTCGCCGGACCGGAGATTTTTCACCACTCAACGCCCAGCAAGGGCCCCAGCTGCACTTCACTGTCGACGCCGCTGAGCAGGGCCGTGTCGCTCCATCGCCTTCGGGTCGTCGTCTCCCTCCCCAAGCAGGGCCAATCCTCTCTGCGTGAATCTATGCTACGACTCTAGCTGATAGGATTCGAGGGCTACGACGATACTCGACGACCGTTCTCCACTTCACCGGCATTTGGCCCCCGTCCCCTGAGTCATCCCGTTGCACCGTCACCGCATCGCGAGAGTACCACGTCCGGCCATGTCATCTCCTTCCGAAGCCTCCGTCGACTCGGGTAAAGGATCTTTGCCGCCTGCACAGACTTCAGAATCTGTGGCGAGTGGCGCCTCAGCACACACCAACGGTCACCAGATTAGCTCGGTCGCCGATCTCGCTAGGACCGCGACAAATACTAGTGCCGGCAGTGGCAATGCAAGCTCGCACTCGAGAGACAGCAGCCACAGCAACTTCTCAGCTTCTGGAAGACAGCCTCTGCAATACCAGCAGCGCCCCTCGGCCTCTTCTCAACTCTTCACTGCTTCCTCCAACTCCCCCACATCCTCTTCAAATGACCGACAAGGTTTCTCGTCGTCCGCTGGCCTAGGCATCACACAGCCCCTTGTGCCATCGGCAAGTGCTAGACCGGCGTTCGGCGCGACCAATACTGGTCCTCCACTATCGGAAAGCATGGGATCCGAAAATCGCCCACCCCTTCGGGGAAGCATGTCGGAAGGCGTCACAGGTGCACCGCTTCCTCCCCCCTTCTTCAGCAGTTCCGCTACAAACGCTGCTGGCCAGCAAGGGAGTCAATCACCCTTCCAACAGCCCACACTGATGCATTCCAGCTCCAACTCATCCCTCAACTCAGCAGCTGCGTCCATGGGTGCACCCGGTCAGGCCGGCCCAGCAACGTACGGTCTGATGAATCCTCCAGGCAGTATACCTGGAGATCCGCGCACTAGTCTCTTGGTGTCGAACTTACCCTACAAGGTTCGATGGCAGGACCTGAAGGTGAGTAGAGCATTTGATCATACTGCGCATACGGGCTCGTCTCGGTAGCAGCTCACACTTGCTTTTGCAACACTTGCCCCAACAGGATCTCTTTCGCCGTTCTGCTGGCACTGTCCTAAGGGCAGATGTGTCTCTCACGCCGGATGGGCGATCTCGATGTTTTGGCTCCGTGCTCATGCGAGATCCTGAGGATGCCAGAAGAGCAAAGGAGACATTCGATGGCTTCGAGTGGATGGGCAAGAGATTGAGTGTGATGTACGAGGTGCAGTCACAGCCGGCCTTTTATCCGAACCCACAACAGCAACAGCAGCAGCAGCAACAACAACAATATCAACCTCAGCAACAGCAGCAGTATCAGCCACAACAGCAGTCGCAAGTTTTCTCATCTCCCCTCCCGCCACCTCCGAGCACGGCCAAGTCTCCTGCACTCCTGCCCTTCCTGAGCTCGACAAGTAGAGCCGATTCGGGCAGTAGTAACACAAGCTCTCGATCGCTTCCGCTGCCTTCACGACTAGGTGCACCGGCACGTTCGCCTGGCACCCCATCGTCAGAAGCTGCGCATCACGCCAATGCCTATCAGCAGAGTGGGCTGCCAGCTCTCCCGCACCTGGCTCCTCCGCGTCCTGGTAGCTTTTCTGGAGCTTCCAATGGGGGCGATATGAGACGTCCTAGTGCTCATGATGGCCAACGCTCCTCCGTGCGCTCTCCGCAACCTCCCCCACCTCCTGCTCTTGCGGCTCAACCTCCCAATGCTATCCCGACTCAGCACCAAATCGCTGTCTTGTCTGCCCAAGCAGCGCAAGCCGCCATTGCCGCTCAGCAGGCCCGAGTCGTTGCGGAGTATGGAGGTGCACCTGATGCAAGCTACTATGGACGGACTCTATTCGTAGGCAATCTGGCTTATGCTACTCAATGGCAGGACTTGAAGGATCTGTTCCGAGCCGCTGGCAATATTATGAGAGCCGACATCGCACTGGGAACAGAAGGCCGATCCCGTGGGTTTGGAACGGTCCTGTTTGGCACGAAGGACGAAGCAGCAAGAGCAGTCAAGATCTTCCACGGCTATGACTACAATGGTAGGACCTTGAAGGTACACTTCGACCGTTTCGCCAGGATGGAAGCGCCTCCTCTTGGTGTTCTGGTACCGGCAAGAGCCGAAGACTACACCAGCGCATTCAGTGCTGCTCAGCCGCCCAGCAATGTTGGTGCAGCATCAGGGGGCGGACAGAGGGCAATGAGTAGTGGGCCAACGGGTGGAATGATGACCAATGGCATGTTCATGGGCTCAATGCCAGGTATGGGGCCTCAGGGGGGCTATCAACAGTACGGTCAGGGACAACAGTCTCAGTACGCTCTACCTCCGCCGTACCAGCAGCCTCAATACCAGTACCAGCAGCAGCAGCAGCAGCAGCAGCAGCAGCAGCAACCATACCAATACACACAACCTCGTCAGCAACAATCGCAACAATATCAGAGATCGCCCCTTCCCCCTCCTCTGCCATACTTCGACGGTCACCAGGCTGCGCAGACCTGGGCAGCACCGCCAGCTGCAGCTGCCTCCTCCCTATCGGCTGCTCATCTAGATGAACCCTTCAAAAATAACAGCACAAGATCTCAAGAGACGAGAACAGAATCGCAGGCTTCACAGGATACTGCGGACAAGTCGCTGTCCAATCCGGCTGGCTCGACCGCTTCACGCTCCACTCAAGCTTCGTCATCCTCGGCCAATCACCCTGGACGGATTTCATTACCTTCACCGCCGTCTATTTCCCGCCAATTCAATCCTTACGCAACCAATGGCAATTCTAATTCGCCGATGCAATATAGAGCTCCGATGCCAATGACGCCCGGCGTTCCCCTTACGCCGGGAGTGCCGATGACGCCTGGGATGCCAGGATTTTCTTTCGCCGGCATGCTGCCTCCGCCCACACCTCCCACCTTCGTTCCACCCTTCATGAACGGCGGTGCCAGCTCTGCAGCTGCCGCTATGCAGAATATGATGGCAATGACCCCTGGAGCAGGTCCACCTACACCATGGCAGATCCCTGGCATGAGCGCTGCACCTGGAGCACCTCTTCACATGATGGGCGGGCAGACGACACCGCGGGGTGTAGGCGGAGGCTTCAACCCGTTCTTCGCTGGCGTCGTAGGATATAATGCCACGCTCCCGCCAACGCCAGGTTGGCACCGAGGGACGGGCGGAAGGGTACAACAGCAGCCGCTGCAGAGGCAAGCGAGCGTCAATCAATCTCATGTAGAGACTGTAGTGGAGGGGCAGCAACCGGAGTCATCCACCACTTCGGACAAGTCAGCTTCGGGTCCCGAGTCCTCACCACCTACACCAGCAGTGGCAAAAGCGAGCGCAGCTGTCAATGACGTCCAGGACGGCTCGGCAACATTGGCGAGCCAGAAGGAAGGTTCCGGATCCTCTTCTCCGGCTGCAGGCTCATCGACAAAGCCTCCTGTGCACTCGAACTTGATCCACTCCCTCTCCACTCGAAGGGCGTCAACGAACAGTCCTGCGGTATCTCCTGGTCTGCAGGGCGTCCCCCCTGGCACTTCAAACACCTCTTTTGGCTACTTTGGATCGGTCATGGGAGGAGACAGCCTTGCGGAGAAGCAGCGACGCCCCTCGTTGGATGCAGGCGTTCTGCGCACGCCTATGGTAGAGGCTCCAGCTGCATCTGCTGGTGAGGGTGACTACTTCGGAACGGCAGCCGAGGCTGCTCCTGCCTCTACTAGCGGTGCATCCTCGTCTGCCGGTGCCGAAGACGAGGGCTCGGGCGACAACAAGGGGCAGTCACCCGGGCCCGGTCTTCGACCTGCAATGGCGGGTAGTCGTCATCCCAGCACAGAGGAAATGGCGAGGGCGATTGCAAAGATGAGCATCGAGGGAAAGGCACTGCTCAAGCGTGGGACCAGTGGAGGGTCTACCAAGGCCAGCTAGTCTTTTTCTCCCAGAGTGACAGGCGCAAGATGTGGAAAGGAGAATGGAGGGAAAGAATGCAGCCGGCATTGAAGAGGTAGAAGCGGAAGAGTAAGAAGCAGGAAGAAAGACAGGAAGCAAGGAAGGAGTCGTTCGCTACCCTACACACTCACCTCGGCTCAGCGCAACATAAAGCAACATATTCCCCACCCCATCACCACCACCTCAGCTTCTCATTTCAAAAGTTCCCCTTTGTCACCACCAGGCTTTATCTCCCCGTCATCAACTTTTTTTCATTTCAACAGTACATAGTTTTAGTCTACTGAACCTCCTTTTACAACAACACAACACCAGCATCCCAACACACGCATTTGCTCCTGTTTTTTTCTTTTCACTCTCTCTCTCTTTGCTTTCCTTGATCATGTCGTTCTTCTCATCCTGGTTCTGGTTCTGAATCCGGTTCTCGTTGGTTGTGTTTGTGGTTAATTTACAATAGTGATGCCTCATGTCTCCATTAATCATGTGATGGTTGATTGAAGCTGGGTCTGGGTCTGAGTTGAGCCGGAATGAAATGAGGATGAGAATGAGTGGTGGCAGTGTAGCTCTTCTGAGGAGGAGATGCTTTTGGAACTCATACGGGACAGAAAACAGACAGGGCAGCTTAGGAGCAGGCCATGAACGGCCACATATGGAGATTGTATACAGTAAAGACTATAGTGCCATGAGGGAGAAGGAGATATGAGAGACAAGACAAGAAGACTACACTTGAGAAGACGAAGACGAAGACGAAGACGAACACCAGATCCGCAGCGAAGTGGAGTGGAGGTCGGAGAGAAGGGGAGCGTGGCTACGACCCGTTGAGGTCTAGGGCTAGAGCCAGGCTGGTAAGTGGAGTTGAGGGGAAGTAATGATTACATACAGACAGGAGTACTGGGGCCGGTGCGATAGAGGCATAGAGAATAGAGTACATTTGAGGAAGCTTGGATGGGTCGTCGTTATTGTTGGGCGCGCCAATGTTGGTGGGCTCGTAAGGGCATGGTCCGCCGAGGCGAGCGGTATTGGCCTCAAAGGAGGAGGACGGATGAGGGATGGATGTTGAGGTACTAGTCCATCAGAGGCTCTTGACTCTAGCATGCCCGCTCCACTTCTTTCCCCAGCTCTTTCCCAAAAGAACATCCATCGCTCTCGACCTCTCCTTTGGTGGTTCCACGACGGCAGCTGCCGCCAGAGCGGGCGGGGCAGGAGGACGGATATAGCCTCCTCCACTAGTAGGTCTTGGCTTTTGACGCGGAGGCGTACCGGGAGAGTCTAGCTTGGTCTTCTCAATGTTGTGGCGCTCCGTCTCCCACATCGAGGCAGTGTGGTCGTGGAGTCTCCTTGCATACTCCCTTGCTGCGATCTGACGCGGGGAGAGAGAATAATCGCTCTGCATCGATGAGGAAGTCGAGGGGGAGGAGGACATGCCGTATGAGTGAGCAGAGCCTAGGTTTGCTTCCGAATTGGAAGACGAGGGAGGATAGCTGATGGAGCTGCTCCTCGAAGACGAGGCCGAGGAGGAGCTGTCTCCGTAGAAGACTGCGTCCTGTAGAGCTAGCGAGGGCGGGACAAAGGGCGCGCCCCCAATTGGGACGGTGCTGCTGTTGTAGAACATCGTCTGAAGTACTACTTGACGGTGTAGGTAATCGCTGTCGCGAGAAGAGTGAGGAGTTGCTGAGGTTGGGCTGTTGCGGTGCGTCGCCCTGACCACTGCTTGTTTAGGCGGTGTGACAGGAGGAGTAGGTGGCAGCAGGGAGGACGACGGGAAGTGAGCAAATGAGGAAGCCGTGTTGGGCAACGGGTGGAGTGAGTGGTAGCACAGAGGGTGTCGAGGCGATGGCGGATGCTTGTATATGAAGACGACGAAAGGTAAGGAAGGCGATACAGTAAGATTAGGAGCTGAGCAAAGGTGTGGGGGGGCGGGACAGGATGCCGTTTTCACTCCTGTCTCTGGCCCTGAATGCTAGTCTTAGGCCATGGCCACGCGCCCGCCTCAGTCAAAAGACCCCGCTGACGTCTCAGGATATTCGATCGGCTTGCCCCCGACGGAGCGTGGCAAACAAGAGGCACAGATCTTGTGCTACCAATACACACACACTGGCTCCACTTTGCCTTGAGCTGCCCGGCACCTAAACCCTGTCCCGGGTGAGGGTACGGAGTCAGTGCCTTGTTCAGCATCGAGGACATAAAAAGTGGCAGGCTGCCAGGGCCAAGATGCCGGGGAGCAGCTGCTGCCGCGGCATCCAAGCCGCACCTCGGCTGCGTCTTGAGCGCCTGCTCAGTGCCAGGAGGGCAATGACGTCGATGCGCCTCGTGGTCCTTGGCAGCTTTTGCCTCGCGATGTCGGCGTCTTGTCTCTTCCAAGATCGCAAGAGCGGGTGGAGTGGGGATGCAAGATACCGCTCCACTGCTGCGCAGCTCTGATTAGGGCTTTCCTGACACTATCCCTCCGGAAATTTGACTGCCGTGGCAGGCCACGCGAGCAGCGCCTAGTGGAGAGGCGTTCGACAAGAGAGACGCGACGGCAAAGGCGACGGTGAGCTGACAGCCTTGCCAAGGGTCTTGGCTTACAGCCGGGCCGAACAATGAAGCAATCGCACATCTTACCTCCGCGAGTGAACACTTGTCCGGGCTCGACGTCAACCATCGAGAGAAGCCGAGGTAGCCAAGCTTCACGGCATGGGCGGGGATCGGTAGCTTGCCAAGTCTCCCACGCGACAGTGGCGGGCTTGCTCCCCCTTGCTTCCGTTGCCCCGCGTCCTTCCCGCTACTTCCGCAAAGCGCTTTCTTCCGACAGAGAGGAAGCAGCACCACAGAAGCGTGCAACACTGAGTTGTAGTCGTACCACTGAAGATCTGTCGCTGTCCCGTCGCCTCTCCCAGCCTCACTAGCCCTACCATGTCACACCATCCGCCATTTGCCGAAGCCCAGGCAAAGCTACCGCCTCTCGAGGTCGATGCATTCCAAAAGACTCAGACGCTGGATCCAAAGTGGGTTCCCGGATCAGGGCTGACCACCTCGCATCCGGCCTCGGCCCACTTTGCCGCGGCTGCCCGAGGAGATGTGCCCTTTCGCGTGGTGCAGCCAGGCGTGACAGACATGGAGCCCAGGATGATCTACAAGATCCTCATTGGCGCTGTAGCGCCAAGGCCAGTGGCCATGGTGGGCACAGTGGGCGAGAATGGAGTGTATAATCTAGCGCCCATTAGCTTCTATCAGGTCGTATGCTCGGACCCGCCGCTGGTGATGATTGCTTTTGGTGGACCGGGATTTCATGGGACACGCAAGGATAGCGAGAGCAACATCAGAAGGAATCAAGAGTGAGTGTGAACGGTAAGCCGAGTCGAAACCATGAAGGGGGCGAGGAGGGAGCTCCGCTGCCCCTGACTGAGTCACCTTTGCTCTTGCGCACCTCAGATTCTGCATCTCCTCATCCTCTGAGCCATACGCAGAAGCACTCAACTACGCCAGCATCGACTGCCCTGCCGAAGTCTCCGAGTTTGCCGTGACAGGCCTGACGCCCGTCCCTGGGCGGCTAGTAAAAGCTCCACGGATTGGCGAAGCTCCCGTCTCCTTTGAGCTCACAGTGCATTCCATTACCGACTTCCACAAGGACGATGGAGTCAGGGGAGGCTGTATGGTTATTGGGAGGGTGAGGATGATGCATATTCGAGAGGATTGTATCGAGGCCGACGGAGCCATCGATCCCAGCAAGACGTTCCCCGTCAGTCGGTTCGGGGGCCTACTTTACGGGCGGTCTTTGAGGGGCTTGTGAGTGCTCGAGCGTTAGGGGTCGCGAGGAGCTTTCGATTACTGACGACTGATACCGGCCCACTGTCCCACAGCGAGCTGGAGAGGCCAGCGTACGAAAAGGTCAAGGAAGACGAGAATCTCAAAAAGGCCGTCGCAGAGGGAGCTAAGCAGGCGTCGAAGGCTGCTGCTGGCGGTCTAAGCTCGATCGCTGCCAAGCATCCTTAGACTTTAGGTGAATCATTCGAGCAGCTTGAAGAAACGCTAGCTTCACCTAGCAGCTAGCACTACCTGTACCATATTCCACACCTCATTGTGTACCTTTATCGGAAGTAGCAGTCAGGCTTTCGGAAGACGCGCTAGAGAGGGCGTCGCCGGAACGGGTGTGGACCGGGCCTGCGCCTCATGTGGAGTTGACGTCAGCGACGCATGGCGTGCGGTGCGGGTCAGCTGCACATCTTCTACCTGGCCAGTCAGTAGCCGCTCTTGCCTCTCCTTCTCAATCCAAAACCTCGTATGCTTCCTGCTCTACTACCTCGTATCAGCACATCTATCAAGCCTCGTATCTTCGCGCAGTCAACTCGTGTATTCCTACCCTCTACCACTCACTACAAGTACCAGCAACTTAGAACCATGTCTCATCAAACTCATGACCCTACTGCCAAGCAGGCCTCGGGCAATGCTTCGGATCTCACTGCTCAGCAGAAGGTCGATGGACTGATGAAGATCGTCAATGAGGTGGGCAACGCCATGCTCACCTCGCACAGCCCCGATGGCAAGCTAGCCTCAAGGTGCATGCACCCTGCCACCACCGAGGGACTTGGTAAGTGAAAGCAGCCAGCTAGGAGCAAGAGAGAGAAATACAAGCTCCGTGGCGCGGGTCGCTTACCCAAACCCCTTCTTCTGTCACCTTCTCCTACCACCTCAGTCTTCTCCTTTTTCCAAAATTCCGAGTCTGGAAAGACCGATGACATCGAGACTAACCCCGAGGTGAACGTCTCCTTCCTGAACCCCAAGGGTGACTGGGCTTCCATTTCCGGCAAGGCCACGATCAACAAAGACAAGGCCAAGGTGAAGAAGTACTTCAACAAGGGTCTCGAAGCTTGGTTCGATGATAAGAAGGATGGTGTGCACACTGGTGATGAGAATGACCCACGTGTGGTCATGCTGGATGTGCACCCTGATGAGATTCGATACTACGCCCAAGCTGGAACGGCCACTGCGCTCAAGGATATGGCCGTGGCTGCTTTCAGCGCTGGTGTTGCTAGCCCGGGTAAGCTTGTCATCATCAGCGGTGATGAGCTGGCTGCCCTCTCCAAGGTGCACCAGTAAGAAGGGCGAGGTGGGGAGTGTCAGTAGGATAATATAGTTTGTAATATCTATCATGGAATTGCATCAAACGGAAATTCTGATACGCTGTGATGTCTGAGCAAAGCATCCTCAGTAGCGCAAAAGTTGTATGACAGCTGGAGAAGTAAGTGTGAGCTAATAGTACATGTTTGCAATTGTGAGAACTTGGCGTTGGAGGAGAGTTGTCATTTCTCTTCTCTAGTCACCTGCCGCACCTGAGCCTGCCCCCACCTTCAATTGATCTCCTTGCCGACCTGTTCGTCCCTTTGCTTCTTGCTTTCGTCGACCCATTTCCCCAGTCCCCGAGCCCTCGTCTCGACTGCCTTCATTCCCTTGAGCATAACGTCCACGTCCAGTGGTGCCTCACCGATCTTTTCCGCAAGTAGAAACTGTCCCGTATTGGGGGTGAGGACATAAGTTAGAAGGGCTGAAGAAAGAGTCACTTCGAGTGGTGTAGGGTCCAGCAGTAGGATGGGTTCCAAGGACGCTACTTCTCCATCTGCTGTCGAGGTGGTCGTTGTGCCGCCGCCGCTGGAGGAGGGTAGAGGCGGGAGGAAGACGGCTATTTCCACGCCAACGAGTCCTCCGGTAATGGGCAGCTTCACTCCCACGCGCTCCCCTTCATCGAAGATCTTGATCTCTCCGCCTTCTTCCACCGCTGCATCAGGCCTCACGTAGTCCATCAGTGCGAGGGTGCTGGCGAGAATGCACCCCTGCAGTGCATTGCCCGCACGCAACGAGAGACAGGAAATATTGACGCTGATGTTCCACACTGCCTCTCCTGCTTTCAGACAGAGAGCCTCTCGATCTATCAATCCACTCCTGCGCAGCGCTAGGTCCAATTGCCGTTCCAACTCGGCGGTAGAGGCTTCTGCAGAGGGATTGGAGCGGGAGGCGGATGAGGTGCCTTGGGCCAGGGCGGTATTGAGGTGGATCTGCACCTGTCCTTCGTATGGTCTTTCTTGGCGCGGCGGGACCAGCTCTGCATGAACCGAGGCGAGGATGATCGTCTTTACCGCCGGAGACGCTGGATGGGAGAGGGTCAAAGTGGCTGTCCCTCTTTGCGTTGGCGAGTAGGCCACTGAGGGTGTGAGTGGTGCAGACGCAGGACGGTTGTCCAGGCGTAGGGCGGAAGTGGAAGCTGTGAGCAGCTGCGGAAAGAGCTGCTGTGTGAGATTCGACGGTGGGAGTAGCGACGTCGTCATGGCGATTAGATGGCGTTGCCGTGGTGCCAAATTTCGACGAGGTGGTGAGTAAAGTAGACTTGGTCGACTATGAACGGGAAGAAAGACCCTTTTGCTCCGTTCCGATGTTCCTGGTTCCTGACTGGTGATCGACCGACGCTCCCGATTGCCGCGCGGAAAGGGACTCGGGGCGGCAGGCGGGGGGGGGGGGGGGACTTGGACCACCTCAATTCATGCGAGCAGTCGTACCCGAGGTCACCGTCCCTTTCTTCCACGATATCAGTCCGGCGAATTGCAAGGCGGTGCGGTATACGCACGTCACTCTCTCTCTTTCTCTTCCTCTTCTCTTCTTGCGGTTGTCTGGATTCAGTTCCTCGTGTCCCCCGTAGCCATTGGTCGGTGTGCGCCGATGGGACGTGAGCGGTGACCATGAAGGTAAGTGAGATCGACTCTCTTTCCCGCTATCAAGGGATATCAATGACGGCCAGTGATGCTGATATGTCCCCATTTCCATTCGTTCACTCGTCCCTCCGCCCTGTCCCTCAGTATCTTCTGCAAGCTATAGAGTCAAGCCGACATCGGGTAGATTTATCGGATGCAGATCTCACCAAGCTCCTTACAGACGTCCAAAAGTCTCGCGATGACCGGACTCTCCTCCACGACTCTCTGGAGCGCCTCCTACACGATTTGCGCGCCCAGTCCCACTCACAGGCCTTTCTTACCAGGGTCAATAAGAGAGACGCGCCCGATTACTACGATGTCATCAAGAATCCCATGGACCTGGGTCTGATGCTCAAGAATGTCAAGAGCGGCAAGTACCGGAGCAAAGAGGCATTCCGCAAGGACTTGGATCTCATCTGGGACAATTGTCTTCTGTACAACAATGAGCCCGTGAGTAATCGAGAGACTCCTTGAAGCGAGCTTGGAGCTTTTTGCAGTTCAGACAGTCTCACCCGTATGCCTGATGTCCTCCCTGCCTCTCCAGACACACCCTCTGCGGATCTCCGCCAACTTGATGCGGAAGCGGTCGCATGATCTCCTTTCCTACATTCAAGATTCCCACGATGTCAAGTCAGCCCTGAACGAGTGGGTTGCAACTCACACCAGCCTCACCCCAGCCGAGGCTAAAGCTCTTCAGCGCGGAGACATCACAGCCGTGCCAGGGATCACTCAGAACACCACTTCCACTTTCCTCGGCCCAGTAGCGGCTGCTGCAGCTTCCACTCCATCAGCACAGCTTCAAGGGCCCTCAGTCCCCTCTCCAGTTGCCAGAGAGACATCTGCAGCTGGCCCCTCGACTCTCGTCGATGAAAAGCCCTTCGAAGAGCAGCGGGCCTTCACCGTTGGCTCTGGAGCTTCCCTTGCAGAGACTGCAGTGGCAGACAGGAGGAAAGACGAGAGGAATCTGTGGGTACTGCAGAATCTCCTGGGCCATGACTGGTCGCCCGCGTATCCAAGTGAGACCAGTCTTGGAAAACGGCGGATGGTGGTGCAGCCAGTCTTTGAAGCGGAGACTGATGATGCTGAGGTGGAAGACATTGTTCGCAGCCTTGCAGGAGGCAACGCGGTGGAGGCGTCGAGCTCGTTCAATGCCGTAAGCGGGGCCTCTTCGGCAGTCTACGCTAGCCCTTCCACCAGAGCCAGATTTGCTATGTCGCGACTACAGCAATCGGTGTTCGTTGAAGAACAGAGAGACGGCAGACGGCGGTCGAACGGTTTGCGACAAAAACAACGCAAATCCCGTACAGAAGCGACTCAAACGAATGGCGATGCTTCAGCCCTGCAGCAAGGATCTCCTTCAGTAGCTCATGGCGACTCCAAGGCGCCGCAAAGGCGGCGCGGTGTGGACTGCATGAAGCGCAACATCAAGACGCACGGAAGGATGCACAGATTGAAGCGGAAGTTCGACTTCCTCGACTACTGCATAGACAACGACCAGCCGCTGCCGAGCTCGCTGCTGATCGATTCTGATGAGGAAGTGGACGATCTCACCAGTACACAGAGACTCGAGGAAGAGGACGTCAAGCCCCACTGGTCCTCGTCCCAGTACCCTGCATCCTTGACACGGCGAGGTCCCTCCTTGCATGTCAACGGTATGGAAGCATCTTCCCTACCCAACAGTCATCCTTCTGCCTCCGGCAGGCTAGATGCCCACCCTTTTCCCCACATATCCCTTCCTGAGGCTCGCTCTGCCCTGCGAGATCGAGTATCTCTGCTTTGTGGCAATGCGGGCTTCGCCTCCTCCCACTCCCGCCCACTGGACATTCTCAGCAGCGTTCTGGAAGAGTTTCTTTGCAGTCTGGGCCGGTCTCTCCGACTCTACCTGGATCGGTATGCATCTACGACGATGTCAGCAGAGGAAATTCTCCTGCATACTCTCCACACCACATCTTCTGTCGGGCCAAATGAGCTTGAAAAGTACCTCTTTGACGACACGGTGCGGTACTCGAACCGTCTGGAAGATCTGAAGCGGAAGATGGAGTATTCGTGGAAGGAACGCATTGCTATAGGCGAGGAGAAGCTGGTCAGCGAGGAAGACGCGCGCTTCTTTGGCGCCGAGGGTTCCGAGGACCTCATGGTGGGCAATATCCCCTCTGCGCTGGATGACGACTTCTTTGGCTTCAAGGCTCTCGGACTGGATCAGGAGCTCGGTATGGCGAATCTCACCATCCCTGCGCGTCTGTTCCGTGGCCGGGGAGGAGCTGCTGGGCGACGTCCTGGCGAGGCAGGTGGCGCAGGCAAGGAGAAGGAAGGGGAGAAGGAAGCCTTTCCCAGCCCACCACCATTCATCCGAATTTCCGAGTGTGCCCTACCTGCGCAAATTGGCCTCCTGCGCGGCTTTTACCGGGATCTATTGCACCGCAGAGGTCACCGTGGCAGGGAGAAGCGACAGCGGCAGCGTGAGGGCACTGGCGATGCTGATGACGAGGCAGATGGCGAGGAAGAGGAAGACGACGACGAGGGCGTGCTTGCCGTCAGTGATGACGAAGGAGAGCGAGCGGCAGGCAGCGGCGGCGGTGGCAGTGGAACAAGGGGAGGAGGGGGCGCTGCATCATCCGCTGCGGGTCTCAAGATCGGTCAAGCAGGCATCATGCCCAAGAGGGACTTCTGGGTCGATCCGAGCGTCCTGGCCAGGAACAGCGCAGCCGGAAACGCTTCGGCGGGCGGTGCAGGAACGCAGGTTGGATCTTCGGGTACTCTGTTTGCCGGCGCAGGGACATCAACATACAATGGCAAGGGTGGTGGTGGCGGTGGTGGTGGAGCGACGGGCAAAGCGAAAGGTGGGCCCGGGAAGAAGGGGAGGACAAAGAAGGATGGCTGAGGTCGTCGGAGCGCGAAGACAAAGAAGGCAGATTGATGCAACGCGCTTGTTGCAATAACATCTTCCGAAAAGTCTGTGATCGATTGCCAGTTGCTGCTGAGGAATGGAGAAAAGGAGGCTAGAGTACAATGGACGGAATGGATAGGCAGAGCTGGTTGGGTTGAGCACCTCGAGAGGCAAGCAGGGAGAAAAGGGAAAAGCATCGGCAAAGCTGCTCGATATTTAGTAGCCTCCCCGACCACGGGGTGCTCCTCGACCCCTCGGTGCTCCGCGCGAGCCGCCAAATCCACCACCTCTTGACGAGAATCCACCACCTCCTCTGGGAGCTCCACGCCCACCGCCCCTTCCGCCTCCACGAGCACCGAAACCACCCCTAGCTCCACCACGTCCGCCTCCGAAGCCTCCTCGAGCACCACCTCTTCCACCAGCTCCAGCCTTCTTCTTGGGTCCCTTCTGCACCACCTTTGGCTTTGGCAAGAACCTCTCAATGGGAAGCAGCTTGTCTCCAGCAATGTACACCTTGTCATCGGCCTTGAAGCTGCTGGCAACGAGGCCCGAGTCCATCTTAACGGTGAAGTGCACCTCGTTGATCGGGCCGAGGATCTCATCGACCTTGCCGATTTGCGACTTATTGTGGAGGCTGAGAGGCGAGGCGAGATGAGGCGGGGTGAGGAGAAGGGCGTCGTTCAGCTCCCTGACGTAGCTCCAAGGCGTAGAAAGACTGCTTCCTGGCATTCTCCCAAACAGGAGACTTGGGGCTTATCCCGCAACCCGAGATGCTTTCGCTTGTGCTACTCTGGGACTAGGTATACTCACTAGATTGGCGCATTGAAGTACGGCACGTGTTTTGCGTCTGTGGACGAGCAGAGCATTTCTCCCTCTACGGCATGGATGAAGCTTCCCATCTCCTGCACCCGCTCGGGCGGGCCTGAAGGAGCACCGTATCCTCCCCTGCCACCGCCCCTGCCCCCTGAACTGAAACCTCCCCTGCCGCCTCTTGGAGCACCTCTACCTCCTCCACCGAAGGAGCTGCCGCCCCTGGGAGCACCTCGGCCGCCTCCGGGGCCGCCCCTACTGCTGCCTCCTCGGAAGGACATGTAAAGAGATCTGGAAAGAGGTCGAGGAGGATTGGAGTTGCCTGAGATCAGGAAGCTCCAGCAGAAGTCCTAGAGCGAGGTCCGTTTGAGGAAGGCTAGCGTTTTGCAGGATGTGAGCGCAGCAGCGGCGAGATGTACGAGATGTACCGATGCAGAATCGAGGTCCTCCTGGGATGAGTAGGCTGGGTGAGGTGCGATACGCAGGCGACGCTGCTCAGACCTTCTCTCCCCTCGGCAGACAGGCAAATTACTCTAGGGCCTCTTCTCCGGTTCGAGGAGCGCGCGGTAACACGAGACATCGGAACGGGCTGCAGGTGAGCTCGGAACGAGAAGCAGGGAAGAGCTTCCTGCTTAAGTAAGCAGTCGAATGCCGAGGTACGCCGTCCCCACCGCCGCCCCTCAGCTCCGTAGCTCCGTCTGCGAGATATGCTTACGATATCACATCGGCCCCCACCTCAATCTCGATGCATCTAGTATCGGCATCAGTCGCACATGTTCAACCTCTTCAATCGCTAGTACGGGCATTGAACTCTCCTGTTAGCTCGCTTCAAAAAAGCGCAGCATCGCACCTGCCGACCGGAAGGAGCCCGGCTGAGCGTCGGCTGTCCAGACCTCGCGGCATTCTACATCGGTTGTGGCGCCGGAGAACGTCTGCGAAACATATCCGACGTACGTCGCCGGCCGATTTCGGAACTGTTTGCGAGTTCCTTTGCCCTCCTTGGCGCTGCAATGCTGACAGCTCCGAGCCATTCACTGGTGAAGGCCATCCAAGAAGCTCGCAGCGACAGAGTAATAAGAAGCGAACGGAGTGAGTTGCCAGCTTCACGGCTTACGCGAGTCTCTTGCGATGTAGCTCATCAACTACACGGCTGATCTACTACCGTCGCGTGCGGTGTAGTTCAGGATCGTGTACGACTCGGCAAAGGCGACATTTCCCGATTCCCGATCACGCACGTCGCTCAGCAGCAGCACAGCCCTTTGTACTTTCGGGAAATAAAGCTCGACAGATGCCAGAGGTTGATCGATTTGGCAGTGGCTTTCGGCGGCAGGGAGAGCGCTGCCACTAACCCGTGCTAGTGGTCCCTGTCAGCGTCCCTTTGTTCTCTGTCCTCTCTGTAGAAGAGACAGATGATGGCCAGCAGCTTGGTTCTCTGCTAAGACCTGCATTTCGTATGCCCAACCATCGGACACGTATGGCTTGACCCATACATCAGACACAGGCGGCGAGCCCAGTGGGGGATGCGCAGGTATCTGCAGCAAGACTTCTCGCCGGGTCATCAACGGATCTCAGATCCTCTTCTTGCCGCCTTCGGTATGCGTGCAGGTCCGCCTCTACGGTCCGCGGCTAGAGGATGGGGTCCGAATTTGCACAAGCGAGGCCCTTGCAGTTGTGCGGTCTCTCCCGCAACTCTCCGCCTCGCCAGGCACGCGCAACCGCAATGCATGCAGGCCCAAGAGGAGATGGGTGAGATCCCAGCTCTCTGGACTTTCCGGCCGAGTGGGCTCCAGGCAAGCGAGCAAAGGGGAGCGAGGCTGCAATCTTGCACACCGAAGTTTGTCGCCTCGCAGCGAGAAAATATCTGCCCGGCGGCCCCTTTACTTCGGAACAGCATGATCCTGCATGGTGGCTGTACGCCGCATCGCCACCCCAGCTCAGACTACTTCCCCTCCTTTCCACCGTCGGACAGGTCGAACCGTTGGCGGACGGTCAGTCTCCCGCGGGAAGGAGCTCCGAGGTGCGGCCTCGGTGAGCTGACTTCCCGTGTGTGGAGCAGTTCCGAGCACAAAGGCGGAGGTAGCCATGTTACCTCGTCAGCCGGCTTTGCCACTGCACCATCTCCCCACGGGCCCCTTCTTGCGCTCAACTCTTGGTCCGCCAAAGCATTAGCACTGGGAGAAGGTGCTGAGCTATGCAGACATTCTCCGAAGATACGATTGCATGTCTCGGCGGGCAGTTTACGGGAGGTGTGAAGTTCTACCGCCACGATGGTCCCGTGTGTCGTGATTACAGGCGGATTGCCCGCCAATTCCCCTTACTGGGCGGCAAGCCCTGGGGTTTGCCGCACCCTTTGTTTCAGTGCTACCAGGCTTCCATTCGACCTTCTCAGAAACGCTCGAGCCCCCTCATAAGTGGGGCCTCCAGAGAGGGTACCTTCTGTTTGTCCCCCCTCACTTACCTGGACCCCCGCACGCAGCTATTGTTCTGGACGTTATCTTCCTGTCCTAAGACCTTTCTCATCAACGACCGCATTTACATCCCATAAAGGCTCGTACCCAATCTCTTTGTCCTTGCGATTGCCTTTTCCACTTTGCACGCTCTCCACAATCTCGCCTTTGGCGCCAGCATTGCACAATGGATCCTCGCTTTCTGAGCACGAGCGTGAGCTTCCACGGCGACGCCAGTGCTGAGCGCAGCCTCCGGACTTCATCGTCCAACGACGACTTCTATAGGAACCGACAGACGACAGTCGACCACCTGGCTCATAGCAGCCCAGCAAGCAGCTCCTGCGCAGCATCGGAAGGCTGTCTCCCTCCTCGCAAGCCCCGAGGCAAAGGCAAGGGCACCTCGCACTCTCGAAAGAAGGACGAGCATCACATCCCTCGACCTCGCAACGCCTTTATCCTCTTCCGATGTCATGTCGTAGCCAACAACCTCGTGCCCGAAGAGCTGGAACGAGACCATCGGAACATCTCCCGCATCATCTCGCACATGTGGAACAGTCTTTCCGAGTCGGATCGCGGCATCTGGGCGGCGGAGGCGCAAAAGGAAAAGGAAGCGCACGCGAAACTCTACCCGGACTACAAGTACCAGCCAGTCTACCGCAAACCCGTCTCGGCAAAGCGCAACGTTGTCCGCCCGGAAGGCGTCGAGGAGCAATGCGAGAGGGCGGCCGACTTGATCATGAAGATGTGCGGAGATGGAGGCATCGCTCGCGATGGCGACAAGGGCCCTATCAGTCAATCGCAGAAGAAGAAGGAGCAAGGCAGGCTTCGTGCCCAGGCCAAGGCTGCAGCCCGCAGCGCTCAGAGTGGCCGACCGAGGCCGACCCGTACCGAAAGCTATAGCACCACCTCTGATTTTTCCAGCAGCTACGACGACGGCGACGATTTTGACAGCGAAGCCGAACGCGGAAACAAAGGCAAGGCCTTCACACGTGCTCCAGTCTTCGCATCCGTTGCCGGTGATCTCGCCACCAGCGTCGAACCTCACTTCTTTGTGCAACCGTCTCAGTATGACCAGCAACTGTCAGCGGTGGACCCGTATCAGCGCGAGCCTCTTGGCCCCAGCCTTGCCAATGCTGGCGTTTACGATTTGGCCCACGCTCAGCATGTTGCGCAGCAAGGCGCCCGCGCCGCGTTGTGGGAGAGCCATGTCGGACGGACTGGACAGATCATGGGCAACGCAGAGGGACCTCGCCACCCCAACGCCGAGAACTGGGAGAGTCAAGCAAGATCGGGCTTTCTGAGCGACCAGTACGTCGCGCCGGGTGTGCAGATTGGCGGTCTTGCCCAGCGTCAAGCCAACTCGACCACACGAAAAGCCCCGCCGCCGCCGCTGTTCCATTCCAACTCGACGCCGCTATTGCACGCTGCCTACGCTGAGGCTACAACCTCACGGAACGACTTTCGTTCGGACCTCTGGGACGCAGGTCTCGCCCACAATCTCTCCTCCCTTGGTGCAAGACCAAAGTCAATTGATGTCCCTACTCCTCGTGCTGTCACATTCGCCGCTTCGCAAGGATTTGCTCCTCAACTTGCCAACGACGTCGCCCTCATCAGCCCTCTCAAAGGCGGTTTCCGAAGAAGCAGTGCACAGTGGCAGCATTGGAACTCAGCGGCGACCAATGATCCAACAGATAGCCAGAGCTACTCACATCGACATCATGCGAAACGTCCCAGCTATGCGGGCGTTCCAACACCGATGCAGGCCCGCCCCCCGCCTCTCGCCGAGGTCTACAATGACCCCATTCCGGAGATGGGACATGAAAGCACCAATGGCGAGCGCCATTTCGATCAAGCTGCCGAAGAGGTTGCTTCTTCTTTTCCTATTGATGGCACTAGTGTTCGGGTGCAGGACGCCGATGGACAGACTTTCGATCTAGGACAAGCCAATTGTGGCTACGGTATTACGATCGGTAGCGACGATGGGGTATTCCACTTTACGCCCGACTTCCTTACCAGTGCTCAGCATGACCTCGGCCACGTCGGCTCTCCTACTTCCGCTCTTCAAGTTCCGACATATGAAGGAACAAGTGTAGCTGACACACAAGAAGTCCTGTCAACGCCGTCTCCGATGTCCAGCAATGGTCAGCATCGTGTTCCGGGACTGCACCACAGGCACTCTTCCCATGACCGGCCCTCTTCATCCGGTTCCACTGGTAGTTTGAGCAGCCTGAGCAGCTCTGGGAACACAAGATTCGTGCCAATTACTTCGCCCTCTACAGCTCGGGCTTCTTCATTTGCTCACGATGACATCGCCCGCCAAGTTGGCCAGCGCATTCTCGGTCGATGGTCTCGTGCGTCGGGTCCTCCGGAGCTACAAGGCATGCATTCTACCCTCGACGCAGCCAGCAGCATGAGCGGCCAGTACAATGAAGACTACGATGCCATCGAGACTCTCATCGACGCGGACACTGCCGCAACCAGAAAGGACAGCGTATCTTCTCGCTACCCTCGCTCCATTCCCTTTGGCAGTGCGCCCTCGGTATTGTCCTCGCAGCTAGAGAATCTCTCACCTCGCCGATACGCTACCACGACCAGCACTCCTTCGCCGCAAACGACATGGGACATGTACGGAGGTGACACAGTAGGTCAGCCAGTGTCTATCAGTACTCTCGACGGCGCATTCGTAGCCATGTTGCAACAACAAAGTCCCGTCGCCACAAACGATGGCGGTGTGTCACCAAGTCAGAGTCTGCACTCGTACAATGGTGAAAAGCAGACAGGTCATGTTCAGTTGCAAATGAACCCTGCAGGCAGTGATGGCGTTGGCGAGCTCTTCAGCCCCAGCCTCCTGCGCTCTTCCCCTTTGAACAAGGCATACAGCACCACGCCCGACTACTCTCCTTCCAATCTAGGTGGAAGCACGTTCCAGCAACAGCAACAGACGCAGCTACAACAAGAACAGCAGCAGCAGCAGCAGCAGCAACTCACAATGAGTCCTTCCCACCTCCAGAACTACTCTGGAGTGCAGAACAATGTCCCTATCCAGGGCGTTTATCATAATTATGCACCAATCTACCAGCATTAGGGGTCTCATCCGCTGGCCGGCGACCTGATTCTCCTGGTCTCGCCATGTATTGCCCCACCATTCTCTGCGCCAGATCCCCCAAACATTAGCCTCTTTGTTTCCAGCATCCCACCAATCTTCTTGTCTAATTCATGCTTGCGTCTTCGCATACTCGCTCGAATATACCGCAAACATCACTCTGTTCTCTTGTTGCGTGTGCGAAGAGTGTATGATCTACCATCTGTGTCCTGTGCCTCTGCGAGGCCATTACAGAACAGAGCCATTGCGAGTGCGAGTGCAAATACTCCGTCCAGACACTTTCTCCGATGCGAATGCTGAGTACAGATGGTATTCTTGCGAAAGCTACTGCGATCACATCCTGCCCCACTGGGCCCTCCTTCTCACCTACAGCCATACACCTCGCTAGCCACTTTCTCCCATCCCTCTCCCACCTTCCACAATGCAGCATACCGGCTCTCCATCTCATGCAGTCTGCTCCCCACCAGTACCAGGGAATGCAGCGGTGCTCCAAAGGCCCGGATGGCCCTCTGCTCCGCCCGCGCCGCCCTGCGTCTGTCCAGCTCCGCCTCCGAGGCAAGCTCGTCCGCATCGTCTTCTGCCTCCTCGCGCTGTGCCTCTTCCACCGAGGGTGAAGCAAGGGCGAGAAGCTCGCCGAGGGTACCCGAGACGATGAGCTCGTCATCGGCGCCCATGCGGCAGAGGGCTACTGCTAGTGTGCGGTCTGGAGAGAGGATGAGGGATGGGTCGGGGGAGGTAGAGGCGTAGTGCTGCGAGGCTGAGAGGAGCTGGGTGATGAGTTGTGGAATGAGCATGTACCGCGGTGGTTGGTAGCGCAGCACGCCTCTGTAGAAGATAGCAATACGTTGGGGGTAGTTGTCAGCAGGGAGAATCACCTTCTGGCCAGTCTGGCTTCCCTTTGCGCCGACTCACCTTGCCATATCGTCCTGACTTTGTTCCCTGACTTTGATATCTCCAAGAACGAGTGTGTGATTCCCCCGATTCATGTTCTCCTTGATCCTTTCCAACCAGCTATCCGGTTTCCACTCCTCGGTCCAAAAGGGCACGCTGACCGTCTGTCCAAAATTGTACGCTTGCAGTCCACTCGACCCAATCGCCGTCATGATCGAGGCATTGTGAATAATGCGCACGGGAACCTTGGGAGTAGCTGCGTGGGCGCGGAGAATGAGGTCGGTGTGCGTTGTAGCGGAGAGTGGATCGCCGACGACGAGAAAGGAAACGTTGGAGGTGGATGCGAGGGAGAGGATAGCGTCCGACTCGAGCTCGACTGTCTCACGGTGGGCCATGATGACTGGCTTGCCGTAGAGCTTCTCCTGCAGGATCAGTATACGAGGAGTTCTGAGGCATCAGCAGTCAGGCGCAGACTACTCTCAGACTTCGGCACTTTGTCTCACCAGTCGCTCTTGGTAGTCCTCTACCATCAGAATGGAGGTGTAGGCCTCGAGGTAGACGCGCTCGCTAGACCGCACGGCCTCGAGCGCTCTCAGTGTGATGTCAGTCTCATCACAGAGACCGATTCCGATGACGAAGAGGGTCATGGCGATGGCAGTAGAAGGATGGTCTTACTTTGTAGCCAGTACGAGGCAGGTGCTTTGGTATTCCCTCTACGGCGGCCTTGCGGGAAGGCCTCGTGCCAAAATTCGAGTAAAGCGGAAAGGAGAAGTGTCGATCCGATCGGATCGGAAGCAGAGCAGAGCCATGGAAGCACACACGCGAGGTGCGCCTCCGCTCCGCTCCGCTCTCAAAACACGCGTTGACACTCAACCAACACCATCGTCACCATTACATTCGAGTGATACCCAGACCTTCACGCCCAGGCATGGCACCTCCATCGCAGCCACAGACGGCACCTGAAGCCCTCGTAGGCGTCACATCGTTCCCTCAGCTTACTGTCAGCGAGATCCTCGAGCAACTCTACGAGATTGATCTCCTCTGGGTAACCACCGAAGACATCAACAAGCCCACCTACCACTCTGCCCAGTCCATCTTCCTCAAGTGGATCGAGACGCTCAACCACGTCGGACGTGATGACATTGAGGAGCAGGCAGAGAGGCTGGCGTTGGAGCAGGACCATGGAGAGCTGTACAAGCAGGCCCTCTTCTTCACCCTCTTCTACCAGGAAGTGAGGATCCTCATGAAGGCCGCACAGGTGCACAATTTCACCTCGCAGGACCTGCTTAAGCCTCAGCCCAAGAAGTTCAAGAAGCACATGAGTGCAATGGTGAACTTCCACAGATTCAGGCTGGATAGACTGGAGGATCACGACGTGTATCAGAATGAGGCAGAGGAGTTTACAGACATTAAGAGCGAGCTGGTGGTTGATGTGGATCGATTGAGGGAGGCAATTCGGGCGAAGAAGTGAGTCGGCGTGATGCAAGAGGTAGAGAGAGATATGAGCTTCTCATGCTGATCCATTTGCATCTCACTTTTGCCGCCTGCAAGGGAACAATTGGAGGATGAGGCTCCCCGAGCTCAGGTGATCCGCGAGGAATGCCAGAGGCTGAGTGACGAACTCGTATCCCTCAAGTCTGAACAGACGGAGATCCTCAAGCAAAGAGATGTGCTCAACAGCAAAAAGGCCAACCTCGTCGAGCTGCAGATGGCGCTGCAGACCGAGATTCGTCTTGGGACCGATAAGCTAAGACGCCTGCAGTCCAGGATCGTGACGAGTCCCAAAGAGCTCAAGAATGCATTGACGATGCTGAATGAGGAACTGCGAGAGGGCAAGGCTCATTTCCTCGACACGCAGAGAAAGGCCAAGGACCTGGACGCTCGCGTGGCATTAGCGAGGGAGGTAGAGGAGGTAAGTAAAGCGAGAGCCTGCAGAGTGGTATCAGGGCGCCATTTCTGACCCACTCCCGTATCCCATCTCCGCTCTCGCACGCCAGGATCTCAATGCTTGCCAATCGCTCATGGTCTCACTCGCTGCCGATCAAAACCGTCTTGATCTGATCCACCGTGAAGTGCGCTCTCTGGATGCAGACGACGACGGCCTCTCCTCTGCCTATTCGCAAGTCTCGCAGACGGTATCTGCCAATAGTCGTCAACTGGAGAATGGGCAGAAGCGCTGGGAGAGGATGAGGAAGACGCTGGAGGAGAAGAGGGAGATGTGGAAGAAGAGGGAAGAGGAGTGGACCAAGAGGTGGGAGACTGTCGAGGGTGAGATGAGGAAGAGGAGTGGAGAGGCTGGGAGGAAGCAGGCCGAGGGTCGACAGGTGGAGAGAGAGGTGAGTTGCGACGAAGACGAGTGAGCACCACGCTTGATCTTACTCACCCTTTCACGCCTTCCCTCTTCTAGATCGAAGCGGAGCTGCGCAACTACGACTTTGAGATCAGTCAGATGGTCAAGCATCGCAACGACCTCGTCAGACTGGCAGGTGAGTGCAACTCTGTCTGCAGTCATTGTCTCCTCACAGCATACTGATCCTCGTGCACATACCTTTCGACAGAGACGTACATGGAGAGCATCTCCTCGCACCTGGATCTGGACGGCGAGGGCCTGGTAGTGGACACGAGCCTGTGCGCTGCTTGAAGAAGTACTGCGTCCGCTCTATATACCCTGGCTTTGTGCTCCTCTTCTCTTGTTGTTACCCGCATCCCGCTTCCACTTGTTGTACCACTAGACTGCGAATCACAGCCTTAATCTTCTCCTGCCGTTCCGATGTCGCGTCCGTGTGAGTGGCCGATGGCCCGAGCGCGACGATGTGAAGCGAGACGTTGGCTTGACCGTTGGTTGTTCCCCCCTTTGCACTCTTCTTTCGTAGCGCATATACCCACGTCCCAGTCATAATCTCCCCGTCTTACTTCGGCTGCGGAATGGCTGCCTCTTCGTCCTCCGTAGCCTCCTCCTCCTCCTCCACCAGCACCATTCCCCCTCGTCCTCGCGTCTCCTCCTCCTACCTCATCTCCCCCACCCCCCTCCTCTCACCAACACCTGCAACCCTCTCCTCCTCCATAAGCTCCGCCTCGCGCTCCCTCTCCCTCGCCTCTACCCACGAGTCCTCCCAGCACCCACGTCGCTACGAGCTCGCCTACCCAATCTATCTCCGTGCCGCACGTGCCTTCCTATGGGCCGTGAGGAACTTGACTCCCCAAGGAGAGAGTGGAACGCTAGAAGAAGAGGAAAGGGAGAAGCTGGGGAGGTTGAAGGAGAACCTCAAGCGCCAAGCAGGGAGGGCGCTACAGCGTGCAGAGAGGATTCGGGAAGTCAAGGGTGCAGAATGGGCTAGAAGGTGGGGTGGGATGAGCTCTAGAGGAGGAGGAGGCGGAGGGGGTGGGTGCAAGGACGTCGAGGAGCAGGGGAGGCGACTAGTTGACTCCAGTCGTATTAATGGACTACTCTGCGAGCCGTGGTCCTCCTCCTCCTATTCTTCTTTCTCAAGGACTGGAGCCACCCTCGAGACATTCCCCCTCCCGCTCCTATCAGAGAAGCAGAGACTGACAGGAGCTAAGCTGATCTCTGCGAGTAGAATCTTCACAGAAGAGGAACGGAGAGGATGTTGTCTATGGGATCCAGCACGGCCCTTGAGGGGAGAGGATATTACACAGGATGCAGTGTCCAATTGTGGACTTGTGGCGGCAATGGAGGTCATTGCAGAGCATGACTTCAAGTGGCAGACAAAGGTGAGACAGAGACGACATCAGAGCTGATGTGGGACGATGGGTCTGGCAGAGGTAGCTCACTGTGTTGCTGTCTTCCTTCTGTCCTTTAGCTCCTGCGGCAGCCCCTTCTCGTCGAGAAAGACGAATTAGAGGCGTCAGTGACCGCAGATCACATCTACACGGCACGGTTGCACCTGAATGGATGCCTTCGACTCGTGCACATTGACGACCAGCTACCCTTTTACGAAGCCTCGGATGCTTCTTCTTCTTCTTCAGCTGGATCCTCATCATTCCCAAGCAGACAGCGGCGTCTCATGTGCGCTTCGGTGCGCTCTTCTTCGGCAGCTTCTCCTGACATCGATCCCGCACCTGCGATCATCCTAACTTCACTTGTGGAGAAGGCCTGCCTCTCCGTGCTGAGGACATACGCACCTCCTGGTTCAGTTCCTGCAGAGGATCTGTACCTCCTGACTGGCTGGCTGCCAGAGGTAGTCCACTTGCAAGCACGCGAAGATGACTCAAGCTCCAGCAGCTCAGACCCACAGGCTTCATCTGGAATGGGAGAGAGTCAGGGAAGACATGGACCGCTGTCCTCTTCAATACAGAGAGAGAAGACGTTCCGCCGCGTGTCCCAAGCATGGGTCAAGGGATGGGTGCTGGTATGTGCCGGGACAGGTAGCGGAACGTCCAGTAGGGAGAGTGGAGAAGCTACAGCGACCGGTATCGAACGAGGTCTGGTACCTTCGCACAGCTATGCTGTCCTCGAACTTCAAGATGAGCAGCAGAGCGGCAGCGAGCGATATCTCAAGCTCATGAACCCTTGGAGACCAGCAAACGTGCCGCAACCAGGCGAAGAAGGGAAAAATAGCAGAACGACTCCAGCCCCTCCTTCTTCCTTGCACCTCACCACGTCAGTGTCAACTCTTGGGGGCAAAGACTCGCCCTTTACTCTAAGCTGGGAGCGCTTCCTCCACTCCTTTTCGACTCTCCATCTAGCTTGGAACCCACTGGCTCTCTTCACGTACATGGACGAGGTGCATGGATCGTGGGAGAGGGGGGATGAGGCTACTGCTGATATTGGCACTACAAGCGCAAGTGCAGGCGCAGGCGAAGAAGGAGGGGTTACATTGCAGAGTGAAGAAGGCAGAGAGGGACGTGCGGCCGCTGTGCGTGATACGACGTTCACTCTGCGCGTTACAGGCCCTCCTACTGGCAGCGCTCAAGACCGAGGACATGAGGACAGCGGACTAGACCGCGGCCCCGGCGAAGGAGCTGGCGAAGTCTGGCTACACCTCACCCGTCACAGCAAGGAGACTCGCTCCTCCACTTCTTCTGAAGGACTCGATGGAGAGCCCACTGTCAATAGGCAAGAAGAGAAGAGGTTCATTGCGATTCATATCTACGAGAGTACGGCCGGGGGTTCGGAGGGGTATCAGAGTACTAGAGTGATGCCGCTCGGCGGTGAGAGGGGTAGCAGCGCGGTGAGTGGGGAGCGACTAAGGCGCGGAGAGAGAAGGGGACAAAGAAGTTGATCGATTTGCCTCCCTTTCACCCCCTCGCGCTCATTAGGGAGGCATCTACGTCAACACTTGCCACCACCTGGTGCGCTTCAAGCCCTCCTTCTTCCTCGACTCTCTGCTCCGCTCCGATCAGCCGCTCTCGGCGCAGACGGCTCGCGCCTCAAAGGAGTATCAGATTGTCCTCTCCTTGCATGCACCACTTGAGGAGGAAGGCGAGCATGTCAATTTCACCCTGCGCGCTTGGAGTCGGTATGAAGTGTCATTGGACGAGGTCGAGCAGCAGCCGGGTTGGACAAGCGAGGTGAGTACATGCATTGCAATGCGATGGGTGGATCTGCAAGAGGTCTATATTCTGACCTCGCCCTTTACTTGAACAGCTCCGCGGTTCCTGGACCACGAGCACCTCAGGCGGGCATCTCGACTGCCCTTCCTTCCCCTCAAACCCTCAATACCTCCTGACTCTGCCGCCCAGTAGCCCAGCCACCTCCCTCACCCTCACCCTCTCCGCGACCCCACCTTTGCCCATCCACATTCTCGTGGTGCACTCTCCCCCGCTCACGGCGCATACCTCTCGAGTGGTGCGCGTAGACCGAGCAGAGCAGGCCGACGTTGTGGCGCAGAGCGGCGAGTACACCTATGGCTTTGCGAGAGTCAAGATTCTCCTCCCGCCCACGGCGAGAGATCGAGGAGGACACTACCACGTCGTCTTGAGCACCTACAATCCTGGCGTCGAGGGAGACTTCAAGCTGAGGATCGAGGGAATGGCCCGCGTCATAGTCTCCGAGCGGACCATCAGTACCCTGCCCAACACGCTCGCAGGAGTCGAAGGTGCGCAGGGAGCTCTGCTCTTAAGTCCAATCTCCATGGAAGGAGCAGGCATGTTTGCCAAGAGGGAAAGGGGGCGCTGGGCGCACGCTGATGGTACTGCAGGCGGAGCGCCCAGGTACGCGAGGTACGATAGCAATCCTTCCTGGGTGATCAGGCTAATGGGTAATTCTCAGCAGCAGCCCTTTGCCAGAGCCACTTTTCGCTTGAGGGCAGAAGCGTCGGTGCAAGTCTTGCGGGGCGAGCCGAGCCAGGACCAGGCAGCTTCTCCCCCCGAAGCCCGGTCGCTTCCGCCCATCAACCTGTCCCTCTTCCTGGTCCCTCCGCAATACGTCGAGCAGCCCAGCCTCTTGCTTCGAGACAGTGGAAGAGTTCCTGCACCACTAGCAACTACGGATCGCTACACGGTCTCGCCTGCGGGGGTGGCGCTGCACGATGTGCGTCTGAAGAGGGGAGAGGTGTACCTCGCCGTTGCTAGCTGCTTTGAGAGTGGTGAGGCGGGGCAGGGGGAGTTCACGTTGCTCGGGTGGTGCGCAGAGAGGGCTTGGACGATGGATCGTTTATAGCCAATCGGCGTGTACGTGCAGTGTAGGGAAGGGCGGATCACCTTTGTATAGAGTTCCTGACATTGATGCCTGATCACCACCATTGTATTTCCCAGCTTCTCGTGCTGCGATGTCCAAACTCAATTAGTCCGTTCCCTCAAGTACATCCCTGAGCACATGCACCTGCTGTCCCATGACTTCGCTGAGCTCCTGATCTAGCAGCTCGTGGAAGACGGTTCGCTGTCCTTCCTTGAAGCAGACCCATACGCCTTCCTCGGTTGAGTAGTCGAAGCGCTTCGGTCCGCTGTGAAGTGAAGTAGTAGCAAGACAAACGAGCAAGTGGTAGAGGCGAGTCAGCTCTCTGCCTGTCTCTGACTACAGTGGCCAACCAGCCACGTCCACCTCGCCTCGCCTCGCCTCTCCTCCCCTTATCCTTACCTAGTAGGGCTACTAAGCCAAATCTGTTTATTCGCCGGTTGTTTATTAAGCACATACGTTCCTCTAGGTGGAACCTTCAAAGTCAGCACACCCTGCGAATATTCTACCTCCCACTCTCCCTCTGCTGCTCCTGGAGCAGAAGAATTCTCTACGAGGTCTTCGAGTTGGAGAAAGAGGGATTCGAGAGTGGATTCGGAGAGGGAGTGGTAGGTTTGTGGGGAGAGCTCGGTAGAGGGGGTGTTTTGGTGAGAAGGAGTGGAGGAGAAGGGGCGGATAAGACGTTGAGTGGAGGAAATGGTAGGCAGTCTAATGGCTGATGAAGCTAAGCTGGGGAAGGAGCTGAATGCTTTGCTACCTTGCGGCAGCGTAACAGCAGCAGTAGGCGACCGCAGGACGCGCCTGGACGTGCGAGTAGATAGAGTGCTTGCTGAAGTCGATGCTACTGCCGAGATCGATGCTCGTGTCCGTACCGAAGAGGCCATGCTGGGAACCATTTCCATGAGCGAGAAGAGTCGAGGTGACGTGGTACTGGGGGAGATTGGATACGTGCAATCGCGTGCTTCCTTCTTGCGAAGTGTCACAGACGGAAAGAGCGCCCCGTTCCGCTCCGCTCGTCCCACTCCCTCCGGAGCCGACAGTCAGCGCTGCCCCGACCCGACCCGCTCCTCCAGCCACCAGCCTCCAGCCACCAGCCTCCAGCCACCAGCCTCCAGCCACCAGCAGCCACCCTTGCCCCCTGCTGCGTGACAAACAAACCTCCCTATTGTCCCTTGCTTCCCATCAAACGATCCAAAATAAGCTGCTACCCTTCCCTGTGTGTCCCCAGTTACGGCGACTTGACCCCCTCCCCCCCCCCTTGTCGTGCCGAGTCTCAGGCAAGAAGAGGCGCGTGCTCAAGCCGGTGCGGTGTTACTTCCGGCGGGGGCGTGGCTGAAGGGCAGCGAAGGGGAGCCCTTGCAGAAGCAGCAGCAGCAGCAGCAGCAGACTTCACTCACTCAACTTATTCACTTCGGCCAGACCAGACCAGAGGCTCTACATTTGGGAGGCAAAAGGTGCAGGGGAGGGGGAGGGGGGGGGGGGGGGACAAAGAAAGCCTCGTGGAGTTGCTTGGCACCCTCTTCCTCCGATCGACCTGTCCATGTGTCTGATCTTGCACGCAAGGGGCCTTGGCGGGCAACGACGTACAGTAGTGCAACACCACGCGACAGACAGACACAGACACTTAGTCGCCGCACAGCAGCGGGCAATGGGCAGTGGACAGTGGACAGCAGAAGCCGTTGCATCTAGTGACTCAACGGCGACAAGATCAACGGCGAGCGGGGCGTAGTCTTGATTGCATCGGCCGGCAAGACGAGGTGGGTGGGTGAGTGAGTGGGCACGCTCCTCCTTACTTTGCTCCCCTCTGCCGAGGGGCAAGAGGGGGTTTGTGATGATCAGAGATTGTTTCTGCTGGCTGAAGTGAGCGAGTGAGAGAGGGGTGTAATGGGTGTCAAGTGGTACATAATAGTGGGTGGGAAGCCCACCAAAGCACTTTAGTGAACTCCCCTCCTCATCGTTATCCCCCTCCTCCTCCCAACCCATCTTCCTACCCTCCGTCCCCCCTTACTCTCGCTCCAGTATGCGCTCCTTCTCCTTCTCCCTCCTATCCCTCACCTGCCTCGTCCTGATCCAGCTGCTGTGCAGTCCCTTCCCTCAAGTACAAGGCAAAGTCGTCCTTCCCCCTGCACCATCACCATCACACACAAACGACAGCTCAGTTCCTCTTGCAACCGTCGCTCCTTCGCAAGCATTTGTAGAGAAGAGACGTCGTAAAGAGGCTAGAAAGGAAGCAAAGAGATACGCAGCCTCAGTCGCGGCTGGTCGAGTTGCTCGTGCTCCTATCGCTGCTGCTGTTCCTGAGCTTGCTGCTCCTGTCGCCGGTCGACGTAGAGCGCAACCTCTCGGGAAGAGGGACAGCAATCCTGACATTATCAAGGCGCGCGATGGGCTGGCTCCATTGCAGCACTTATCTCGCCAGCAGCAGCAGCAACAGAAGAAGAAGAGGGCATGCACTACGAGTGAAAAGAAGAAGAAGAGGGCATTGAAGAAGGAGAAGAGAGCGGTCAAGGCCAAGGCCAAGGGCAAGAGGGCTGCTGCGGCCGAGGAGTCTGAAGAGAGGAGGTACGCTCCGTGAGTCACCTCACCTAGAAGCCGGGATGCGTAGACGGAACGAGAATCAATCAGTTCCTGACGACGACCGTACGTCTCCTTTCCCTCCTGCCCTCTTGCTCTCATAGCGACCCCGCCGACCACCCTCTGAATTGAAGCCGCTCTCCCATATACTGGCAGGTCCAGCTTCTCCTCCCATTTTCGCACTGCTGCTACATTACATTACCTCATATCACATCAGAGAAATCTTTTCTGGTCCATTCAGCTCGCTGGTCGAGCCCTCGAGAGCTGCGAGAGGAGATACAAAGATAGATCTCTCCATGGCCGGTTTGAGGGGAGAGTTCGTCCGGAACGACTCTCCTCCTCCTCCTCCTCCCTCGAAGCATGCGCATCAGAAGACATGTCCATATTCCCAGATCCTAGCTAGCAGACTCATTTCCTCCTCCCTTTTTTTGCAATTTTCTCACTCCATTCATGTAGCACACACAACAGCTCATCACATCGATGACATCCGAGAAAGAATCTCTTTCTCACGCTCCCTCGCTCCTCACTCCCCTTGTGTGTGTACGCCTCTGTGTGCATGTGTATATGACGAGACGTTGTATGCGAAGAAGAGAAGGACAAGGAGCAAGGGTCACGAGCTAAAAGAAGGAGCGAAGAGGAGAAGAAAAGACGAAAGTGTGTGTGGGAGGACAAAGCAGGTAAGACGAATTGAGAGGACGAAAAGTCGATGTAAGCACGGCCAAAGAAGGCGAGAGAGAAGGAGTGGGAAGAGAATCGGAGGTATCGGGCCCAGCAAAGTGCTCAAAGGTGGTGGTAGCAGGCCACGCCAGCTCCTCACTTTACATCTCCATGCTACTCATCCTCTCACCCGCTCCGCCCAAGCTCCTCACCTGCATCCTTCCTCCAGCGGCAGCAGCAGCTCCAGCAGCTCCATTCTGAGGTCCAAAGAGGCTGATGGGCTTGGCTTTCGTGTGGTGCTTCTTCTTTGCTAAGTTCAGCTTCGAGGTGCAGGGGGAGAGCATATTGTCTGTTGGCGAGTGGAAGTTGGAGGCAGAGGCGGCGCGTACGGCTAGAGGTGCTGTTGCCTGTTGGACCAGAGTGAGATAGAGAAGAGCGATGGAGATCGGATCAATAAGGGTGCTTGAGCACAGTCGGCACGGCCATTTGGTGGGCAGCTAGCTCATGAGACTCACCCTCCTGTGTCCCTCCTCTTCGCTCATACTGCAGACCAGACCATCTCCAGCCCTCCTCTTGAGTACAATCAAGCTCCTCACAGCTCCTACCGCCAGCACCTCTCCCTCTGCGTGTCCTCCAACAATCTGGTCCACCAGTAGACTACCCGCAGGCAGCGTCTCTGGTGTGCTCAGCAGTCGGTGCGTGATAGAGCGGCCGGCGGCGCTACCGTGGAAGGAAGACTGGAGCTTGTTCAAGCCAGAGTGGCCTACCAGGACTTCACCTCTGGGTGAGGAGTAGAGGACGTCGGGTGCGAAGCAGCGGAGCGTTTGTTCGGATGGGGTGGAGGAGGTAGGGGAGTAGATCTGTGAGAGGGAGGGAGAGTATTGGTGAGAATGGTCCAGAGGGCAGGTAGAGCGATGTCGTACCCTCCCCTCCCTGATCACTGACTCACCTCGACGAGACAAGCGAGCAAAACTCGCTCCTCTTCATTAGCTACCTCGCGCTCGGGTAGTAGCATGGAAGACTCGGGGCTCATTCCAGCAGCATTGAGCTTGACTTTGGACGAAGAAGGGAACATTGTACGGGGAGTTGCAATGGGGATGATTGAGTGTAGTGAGTTGAGGAAGAGACTGAAGGAGATCGCTGTTGTTGCTCAATGCTTTGCGAAGGGTGAGATGGTATATTGCGAATAGTATTGCTTGTGCTTGTGCTGGTGCTGGTGCTGAGAGTGGGTTGATGCAAAGTCTAGCGCGTATGCTTGTGTCTGACTCTACTAAATGTCTGTCTAGCGTGCCTTCTAGTCTCAGGGATGGCTTTAACTCGAGTCTTACTAAGCAACAAAGTTGTGATTAGTACAAAGATGTAGCAGACAGAGAGAGAGGAAGAGAGTGCTCCCTCCTTGAAGCCTGGCACTCCAATCCAATCCTCGGCAAAGGCGAGGGCGAGTCCAACACTTCAGTCGGAGTTTCGGCGTCTACGTCTCACGTCTACGTCTGAAGCCACGCGGGGAGGAAGTGAACATCTACTCGCGCACTGCACCCACTCATGCACCTACGCAGGCGCGCGTGTGCGTGTGCGTGTGCGTGTGAGCCCAGCCAACCCGACTCGCATCACGGGCTCGTCATCGTCCATCGTCAATCGTCATTGGCGCGATAGAGCCAGAGACTGACTGGGTCCAGAGCTTCAAGCTGGTGAATTTGAACTGATTGATGGACGGACGGACAGACGGAATGCAGGTCCTTTCGAAATTCGACTAGAGTAGCAGGCCTGGCACGGCGTGTGAGCTTGACGAAGAGCGTGGATAGACAAAGTCACACAGACGGTCACACAGACGCCCACGCAATGGGAATAGCAAGACTAGATGGATACGAGCAACTTGGTACTGCAAAAGACACAGAGTGGGAGGGGGGGATAGATGCAACAAAGGCACAAGATATACCGGGACATGTGGGAAGGAGGGTGTAGGTGGGGGGAAATCAACGGGGGGGAGGGGGGGGAGTAAGGGTGGGAAAGCAAAAGGCAGGGACTATTGGGAGAGAAAGCAGATGACTCCTAGGCGTCGCTTCTTCTCGCAACGCACTACTCCTCCGCCCCACCTTTGGGGTACTAAGCAAGAGCAAATACGCAAGCCCAACGTCAACGCATGCAGGTGCGCAATGCGGGTGTGCGTTGGCTTTTCTATCATTCATCGTTCAAAGACGTCAAGTCCTATAGCGAGCCCAGTCCATTTGCGAGGGAGATCGCAGGACTGCGTTATTCGCTTTAGAGGAGCTCTTCACCAGGCGGGCAGTACATGTCCGTCTGGATCTTGTTCTTCTCATTGAAGCTGGTGCCCTTGTCGGTAGCATCCAGTCCATGCTCCCTTGCGCGGGCAACGGCCTCGCCAGAGAGACCAAAGCGGTCCTGGGGGTACCACAGGGTCCTCTGAGAGTCCCTCATGGCCGGGTGTACAAAGTGCTGAGCACTCGAATCCTCGTCCTCGCCACTGGAAGCAGAGTTGACCTTGGCCATGTTGGTAGAACCAGTGTATTGACCACCGTCCTGAGCACCAGTCTGCTGGCCGTTCTGGAAGGGCTTCATCTGGTACGAGCCAGACTCTTCGTATCCAGGCTGCACGTTCTGGCGGTTCTGGCCATTGGGGCCCAGGGCATTGGCAGCAAGCAGACGCTGCTTCTCGCCGGACGAGGACTGGCGGTGGCCATTGACAGTCTCGCCATCGAAGTTGCTCGAGTTGCCAGTGGCAGGTGCGACCAGGCTGAGAGGCAAGGCAGTAGTCAGGTCTCCAACCGAGTCAAAGAGGATGATCTGGAAGCCGACCGTGATAACCATGAGGATGACCATGAACACTCCTTCGGGGATGGCAGTCTGACTTGTGGTGCCATTGGCATTTGTAGCCTGGGCCGTGAAGAAGAGGACGGTGAGGATCAACTGAGACACGTAGAGACCGTAAAGCGAGGCTCGGACTGCCTTGACAAAGAACAGACCAGAAGTCTCGTTCTCGGGCTTCATGTCCCAGACGTAAGTTGCCAGATACTTGTAGAGGACCCAGAAGAAAATGAAGGCCACAAAGGCAAATCCATTGATCAGCGGAGCAAGGACGGCGTAACCAAAGGTGATGATGGTGGTCAAGGTCGTAGAGGCGAAGAGCGTACCCCAAGCAGGCGAGGTCAGGTCATTGTTGATGTGCCACACCTTGCGAGGAGTGCTGCCAAGGAACATCGTCTTGATGTAGTAGATGACCAGCTTGGCAATTTGCAGGAGACCACCAGCAGTACCTGACAGGGCCTGCAAGATGATGTACGAAATGTAGAAGGTGTTGGCCTTGGGAATGTATAGCGAGATCAGTGCGGGAAGGCCAGTAGGGTTCTCAAGGATAGGAACGATCATCGAGATACCTCCAGAAACACCAGAGATGATGGTGAAGAGGAGGAAATTGTCGATCAAGTTGAACCAAGTCATGCGGTCCATCAGCGACAGCTCAATGTCGGTAGTGGTAGGCAGACCAGATTGACGAGCAAAGATTCGCAGGATGATCGGCAAAAGCATGTTGAGCACAGCGAGCAATACTGTGGGCAGGAAACCCTGAATGATACCGGTGACCGCAGTCGGGATAGTGCAGATCCAGGCCAACCAAGAGACTTCGGTACAGAGACCACTCAAGTTCGACACAATGGCGGTGAAGGCGATCAGAGGCAGCCAGACGAGGATGAAAACAATCGTCAGAGCCCAGAAGAGCGCTGTGCGGATCTTTTGAGCGTAAGGGTTCATGCTCAGATTGCTCCAGACGACGGCGTTTGGGTGGGCCTCGATGTATCGTCGGGACATCTTGTAAGGCTCGTGGTGGGGTACCATGCCCATTGCCATGTGGCATCCGACCTGGGTCTTGAAGAGGAGGAAGGCGGCGTTGGCTGGCTTGTAGTCCTTTTCTTCGCCACGGCGGGCATTAATCTCCTGGGTCAGTCGCTCAATCTCGGAGCGCAGGTGAGTAACAGCATCGACCTTCTTGCCGCCAAAGAAGCCAAGCTTGGCTCCGGCCTTCATCGTGGGCCTCTCCTTCTTGGTCAGGTATCGGTCCACTGGGTCATCTGCCTCAACGCCTCCCTCTGCCACCTTGTTCTTCTTGACCTTTTTGTAGGCAGTGGCGATGATCTTCGATTCGACCGACTCGAGCTTGTTGAGGAGCTTCTGTCGCTCGTCGTAGACGTCCGGGAGGTCCTTGAGGTCCCTGTTGAGCCAGACTCGCTCCACTCCACCAGGCAGGTGGCTGTACAGACCGCGCAGCTTCTGCTCGCCGAGGTACTCATTGGGCACTCCAGTAACCAAGAGGGTACGGGCCTGAGGGTGGTTTGCGTGGTGTGGGCTGACGAGGAAGTCCTGACGCAGCTTGATGAAGTTGAGCATCCACTTGCGGATGACGAAGCAGATCCACCCAGTGACAATGTATTGTACGATGAGCGGGGCGACGTACTTCCTAGACTGAATTGCATTTCCCTGAGCAAGCTGCCCAAAGGTGAGCAGGTTGAAGCCAGATTCGCCGCCGGGTGTGTTTACGGCGTAGATTGGGAGCAGAAGCACCCAAGTGAAGATGAAGATGGGGCCGAGGATCCAGATCATCATCTCCAGGTAGCTGACGAACATGTAAGCATCGAGGCCGTTGGAATCGATGATCGCCTTTGTGGGGCGTTTGAAGAAGGGCACTATCCAGCTGAAGAGTCCATCTGGCAGGGCATCGACTCGCTCCTCCTTGGGACCGAGGAAGGACTTGGGGCGATAGATCTGGAGGGAGAGCGAGCGAGCGAGGGGGAGAGAGCAAAGGGGAGCGAATGAGGGAAGAACGAGAGGACTGTAGTCAGTACCAGAGAGCATGGCTTGTCTGCGATCCGTTGCCGGCCCCTCGCCCCTTTCTTTCCTTTACTATGTAACCACTCTGACGTAATGACCGCCTAGCCAAGCTCAATGACCTCTCACGCCTGATGGCTCGCTCGCGCTACTCACTCTAGGGAACCTTGGCCTGATGAGCATAAACACACCGATTTCAGCAGCAGCGATACCGGCATTGATGGCCAAGGAGAGTAGTACGGTGGTTACCGAACCACTCTGAGTTGGATTACTTCCTCCAGTGGAAGCCATGATGGGTGTGGCTTGTCGAGCGAGGGTGGCAGGGGTTACTCTTTGTGTGTCTTGATGGAGTGGAGTGGTGGGCGCCTACCCGTAGAAGATGATGAGGGGGTCGTAGGTTGCTCCTTTGCGGTTTAGAGATAGGGAGAATGCAAAGGAGAATTTCGCACCTCGCCTTGGGATGGGGATGAGCGAGTTAAAGGGGGAAGGCAGAGACACACGCGCAGGAGAGCGGAAGAGGAGTAGTGTCACTCTGCAGAGACGCACCCAACCTTGTCCTGGCGGCGGGAAGAGGAAAGAGCAGCGGGGTGACAGACAGTGTGCGGTGAGGTGGGAAGCGTGCGTGCGGGTGCGAGTTAGGCCGGCATCTGCTCCTCCTCTCTACTACTCTTTTTGCGAGGGAAAAAAGAAGGTCTTGTGTTGATTTGCTGCTCCTCGTCGCACGCTGACGTCGTTGGGAGGGAGGAGGGAGGAGCTGACTGACTGATCGACTGACTGGGTACGCGCCTGCCTGCCTGCCTGCCTTGCGGGGTCTGATCTGGTCTGGACCTCTGCATCGACTCCGACGGCTTGCACGTCGGCTTGACGCCCTTGGCAACCAAGACGTGGATCGGGCCAACGGCGGCGAAAGTGCCCGCACACCTCGCACCTCGCTTGGAAAGCCAAAACGGGGTGGGGGGGAGCAAGAGTAAGAGACATCGATCTTCAACGTAGGACCCCAGCACAGCCACAACGATGACTTTTTTCCAAGATCTTGAGCCTTTGCCGAGCGTCATCGCAACACGCAAAGGGGAGGAGGCCAAGGAGATTCGATCCAGTCAGCGGCACCAGCGGCAGCGAGCGGCATCAGCGGCAACGGTAGTGATGGTCAGCATGATCGTCAGCCAAGCATGCTTTGCTTTCCGTACAGGGAACACGCTGACCAAGCCGACGGATACGCGACCAGACGATGTTCTCTTTTTTGTCGCGGTACACTGCACGCACAATCATACGCAGCGACGTCTGCGCTATGCTCTCACTGCAGCAGAATCCGTGGCGCCCTCTCTCTTTCCCCGCTGCTGTCTCTCCCTCTGCAGCAACTTGCAGCACCGAGGACCGCACCGCAAATGCGCAGATCAAGCATACACACAGAGAGAGAGACTTTTCTTCTATATTTGGCTCAGACTCAATGTGAATGTCTCCCTCGCGTGAGAGCGAGCGAGGCGTTTCCCTGGGCGCATCTTTGTGAGAGCGCTAGGCTGCACTGCACTGCTCATTCCCGCGTCGGGCGGGGAGACAAAAAAAGGGTCGGTCCCCCCTCCAGGTTCGCGCCGCGCCGCGCGTGTGAGGCTAGGCCAGGCTAGACCACACTCGGAGCATTCGATTCCCTGCTACGTACGAGAGGAATTAGAGAGCTCTTGTTTGGAATGTTAGGCGAAGAAGAAGGAGAAGAGAGCTCTATACAACTGACTTGAGTGCAAATGCTTGCTGGTGTGCTTGGGGATGAGTTCAGCTATGCAGATTCTGGCTGGCAGCGGGCGACGGAGGTGTAGATCCAACTCACGATCACATGCGGCTCATCAGAAGACGATGATAGAGGCAGTCGCTGTCGGTGCGAGATCCAAGCAGCAGAGGTTGTCATCACACGCATAGGACAGTACATGTCTGCTAGGGTAGAAGGGTAGGCGTTGCGACTTCTCCGCCTCGCGCGTCGCGTGACAAGGAGCAATATCTCGCCCTGCCTTCGGTCGCGAGATAGCTTGACACGGCAGCACAAGCAGCGAGCAATCAATGATCAGCACTCGAACAACGATTGTGCCTGCTCTGGTGCTCCCAGCCACCGCCTGTGTCGAAGGGTCGTGCGGCGGGGCCTCGCAAAGGCATACTCGCTCAAAGTCGTAGGAGCGCGTCCGCCTCTTCGCTCTCATCTCCCCGCTTCGTGCGCTCGACGCCGGTCCCTGCATCGACTGCAGTCATATGTATCCTGCTCCTACGATTCCGCTTTTGCGGATGCTCATGTCGATTGCGCCGCGAGACGAGAAGTAGCTTCGATCACCATGGCCATACGGGCATACGGATCAATGGCCACGTCCTCGTACAGCTTGCGCTACGCATCGATGCGAAGCGATGAGGATGCGATACGCTGTTCAGACGCAGCTGATGCCTCTGCTGAACCTCTGGATTTGTCGTCCGTTTGTCCCCATCGAGCAGAGGCGCCAGCGAACCGTCAATGAAAAAAAAAAAAAAAAAAAAAAAAAAAAAAATTGTTAAAAAAAAAAAAAAAAAAAAAAAAAAAATGCGCCAGTGCTGATTCGAACAGCAGACCCCCGTATTACGAGTACGATGCTCTACCCCTGAGCCACAAGCGCATGGAAATGAGTTTTTCGTATTTTTTCGTGTTGCCTTACATGTAGCCCGCGAGTGACGGCGCAGCCCTCGCCGCGCCTCCACCGACGGAAGGAGGGCTGAGTCTTAAAATTTCGCGAAGGACTGAACTGATTTGCATAGGTCTGAGCATGGACCACCCACGCTTGCCGTCAGGGGGGGGGGAGACGAATGTCGTCCGGACGTACATCCTCCTGCAGCCTGGTTCCCTCATCCTCCTACAGCCTCTTCCCCTTAGTCCATCTCCTCGCCCCACCCTTCCCACATACCCTCCCACTCTCCTGACTTGTAGAGACGTCTACACGTACTGAAGGACATCACGGCAGACAATATCAAAGGTCAGGGCACCAGGTTTGGACCCTTCTCGGGACCCGGCCCGGCTGCTTTTCGAAATGCTACGACCTGGGCATGCGGACAAGATAATGCGAGAGAGACGGAGGATCTTCAGAACCTGAAGATAATAGGAGCAAGTGCCGACCTCTGGTGTCTCTGCGAAGATCACCCTGAGGAGCAACTGTCAATCATGCGATCCACGCTGAAACTGGTAGCAATTGCCCGACACGAGGTCGGTATGCTCACTTACCTCATCCTTCACTCCTCTCACTCGTACAAGGTGGTCATCGAGCTCAAAGGATTGTCAGACGTTGCTGCCGAGCCCAATATAGAGGCGCAGCACATGTCTTCTGTCATCGTACAGAACTTCGGACGCCTGGTCGGGACTCTGCGGGTGGCTGAAGTGGGCGCCAGGCTTGTGCCTGCCATGGCGACCTTCCACGCGGGGGTCATCAAGTACAATGGTGACACCATCCTGCGAGCAGACCGACATCTCCTCCTGCGTCTCATCGCTCTAAAGATCAGATTGCTCGACTACTTCGCCGTCGAGGGCAAGACTGCGGCTGAGGTCATAGAAGCGACGCAGCAGGCGGCCGAGTCGATCGGGCTGGAGCCAGCTCTTCTTGCAGCGCGAGACAGGGTGGAGAGGCGAGAGTCTGCTTTGAACACCCTGCAGTCGCTCTCTACGCTCCTGCGCCACGCCCATGCGCAAGATGAGATTTTCAGGGCTGGAGAGGAGGCGTGGCAGAAGGAGGTCGTCCACGAGTACAATGGCACTCGGAGTCGTCGGCTGGTGACGGTGGAGGACCGGGAGTCACAGCTTCGCCTGCTGTTTGAGGCCAGAGGCGGCCAGCTGCAGGACCTGCCTCTGCCCAACGGTATCAAGGCTACCGACCCTGGGGCGAAGGAGGCCTGGTGTTTGTGGTTCCGGGGCCTCAAGACCAACGTCAGCGCAGAGCGTGCTGCCGCCGGCTCCCGGGCAAGCAAGGGAGAGGCCTACGTGGCAGCCCGTGCCCAGCGCGAGACCAACCCTGGACTGCTCCAGAGGGTCAAGGCCACTGCGCAGGGAGGCACGTTCCGGCACACACTCTCGGTCGACGCCGCTCGAGCGGCTCTCGAGAAGAAGGTCTTTGGGGCGAGGAAAGGGGTACACGACTACCACTGCAAGGTCTGCGGCAGCAGCGCCTTGATAGACCTCAATACCTCACAATTTGCGCATACGTGCGGCAGAAAAGAGGTTCTGATCAAGAAGCACGACGACGAACGCTTCATCATGAAGCGTATGCAGTCGTCTGCTGATATTGAGGTGGCTGCTGAACAAAGCGCCTTGTAGTCTGTGTTGGTAGTCGCGTGGGTAAGCCACCTGGCGGGAAGTGACGCGTATATCCATCTACTGTAGTCTCATACCCGGTCTGTACTATGTTCCAACCATTCAATCTGATGCACTGCTTTGGCCAGTAACTGTAACAGTCTGGACCTTCAGCGAACCGTTCGGAAAGAGACGCCCTCTCGTGTGCTAGATACCTTCTGTGGTCGGCCTCTTACATTTTTAGAGAAGCTTCGGGAGAAGGCTCTCTACTTCCAGAGATACATTAAAACATATCAAGGAAACACATATCAAGAAGACCTGACAAGACAGGCAACCACATTTGCTGCGTTTGTAGGACGGGACCTACTCGTATCTAGGAGCGCTATCACCTGGGCACATGGTTGGGACGGAGTGAGGGACGGCGAGGGACGGCGAGGGACGGCGCGAGGGATTAGGAGGACCTCTCGCAGCTCGGAAAGCTAGTGGCAAGCGCCGACTCGTGGTGCTTCGACGACTTGGCAAGCAGTAGATCGCGAGCAAGGAGGCAGTGACTCTGAATGAGCAAGTACAGGCCTCGTTGCATCGCTGGCCAGACGACTGCTGGATCGGCAACACCGCGTCCGGTCCTAGTCACACAGCTCGGCCTCGTCCCAGCCCGCTCTTCCTGCACCGTGTCTCCGAAGAAGTCGTCCGCTAGCCCTTACTTTCAACGCTAGTCTTGGCCTTATCAGCAGTAGTACACTGTTGAAGTCACGTGGTTTCAGGCTCAGTCGCGCTTGGGCGTCTATTCGATATCAATCTGTACTTTTGGCTACATCTACTTTTCTTCTATTATCACTACTAATACACTACTACTTTGGTTGTCACGACTTAAACATACACACAGGATCCCCCTTCGAAGTAGTAACAAAGATCTTTTGCTTCTCGCCTGCGCGTTCGACGTTGCCATCGCATCCCATCGATGAGTATCGCATGCTGTACCCGTACGCGGTCCTCAGCTCGAGTCGTCCTGTCGACGACACTGCTAGCCGAAGCTATGTCCTACTTGCCATCGTCTTCCAGCGCAAACGACTTGCACGTTGGCACTAGGAGAGGCGAAACAGTCGATGTGGATGTGTGCGGCCGATGCATGACACGAAGCAGAGTGCGGCTCGTGGAGAGAGCTCTTGCGAGTGTGCCTTTGCGAGGTTGGCACTGCGCTGCTGGAACAGGGCTAGCGTTACGAGTAGGGCCGAGCGATGTACAGCTGAGTTCTGAATCACGACCATCCATCTCAGCCTTGCTGCTCGTGCCGCTGTGGCAGACAGCTTTGCCGAGCCAGTACGAAGGGCAGTCGAAGCTTCTCCCTCCGTGACCTTGTCACGCGACGCGCGAGGCGGAGAAGTTGCAACGCCTGCCTACCCTCACACCCTCACTCGCCACTTGCACGATTCACACTTTGCTCACTCAGATCAGGGTATGGGAAAAGGGGCAGACTGCTACTATTACAGTATAAGCCTCGTCGATGGAGAGGACTTATAGTACAAGGAAGAAACTAGATGGGACACATCGGTGAAAGTGCGGGTAGAGACATGGGCGCGTGTACAAGGAATATAAGAAGAGGTGACGAGCGAGCGGAGGAAGCGCAAAGGCTTTACGACTACGACTGCTGCTGCTGCTGAGAGACTACCTCTAATCGATCCTGATGAAAGTGTGACGGTGGCGCTCCGCTTAGTCGGACTGAGAGGCAGTCTTCTTCTTGCCGCTCTTGGCAGGGAGGAGCTCCGAGGCGATACCGGGCAGGACACCACCCTGGGAGATGGTGACACCAGAGAGGAGCTTGTTGAGCTCCTCGTCGTTTCGGATGGCGAGCTGAAGGTGACGAGGGATGATACGAGTCTTCTTGTTGTCACGAGCGGCGTTACCAGCCAACTCGAGGACCTCGGCGGCCAGGTACTCCAGGACGGCGGCGAGGTAGACGGGGGCACCAGCACCGACTCGGGCGGCGTAGTTGCCGTTGCGGAGGTGACGGTGGATACGACCGACGGGGAACTGGAGACCAGCCTTGCTGGATCGCGAAGCGGACTTGGAGTCAGAAGCAGCCTAGAAGAATGGAGTGGGAGTGGGAGTGGGAGTGGAACGCGTCAGTGGAAGTGCGACGTGGAGGGAAACCCCCTCGCGATGCTCGCTGCTGCTCACCTTTCCTTTGCCAGACATATTGAAAGTAAGTTGGGGTTGGTGGGGGGTTGGTGTTGGTGAGTGTTGGTAGAGAGGTGTAGTGATTGGTGAAGGGAGGGGAAAGGGACAGAGAGCAGTGCCGACGTCGAGGGTATTTGAAGCACTGGCGCAAAGCGGAGGCGGACAGAGGGCAGCACGGCGGGCGGGAGGCGCGTGCATGCGTGCGTGTGTGCGTCTCCTGCAGGAATCTCCTCCCATCAACCAATTGAGATCAGCGCCTGGCGCAAGGGAAATGGCGTCGTGGAGGGAACAGCGGGCAGACGCCATTTCTGCTTACGCGGGGCGCATCAGATTTTTGCTTACCCCCATGTAAGCATTAATCGGGAGCAGGGACGCAGCACGCAGCAAGCGCACACCCAGCGAGACACATCGCAGCACGCAGCATAGAAGATGAGAATGCTGCATTGTAAAACGAAGGTGGTACAGCTCTGCACAAGCGCAAAAGGGAAGAATAGGTAGGAAAAGTGCTACGGAAGCTGCGTTGGAGCGGCTGAGTGGGTGCGAGAAGGTCTGCCTCGCAAGAAGGTCTACTTCGTGCTGCGCTGCGATAGTACGACTTCGCAGCTTCATCTCATCCCGAGCCACACTACCATGCTGCGAGAGTAAGCAACAAACGATATGACTCTCTCGAGCTCGTAAGCATTGCAGTGCGATGTGCTAAGAAGAATGCTGCGAAAGCGGTAGCATGTGAGCACTTGCGTGCGCACAAGCCTGTCCTCTCCATTTTTGCTTACGCGTAAGCAGAAATCCATCCCCCTCCCTCACCCCCCTGATGGGATCAGTCGAAATGCAGTCTCGTCGCCCGACGCGAGCCGCGAATGTCATTGGGTGCGCCTCCGCCCTCCGCCTGGCCCCGCCGCTGCCCCTCGCCTCGCCTCGCACCCCGCCGTGCCGCCTCGGTTTATAACTCGCACCTGCAACTCGCTACTCCTTGTCCATCCCCCCACCAACACCACCTTCTTCTCACACACACCTTTACCAACAACTCAACACCCACCCCCACCCAACAACAGCCCAACTTCACAATGGTGAGCATCGGTACGCGATAGCAGTAGTGGCTCGCAACTCCACTCCTTCCCTTCTCGCGACTCCTCCCACTAACGCGTCACGCTCTTGCTCCTCCCCCCCTCTCCTAGGCACCCAAGCCCGCTTCCTCTGCTTCCAAGGCCCCCGCTTCTCAGGGTGGCAAGGCTCCCGCTGCCAAGGCCCCCGCTGAGGCCGGCAAGAAGACTGCTTCTAAGTCCAAGTCTGCCGCTACCGGTGACAAGAAGAAGGCCAAGAAGACCCGAAAGGAGACCTACTCCACCTACATCTACCGAGTCCTGAAGCAGGTGCACCCCGACACTGGTATCTCCACCAAGTCCATGGCCATCCTCAACTCGTTCATCTCCGACATCTTCGAGCAGGTCGCTGCCGAGGCCTCCAAGCTCGCTGCTTACAACAAGAAGTCGACCATCAGCTCGCGTGAGATCCAGACTGCTGTCCGCCTCATCCTCCCCGGAGAGCTCTCCAAGCACGCCATCTCCGAGGGTACCAAGGCCGTCACCAAGTACTCTTCCTCCAAGTAAGCGACTGTGCGCCTCTGCCTGCCGACGAGCACAATGATGGGATAGCCAAGCCGAGCCTGCCTACGCAGCTGGCTCTAGCTCCTCGCCACTCCGCTCTCGAGCGCACGCACTATGCCTACTCCTCTCCTCTCTCTCTCCTCCTGTACCAGTTCTCTGTCATCCTTCTTTCCCTTTGCCCACTTCTCTTCCTGTTTGCGCATTGTATGTAGTAGTCGATCTTCGCACGCGCGCCCCTTCGACTGCGTTTCGAGTCCTGCTCATCTTCGCAATCTGTAATACTAGTATAGCCAGCCTTCTCTACCGTTGTCCGTGGTCAGTGTGAAGCTTGTGTGATTGATCTGGACGAGTTTGCTGCTCGACGTTGCTGATGGTGTGAGCGCGTTGGAAAGCTGCGACGCGACGCCCTGGCTGCTAGTCTGCGTGCGGTGGCGTCGGTACCGGTGGGAGCCATGCGTCGTGTCCGCAGGGGTGGAGAAGCGAACCACCATAATGATCGCACCCTGTCCGAAGGTAATTTACACACGAGGGCATCAGCAGGAATGCCCAAGGACTATGAGGATGGAAGAGCTTGCGCTCGAGCATAATCTGGAATGAGGGCGAACGTGAAGGAGGAAGGAAGCGAGGGAGGAGTGCTGAGGCGCCACCATAAGCTGCTACTGTGCAATCCGGATTCAAGAGTTGTGAGAGTTTAGCATGTGACAGTGATGACAATGCATACTGCCCAACGTGTAAGCTACGCAGCAAGTGTGTGACAGTGGAGCTGAGCCGTTGACCTTGCGAGCTGTGCAACCCAGCCTGTGTGAGCCTTCGGAGCGATAAGTCGAGCGCCGTTGCTGAGTCTTGGACCATTGAATGAGTCTGAACTGAGATGGGGAGCATGTAAGGTGCCGTGAAGACGTCGTGTGGGTCAGGGAAAGAGCTCGCAATGTCTTTCTGGCTGCGAAGTTTGCCATACTCGACGTGCGATCTTTGTCGTTCCGTACGACCAGTTGAGGTGTAAGAGATCAAGATGTCGCCTGAGAGCTAGTGGAAGGTCGGCAAATTGCTTCCTCATCTGTCACTTGTCGGTCTGAACCTGTGCAGTACTTGTGACAAGCTCGCATGAGCGTCGCTGAGGTGCTGCTTCCGTCGCACAATGTCGGTGGTGGCGACAGCGCAAGTCCAGTTCCCGGTTTGAGCTCGCACGATCTCCACTTCCTGAGACAAATCTCATGCCACAGCATTGCTGTTGCGCTCAACGCTCTCTGGACACAAGTACAAGCAGAATTTGTCCGCGAGCGACGTCACCTGCAAAGGCTGGGTCGCTCTTTGCGGCATTAAGGTCACCCACGGTACTTCCGTCGCACCGTCAACATCGCGCGTCGAGTGGCCGGCGAGACCGGACAGAACCTGTCTGGCAGTCGCATCGCAATTGGTAGACGCCAGAAAAAGCCGTATCAGAATCAACGCCATGGGAAGCAAGAAGAATGTCGGGCTGATCGCGACGTGTAGGGCAAGCGCGGTTACCGCGAGAATGAAAGTGGCAAAGCCGATCTCGCACACCCTGTCGACCTACCGCCTCGACACCCAACGATGTCCGCACCAGATCTGAGCGAGGTTGCCCATGCTGTACTCTTGGAGCACCAGCAGCAGCAGGAAGGCCCGGCCTTCATTATCTCACGACACGCGATGCAGGGTCGTTGCGACGTTCAGCGCATCGAAGCGCGCAGCGAACGTCCGCCCTCATCGCCAACATAGTAGCACCACAGCCAACAGTACTAGACGTCGCCGCCGACTTTTTTGCTATAAGGACTCGATGACACAAAATGACCACGCGAAAGCTGTGCAGCTCACTCGATACGATGATCATCTCATCGCATCTCTTCGCATCTCACAAAGGTCGCCAAGCGGCAAAAGGTGCGCAACAGCCGTGCCTGGAGGCACAGGCACAGCAGCGGAGGAGAGCCCTCTCTCTTCACCTTTCTTTGCATCCAGAGCAATGTCAGCTTTATCACATACCCACCCACTTGCTGGCACTGCACTGCTCGGTCTGTGGTCGAGATGCGAGGGGCTCGAAGATCGCTCGCTGTAGCTTGTCACGAGCGATGGATGGGTCGGTGGAATCTAGACTTGTCGTGCGCGAACATCGATGGGAGAACGCACGACAACGACGACGACGACGAAAACCGCCAATGAAACAGCCGGGGTGACACTACTTTTGAGGTGTTCACGATGTGTAGCATTGGGGGGAGGAGTCGTGTATGGAGAGATACTGCGCGACGGCCCTCTTTCACTCGCAGCTAGACTGCTAACAGACCTCTCCTCTCTCATACTTTCTCATCGAGCGCGACTAGACTTGCATCATCGTGTCCTGAGGACTCTCGACACGACTCCGTCTCTCCTGAGCGGGCGAGTGCCCTGCAGAGCGACTAGCACGCCTCCGTCCACTCCCCTGTGTCCCCTCCCCCATTCCCCGCTCCTTTCCCACCCCAGACCCCCCCTCCTCTTCTTCTTTCCTCTTAATCTCCTCCACTCCCCTTCTAACCTCCTCCAGTTGCTCACTCAGCTCCCGCTTCCTCTCCTCCCAGGCCTTCTCCGCCTCATCGATGACCGCGTCCACTTCGTCCTCTTGATCGTCCAGTAGGTCTTCTTGCTCGAGCGTGAGCTTGTGTGGGAGGAAATAGACTGGGTAGCTTGTTGTTGAGGGAGGGAGGGAGGAGGGGACTCGTGGAGCTGGAGCGGTGTACGACGTGTCGGCTTTAGAGCCACGAGACCTTGCCGTCGCCGCCGGGGAAGAGGTGACGAGGAAGCTGGCCAACCGTCTCTTCTGCGCCCTCATACTCTTGAAAGCTGCATCCCCACCAAGAATAGCCTCTAGGAGCTTGTACTCGCGTTCGTACTCCCTTCGAAGGGTCTTCTTGAGGTTCTCCTCGTGGAGGAGCTCGGAGCGCTGTTGCTCCAGACGCTCTTGCTGACGAGAGACGATTTCCGCTCGGCGCTTTGCCTGTTGGAGCGAGGGTAAAGGAGGAGAGGTACAGAGGGACAGGGGTGGGATCGTAGGTCCGTGAGTCACTCCTTCTGCACAATACCCATGTCTTGCTGTTTGCACTCCGTTACTCACCAATCCCACTCGATCTTCTGCCTCCTTCTTTGCCTTTCCCAAAGTCGCATTGAGCAGTCCAAACATTCTCTTTCCTCTTCCAGCAGCAGCAGCATCTCCATCGGCGGCGGATCTCCTCTGCCTCTTCTGACCAGCAGTGGCAGTAGTAGTAGCAGCTGGCGGCGAGGATGGGGAGAGACGAGAGGAGGAGGCGATTGGCTGAGGAGAAGCGCCTGATTCTGGGCCTGCTGGTGCTGCTGCTGGTGCTGGAGGTGCGGGGGGTGGTGATGTTGCGGCTGCTGTTGGAGCTGGCAAGCTGATACCATCGCTGTGATTCGAACCACGGAGCAGACGAGTGAACAGTCAGCTCAGTTGTCCATGCTAGCGCGCAGAGTCACACTGCTCTGGACCTGCTGCTACTCACTCTTGGCCAATGGGTGGTGGTGGATGTCCATGGTGGTCCTCCTGTCCTGCCTGTGCTCCGCCTGAGACCACCTCTGCGAGAGCCACTTCGGCTACGCTGACAGCTGCGGTGTCGTCCATCTTGCGTTCACTGTCCTGGTCTGCCATGTTGCGACGCTGAATGGTAAGCGGCCTGTCTACCACCTCGTCTTTCCTTGTACGCTCAGGAAGCAGCGGAAAGCCATGGCTCCCTTCTGCCTTTGGCGGTGGCCCATGCCCCGCTCCCCTGCCCTTGTTCCGTTCCGACGTGGCTGCGCTGAGGTTGAGTTGAGTCTAGATTTACCCCACGACAGGCAGACGGGGGGGAAGCATCGACGGACGCTGAGCAGCAGCAGCGCATCTCACTCCACCACCATCACCCAGTAGGAATACTACCATCACCATCGTCTCCCTGGTAGTCACCTCTGCCCCCCTGACCCTCTCTCCACCATGGGCATCTTCAACATCCTCTACCTCATGGTCCGTCACCCCGACGAGATCAGGTCAGTGGTGCACTACAAGATCTGGCGTGACCCACTCAATGTCATCTCGGAGAATCCCGAGACCAGCGGTTGGGACCGTCAGAACATGAGGGACTGCTGGGGGTTGCTAGATGCCACGTCTAGGAGCTTCGCCGCGGTAATCAAGGAGCTCAAGGGAGAGTTGTGCAGAGTCGTGAGTGGCAGAGTCGATACTTCAGAGGATATGACCGAGTCCATTCGCTGAGCATCACCCGCACGTACCTTTACCCCTTTCCACTGTACTGATCTACCTCACCACTTTCTAGGTCTGCATCTTCTACCTTTCTCTACGCGCACTGGATACCGTCGAAGATGACATGACACTTCCCGCTTCCAAGAAGATCCCACTCCTCCTCGACTTCCACAAGAAGCTCTACACACCAGGCTGGAACTTCACAGAGTCCGGGCCAGACGAAAAGGACCGCCAACTCCTTGTGGAATTCGACAAGGTCATTACCGAGTTCCAAATGCTCAAGCCAGGATACCAGAAGGTCATTGCCGACATCACTGCCAAGATGGGAGCGGGAATGGCATCGTACATTGAAGCCTCGGACAAGACGCCCCTCAGCGTCAACACCTTTGGCGATTGGGACCTCTACTGTCACTTTGTTGCCGGACTCGTCGGCGAGGGAGTCTCGCGCCTCTTTTCCGAGTCAGGTGTCGAACGTCCTTGGCTTGGTGACCAGCTTGACATTGCCAACCACATGGGTCTCTTCCTGCAGAAGGTCAACATCATCAGGGACTTTGCAGAGGACGCGGAAGAGTCTCGCTTCTTCTGGCCCAAGGAGGCCTGGGCCAAGTTTGGCTTTGAGTCTCAGCCAGACGTGGCAAAGGGAATCGTTGAGACGTCTCCTGGCTCAAAGAAGTACATTGCGCAGGGTGAAGACGGAGCTCGAGGAATGGCAGTGCTCTCGACTGTGCTGCTGGACGCGATGCGTCACGCTACACGCTCCTTAGACTACCTGGCTATGCTGAGGGAACAGTCCATCTTCAATTTCTGCGCCATCCCTCAGACAATGGCCATTGCAACCATTGAGCTCATGGTCAACAACCCCAATGTTTTCCGCCGCAACGTCAAGATCCGCAAGTCACAAGCAGTAGGACTCATCATCACCTCTGTCAACCCGAGAGACGTAGCCTATCTGTTCCGCGACTTTGCCAAGAAGATTGCCAAGAAGATCCCCGTGTCAGACGTCAACTACATTGCATGGCATGTAGAGTTGAACAAGATTGAGCAGTGGTGCGAGCACTTCTACCCATCTTTCATCACGCCCTCTGCTTCGGCCATGGGTCCCGCTCCCAAGCAGTCGGGCGACATGCGCGCCGTGGCACTGGAGCGGTACGGCAGTAGTCGTCACCATCTGGCGGTGCAGCGTGCAAAGGCCAAAGGCGTGAACCTCTTCTCTGCAGAGCGTCAAAGACAGCTACAAATGGAGGGTAAAGAGGCTCTGGATCCACGGTTGCAGTACATGAGTGAAGAGGAGATGAAGAGGTTGGATAACAAGGAGAGGTCTGAGATGCTCAAGTTCTTTGTCATTATCATGTGCCTCATGGCACTGGTCATGGCCGTCGTCGCGCTTGCAGGGTGGTACATTGCTGTGAGTATGAGTCGCCATCGCAGGTGGGCGAGACTAGCCGCTTCATGAAGGTCGTTCTCTTGCTAACCCTTCCACTCCCTTCTCCACACCCTCACAGTGGTACTTCTCCACCGACGAGACCGACCCAATCACCATACAAATGATCCGCTTCTACAGGTATCTCCAATCCCTCTTGGTCCAATATGGGCTTCTCAATGCTCGACATGCGCCAAGCTTGAGTAAGCAGGAGGCCCTTGTGCAGGCGGCGAAAGCTACTGGAAAGGCGTTCAAGAGCGAGGCGGTTGGCTGGGCGGGGGAGAAGATTGGAGAGGTGAGGGAAAAGTTGGACCTTTGAGTGCAGTGGGAACTCGGGGATGGGAGAGTGGAGGAGAAGCAGCACTCAGCTTGAGGAGGAAAGAGGGTCAACAGGAAGGAGTGACGAGTGTGGAGTGAGGAGCAAGGACTGGAGGAAGAGGCCGACGGGGGCGCATGGATCGTGTACCTTTCAACAACATCAACATCATCATCATCCTCCTCCTCCTCTTCGGAAGTCACTCAGCCCAGCGCATCTAGCTAAGCTGAGACCTGTTAGACTTCTCACCGGACGGATCGCCTTGCCAATCAATTCAAGTTGTCATGTCATGTCATGTCATCATCGTGATCGTGACCCTGAGCAATCCAGTCTGCTGCTGCTTAGCTCCCTTCCCTCCGTGTACTCATTTCCCGTCTCTGAGAAGAAAAGAAATCTCGCTCAAAGATGTCATGTCAAGGAGAGAGAGGGAGTAAAAACATTGCGACGAGTGTACAAGAACGTGACCGACTTTGGCTAGTAGCAAGAAGAATGACAGACAGACAGACGGACAGAGGGACAGAGGGATGCAAAGAGGAGAAGAGAAAAAAGAATGGAGACTCTTCCTCATCCTCCTATCCTCCCATCCTCCTATCCTCCTATCCTCTCTTCCTACTTGCTACTTCCTAGTTGCTTTCCAACCCCCTTCAATTCCCTAGCATCCTCTCCCTCTCCCTCTCCTTTTCAACCCTGGCACTAACCGCGCCCCTATGCACTCTATTCTTAATATGCACTTCGAAATTCGTCAAGCTCTCTCCCGGACCAGGAGTGTAGAGTTTTCCTGGACAGTCTAGACACTTGATGCGCCACTCGACACTTCCTCCACTTCCTCCACCTGCTGCTGCTGCTGCTCCTGCTCCTGCTGCTGGAGGAGGCGAAGTACCAGGTGCAGTAGAGGGAGGAGCAGCTTTAGCTCTCAGATCAAATCGGTCAGACTTGTACTTTGAGCGGAGGGCGTCTAGTGCCGATGTTAGCCAGGCGGGAGGGACGGGAGCTGCGCTTCCTCCTGCTGCTCCTGCTGCTCCAACAGTAGCATGGAGGGCCGAGGCCGAAAAGTGGTGGGAAGACGATGCGGGAGATTCGGCTGGTGCTGATCCGCCTGCAGCCAGCGCAGAGTACGACGAGTCTCGTCTTCCCAGCGCTGGAGCTGCTGCTGCTGGAGCTGCTGCTGATGGAGCAAGACCCGTTGAGTTCCAAGATGAGGAAGTTCCTGCTGCTCCGTCGCTACCAAGAGATGTCCCAGGGAGAGGATGCGACCTCTTCTCTGGCGAGACGGACATGGATGATGTTGATGAGATCGAACCAGGACCCCCAGCTGCGCCAGCACCGTTCGTCTTGAGATCCCCTCTCGAGTCAGCCACGCCTGGAGGCAAGAACGGTCTTGCTCCCCCAGTCCCATTGCCACTTGCGCCGAGACCAGCTTTGCGCGGTGAACCCCTCCTGGAGGCCCGAGGCGAGCGGGGCGATTGCGACGTGTCCGAGTCCGAGTCGTCTGGAGATCCGACGGGCATAAAGGGCAAGTCGGGAGAGGCAAGTCGGGTGGTGGGTAGAGAGCCTGGCCGACTGGTCTGTTTGGAAGAGGCGCCAAGCGTAGACTTGACGTCATCTTCTTCCACACCAGCACCAGCACCACCGCCAGCAGCAGCACCACGAGTGAGGTCGCGCTCGTCGTCTTCGTCTTCCTCGTCGTCGTCCAATATGGCTCTTCTAGCACTCTCGCGCGCTCCCGCATCCAGCCTGCCCAAATTTCGTTCACCGCCACCCTCGCCATCACCATCGCCATCAGCGCCAGGAGGGGCAGCTGTCTGATCTACCTCCATGGAAGTGGGTGGCGCGCCGGGTGTCAAGCCAGCTAGACCGAGGGCATTTCGGTGGTAGGCCTCATCTCTAGTGTAATTGGCCTGCTTCATACGACGGAAGCGATGGTAGAACTTCCCACAAGGACCACACAGCGTCTTTTCACCCCTGGGGCCTTTGCGCCGAGTGGTGAGGAGCCAGCCGGGACAGCCACAATTGGAGCAGTGCCATTGGCCATTGAAGATGTTGGGATGCTGGTTGGCATTATCGTCTGGACGGAACTTGGGCGTAGAATAGGTCGAGGCATTTGTAGAGCCCAGAGTGGTAGGAGCCTTGCCTGAAGCGTCCTTGTTGGGCGAGTGCTGGCGGGTGCGACTGGCCGAGTCGGCAGATTGAGCCCCACCTCGAACAATGTCTAGCCCACCGGATACTAGAGCTACAGAGTCTGTCGGAAGACGATCGCCAGAAGCAGGAGCATACAGCGGCTCACCAGGATCATCGCGACCTAGACCGCCAGGATACTTGAAGTGAATCGAGTAATCTTCCAACCTCTGCCTCTTTGCTGGCGTACCAGTTGGACCTACAGAAGGTCTCGCCTCTGGCGCAGGAGTTGGAGTGTCGAAGTCGCTCATCGCCTGCATGTTCGCCGTAGCAGCCGCTGCAGCTCTTCTTGTAGAGGTTCTCACACCAAGCAAGCCTTCAGCTCCACTGCCACCCAGGATTGACGAAGCGCCAGCAGCAGCAGCGACGGCTGCCGCTCCACCAGCTGCCTCAATTTGGGCTGCTTGTAGACCCGTGATGGCAGGCGTCCGTTGCGTCTTGAGCGGCTCTCGATCGGGCATATTGACACCTCTGCGACCTCTTGTTTGACGCTTCTTGCGCTTAGAATCCCTCTCACGGTCTCGCTCCTGTCGATCCACCTCGGCCTCTGTGAGCTGCAGTAGTCGTGGCGTGTGATCCTCGACTTCTTGCCCAACTCTGGTGACTGATAAGCGCTGCACACCGGGCAAGAAAGCGCCCTTGAGCTCGTCGTCCAACACCTCTGTCCCATCAAAGGGATGACCAGCGAGGGCAAGGGAGCGCAAGTGCACTTCCACCTGTTCTCGAATGGAATGGGCAATGGCCGTCTTGAACTCGCCCGCCAGACCCAGATCAGCTGCAAAAGCAGCAGCAAAGTCCTCGGGCGACGATGTCTCATCGAGGATGTCCCAGTCGAATTGGTCAAGGAGATTCATCGCTCCCACGGTGATATCGAGCTTGATATTGATCCTGAGCTCGGGATTCGTTCGCGTGAGCGTGCCGTCAACACTGGATGTCTTGAAACTTGTTACCTTGTCCGTCGATTCCAGCGCTTCTTTGGCTCTTTGGTCTGAGATCGACTTTTCGCTGCCGCCGAGAGCGGTGTATTGCAGCTCCTCCACTACCTCTCGCCAGGATGTCCACCACTTCAGCTCCTCCTTTGAGAGTAGCCCACGACTACCTCCTTTTACTCTCGCGCCACTTTCACCAGCAGTGATCACAGCGCTCTGCGGCCGCAAGACCTTTGCAGAGAGGTACTCGCTAATTTGAGCCTGGATCGCCTCGCGCACAAGAGGCACAAAGCTAGATTCAGGCAATCCATAGTCCTCACAGAGGTTCTTGCTGAACTCGTCGTGCGAGGTGAGATCATCGCTGGCATTCCAGGTAAAGGTGTCCCGCAACTTCCATCCCTCGTGATCGATCTCCAAGCGGATAGGAACCAGGTCTTCCCACTTCTCTCCAATGGCAGAGAGCTGTCGGCGCTTCAGTCGCTCAAGGTAGGCGCTGGTGGTAAATCTGCGACCTCCACGTTGAACTTGCAAATCCATGCGACGCTCGTCTGGGAAGACGATCTTGAAGGGTCCATCCCTTCCGGGTTGGTAGGGCCCTTCCTCGTCAGCTCTCTCCCACCAGTGGAGATGCTCTGGCGCAATCACACTACCATCTGGGGCTCTACGAGAGTGAGGTTGAATCTCCTCCACCCTCTGTCGCAGGGCAAGACTCCTCTGCGTGGCAGCAGACTTGACCGATTCGGCATATTCGGCATCGCGCTTCATAATCTCGACGAGCTTCTCTTCATCTTTTTCGGTAAAGGGTTGCCAAAAGGCTCCATGCAGATCCTCTCTAGTCAACGAGGGCCTTCGTAAGTTAGGAAGAGGAGTGATCTGAGTGTTCAGACTGCTTACGGGGAAGCCTTGAGCGTTCGTGGCGGGAAGTGTGCCTCCGTGCACAGGCGGCAAGTCCGGCTGTAGAGGCTGCTGCTCTTGTTGCGAGGGAAGTGATTGTGAGAGGTTGTGAGTAGGAGATGGTGCATACCCCTGCTGGGCACCAAGCATACCTCCCGGGCCCATGCCGGGCACAGCCGACGGATCAGCAGTAGCATTCATGGGCATCTGCATCCCCATTGGCATTCCCCCAGGCATTGGCACTGGAATTCCAGCCCCTTGTCCCACTTGCATCGGCATGCCCATTCCCATCCCCATCCCCATCCCTGCTGCTGCCATTGCTGCCTGTCCTGGTGGCAGCTGCACACCAGGTCTGTTCATTTGGTCTACAGCGCCTTGCATAGGATGGGGTGAGCTCTCCTTTGGTGCTACAGACCTCTGACGCGCATCTGCAGAGCCAGGCGCCATAGACTGTCTGCGTACGTCCTCTTGAGCAGCCGATGTTGGCGGATGACCAGGGCCTGCTGAGCTCATGGGAGGACCCATGGCTCCTGCACCTCCTGGGTAGCCAGAACGAGACTCTGGTCGATTGTCTTGACCGCTGGACGGGTGCGCTCTGCTGGCTCCTTGTTGCTGAAGCATGGCCATTGGGTCCTGTCCGAGCTGCTGAATGCCAGGTGCAGGAGATTGAGATGGGAACGAGCCGCCCGGAGTGGGGCCCTGAGAAGGATACCCTTGAGCGGGTCTATCGCCTTGTTGTTGCTGATCGAGCCAGTATGGAGCAATAGGGATTGTCTCTTGGCCTGGTCGAACAGCCTGCACAAAGTCTGCCAGCAAGCGAGCTTCATCAAAAGTAATGAGCGCCATTCCTGACCGCGGGTTGTCGCTCTTGGGCGCTATCACTCTTCCGTATCCAGCTCCCGGTAGTGCATCACCTCTGACATAGACGAGCCTCATCCGCCGTAGCACCTCAATGGGGTCAATGGAGTTGGTCTGCGAGTACTTCCATACCTTTGTCATGACTTCCAGCTGTTGTTCTGAGCTCAGTGAGGGCCGCCAGGCAGCTATCACTGGATTCAGAGGTTGTGTCGGCCGCTGTTGACTGCTTGCACTGGGACTTCGATGTTGCCCTTGCTGTTGCTGTTGCTGCTGCTGATGTTGCATTGGTTCGGGAGCCTGAGACCCGACCGCTAGAGGCGAAGCTACGAATTGTCCGGCATGCGCGCCAGGGATCGACGCAGCGCCCATCAGAGGCGTCGCGCCCGTCTCAGTCTTGATCGATGGGGTGCGAGCCTTGCGATTTGCGGCTCCTCCAGCAAGAGCAGCTTTACTGGGCCCCGCAGCGTTTCGGCCTTTGAACGGGTCCGGAGTGCTCCGTCCCGCATCCTGCGAGGCCAGGGAGCCAGCATTTGACGGTCTTTGCTGATGCATCGATCCGTTCATCTGACCACCTGGCATGCCATAGGCCCCTGTCGGGAACTGAGACATACCTCTACCCGCATTACCGCCTGCTCCCATTCCCATTGTGTTCTGCAGCGTGGAGGGGTCGACCATGTTGGAGTTGCTGGATGTCGAGGCTAGTTGCTGCTGCTGCTGCTGTTGTTGTTGTTGTTGCTGCTGCTGCTGTAGGGCCGCCATCATCATCATCATTTGCTGCTGCTGTTGCTGCTGTGACTGCTGAGGTTGCTGATTGTTCATGTTCATCATCATCATCATCTGCGGATTGAACATTCCTTCTCCTGCACCCCCGCCCATCCCTTGAGCTTGACCTGCAGCTCCTCCGCCTTGAGAAGACATGCCCATGATGGCTTGCAACTGCTGAGGATTCAGAGTTGCCATACCAGGCATGAGCGCCTGTTGCTGAAAGGGCATCCCACCTTGGCTTGGACCAGCCGAAGATGGCGTAGAGGGAAAGGCGCCAGCTGCTCCCCCTGCCCCACCCTGCTGCGATAGCATTGCATTTCCACCCGCGGCAGCTTGATTGAGGAAGGCGGCTGGGTTCAAGAATTGATGTGGTGCGCCAGCGGAAGGCATGCCCTGCCCTCCTATTTGTGCACCATTACCTGCTCCCCCACCTGCCAACTGCTGAGCCTGAGCAGCTTGCATCTGCTGCCATCGAAGTTGCTGCATCTGCTGTTGTTGAAGGAGCGCCTGCAGCTGAGGGTTCGGAGGACTAGACCCTTGACCTAGACCCTGCCCTGCTGCTGCTCCTCCCCCACCACCAGCGCCTCCGCCGCCTGCATTATTGTTATTGTTATGCTGCTGACCTTGGGCGAATCCATTTGCAAAGTTCTGTCCGTTGAACATGGCTCGCTCGTTTCAGATCCGCAGGGGGAGATCCCTCACCGGAAGACGGCCAGTACAGAAGTGTCAAGTCTGTCCGGGGACCGATAGAAGTCAAGGTCTAAGATGTGAGAAGTGTCTCTGGTGTCTCCCCTCTAGATTGAGGTTGGAATGGGGAGATCACGGAGGCGTAGTTGTAGAAGGATCGCGATGCGGGAGCAGGAAGATGCGGTGACCTCTCATATAGCACCTCTACCGGGTCTGCCGCTCTTCCGAAGACTCTGTGAGTATATGCCAGACAGACGAGCGAGCTCAGGCGCGAAGGATGTAAGAGAGCCGCTGGAGGAAGGATCAGGCAAGGGGAGGATGTACAGCCGCTTGCCAGCCGACTAGAGAAGAGGTGGGTACGAGGAAAGGAATGAAGTGAGGGAAGTGGGGAAGCGGAAAGGCGGGGCGAGGGATATTCGCGACGCGACTGCTGCCTGGGCCACCTGGCAGAAGCGCCTCTCCTCTCTAGGCAAGCAACAGCAACAGCAGCGAAAGCTGAAGGCTACTGTCACTTCTTCTGCAGTTTACAAGCAGTCGTAGCAGCTGACCTGCAGAAGATGTCAGGAGGGGGGTATTTGAGAGAGAGAGAGAAGAGGTGAGAGGTGGGGTTGAGGATCTGGTGAGATGGGACCAGGAAGCGGAGGGCCAGTGGCTCGGAGACGGACAGAGCTTGAGCCAGGCAGGCAGGCAGGCAGGCCCACGCCAGGCGCCAGTGCGCGCGCGCTTGCAAGTCTAAAGGGGGAGAGTCAGGCAGGCAGGGCAGGACATCAGAGGCATCAGAGGCAGAAGGGGCGGGCAAGCAGGACCTTGTTAGTATTGAAGGGGGGAAGGGGCGATCCTGGTGAGGGAAGGAGGGACAGGGAAGAAGAGGAGAAAGGACAAGAAGCAGGCGGCGGCATCCATCTAACTTTGCCTCGTCGAGGGGGAACAGTGCCCTCAGCACGGCCTGCTGCTTGCCCTATCATCCCACCCACGCAGCCTGGCCCACCTTTCTCACTCCACAACGTCGGCTTCAGCGGCGGCGGCGGCTGTTGGACAGTGAAAGCGACAAGTGGTTGAATTGATTGGTAAGCAAGAAGTACAGGTTTTGGGGATGTGATGAAAAGAGTGAAGTAGTGGTGGAGTCGGAGATTCGTTCGGAGCCGAGACTCAATAGGCCCCCTCGACGACAGATCACTACTTTACTGACAAAAGTGGGGTAAGACGAGTAAGGACGTGGTAACCGCAGGGTTTGGTGAAGAGATCGGCAGGGTTGGCAGCGGTGCGAACATGCTGGACGTTGATAACGTCAGTCTGCACCAAGTCCCTCAAGAAGAAGTACCTGGTGTCTATGTGTTTTAATCGCCAATGCTGGGCGGGGTCTTTAGCTACCTGAACGCAGCCCAGGCTGTCAGTGAGCAACGTCGGTTTCTCTTGGTAGCCTAGCTCTCGTAGCAGGTTCTTCAAGAAGAGTAGCTCTCTCGCGGCTTCTGAGCCGGCGACCAGTTCTGCTTCTACAGCCGACAAGGCAACGCATTTCTGGACCTGTGTCTTCCAAGTGACTGGGCAACCGAAAACGAATGATACTGATCCTGAAGTACTTTTTCGGTTGGCGTGTGGGTCGCTCGACCAATTGGCGTCGGTAAACCCAACTATGCCTTCATTCAAGCTCGGATGGTAGGTAATCGACCAGTTCTTGGTGCCAGAAAGGAATTTAACGACGCGCAACGCAGCGTCGAGGTGGACTTGAGAGCAAGATGCCATGTGTCTCTGGAGGATTCCTACAGCGAACGATATGTCGGGTCTGGAGTGGTTGGCTACCCAGGTGAGTTTTCCTACAAGTCTTCTGTAAGTCTTTTGAACGGCAGGGTCTAGTTCAGTACATGGCGGCGTGACTTGCATGGGGGTTTTCGCCTTTCCTCCTTCAGGCATGAATTCCTTGATGATTGACTCGATGTATCCATGCTGACTCATGGACAATGATCCGGTGTCCTGATCGTAGTCAATGTTGATGCCACAGAAGGAGGTGACGTGCCCTTTGTCTTCAAGCTTAAACTTCTTCAGCAAAGCTGCCTTGGCAGCGTTCAATTCGGTGAGCGAGTTGGATGCCCAGAGGCAGTCGTCGACGTAACACGCTACGATGATCCTTTTGTCTTTCGAGCCCTTCGTGTAGATGCAGGGAGCGGCGGATAGTGGAATGAAACCATCTTGTCTAAGTGCCGTGTCTAGCTGCTGGTTCCATAGTCTTCCGCTCTGTTTGAGGCCATACAGTCCCTTCTCGATCTTGTAAACCTTGTCTCCAGATTGTGCCCCTTTTGGAGGCTTCATGTAGATCTCGTGAGTCAATTCTCCGTTGAGATAAGCTTGCGTGAAGTCGGTTGTGTGCACATGCCATTTCTCCGCGGCAGCGACGGCGAGCACGGCTCTGAGTGCGGTGTAGGGCGCCACTGGCGCGAAGGTTTCCTCAAAATCAATTCCCTCCTGTTGGGTGAAGCCCCTTGCCACTAATCTCGCCTTGTACCTGAGTGGAACCCCATCCGGTGACGTCTTCACCTTGAGTACTAACTTGGAGTCGACCAGCTTCTTGTTTGGTGGGGGGTCTACTAGTGTCCAGGTGCCCATTGACTCTAACCCTTCGATTTCCTTACGGATGGCCTCTTGCCACAGTGGAGCGTTCGGTCCGTGTAGTGCTTGATGCACAGTTGGCGAGTTTGGATCGTGGACGGTCGCTGAGGCCAAGCTCACCCATTCTCGGTTGATCTCTTCTGAGAAATCGTCGTCGTCTTCGACATAAGGCGTGATCTGGTCGTCGTTGTCCAGAGTCAGGTCACCTTCTTCCTCGCGACCTTGTTGAAACTCCTTTTCGTAGTACCTGAGGATCTCTTGGTCTCGCTCAGCGATGATGTCGATGCTGGTGTACGTTAGGTCCACGACATCCTCGCCTTTGTCGGCAAACAGTGCTTGGTTGTTGACGAGGTCTTTCCAGTTGGCGGTCTCGCGTCTGTGTCTCCATTCCTTGTCATCATAGAACTTCGCGCTGTTCGACCAGAAGGTGGATGGGCTAGCGTGCGGCGAGTAGAACTTCCATCCTTTGTGTTCCATTGAAACTCCCAGGAAGATGGCCGGAATGCCTCGTGGTCCTCCCTTGCCTCCTACTCTCTTCTTTTCCGGCACGAATACGGTTGCCAAGCAGCCAAAAGGGTGCAAAAGCTTTGCTAGTCGAGGGGCGTCCGTGCGTTTCCAAAAGACCTGATAAGGGATGGTTCCTTCTTCGTCTCTAGTGGTGAGATTGTAGGCGAATGCGACGTACTCGATGGCTTCTGGCCAGAGACTGTACGGGACGTTCTTAGCGATCAGAGACGATTGCATGCGTTCTCTGAGGGTGCGTAGCATTCGCTCAACCTTGCCATTTCCCCTAGAATCATACGGGGTTGTAACTTCCCAAAGGATGCCTTGCGTGGCTTTCCAGTCTAGGATCGCGTTGCTCTTGAACACGGCGTCGTTGTCGGATCTGATGATTTGCACATTAGATTCAGTCTGTCTTTCTGCCAGGGTCACGAAGTCAATAAGTGCTTGAGGTGCCTGGCTCTTGTTCCTCAAAGGCGTGACATTGACGTAGGAAGAGTAGTCGTCGACGGTGACTAAGGCGAACTGGTAGGCCGAGTGTCCTGCGAGCTGGGTGAGGATGTCTGTGTGCAATCTGTGGAGCGGTCGGTTGGGACTGGGATAGGTTGTGTGTGCTGGCAACCTTGCTTTGGTCATCTTGCCCATATCGCAGGGTTCGCAGTCGTCTGGCGCTTGGTGGTCTGTGATCTTCTCGGGCATCAATGTTTGCACGGCGCGTTTCTCTTGTGCTGGTCCTGGGTGACCTAGTGCTTCGTGGATGACGTTCGTCCTTGAGACGGTCATGGCTTCTTCTTCTTGACGGTCCGGTCTATGGATACATTGTGATTGGAATCTGAGTCTAGAGCTTTGTGGTGGTCGTGTGAACGTGAGTGTTCTTCCGCTGGGAAGATCGAAGACGACTTGGTTGTCTGGCAACCAGTGTACGCTGATGCCGTCCTTGACGAGCATGCCTTCTGAGATGAGGTTTTCGTTTGCTTGTGGGACGTACAGGACCTCGTTCAACGTGATCTCTGTTGTTCCCACTGTCATTCGTACTTTGCCGATTGCTTCGTATTCTAATTCTTCGTTTCCCAGGGTCGTGAGTGGTCCGGTGACTTGCTTAATCTTGTACATGATGTCGATGCGATTCGTGACGTGTTTCGATGCTCCTGAGTCTAAAAGCCATACCATCTTGTCGTCTTGGTAACTTGTGGCGACCTCGGGTCGCCCGGGTCGCCCGAGTTCCTAATTGGTTGTCGTGTTGGCCTCGCTCGTGAGGGCTGCGGTCTCTCGGTTACTTTCAGTCGTCTTTGACTCTTCCTTCTTCGCGTCAGGGCAGTTGCGTGCAATGTGACCGGTCTTACCGCACGTGTAACACTTGGCAGGTTCGTCTGGTCGTCTGGGGTCTCGTCGGCCGTAGAGGTAAGCCTCCTCTTTGGTCGACACCCTGGAGCTTCTGGCTTCGGCTGGCTTCTCTGTGACGTTCTTAGGATGAGCGGATGCGGACAACGCAGCAGCTCGGGGCCCCCTCGCCTGCGACTCGTTCATGTGTCGGTCTTCCCTTCTGATTAGAGCAGCACATACAGCGTCATAGTCGACAACGCTGCCGACGCTTTCGAGTGTATGCCAGACATCTTTGTAGACATGAGTGTAGGAAGTGGCGGTGCATAGCTGCGTGATTTGCTGAGGTACCGAAATGTCAATGCCGACCAAGGCCGCTCTGGTAGTAATGTTGCTAATCTCACGGATGACCTTGGAGACTTCGTTGTTGGTCATTCGTACTCGACTGAGGTCGAGGAGAACGGTGCTGGCTACTACTGCTTCGTTCTTGGTCAACATTTCGTGCATATAGTCGAAGAGTTCCTTGCCACTCGCCCACTTCCTCCTGTTGATGATGTGAAGAATGTTGTCGGTTGATTCCTTCTCAGCCACGTGTCTAAGGACGGAGACGAGCTTGTGGTCGATTCGGTAGTCGTACTCTGGGTGGTCTTCATCAATGTCACCGAAGAGGAGGTCGCGAACTTGTGGGATTCCTTCCCAGATGGCTTCGAAGTCCATGATCCAAGCATTCCAATTCTTCGTCGTGAGCTTGTAGAGCTTGTCGATGGCGTTTCGAACTTCCTTTGGCCATTCAAAACCCTCTTGAGTGATATTGACTCGTCGCTGTACCGTGACTGAGGTGCTTTGTCGTTTCTCATTGGCTTCAAACTGAAGCTTGGACAATTCCATCAACTCTGGATGAGACAGGTTTGGTCGCTGCTGAGCGAAGGCTGCGTAAATCTGCAGTACCGAGGACATTGCGTTGATATCGGGGGACTCAATGGGGACATTAGCAGAGGCCTGACCTCCCTCTCGAGGCTGGCCAGACATGCTGGACTATCTGTCTAACAAATGACGTGACTAGGACTGTGACAACCGCGGTGACGTAGTAACGAGGAGGCTGTAGAACGTGGTGACGATGAGACTGGGGACGTGAGTTTCCAGGCTTGACTCTTAATCTGTTGGACAGTGAAAGCGACAAGTGGTTGAATTGATTGGTAAGCAAGAAGTACAGGTTTTGGGGATGTGATGAAAAGAGTGAAGTAGTGGTGGAGTCGGAGATTCGTTCGGAGCCGAGACTCAATAGCGGCGGCAGCAGCAGCAAGGGCGGCAAGCATCTGTCCACTCCACGCCTCCCCCGCCAATCCCCGATCCGGTGACCAAAGAAGCAGACGAGGGCAAAGGCAGTGAGCGTGATTGTCAAAGGCCTCTTCTGCCCGCCGCCCCCCTTGCCCTGTTGATTTTCCCGGAGATATCCCCCCATCCGCACCCGCACATCACAATCGGGGCTTCTGTTTTAAAACCGGCCTACAAGCGAGCCCAGCCGGCGGAGAGAGAGGAGGAGGGGGGGAGAGGCGTGGGGGCACGCACGCACGCACGCAAAAGGCCCACACCAAGACATTTGCTCGGGAAGGCAATCCCACGTGGCAAGGGGCCAAGACCCATCAAGAAAGGTAAGGCAGGGAGGCTCTCACGCTCGATTCATCACAAGACCAGTGAAAAGAGGCAGACAGGTATGCGGGACCAAATGACAAGAAAGAGAAAGAGAGAGACAGGGCGGAAGCTGTGTATTGCTCCTTCTTTCTTTCCCCCCCTACGTGCATTGCTACTGCGAAGCAGTATAGAACCATAGTCCATCCACCAAGGGCACATATTCCCTAGCCATCGATGCTCCCAAGCCCAGCACCGCCTTGTCCTCCCATCGATCACACAGTGCCACGACCTTCTTCTTTGTCCACGTCTCCCACAGAGGTCCACGCAGCAGATACCAAAGAAACGCCCTCTTCCTTCGGGACCACTCCTCGCTCTCCACCTGGCTCACGGGCTGAGTAGTAGCCAGCGTCTTCCTCCCCAAATGGGCCACCAGCTTGAACAGCGGGTTGGAGCTAGAGGTCAGCAGCGTCAACATCATCTGCAGGGGCGCCAAGTGTGACTTTTGAGTTCCTGACATGAGTGCGGGACTCTTGTATGCTGATCCTCGCAGGAAGTGAGATAGAGCCTCGGTCACCAGCGAGATGGTCCAGGGCTCCCATCTCCTTGCTCCCCACTTCCGGATGGCCAAGAGGTAGAAGATGGGCCGCAGAATCCAAAGGAGCTCGGCTGTTGTACCCCTCTTTGAATTGGCAAAGGAGCGGACCAGGGTCGGAGGTGGAAGCACGTCTTCACGAGTCAGAGCTCGCGAAGTGAGGTACGAGTCAATGGACTGTTGAGTAAAGGGAGTGGTGGTAGCAGAGCCAGAGGCTGGCTCCACCAGCGTCTCGTCGGACGAATCGCTGTCGGTATCGCTATGTGAGCTCAGCCTTGATCGAGATCGCGAGCGTGATGTAGGACGAGAGCCAGAAGGGAGATTCAAGCTGGCCGGCGAGTCGGGAATGGGACGACCGGTAACTGGATCGATCGGACGATCGTCTTTACGCAGAGAGGCGAGCGTGGGCCGTACGAAACCAGTCCTTGAGCCAGTCCAGGTGTCTGCCCTTGCCGAAGAGCTCCTAGCAGGACTAGAGACACCCTCTGTTGCTGTGATGCCCCTCTGCTCGCCTGTCGAAGTTGTAGAGCTCACAGCAGCAGAGGCAGAGGCTTCCCGGAGTTGAGCCAGCAGAGCCTCTTCCCGCTCCGTCTCCAGCATAGCCGGGTCCACTTCTCGCTCGGGAACCGGCGGGTTGATGGAGAGGCGAGACTCAGAGATGCTGAAAAGGGCTAGACGTAGGGACGCTCTGTGAGAGGCGGTGGGCGGGTCAGCGGGTGAGCTCTGCTATCGTTGTACATCTGTCAGTACCACCCTTGTCACTACTCACTTGACTGCCTCTATGCCAAGTACAACATCCCATGCCTTGCTTCTGCTCAGTTTCCTCCTTGCCACCATCTCCGCCAGCAGCTCAGTATATCCAATGACCACCAGCAGCCTGGCCATGGTCTTGTAGGCAGGCGACTTGTCAGAATAGTAGTTTGTGTACCTCGCATGAGACGAAGGCGTATGAGGAAGCAGAGGTTGGTCCGAAGAGGCACCGTTCAGTGGCTGAATGGGCTTGGAAGCCAGTCTCCTCGTTTGTTGAGGACCATCCACGTTGATGTCCCGGTAGATGACGAGCCTCTTGAGAATTTCATCGTGGTAGAGGCCGAGGAGGTTCATGGCAGAGTAGATTGCCTCACCCGCCAGCTCAGCATCCTTGAACCGACCTGGGAGAAAGTAGGTCAGGGACCGCAGGCTTGACTCGACTGCTGTGATCTGCGAAGCATTGTTGAGGAGAAATGAGTCTGTAGAACAGAGAAGAGTGTGAGGGCAGAGGGTGCATGGCAGCCATCATCTCGTAAGCCGGAGTGCTTCTGAATACTGAATCTCGGCGACGCCTGCTCTTCTGCTCACCATAAGCCTTGATGACCATCGTGGGCGAATGACGAGGACAACAGTGACGACTCGTGAGGTGTCGAATCTGCCTCTATATGCTCCCTGGGGTGATGCGGGGAGTGAGGATCGTTGGATGGTGGGGTAAGGACGCGATGCAGGCGGCGGCGGCAGAAGGACCGGAAGCAGGGAGCGGAATCGCCTCGCCCCTCAGCCGGTCCGGTTGGCGGAGGACACCGTGGGCAGGACACACTGTTGCACTCATACAGCGCAAGTCATCCCAGTCTACGACGATCCGCTGTCAGCAGCAACCGTCATGGTCGTCGTCTCAATGAGGAGTGAGAGATGCAGTGCTCATCGGCCGGCGATCAAGTGCAGCCTGGCGGCGTGGCCCTGGGCGTAGGTACGTAAATGAGCTGGGGCGTCGCGAACAAAGGAAAGAAAGAGACGCGTAGCAGAAAGTGGAACAAAGGCGATCTGAGTAGGCGCCGGCGTTGACGCCGAGGGCAGAGCAGAGCATGGCAAGGGCGATGCTTGACAATCTGCGACATCAACATCAACACAAACACACACATCGTACACACATATACACGGCCTGCGGTCGATCTCGAGTACCTCGGCCACTTCCAACTCACAGACGACCCTGCTACACTTGACCTTGCAGTGCACCTCAGATGAGGGACGAGGACGAGTGGACAGACGACGAAGTTGACTATCAGAACTACAGGTCCAGCACTGGCAGTGATAGCGTCAATCGCTTCCCACGCTCGCCTTCACCCTCTTCCTCTCCCTCTACCTCACCCAAGCCGTATCGTGGACGTCTTCAGGAACACTTTAGCTGGGCTGTCTCCCCCAACACCATCGATCGGGCTTTGCGCAGCACTCAACCTTCGCGGCTGAGACACCAAGCATCGAGCGAATCAGCTGCACCATCAACGAGGGGCCGCCTTGCCTCAGATCCAGCACCGGCAGAAGTCTCGACGATTGCCTTTCACTTCTCAATTGGTGAAGACGACGACAGCGACGAGGAAGAGAATCCCTTTGAGCCGCAATCACAAGCACAGTCCACTTCCACACGCACTCGTAGTGGACGGCCATCGCCGCTAGCGCCCCTTTCGGTACAGACGAGACGGCTGGCACCATCCTCTACAAACTCATCGCCTCTGCTAGCTCTCCTCTCTCTACCTCTCCCGAGCTACGCCCCTCTCACTCCTCCCGGTCATCAGCTTCAAGAGAGCGGACCCAACTCACCTAGCCTCGCCCTCTCCAATGCCGAAGAGGAACAGTCAAATCACGAATGCGGCACGAGCGAGCACTCTGCCTCTTCACCCGTATTCATACGTGACCAACCCCTCTCTGCCACACTCAGGAGGTTGGGAGCCAGGAGGAAATCGCAAAAGTTGGAGCAGCCCGTGGAGGAGGAGGCGGGGGAGGAAGATTGCATCTTTGCAAGCGAACAGAGGAGGGCTTTCAGCAGTGGTCGCTTTGACCCTCGTCCGGCTGGCTTTGGAGGTGGACCAGTCCCACAATCGAGAAGTGGAGTGGTCAGTACTGCGCCGCGAGGTGTTCCTTTGGCGACCGTGCAAAAGGACGATGTACCGGAAAAGCTGGCTGAGATGCTCGTCAATGGACGTGGGCGTAGCGAGAGCTCTGCTACGGCTGTTCCTTCTCTGAATTGGTATGCCCCAAGCTCATCACTCCTCGACGCCAAACAGCAAGAAGTAGGACAGGATCCTCGAGGACGCTCAGTATCGGGCACGGACGATTCTCGTGCAGACTCTCGCAACCTCCTCCGTCCCCCTCGTGATACCTCAAGATGGACACGTCTAGCAGATGGATGGGGAGGCCTCCTGCCTCCGCGCGATTGGTTCTCTAGCCGGACATTGGGGCCGCTCAGAAGCCCATCGGTGCCTGTGCCCTCTGCAGATACCCAGGCTACCTCGAAGGAACGGTCAGGCGATGTAGGCGAGTCGGACGACATAGCAAGCGATGGGCGGGGACATCCTGCTGCCAAGCATACGAAGAAGCACAAGAGTCTCCTATTGACAAAGCTGCGCAGGATAGCAGAAGATGCACCACCCCTGCCAAAGGAAAGGCCTGCTCCTAGTCGCAAGAAGACAACGAGCGACAGTACCAGCAACGGCAACGGCAATACCACCAGTGACTGGGAAGACGTCTGGGTGCCTGAAGCAGAGGGAGGACCGACTCACCAGCTCGTGCAGCACCTTATGCAGCCACTCGTCCATCCTGAGATTCCAACCGAAGGCAGTACTGATAGCAGAGCGCAGCGCAGGGTTCGCTTTGCGAGCTTCTTGCCGACACTGAAGCAGGCGACGAGGATGCCGTTGTACCCTCCTCTTGCTGAGCGCGATCGCTCGTATGCTCAGAGCGAAGAGGAACACGAGGAGGAGCAGGAGGAACGTAAAGAGGAAGACTACCGCAAATGGGACGAGGATCAGCGCGAGTACCTGCCGAGGTACGGTGCTGCTGCTGCCTTGCGTCAAGAGAAGCAGTCGAGGAAGAAGCCGGCGACGACTCACAAAACGCTGCGCCCCTTCTCGTTGAACAAGAGCAAGCCAGGCTCGACCGACACCCGAGACAAGGACATCGAGCTTGGCGTCTACCCTTTCGCTTCCTCCTCTTGCGCTTCTTCTCAACGCTATCCGCGCAAGAATGGTCCTTACACACGTTCCACGCACCTGCTTCGTCGACGCATCATGGGCGTGCTCCTACCCGCAGGTGCCTCCCGCCCACTGCTACTCAGCCTCCTCCTCTTCCTCCTGCTCCTAGCCGGCACAACCATCGGCCTCTCTCTCGGCCTCATCGCCTCTAAAAAGTCCCTCCGTACAGCGCGCACTGCCCTTTCCCCTCTAGAGGGCCAGATCTCAACTCTGCAATCGCAGGCCGAGGCGCTCAATGAGCAAATCACCTCTTTGAACGCTCAAGTGGCTACACTGAATAGCGAAGAGGATGACTTGAAGACTCAGCTTGCCAGCGCGAAAGCCGAAGAGGCCAAGAGTGAGGAAGCACTCAAGACGCTCGCGGCCAAGGTGAGCAGCGCATTGGATGCGGCTAGTCTGAGCAGTACCAGTACCAGTGGGAGTGGGAGTGGGAGCGCGACGACGGCTTCTCCGACCAGTGCGACAACTGCAAGTACGGGGAATGCAACGACTAGTGCGACGAATGCAACGACGGCTAGCGCAACGATGACGGCCAGCGCGAGGTGACGACCATCTTTCCCTTCATTTCCTGCCTACTTTTTTAGCTTCTTCCATACCCAATGTACATAGAAAGAGTCCCCCTTCTCCTTGGTGCTTCTGCAATCAGTCAATCTTTACCTCGCTCCTTCCTTCATCCTGTGAGAGCCCTTTGTCCTCTCCGCCTCTGCCATTGATCATGCTCAGACCGATCCGACAAAGACATGAAGGCGGTGTTCAACATCATTTGATTATACAAGGTGCAAATCCTCCACTAGCGAAGATAAGAGAAAAGGAGATGCAAAGGCAGCACGGCCACATGCGGGGCCTGACTGGTCTAAGGGAATACGGAGCGGAGCGAGGGAGCGTGGGAAGGAGAGGGACGCGGTGGAGGGCGTTCCTCCAGCTTCCCCCTCCGACTTCCCCATCTAAAGTGGCGAAGCAAAGTTGGACACAAGCACAAAGTCTCCCGCATCGCACCTATCTCTAAATCGAGACCCATCCCCAACAGGCCATTTTGAGGGCAATCATTTTCGTTACTGGACAGACTTGGTCTTCTTGTCCTGGCTTCTCCTCTAGGCGCTAATCGGGTTGGTCCTTTCCACGGCGGGCGTCTGCAGCCTGTCGCCTCCCTCACCCTCTCCCTTCTCGTCGTGAGTGTCCATCTTGAGTACACTGATAATAGCGTCGATTCCCTTCATGCCAAGCGAGTCAACAGGGTAGGCAATGTATACCCTGTCCTCGTGTCCTCCAAACTTGGCTCTAAAGTCGGACTTGTTGCCCAAGTGGAAAGCCGAGGAAATTCCATTGTAGGTTGCGGCAAGCGTCTGGATCTTCCAACCCTTGATGTTGTCTACTGCCTTGAGCTCTGTACCGGCAACACCAAAAGTGAGGGAGTGGGATCCTTCCTTGTTGAGAACCTCGAGGACGTGCATGATGATGCTCTCACTCGTTCCTTTGGGGCAGTCGGGGAACTCCAGAGCCCACTTGACTACCCAACCATCGTGCACTTGCGCTAGCACAACCATTCCCACCAGCTTCTCCTCGGTTCCCTCGGGCGAGTCGGCAGGACGGGCTTTACCGTAAAAGTACCGACGGTGCTGCACATCCCTCCAGGGTTGCAAGTCGGTGACGTGAATCTGCAGTCCTTTGCGGTGTGCTTGCCAAGCCCTCATACCTTCCTCTGCCTGCTGCTGCCACTTTGGCTCAGGAAGATGCTGAGACTCTTCCCAGATGTGCAAGCCGGCTCGCTCCGCCTTGTAAATCTTGTTGCGCACACGCTTGTCCAGGGTAGACATGTCGTGCGAGAGGGTAGGGTCTACCACGTCTTCCTTTACGCAGGAAACGGCAGTCCAACTGTAAGGAGGCTGTGTGAGAACCTTTTCCATTTCGATGTCGATGCAGCTCCAGAGGGGCTTCATATTGTGACGAGCAGTCCACTGGATGAAAGCCTCTGCCACGGAACGGTAGTCGTGGACGGGGCAGAGTGGATTACCCCAGCAGATGGCATAGCCACTGCTGACGAGGAAACCAATGGCAGCACCCTTTCCAGGAACGTGCTCCTGTCCCTCGTGCGATTCTTCAATGGCGGCATCTGGATTCTGTCGCCAGATTCGATATTGCGGCTCAGTCCAGACTGTGTTGGACGAGTAGCCGTAGAGGCGGGTGAGCTCGGGCAGGTCTGGGTGCACGATCAGGTTGCCAGAGCCGGGCTGGTGGGTGAAGTGAGTTAGGGTGCAGGTGAAAGCAGGTTGAAGAGGGAGCGTGAGCTCTTGTACGGCGACAGGGAGGCAAGCTAGACAGAGGCGACAGAGGCTTGCAACTTACCTGGGCAGGCGTGTATGCGGATAGAGGAGCCATTCTGTATGACGTGCGATTGTGCTGAACAGAAGCGGTGTGATCTAGTAGTATAGTAGTCTAGTAGTCTAGTATCTAGTACAATACAAGACCGAGCAGAAGAGTGCTGTCGAGCGAAGATACGAGGAAGGAAGGAGGACAGCGCTCAGGCGAGGAGACTGTGCAAGAGATACGCAGCGGCGAGCGAAAGAAGGATGACAAGGAGTGTGGGAAGCAGATACGACTCGAACAAGGGAATTACTCTTTAATTTCGGGGGGGTATATGTGTCTCCAGCGAGGCGGGGGGGAGCATGCGCAGCTACGACGAACGCAGGCGGAGGTGAGTCGGAAGCTGCGAACCGAAAGCAGCGAAGTTTACTCTTGCAGCAACAGCAGCACAGCACAGCGGCTTCGAGGTGGAGGCGGGCACTGGAGCACACAACGCCTTTCCTTCGTCCCTCGATCATTCCCAGCTCCCCCTCCCTCCTTTTGCTGGGCGGGACGAGAAAATCGTCCGAGGTAAGTCTACAGGCGCCCTTACACCCGCCCGCATGCACCGCTCCCGCCCCGCCCTGCCTACCACCACATCATCGGATCGGAGATCCGGCCCCGCCCGCCCACGCGAAAACAAAGGAACGGAAGCGGGATCCGGCGATAGACTATCCCCCCTCATCGGAAACGGAAGCAGAGGCGGAGGCAGAGGCAGGGGGCGCTTGCCAGCATCCGGGCCTCCGCGGTACGGAAATCCCGAGGAACGGCTATACGCAGTCGACTCGATCAGAAGAGCCCAACTTGGCCCTACGAGTGCGAGTCGAAGAGCGACCTTCAATGGACCCTGGTGACTAATACTATTCGAGACGGAAACAGAAAGAAGAAAGAGAGGAAAATATTCTATCTGACTGTCCCTCTCACGCTGGCCTGCCCTCCAAGCCTCTCCGCGGGACATTGTTCCCCTCGCTCACCTGCCGCAGAAGGCCAGGTCGCTGAGTCTGCACTCCTGCCGCTGCCGCTGCCGCTATCGCTCCTGTTCCTTCCTGCAAAGTCTTGCCATCACGTCCGCTCTCATTTTGACGGTCCGCCACACCCGACTTGTCCTGCTCCTCAGTCACCACCCCAGCAGCAGCAGCAGGAGCTACCGTCGCAATCGTCGCGCTCGACGTAGCTGTAGCCTTCGCAAGAATTGCGTCCCACTTGACCTCACTCGAAAAGGTACGACGATGCTGCATCTTTCTTTCCGCACTGCTCATCCCACCTTTTCCCAGTCCGAAATTGACGCGAGGCCTAAAAGTGGGAGGTGGAACAATGGATGAAGAAGCAGCAGCGGCAGGGCCGACATGAGAAGCACCATCGATGGCAGTGGTGCCGGCGTTGCTGAGTAGAAGAGAAGGCGGGAGAGCTCCGTGCGAGAGGGACTGACGCATGGTCCATGAGCCCGGAAAGGAAGGACGAAGCTTCTGCTTCTCGCTCTCCTCGTCCCCGGTCGAGGCAGAGGCCTTCTCGGACGGTAGTGCGTCAAAGGAGTAGGGTCTTGCGCTCGCTCCTGCTGCTGAGAGGAACTTCGGAGTCGACTCGCCAGCAGAAGTGGAGCCAGCCTGCTCTGTTGCAACGGAGTCCTTGGGCTCACTAGTCGCGAGCGTGTCAGAGAGACCAGAGACTGACTCTGCCACCTTGGGTGTATCCGACCCATGAGCAGGGAACAACCCAGACGAGGCAGTGGCGGTGCGCAGCGGCGACTCGGGCTGCTCATTCTCCTCAGCAATGGAAGTCTTCTCCAGCAGTCGGGCCAGAGAGGGTGGTGCGCCGCCTCTCCCTGATCCCGATCGGGACCGAGGGACCGAATTCGCAGACTCGCTTGCGGCGGCTAGTCCCGAAGGGAAGGCACCATCTAGTCTAGCACTGCGCAACGGAGCATCCAGATCAGAGGAGGAGGAGGAGGTCGAGCTAGCGCCGCCACCACCGCCGCCGCCGCCGCCGCTTGAAGAAGAGGTGACAGTCAGAGTGGGCACGCCGGCACTACCGCCGCTTGAGCGAGTGGCACCGCTGCCAAGCTGCAGAGATGGTGCCTGCTTGCGTCTCCTTGCACTGAGCCCCCCACTGAAGGACCTATCTCGTCCCATCGAAGCGTCCCTTCCTGCAGGTGAAGCAACACTACTCCCTCCCCGCTCCTCTCTCCTGCGCCTTTCCTCTGCCTGTCGCTTGGCCTCTTCCTCGACGAGTCTTTTGCGTTCAGAACGCTCCACCTCCTCCTTTTGCTCCTCCTCGCGACGCATTCTTGTCCACTCCTCCTCGCCCATTGCATCGTTGGACCATCCCACCTGTACGGCTGGAGTGACTTTGGATGAGCCATCGCTGGGTGAAGTCGACGTCGAAGGGTCGCCGCCGGCCCCTTGTAGGGATTCAGTCGAGGCAGCACGAGTAGCGTGCAATAGTCCACTCTCGACTAGCTGCTCCTGCGTGCTAGCATTCAAGGCTTCCCGCAGCCGAGCAGCTTCACTGCTCAAATGTCTCTCCCACTCCACTAGCTGATAGATCAGAGAGATGTTCGGCGATACACTCGAGGAGAGGTCCTTGACCAGATTGTAGCAATCGTGCATTCCCGTCAGACTTCTAGTCTTGTCAAAGGGGTAGTTGAGAGCAGCGCATTGCATCACAAAGGCAATGGTCAGGGTAGCGCTCCGGGAGACTCCGCACTGGCAGTGCACGAGTACGTTGCCCCTCTTGACACTCTGTCCGGAGTCAGGATCGATAAGAGGGCGACCAAAGTAATCTATGCCGAGGCAGTGAGCTATGATCGCACAGCCCTGCACGAAGCCTCCTCCAGGCAAGGCGAGCTCGGTCTGCTCGTGTGTCCAGGGAAGCTTGACGTAGTTGATGGCTTCGGTTCGGCCAGAGATGGGCGAAGGAGGAATGACGGAGATGAGCGCATCTTGCGGCAATTCGACGGCCGGAGGCATCAGCCGCTCAATTGGACTGCGACTGTCACCAATCCCACTCCCATGCCTTTCCTTGCTGCCCCGCTCTTCGTCAGCTTCTGAAGAAGTTCCAGGAGATGTGGCTTCCGTCACAGCACTACTGGCATCAGACGCAATAGAAAAGGCTCCCCGGTCCGAAGCCCGCGCCTCAGACTCCTCGTCTGTAGATGTTCCTACGCTACTGCTCGGAGCGCCGTTCTGGTCACCTTCTACATCCGAGCTTCCATCCAGCTTGAACTCTAGCTGGAGATTAGGCGTAGAGAGCGAGTTGCGTAGAAGATGAGAAGGCGGAGATGGCCCATGCTCCATGATACTCGGTGGTGGGGGTTGCTGCAGCGGGACCACACTCGGAGAGCGCTGCAGAGGAGTCTGATGAGCATCTGCGGGAAAGTTCATTGCGGAAGGAGTATTGTCCTTGCTTCCGAGACCTCCAGAGAAGCGCGATGCAGAAGGAGTGAGGTAAGTCTCGTGTTCAAGGACGGGCAACATCGAGAAGGCTCTTGCGCCAGGTGAGCGGCCACGAGTCTCGGGAAGGGCAGGCAACACGGAGTACCATCGATCTGGGCCGACGGTCCTTGGACCTCGACTAGCCGTACTCGCAATTGACGGCAGAGGGGAGAGTGTCTCCTTTGCAACATCGAGTATAGTCGTGATATTGTACTCGGCCAAGAGGTCGTCGTCTTTCGCGTTGTGCTCGTCACCCAAGAATAGGCCAGGCAGAACCTCAATGGGGCCAGCAGCGTAGACGCTTCGCGCATGTTGCAAGCTAGAGCCTTCGCCCGAGAGCGAGTGCTCGGATGGGTCTTGCCAGGACTCTGGAAGCGACTTTTTGCTGACTGGCTGTGAAAGTTGTTTTGCGGAGACTGTACGTTCAGACCTGACATTGGAAAAGGGCATACTGGGCCGTCTGCGTGGTCTACCTGTCAAGGTGTTGCGTAGATTCTGCTTCTCCCTCTCCTGTATCGGCGACAGCTCGACGCCCATGCGTTTGGCCGAAGAGGGTGAGGTCTCTCTCCTCGCTGCCACTTCGTCCACAGTCGAAGAGTACTGATGCCTCGGAGGGTTGGCTGGGCCGGGCACGCGTAGACTGTCTCCCCGTCCTGTCTCTGCCTGTCGAGGCAGTTCATCCTCAACGCCATCTCTTGTCTCTGATTCCTCCTCTGCTCCTCCTTCGATGTCCCCCTGCTGAGCCACAAAGTTGGGCGTAGATGGCGAGGGGGCTAGATTCAACCGCGCTGGGCGCTTCTTGGACAAGCCTGCCTTGAGCGGCAAAGTAGCAGACGATGGCGTCTTCCGCGGCGATGACCGTGGAGATAGATTGACATGGACGCTAGTCATGCTACTCCTCCTTGGACTGCCGCTAGGGCCCCAAGAGGCAGCTTCCACTATCGATGCGGGCCCTTCTAAGGCTGTGACTGGAGGAGCAGACGCCTTGTCCTGGAGCATCCCGCCATCGCTACTGCCAGATGAAACGACTTGAGTCAGGCCGCCGTATGCCAGTGGGCCCGGTGGGATATTGAGGGACAAGCCTCGTATCGGTCGCTTTAGGGGGCCCGGCCGTGGTGGTGGTGGTGAAGGCAGGCTTGCTGTCGAAGCGGGTGAAGAAGGTCCTGCAAAGGAGGAAGAGGCAGAGGCGGTCTGTGGGGCCGCCCTGTTGGGCGAGGGAGGCCCAGAGAAGCTGCTCCTGCCTACTGTGCGGAAGGACTCGCACGAGGGCCGCCGGCCAGGGTTGTTCTCGTCTGCGGGACCGCCTTCGAAGGGCGAGGCTACCCGCCGGAGGGGGCTCGAGGGTGTCTGAAGACTGCCAGAGGGTCGACGTCCATCTCCTGTCATGCTAGAGGGAGACCGAGGAACAGGCGAGTAGGGGCGTGAGAGCCTTCTGGCTGCAGTGAAGGGTGAGCTGGGTCCGGCCTCGGGCGTCTCACCCAGATAGGGAGAGTACGAGGGAGGAGGATGAGCCATCTTCGCAGCGAGAAGCACAAGACGAAGCTCAGGTACCGCACACGATGCTCTTGCAAGCGCGCCTGGTGTCTCCCCTGAGTGGTTGTGAGGGTCCACGCCGGGTGGTCCTCAGACTGCTTTCTCAGTCTCAATAATATATGTGGGTGAGCGTTCGGTGCGAGCAGCACTTTCGGACGAGGTAGCAATGTAGGGATGCGGGAGCAAAGGCTGGATGTTGGTGCTCCTGGCGTGCAACTGTAGTCGGTATCCGGTTGCGGGATTCAGCCGACAGACTTGACCAGCGTTTCAGCAAGCAACGAGAAGCCGCTTGGTCACATCATGATCTGGAGCGGGTACAAGGGCGATGATGAGATGGAGAGATGAGGTGCAGAGGCTTGCTAGCTCTGTGGGGGATGTTGTAAGATCCAGTAAGGGGGGAGCACGAGGCCCTTGGATGCGGAGAATGGTTTGAAAGGCGGGAGCAGGAGCAAGAGCAAGGCCCCTTTGATGCTGCTGCTGCTGCTGCTGCTGCTGCTGCTGCTATTTCGCTTCCGTGCCGCCGCCGCCCGTTGCCAGGTACGGCTCCTTTTGCTCGATGGACAATGGTCCGGAGTGGGGTCCAAGCAACGTGGGCTGGGTAGAGGAAGAAGGGGCGGCGAATGGGAATTGTGAGATGGAACAAGACGTTGGTCCTGGAGTTGCTGTGAGCAGCGGTAGTGGTGGTGCTGCCTCTGGTAGAGGCGCCCTGCAACGCGACGGTCCCAGCAGCAGCAATCTGCCGCCGCTTCGTCGCCTTTTGCTTGTCCACCTCCTCCTCCTCGCCTTCAGGGTCTCAGACTCAGGCCCCCCGGGGGGAACAGCCCTGCCTCTCCATCCCTCTCTCCCCCCCTCTTTGCCCCTCGCCGGTCTAGGAGCAGAGGACCGGAGAAGCGACGCAGCCGAGCCAGACGCTGCAGCACCAGACGCGGGCTTGGGAATAATCGATGGCAGCCTGCAGCAAGCCAGCCAGGGCGGGGTAAAGGAGCAGAGACGACCTTCCAGGAGAGAACAAGGGAAGCGCCGGGGTCCGGAGTGAATTTGAGCTTGCAACACACACTCACAAGAACCAAGGTTCCCAAAGACTCCCAAGGGGAGCTCGGCAAAGCGACAGTAAAGGCTTCGACAGAAGAGAGTAGCAGGTCAGTGCATCACAAAGGCCGAGGTATAGACGGGCCACATCACCTTCGAGTACTGAGCTCTATCAGCCAGCTACAACCTCGCTGTTTGGCGTAACACAATGGCTTTGAAGACAGTACACGACTTTAGCTCGCAACGAGACACGTAGATGATGGATGACATTACCCGAAGACATTGGTGGAAGACATAGCATATATACAACTCCATCAAAGCAAGGCTGCTCCTCAAAGACTGCTAGCAATGGCGCGTAAAGTGCTGCAACAGAGCCCTCAGTCGGCCCTCTTCTGCTTCTCATTCTCAACATCGCTCGAGGAGGATGCCGACGAGAACGAAGTGGATCTGGAGCCACTGGCAATAGATCTGTGGTCTTCCTCTGGCGAGGAAGCCCCACGTTCGCTCAAGTCTTCCAGCATCATTGCCTTTTCCTCGTCCTTTGCATCATCCCCGCTCGAGAGCCAGAAGCTCATGCCTTTGCCTCGGTAGCGACGTTTCCTCTCCTCTTCCGCTGGCGCGTCAGCATCGACGGATGCTCGGGACTGCCCGGTATGCTGAGGTAGTGCTGAATTGTGGGCGTGAGGTGCAGGCCAGCAGAACAACCTGTCCACACCTCTAGTGGTCCCTTCCCTCTCGTGCTTGGCTTCCAGCTTTCGGAGCACGATAGTGGCAGCTGAAAAGGCCAGGACTGAGTAACTTGTCCCAAGGAGCAGATCCACTGCAAAGTGATGGTGGAGATATTGCGTGGACCAGAACATAAAGGTGGAGTAGAGGAGCATGATAATGTGACCCCAGCGGCCGCCGTACCTAGCGACGAAGAGACTGAAGCAGACTGCGCTAGCTGCATGTAAGCTGGGAAGGGCCCCGAAGACGACTGGACTCTTCTTGAAAGCGGCACGGTAGAGGTGGGTACCCAGTGCCTGGTCAACCCGGACCAAACCTGCGGGATTGCCAGGGAAGTCGTAGGTGGGAATTGTGGTGTTTGGGTAGACGTCGTAGTACCATGGGGCGGCATTGGGAAAGACGAGGTGAGTGAAGAGACCGCAGATGTTCTGCACACCGAGGGTGACGCCGTAGACAATGGCCGCTCCGGGCGGACCGAAGCCCCAGATCCACCAACCAGCTAGGAAGGGGGATGCGAAGTGCAGGACACCATAGAAGATCCAGGCGAGGACGTCTTGGAACGGAGTCCACGTAGTGCCGAGGGCGATGAGGTTCATGACTTTGAGCCATGCTGGGAAGAGCAAGATCAGGGAAGGATACAGTACGCGGCTCGTCTGAGTTCTCGAGCCTCTCCTGATGAGGTATGCAAATGGTGTTACAAGGATCGTGAGGAGAATGATGCCCGTAGGCGATAGTAATATGGCTTCAAAGACGGGTAGCAAGTGAGTGTGAATCTGTAAAGGAAAGGAGAGTAGAGAAACAAGACAGGACGTCAGAATTCGTCTGCCGCTGCCTCGGAGTGGCGAGTGTACTCACATCTGGTCTCCAATCCGAGGGTATATTCCGCGCCAGCTTGAATGCTAATGTCCACGTCACAGGCGGCAGTATCCCGGCAAGCAAGCCAACGAGCCACCGTAGCGGATTCTTGCCATTGAGGAGAACCCTTGTGCAGTGAACTACTAGTCTACGCCCCTGACTTGTGACAAGGAGAAGGAAGGCGAGGACAGCTAGGACAGCCCATAGATCCTTGAGAATGGTGAGCATCTCAAGATCCGCGGAAGGGAGACTGTCTCGGAGCTCAGGAGATGTACACAGTACCGGCCCGAGGACAGAGGAGGACAAGGAGGCTCAGATTCGAAAGAGGTCTCACTTTGAGCGGCTGAGAACTTTGCCAAGACTAAGAAACACGGTAAAGAGCGTGACGAAAAGGAGTTCTGTTTGAGGTGCAAGGTGAGAATGGCGAGCTAGGAGGAGAGTAGAGATAGTAGGCAAGGCCTTTGAGATGAACAACACCTGCGAGGAGGACGCACCTCCCTCGCTCTCTCTCTCTCTCCTGAGAGAGGCACCCGTCCCCGCCTTGGGAGGCTCAGTGGGCATGGGCTGTACGATCGGTCCGCATGTGCCGGCAAAGAGGCATGGAGGCCTCATCCCTGCCCTGGGCTGCCTGCGTGCCTGTTGCATTCGGCAGCAGTGTGATTCTCTCAAGGTCGGAAAGGGCGCCGCCGAATCGCCCGGCGCGGCATACGGCGGGCACTAGCGGACACTAAGGAGATTTATCATTTGGCCCTCGGTCGTGTGACGCGCGATCTAGGGCCACTTGGTTGCCGAGAGGAGATCGAGCAGCGCCTTGGCAGAAATCGAGACACCCCCTCCCCGCAAGGGCTTCCCTCGTTGGTCTCCACCCCCTACGTCAGCATCTGATTCTCACCGGCAGGGAGAGAGACTGCGAGGGCGTGAGACACCATTGAACCGCTTGACTGGTTCTGATGGTCAACCTCAAGGACCTTTTACTATCAGGACCGCTACAAGCTTGCTCTGCCCAACGCCATGTCACCTCTTGCTCTTTCCATGCGAGATGCCAAGGGACGAGGACCCTTTGCGGGATCTTTTCGCCGCGTGCCCTGGACTCAGTCGGTCGCTCCCTGGGATGCCGTGCTGTGGGCGGGCATGCGGGCGGCGGCCAAGTGTGCGTAGACGCCACGGGCCACGCGAGCAAATGGCCGCTCCCGCCTTTGGCCGCCCCTTTGCTCAGAGACGGAGACAAAGGAAAAGAAACTTCTCTGCTGAGCCCTGGCTGAGCAGCTCAGGTAGCTCCTCGGGCTATTGACTCTCTGCCTGTCAAACGAAGATAAAGGCTAAGTATGGCCAGATAGTCCGACAACGGGCAAAGTAGCTGCTGGCTTGCAGACCGCATCTTGGTGCAAAGGGCAGCACAGCAGGGCGCCGTACGCGCGCCTGGTACTGCTAGTCGCATATAGGCGAAGCCCACGGGGACGAGGACCGGAACGGAAGCAGACGTTGTGACCCGTTCCGAGAGCGGCCCGGATCGGAGGGAATGGACGGGAAGGCGTACTAGTAGGGACTTAGAGCCGAAAGTTGGCCCGATATCTGCTTGAGCAAGACTTTTGAACAGTCACGAGCCTTTCGGGATCTCACATAGCAGTTTGGGTCAGAGCGATGTGACTGATAGCACACCCGGTGAGAGGGACAAGAGCATGAGATTCAGACAAGGAGAGGCGTTCTGCTCATCCTTGACTCTAGACGAACGGTAGGAGACGTCGAGTGTTGAACGCAGGATTGTGAATTCTTCTGTCTATTGGGAATGAGTGACTACGTCTAATCATCTGGTCGTGCGCCCCAGCAGATGCAGAAGAGGGCAAGGACTGGCGTTGCCTCGGAGGCGGTGGCCTCAGCGAGGGCGGTGGGCCGGGTGGGGCGCGGGGGATCAAGGAATAATGAGCCTTGGTGGGGCCACCCCACAAAATTCCTCGCGTGGGCCTGGTGTGGCTCAGGCGCCGTGTTCCTCTTTCCGTGTCCGAGCTCAACAAACGATTGACTTCCTTCCACAGACGCACACACGCACACCTGACGCCGCCGCCGCCGCCGCCGGGGCCAGGGGCCAGCCGTCAAGTCAAAGATTGACTCTCCAGAGCTCCACCAGGGGGGAAGCCATCGAGGCGACCATTGCCATCCTTCCCTTCCATCCCTACTCAACCCCCCTCCTCGTCGCCTACACCCTCCAGCAGCTCCTCCTACCCGTGGCCATCGCCGGAGCTCAGCTTCGCCTTCCACCTCGAGCTCCCATCGCCTCCTCTTACGTCTCTCGTGCCTGACCATGGCGGCTTCCCATCTCCGGCGCCACTTTGCCTCCAGGATTCACCACATCCTTCACCCTTCCTCCCCCTCTCCTCACCCACAGATCTCTCACGTACTGACCATCTTTTGCCTCCCCAACTGACCTTACTGACCTACTCACCCACCCCACTACCTCTCGTTTCTCCTACTATATGCTCTGGCCATGGCCACCACCTGCAAAGACACGCCCACCGGCTGCCCCCTCTTTCCGAGGTAGCTGGTGGGTAGTGTTCAGCTATACTGACGCACATGCTTGCCTCCTCGCTTCGTTCCCGTTGCTGCTGCTAGAGTGGAGTCCTCAACCAGACCTCGTTCACACAGGCAGCTCTCGTGCTCATGGAGCTCGCTGCCTTCCAGGATCTACAGCGCAAGGGAATGGTCGTCCCCACGGCAAGGTGAGTAGAGCTCCAGAGGCCGTCTAGGTATCGCTATGGCGTTTGTGCGCTGATTCGCTCACCCTCCGATTTGCCCCCTCTCCCCTCAGCTTCGGTGGTCACTCCCTCGGAGAGTACTCTGCCTTGGCTTCCGTTGCAAAGTGTGAGTACTCAAGGCTCTGAGAAGCACGCAGATTCGAAGCTTGCGCTGACAACATTCTCCATCTCCTTTTTTGCTCCTATAGGCCTCAGCGTCTGTGATCTTGTCGACACAGTCTTCTACCGAGGTCTCGTCATGGGACGAGCTGTCAAGGTGAGTTGAGATCAAAGAGAGAAACAGCAGTTGCGCTCTGTATGGGTTTGCTGACCCCGTTCGCCCCCCTCTTATCCTCTCAGCGTGACTCGCTTGGTCGATCCAACTACGGTATGATGGCCTGCTCGCCTGCTCGAGTCGGTCTCAGCGACCCTCATCTCCAGGAGATCGTCAATGCAATTGAGGCAGAGAGTGGCAAGCTGCTCCAAATTGTCAACTGGAACGTAGCCACCACTCAGCTCGTCTTGGCCGGTGAGCTCATTGCGCTTCACACATTGACCCAGACCCTCAACTGGCTCAAGGTCAAGAAGATCGATGTCAAGGCCCTCTCGCAGACCATGGACGAGGCTCAGCTTCGAGAGCACCTGAGCGAAATCGTAAAGGGCCACTACGAGGCTGCTCTTGAGGACGAGAAGGCCAAGGGAGGCCGAATTGAGCTCGCTCGAGGATTCTGCACGATCCCCTTGCCAGGTATCGATGTGCCTTTCCACTCCCGCTACCTCATGGGAGGAGTCGGACCTTTCCGCAACTACCTCTCCAAGAAGCTCAACTGGCGCGACATCAAGCCCAGCACGCTCATCGGTCGCTACATTCCCAACCTGATCGCCCAGCCTTTCCGCACAGACAAGGACTGGGTCGAGCTGGTCTACAATTCGTCCAACAGCGTGCGACTTGGCCGAGTCTTGCGCGACTGGGAGAAGGATGCCTGGGGAGCTCCTGAGAACCTGCAGCGCCTGACTACCACCCTGGTCGTCGAGCTGCTAGCCTACCAATTTGCCTCGCCCGTCAGATGGATTGAGACTCAGGACGTCTTCTTCTCGGAGCCCTACAACATCGACCGACTCGTCGAATTCGGTCCCTCTCCCACTCTCAAGGGTATGGCAGAGCGAACCCACAACCTCAAGTACGCTGCTGCTGACCAAGCTCGTGGAAAGCGCCGTGTATTCCTCAGCTCCTCAAAGGACAAGGAAGCCATCTACTACGCCTTTGCCGACGAGGAAGAGGCTGAAGCAGCCCCAGCTGGCTCGGAGAGTGCCCCAGCTGCCCCAGCTGCTGCCTCTGCCCCTGCTCCTGTTGCAGCTCCCGTTGCCGCCCCTGCTCCCTCTAGCGGTGGTGGTGCAGCTCAGGACGTACCTGACGAGCCCCTCAAGGCTACCGACACCGTCCGAGCGATCCTGGCTCAGAAGCTCAAGAAGCCCATCTCTGAGATTCCTCTGTCCAAGGCCATCAAGGACATGACTGGCGGAAAGAGTACCTTGTCGAATGAGCTCGTTGGAGACTTGCAGCTAGAGTTCCCTGCTGGGCTTCCCGACAGGGGCGAAGAGCTTCCCCTCGAAGAGCTCGGAGCCGCCTTGAACAATGCTTACTCTGGTACCCTGGGCAAGCACACGTCTGGTCTCGTCACTAAGCTCGTCAACGCCAAGATGCCAGGAGGCTTCAATCTCACATCGGTCAAGTCTCACCTGCAGAAGGGCTGGGGTCTCGGCCCTGGCCGCACTGACGGTGTCCTGCTCGTTGCTATCACTCAGGAGCCCGCCAAGCGATTGGGCTCAGAGGCAGAAGCCAAGACCTTCCTTGACGCTGCAGTCTCCTCGTACGCAGCTCAGACTGGAATCTCCCTCTCGCAGGGCGGAGGCTCCTCTGGTGGAGGCGGTGGTGGTGGTGGAGCCACTATCAGCTCCGAAGAGCTCGAGAAGATCGAGGGTCGTCACAACAATCACGCTCTGCGACAGATTGAAGTCCTTGAGCGATTCCTGGGCAGCGACCGAAGGGCAGACGGACGACGAGTCGATGCCGTCAGCGCAGAGCTGCAAGCCCTGACTGACAAGCTCGACCTGATCAAGCTGGAGCACGGTGACACATACTTGGACGGCATTCTTCCCAAGTTCTCTGCTGCCAAGGCCCGCAACTTCTCTTCCTCGTGGAACTGGTCTCGACAAGATGCAATGCTCATGTACTACGACATCGTCTATGGCCGTCTCCAGTCCGTTGACCGGGAGATCTCTGCGCGATGCTTGTCCATCTTCGGTCGAGTTGACGGACCTGCTCTCCTGGAGTTGATGCAGTACACGATCAATCGCGTTGACCCTTCAATGGGCCCTACGTACGAGCTCGCCAAGGAGTTCGGTCAGCAGCTGATTGAGAACTGCAAAGAGTTCATGAATATGCCACCGCGCTTCAAGGAAGTCTTTGCTTGCACCGCTCCCAAGACCGAGATCGATGGAAAGGGCAACATCGTCTTCCGCGAGGTGAAGCGGGAAGGTGTCAGGAAGGCCATGGAGGGCTTCGTCAAGGAGCAGTCTCAGGGCACTCGCACCAGTGGCTACCAAGTTGATTTGGCTCTGGCTGCAGAGAATGCCAAGCGCCTCTACTCCTTGGTCAGGAACGAGCCTGCCGTCAGCAAGCTCAACAAGAGCACCGTCAAGGGTCTGTACAATGAAGTTGCTCGAGCTCTCGGCCAGCCCCGCCAGACTCAGAGGATCTCGAACCCACGATCCGGCACTCGACGAGGAAGCTCCAACCTCCAGCGACCGGTCGCCCTCGATGCTGCTCCTTCTAACGATGCTCGCCAGCCTCTCCTCTCTATCAAGCGTCAAGTCGGTGGTGCATGGCAGACTTCTCAGAAGCTCACCTCTGTGTACTTCTCTGTCCTCGAGGACTTTGCCAGTGAAGGCATGTCATTCGAAGGCCGAAACGTCCTCATTACCGGAGCAGGCCGCGGATCCATTGCCGTAGAGGTCCTCAAGGGTCTCCTCGCTGGTGGTGCCCGCTGTGTCGTGACAACATCCAGCTACTCTCGCAAGACGGTCGAATTCTACCAGTCCATCTACCAGAAGCTCGGTGCTCGCGGCTCTACGCTCACTGTCGTTCCCTTCAATGCCGCCAGCAAGTCGGACACCGAAGCTCTTGTCGACTACATCTACACTACCCTGCAGCTGGATCTCGACGTCTGCATCCCCTTCGCTGCTATTCCTGAGAAGGGCATGGACATCTCTGAGCTCGGTGACAAGTCTGAGCTCGCTCATCGTGCTCTGATGATCAACGTACTTCGACTCTTGGGTGTCATCAAAGCTACCAAGGCTAAGCGTGGCATTACCACCCGGCCTACGCTCTGCTTGGTGCCTCTGTCGCCCAATCAAGGACAGATGGGCTTTGACGGTACCTACTCCGAGAGCAAGCTTGGTCTGACTACCTTGGCAAACCGATGGGGCAGCGAAGGATGGTCCGACTACCTTTCGATTGTGGGAGCCATCATCGGTTGGACTCGAACTGGTCTCATGGATGCCAACAACATCGTTGCTGAAGAGATTGAGAAGATGGGTATGCGAACCTACTCTTGCAGTGAGATGGCCTTCTCCATCCTTGGTCTCTTGAGCCCTACCATGTTCGCTCAGGCCACTGTGGAGCCCATCCACGCTGACTTGACCGGTGGGTTCGCAAGCATTCCCAACTTGTCGGAGGCCACTGGCAAGATCCGCAAGCGCATTCAGGACGAGGCTGCCAAGCGACGTGCCATTGCTCTCGACTCCTCTGCCGACTTCAAGGTCGTCCAGGGTGCTGCTGCCGAGGCACTGCACCAGACTGTCAAGGTCGAGCCTCGATCCCACTTCCGATTCGAGCACGTCTTCGACAAGTGGACCATGGAGCAGCACAAGCGCATCGCCAAGCTGTCTCACGAGCTCACTCAGCAAGAGCTCGAGCAAACCATTGTCGTCACTGGATTCGCAGAGGTGTCTCCCTTCGGTTCTACTCGATCGCGCTGGCAATTCGAAGCCTACGGTACGCTCACCATCGAGGCTACCATTGAGCTGGCCTGGATCATGGGATTGATCAAGCACCACTCTGGACCTCTCAAGACTGGCAAGCAGTACGTCGGCTGGGTCGACTCGGCTAGCGGAGAGCCCGTCGAGGACCGTGAGATGAAGAACAAGTACGAGCAAGAGATCCTTGCTCACACTGGTGTTCGTCTCATCGAGCCTTCCCTCTTCAAAGGCTACGACCCTAAGAAGAAGGGCTACACCCAGGAGATTGAGCTCACCGAGGACATGCCAACTTTCGAAGCTTCTGAGGAAGAGGCTCTCAAGTTTGTCAATGAGCACGGCGACAAGGGAGTCGACATCTGGAAGAACGAGGCCGGCAGCTGGGTCGTCCAGCTCAAGAAGGGCGCTCGAGTTCTGGTGCCCAAGTCCGTCGTCTTCAGTCGAACGGTGGCCGGTCAATTGCCCACTGGATGGGTCGCCACTCGCTACGGTATCCCAGACGAGCTGGCCAAGAACATCGACCGCATTGGTCTCTGGGTCATCGTCTGTGCTGCCGAGGCTCTCATCATGTCTGGTATCAGCGATCCCTTTGAGCTGTACGAGCACATGCATCCTTCCGACGTCGGAAACGCCATTGGATCCGGTATGGGTGGTATGCAGTCTCTCCAGGCTATCTTTTCTGAGCGAAAGGCCGAAAAGGACCCTGCCAAGGATGTGCTGCAGGAGTCGTTCATCAACGTTCCTGCCGCTTGGGTCAACTTGCTCCTTCTTTCTGCTGCCGGTCCCATCACCCCTACCGTTGGAGCCTGCGCCACTGGACTGCAGAGTATCACCGTCGCCTCTGATGCCATCAAGACTGGCAAGGCCAAGGTCATGCTTGCCGGAGGTGTCGACGACTTCAGTGAAGAAGGTTCCATGGAGTTCTCCCTCATGCAGGCAACGAGCAACGCAGAGGAGGAGCTCAAGGCCGGACGTGAGCCATCGGAGATGTCTCGACCCACGACGACTACCCGTTCTGGATTCATGGAGTCTCAGGGAGGTGGTGTGCAGGTGCTGATGTCGGCTGCTACTGCCATTCAGCTCGGAGCTCCCATTCAGGGTATCATTGCGCATGCCAGCACCCACACTGATAAGCAAGGCCGATCGATTCCCGCTCCTGGACGAGGTGTCATGTCTGCTGCTTCCAAGCTCCAGGCAACTCTTGCCACTTGGGGTCTTACTGCTGATGACATTGGTGCTGCTTCCATTCACGGAACCAGTACCAAGGCCAACGACAAGAACGAGTCGCACTGCTACCACACTATGCTCGAGAAGATGGGCAGGACACCTCACAATGCTCTGCCAATCTCTGCTCAGAAGTCCGTGCTGGGTCACAGCAAGGGTGGCGCTGCTACTTGGGCTTTCAACGGCTGTCTTCAGATGCTCCACACCTCAACGGTCGCTGGTAACCGAAACGCCGATGACATCTCGCCGGAGCTCAAGCAGTACAGCTACTTGCTCTACCCTTCGACTTCGATCCAGCGTACGCCCGAGGACCTGAATGCTACTCTGCTGACCTCCTTCGGTTTCGGTCAAGTAGGAGGAGTCATCCTCACTCTTCACCCTTCGCACTTGCTGGCAAGACTGGGCGAGTCTACGTACAACAAGTACAAGACTGACCGTCGTGGTCGACAGGCTCTCACCTACGGGCGAATGCATTCGGCCTTTACCAACAATGACCTGGTCCGCACCAAGTCTGAGCCTCCCTTCGCTCCTGCCGATGAAGACGCCGTACTGCTCAACACCAATGCCAGGGCCCAGAAGGTCGGCAACTCCTGGAAGTTTGTCCCACCTTTCGCAGCTTCTCCCCCGCTTGCTCAAGTCCTGCCGCCCAAGTCATCGAGCAGCAGCCAACAAGAAGCGAGCCTGCAAGCTTCTTTGGGTGGAGCAGCTGGCATCGGCATCGACATTGAAGACGTAGCCTCGTTCCCAGCTGAGAATGAGACTTTCCTCTCGCGCAACTTTACCGACGAGGAAATCGCCTACTGCCGAGGACAGCCAAACCCCAAGGCTTCCTTCACTGGCCGTTTCGCAGCAAAGGAAGCCGTCTTCAAGAGCTTGAGCGTTGCCAGCAAGGGCAGTGCCAGCCCAATGAAGGACATTGAGATCACTGCTACCCCTGAAGGTCCTCGCGTCAACCTGACTGGAGAGGCAGCTAGTGCCGCAAAGGGAGCCAAGTTCCTTGTGTCCATCTCACACGCGGACGTCAATGCCGTCGCCATTGCCCACAGGCTGGCGTAAAGGTGTCGACCATCTGCTCGCATCCCCCCAGCATCGCTCACACGGGGACATCGAGTCAGTCTGTCAGCAAGAAGCGAGTACATCAGCTGACATCGTCAAGAACACTCTGGCAAGAGGACACGAAGGGGGGTGGTGCCCCTTTCGAAAACCAATCGGCCAAGACAACCTTTTGACGCTCTTCAGCTCTCGCGCCCACTCCTTTCTCTCATTCATGACTCGAAGAGTTCCCTTGCCGTGTCCTCCCCCCACAACGTTAGATGCTCCCCTTCTCGTTTCCCCCGGTTTCCCATCTCCGGCATCCAGCTTGTGTACTTAGACTTTTCTCCCCCTCTCCGTCCTCCTTTCCCAACCTCTTTCCCATCCTTTCTTCTTCTCCCCTCTTGCACCTCAAAACACCCCAAAGGCGTGGTGGCCCAACGGGTAGGATGTTCTGCAATGGGAGTCGAGGTGGGGTTGCCAAGACGGTCTGCGGGCTGGAGCTTTTCCCCACGACTCCAAGCGAGCGCTGTGTCACTGTCTCTCTCAGAATCCAATACAATAAATCTAGCCAGAACCAGAAACGTGCGAGGCTGACTTGAGGTTACTCTGCCTGAATGTAGATGGGAGCTTACAGGTGATGGGCTACATTGCAAGTCCATAGACTGGTTGAGATATCTGATACATGGGGGACCCGAGCTCTCGCCGCCGCTACTCCTCCTTCTCCTACCTCCTTCTCTTTCTCGTCCTACAGACCTCGCTATGCCCTCATTGACCCTTTCTGGCCTTGGCGACGTCCTCCTGGAGGGACTTGGAGATCCAAAGATCCTGCGAGCAGCGAGGATACGGTGGGTCACAATGCGGGTGAGTAAGCGGTCGAATGCACCTAGTCTTCCTCCTCGTCACCGCACCCGGACTCACCAGTGCCAAATCTTCCATCTTCACCTGCTCGCCTCCCAACGAGTATTTCCTCATCTGCTCCTCACTAAAGCCACACTCCCTCCGTAGGTAGATCTCATCAATGATACTCCGTCCATTGAACTTCTTCCCATCTTCCTGCAGCATCCGCACTGCGGCCTCTGCCACAATTTCCGGTGAGCGCCAAGTTCTCTCCTCTACTGCCGCATCACGGGAGACGATGCGCATGGCAGATGTACCAATGAGGGTGTAGGGCCAGAGGGAGTTTACGCCTACCCCACTTCCCGCTAGCTCGGCGGAGAGGCCGAGGTTAACCAGAGCCATGCCCCCCTTGGCGAGGGTGTAGGCGCTGGCAGTCTGTGCAAATTGCTCAGGCCAGCAACCCCCTCGCTCCGTGAGCGTCGTGGTGAACGTCTCGTGGCTCAGAGGCGGAGCAAGGGTGAGGATATGTGGACTGCGACCTTGCGAGGAGGAGGAAGAGGCTGACTTGAGGAGGTGTGGGAGGGCGTAGCGTGAAACGAGCCAGGTGCCGCGGGCGTTGATCTGCAGCATTAGGTCGAGCTGCTTGGGCGTTGCTTCCAGGGTAGGCTTCATGCTGATGGCTGATGCCTGCGAAGGTGGGTGTAGCCCAAAGTGATGCTTACCTCGTCAGCTGATTCCTCGCATTCTCCCGTAGCGTCACTCCCACTCCAACCCCTCACTCACGTTGTTAACCGCATAATCCAACCCCCCAAACCGTCCTACAGTCTGCTCAATCGCTTCCTCCACCGCCTTCTCATCCCTAACATCAAGCTGAATCGCCAATCCTTTTGCTCCACTCCCACTCTCCTCTCCAATTCGCTCAATTTCCTCCACGGCACTATGAATAGTTCCTGCCAATTTGGGATGCGGAGAAGCACTCTTGGCCGCTACGGCTACAGAGGCGCCCAGACGGGCGAGGGATTTACTGATTTCGAGACCAATGCCACGACTGGCACCGGTGATGAAGGCGGTACGGCCCTTGAGGGGAAAGGACATGCTTGTCAAAGGCTGCGGGCAGAGAAGACGAGGGTGGGAGCTGTGGGAAGAAGGTACGAAGGAACCGGCATCTCTCACAAGCACGCTCACAATCTTCTTACAGCCGGCCCGGTGGAACAAGCGGAGTCAAGCGAGCGAGCAGAGTGGAGGAGGCGCGAAGGGGACAGGGAGACGCGATGCTGACCAAGCAAGGGTGTGCCGTAATGGTCGCAACCATAGGCGTGAAAGGCTTGATCAACGATGCTCTTCGTTGGCAAGACAGAAAGAGAAGACGAAGTAATGTACAGGAGTCTCTAGGCCAACAAGGAACCACAGGCACGACCGAGCAAAGCCAGGCCTGACACGAGACCCACGCGCGACCTGATTCGGACTCACCTCGGCTTGACGTGCAATCGGAAGTCAACCCTCTCTGCTCACTCTTGCACTCACCTGAGATACGCAACGACTCCATCTTATCATCTCCTACGGCGGCCACTCACCTGTGATTGTGACTTGCTGCTGCTGTGTGATGTGCTGTGCTGTATGCTGTGGGGGTATATGCTCTGGCCACGACTCGCCTACCTTTCGAAGCCGCTCGGGGCCGCTCTGCAAAGACACGCCCACCTCTCTGCTCACCCAACACCCTTCTTCATTCGAACACTCACGGGATGGAAGAACGTAAAGCTCTGTGACGTAGGAGTAATCTCGGGGAAGAGTGGCAGCGTGACGCTGTTTCCACTCTCATCGAGGCTCTCATAGGTGAATTCCTGGTAGCGCTGTCGGATCTGGTGACCCTTGACACCTCCAAAGTAGACGGTCTTGCTCTTGGGGTTCTCCCTGACAATCTCCAGGATGGAGAGACCGAGCGAGGACTGCAGATGGATGTCAGCCTCGTCCCAGAGGGCCTTGGCGTGCTCAGAGGTAGTGTAGAGGTCCATTCCCATCCCAGTCTCCTGCGATCCCTGACCGGTAAAGCAGTAGAAGCTGGGAGGCTGCTGAACAGTGGCAGTACCTTCGAGGACCTTCTCGCCATTCTGGTTCTTGGCTTCGGCCTTGATGATCTTGTGGCCGTCCCTCATGGCGACGTGGCGCAGGGAGATGGTGAGGCGGTCGCCTGGGTTGACCATACCGAGGAAGGTGGCCTCCCAGCTCAGGCATCGCTCGCTGTGACCCTCTGCAGCGACGCTGGCAACTACGGCATTGACCACAGCACTCTGTCTCATACCGTGGCAGATGGTCGTGGGCAGACCGGCAAAGTCGGCAAACACTGGCGAGACGTGGATGGGGTTGCTGTCACCCGAAGCGAGCGTGTAAGGCTCGTTGGAAGGAGGAGCAACAAAGACGGACTCCTTTTGACCAGGAGCCACGAGGATCGTGTAGCCACCATTCTCGAGAGGGATGGGGCCACTGGCCTTTCCAGAGACTCGCTGCATCCAAGCAGTGACCGCGTTGCCGTAGCACACGGCGTCTGACTCGTAGGCCACGTTTCCAACCTTGACGAGCTCGTCTCGGTAGTCTCGGATGTAGGCAGCACCATTGACAATGACAGAGGAGAAAGACTTGGAGTCCTTGAAGCGCACATCGTTCTCAATTCGGAACTCGAGGGTGGTACCAGCCTGCAGAGGAGAGGCAGCGATCCACTCGAACCACTCCTTGGCCAAGAGGACCGAGGCGTCTGCCTGCGTCTTGATCTGCACGGCGTACTCTTCAGACTGCGTCTCGAAGCAACTCTGGTAATCGCTGAACTTGCCTCGGAAGAAGAAAGCAGAGACGACTTCTGTCACGGGCTTGCCATCTCGGACAACCCATCCCTTGACGGCGACAGTCTTGCCAGTCTCGGAGATCTTGATGCTCTCGACGCTGGCCTTGGAAGAGACGACGTCTCCGACCTGAAGGGGCTTGGCACCCTCGACAGTCTTGAATGAGTTGGACAGGTGTACCAATCTGAGCAGATCAGCCGAGCCAGTAGCAGCGATGAGGGCCTTCATGATACCCTCCCAGCCAAGCACAATGGCAATGTCCATGGGAGCCTTGCCACCAGACTGGACAGACTGTCCGTAAGACTGGACGAACTTGCGAATGGCGCTCTCCTCGAGCTGCTTAGCAGGGCCTACGTGCTCCTTGGTGTTGGCCAAGACGGAGACCTCTGGCATCTCCTCGTGGAACCACAGGCGCCAGTAGAAGCTCTTGATGCGGTCAGCACGGCCGTCCATGACCTCGTGAATCTGCTTGGGACTGCCAGGAACGTAGTCGAAGAGGAGGTGCAAGGGAACAGCTTCACCCAGACGCTCCTCGAAGAGGGTGACGTTGATGCGAGAGGAACCGGCAGCTCGGCTGATGTCGACGACGGTAAAGTTGGGGTCGTGGGGACCGTGAGAGCGAGCTGCTCCCTTGATCGTCAGTCCCTCGGGCTCTCCGCGACCATCGTAGCGGATCTGAACAGTCTGGCCAGCTCGGGGAGCTGCAATGCGGGCCAGCGGGTTGTCGGCAAAGTTGGTGTTCTGAACAACGCTGACGCTGCAGAGGAGGGCTCGGAGCCAGCTGAATTGGTCTCCAGCAAGGTACTCAAGCCAGTCCTGAGTCTTGGGCAGGCTGTTGCGGATCTTGAGCGTACGGATGGAGCCAACACCGCCATTGACAGACTGCTCGAAGACGGAGGTGATGCCGTGTCGCGAGAGAAGGCCAGCATCGAGGGCTCGAGGAGTGGGACCGAGGTAGTCGACGCTGGGGACCTTGCTGACATCGCCATCGTAGAACTTGTTCAAGAGACGGCTGATGACGCCCTCTTCGATCTCACCCAGGATCTCGGCGAGGGGCTCATCGACCTTGGTCGAGTACTTGACGGCGACGGGGCCTTGCAGGATGCACACTCGCTGAGCGTCCTGATCAAAGACGGCGTCGACGTCTTCGGCAAACCAGAGGGAGTCCTTCTTGAACCAAGTCTGGAAGCTACCGTCGAGGACAGGCACAAAGGGAACAGGCTTCTGACCAGGTCGCTGGCACAGCTGCACGAAGAAGGCATCATCCTCGGCCGAGAGCCAGAACTCCTTGGCGTCGGGGTACTCGGCAAAGAAGGAGTCGAGGACGCTGTTGGGGTCCTCCTGTAGGGTAGAGTAGCTCTGCAGGACCGACATCTTGGCGCCACCGGCGGTGCTGATGCCAGCGAATCGCTCCTCGACACGTCGGATCCAGTCTCCAAGCAGACGGACGTAGCTTGGGTCGATGAAGCGAGTCTGATGGTGAACGTAGACGAGCTTGAAGAGCCGTCGGGTAACTTCCTCGTAGGTCATGGCCGACAGGTCATCGAGCATGGTACCATCGAGCTTGGCAGGGAACCAAGGCTTCTGGAAGTCTGCATTGAGCCTCTCCTTGACCCACTTTGCATTCTTGATGTCGGCCAACCAGGCGGTACGCTTGTCCTTGTTTAGGCTGAAGAGCTTCTTGTCGAGCTCGGCCCACAGCTTGACACCGCGAGTAGCAATCTTGTGGATGGGCTCGCCAAGCTCAGAGATGACGGTGATGATGCCACCAGTCTCCTTGTCGTAGGTAGCTTCCCACTGAGCGTCATCGACACCGGGAGCGTCGACGATGAGCTGCTTGACGGCAGGGCTGGTGTGGGCCTCCTTGGCGCTCATGACACGAGAGGCGAGGAGAGCTCCATCGAAGGGCATTGGGGGAAGACCAAATTGCAGAGACCACTCTCCGGACATCCATGGCCAGATGGATTCAGAGTCACCGAGACCGGATCCTGCAAGCAGGGAGATGTTCGAGTACTTTCGGATGAGCGAGTAGGTCTGGACGATGGGCTGGAAGACGTCTTCGTAGCTGTGGTGACCACCGGCTCGACCTCCAGTCCAGTTGATGACAAAGAAGAAGTCTGGGTTGGAAGCGGCAATGGCACAAGTCTGTCGGATGCCTTCGACGGATCCAGGCTTGAGGGTCATGTGCTCAATGCCAGCCTCCTTGAGCTGACCGACGATCTCCTTGGCCTTGTCAGTGGAAGGAATACCAGCGGCGGTGGTCCAGGCGTCGAGAGGGTAGCCCTGCTTTCGAAGGGCGCACCACTCAGCCAGCTGCCAAGGGAAGTGGCGAGGGTTGATGAAGAGACCATTCCACGAGAGACCAGATCCAGGAGGCACCTCCTTCTGGATAGCCTGAACCTTGGCCAACATCGACTTGGGCGAGTAGTGTCCACCTCCGGCAATTTCAGCGTTAGCACCAGCCTTGGCGGCAGCAATGATGAGACCGGGCTGGACAGTCGAAGGTGTCATACCAGCGATGAGCAGAGGCTTGCGAGAGGTGAGACGCGAGTAAGGAGTGTCGATCAAGATCTTGCCATCAGCATTCTTCACCAAGCGAGGCATGAAGGCCTCTTCCCATCGAGGCTCGAACTTGACACTCTGCCTGCTGTAGAGCTCGGACGAGCTGGCGTGAACACCGCTTGGAATGACGACACGAGTACCCCGGCCCTCGAGATTGCGGGCAGTCAGGCCACCGATACCACTGAGACCGCCGGTACCAAAGTCGATGATGTGAGTGATGTCCTTGCTGACATTTGTAGCCTGGATCCAGTAAATTGGCTCGGTGAAGATCTGGTCACTGACAGACTTGACGATGCTGGCACCCTCGTAGGAGCGCATGTCGGAGCCGTCAAAGGTGTTGTGAACAGCAATGGCGAGATCAGAAGCGCTCCAAAGCTCGGCACCCTTGTAGTCTTCGCCAGTGACCTTTGCAGTGGCACCCTGCAGGTAAGCCGAGTGGTAAGGAACACCAACGGGCAAGAATCGCATGTTGAAAGCTGCCTTGCGCTTGCTGTAAGCGACCTTGCTCTGGTCTTGTCCAGACTCGGCCTTGGCAGCTCGCATCTGACTGACGAGACCAAAGAGGGATCGAGGAGGACCAGTGACGACGAAGTTGCGGCGCGAGTTGAAGAGGGAGATGCCCACTTTTTCGTCGTCCTTGAGGTGGGTGTTTGTCTTCTTCAAGAAGCCCTCGAGGGCATGCTGGGAGAGGCCAGTAACGCTGAGCATGGGTGTAGGCTCGCCCTCGCCACCTTCGACTGCGTCGGCGACGAGTGCTGGCTCAATGGTGCGGGTAGGGAAGGCCTCTTGACCACGCTTACCGATGTTGAACAGCAGACCGACGGCCTTGATGACATTGGCTTGGAACGTCTCGAGGCTGCTCGAGGCAGAAACGACAATGGCGGAGATGATACCTTGCGAATGGCCAGTAGCACCGCCCGACAGTCGGTCTCGCATCTCTCCTGGGGTCAGGCCAGAAGCGCGGCAAGAGACGAGGTACTGAGTGAGCTGAGTCAGGCCGATGAGGGGCAGACTCAGTGGGATGCTGGCAGTGTACTCGACGGGTGGTCGAGTGGCGGGGTGCTGGAGCCAAGAGAGGACATCGAGGCCGTGGGTATAGTAGTTGGAGAAGCCACTGGCAATGGCATCCTCTGCCAAATTTTGCAGAGCTACGCTGCTGACGTGGAGCATCTCCTCGACGAGAGGTCGGTAAGTGTCGTAGAGGGTCTGGAGCTCATTGAAGTAGACTTCATTGTTACCTTGACCGCCGAAGATGGCAAAGGCCTTAGCCTTGCCCTGGTCAGCGAGGTCCAAGAGCTTGGGAGTCTCGATGGACTTTGCGTCGACTTTGCCGCACCTCTCGAGGACGACGTATGCCTCAAAGTAGCTTCGCAAGACGGAGGCTCGCTGGTCGACGTCGACGGCTGCAGTGACGAGGCTGTGTACATCGTTGGTCGAAGAAAGGAATTCACCCCCAAATTGGAGCCACGCGCGGTAGAGTACCTCGATTTCGTGAACGGCGGTGTTGGTGTCAGCTGCTCGGAGCTTGTGGGAGAGGAAGCCGAGGAACTTGGAGAAGAGGATGATTCGAGCTCCAGAAGGCTTGGTCACATCGGCGCCACTCTCAGCGGCTGCCTTTGCCTCGGCTGCCTCGGACTCTTGCTCGGCATTGAGACCAGCATCTTCACCCTTGTGCTTGGCCAAGTTTCGGTGGAATTCGTCCCTGATCACTTCGGCCGAGATCCAAGCGGCGGCTGGCTCAAAGGGCACGGGGATGCGAACAAAGGTGGCTCCAGCAGTGGTGGAGCTGGAGAGGATGATGGGTCGAACGGACTCGGATACGAGGAGGTTGGAAGAGGTGCCAGAGGTGTCGCTGCCAGGGGAGCGAGCGCCCAGGTGCACGTAGCCTGACGAAGTAGAAGATTGTTCTGCCATTGTGGTGGTGGTGTGTGTCAGGGTGTTGAGTCGTAAGGAGATGGGAGAAGTCTATAAAAGTCTTGCGTGAAGTCTTCAGGAGATGGCACTTCGAAGTGGTTCGGTGGTGAGTCGAAACAGAGGGAAGTGTGTGGTGGTCTGAAGGAGGAGGAGTAGTAGGCTGTGTGTCTGTTGTCACTTGAGCGCAGGTGGTGCTACGACGAGTGGGGCAAGACGACGAGGGGTGAGTGTGTGTTGGTTGGTGATGGGAGGTCAAGAGCGTGGTGAGTGCTCTAGTCTTCTAAAGGGGAGGGGTGAGGGTGGTGATTGGTGGTAATGGTGGTTGATGGTGATGGTCGGTAAGGAAGGGTGATGGTGAGATCAAGGGTCCATATTGGCCTTTCCCCCTGCCTGGCCGTAGTGTCCCTCGCCCGCCTTTGCCGTCCGACTTGTTCCTTCCCCAGAGGAAGTCACACACAAATTGTTGACACTGCATTGACCACCTCCCCCCGCCGCCGCCCGCCCCGCCCCACTGCCTTTCCCCACAAAACAATTGGCCCGCGGCAGAGCCAGGTCCCGTCCTTCCGTTCCGGCTCTCTCCGTTCCGGCGTCCTTCGCTCGGCCCCACCTGCAACCAGCTGCAGCCCAAAGTGGCGCGCCAGGGCGTGGCGCGGCGTGGCGTGGCGATCCCGCTTCAACGATATCTTCCGCCGCTACTTGCTTCTTTACTCGGACCTGGTCTGGAACATGGCCTTTCAGGGGGGGTAAAAAAGGCCGAGGGATGCACGCACGACGGCGGAAAGGAGAAAGAAAAAGAAGAATAGCTCGCAGCCCGCTGTACCATGGAGCGGGACTAGCCCACCGGAACTTGCGAAATGTAGTGGCAGTGGCAGTGGCAGTTTACCGACCCACACCCTGTCCCGAGACAGAGGTAGCGCAGGCACAGACAGCCCTCGGGAGCATCGGGGAGGATGGAGTAAATCACACCATCGTGGCTGGAGATAGGCTCATTCGGACGACTTGCAGCCTTGCAAACCGGCAAGGACGGGGGAGAGGGAACAGGGTCGCCCAACTCCACAGAGATATCAGGCACCGAATATAAACTCAAGGGCGTTGCTATTGCCCTCGCCGCAAACCTTGAAGCTTCTGCCCTGGTCTCGCAACGCCCGGTCATTGCCCTTCGTTCCTTCGTTACTCATTCCCTCTCCATCGCCCACGCCTTTGGATCGTCTGCCTACCATGGCTCTCCAAGCAGACACCAAGGACAAGACTCCCGCATCCGACACGCACGTCCCCGAGCTCCTGCAGCGCTCCTCTACCTCGTCGCCTGTCAATGGCGGCAAGACCAACTATGGCGAGTCTACTGATGCCAAGCCAGGACAGTCGGATGTGGCGTATGATGGGGATGTGGTGAAGCACGAGGCGGTCAAGCAGGGTTTGTCCTCGAGGCATCTGCAACTCATGTCCCTCGCTGGGTCCATTGGTGAGTGCAAAGGAGCGGACGACACAGCTCAGAAGGGAAAGCGACCGCGTATCGCTAACACGAGATGCTGATCTTCTCCCCTTGCAGGTACTGGTCTTTTCTTGTCCACTGGCTACGCACTGGGTGATGCCGGACCAGTGGGAATGCTCCTTGCCTACCTCCTCATGAGCACAATCGTAGTCGCCGTCGTCTTTTCCATGGCCGAGCTCTCCGCCCTGGCCCCAACTTCGGGAAGCTACGTCCGACACACGGGAATGTGGATCGACCCGTCTGTTGGCTTCTGCGTAGGCTGGAACCTCGTATTCGGCTCGGCCTTTTCTGCCCCTTCCACCTTGACGTCGATTGCAGTGCTGTGCCAATATTGGAAGCCGGACTTGAACGCTGCCATTCCTATTACAGTCTTCCTCCTGGCGACGCTGGCCGCCAATGTGTTCAAGGTCAGGGTGTACGGAGAAATCGAATACTGGTTCGCCATCCTCAAGATTCTTACAATCGTTGGTGAGTACGCTGGCTAAAGACGTTTAGAGAGTTCTGGTGGCCCAAACTGACCATTGCGCTCTGGCTTTACAGGACTGATCATCTTTGGCTTCTGCATCGACCTGGGTGGCAGCCCCAGCGGCGACCTCATCGGCTTCCGCTACTGGAAGGACCCCGGGCCCTTCGTCTCCTACCTCGTAGATGGGCCCACTGGCGTCTTTATTGGATTCTGGAGCGTGATGACTTCGGCAGCTTACAGCTTCTCCGGACTGGAGAGTACAGCCATCGCAGCGGCAGAGGTGAAGAATCCACGTACGGCCGTGCCAGAGGCTTCTAGACGCGTATTCTTCCGCGTCGGAGTGATCTACGTGAGTACGACGCGGTGGCGGAGTAAGCTTTGATGCTAATAATACTGCTTCCCCGACGGTTCACACAGATGGCTTCACTCTTCGTCATCTCTCTCATAGTGCCTTCCAACGACGAGAATCTTTTCGCAAGCTACGGTACAGCTGCTACGTCTCCTTTTGTCGTAGCCGCGTCTCGCGCCGGCGTCAAAGGCGTCGCCTCTCTCGTGAATGCTCTGATCCTGCTCTCAGCTTGGAGCTCGAACAATACCTCGCTGTTTAACGGAGCTCGTGCACTGCTTGGTCTCGCTCTAGACGGCAAAGCACCGAAGCTTTTCGCAAAGACGCACGCCTGGGGCATCCCGTACAATGGCATCGCAGCAATCGCTATCTTTATGCCTCTGGCCTACACTGCACTCAGCAGCTCCGCCACGACTGTCTTCTACTACTTTGTCTCCATCGTCAGTGCTTCCGTCCTCACAGACTGGTTCCTCATCTGCGTGGCCGCCATCCGGTTGCACTCGGCCCTCAAGGCACAGAACATCTCGCCTACGCGTCTGCCATTCGTGCCGTGGGGTCAGCCCTACTTGAGCTGGTACGGCGCAATCGGCTCATTCGTCGTCCTCCTCACCTCTGGCTTCACCCTCTTCATCGGTGAGGGCCTGCCGAATATGACGGCCACTGGCTTCCTTACGAGCTATGCCGCTCCCATCCTCTCCTTCCTGGCCTTTGCAGGGCACAAGATCGTCAAAAAGACGAGTTGGCCCAAGGCCGCGGACCTACCCGTAGAGCCTTGGCTACAGCACTGGGCTGATAACCCGGAGCCACCAAAGGAGAAGAAGACGGCCTGGCAGACGGTCAAGGCCATCTTCTGGACCTGAGGGACACCTTGCTCTCCCTGATCCTGTTCTTGATGTCACGCTGCCTCTTGGCTTTGCTTCTGTACTGTGTCAGCGCCACTTACTGGCCACAACCTAGTCACCTCTTTTTGTCTCGCCAGATTTGCCTCGCTCGCAATACAATCGTGGTCACCGTCGTGTTCTCATATAGCAGAGCGACATCTTGCTCGTTGTCGACATTGCCTGCATGCATGGGGTGCAGAACGCATCGCCGGACCTATGAATGAATCTGCAGGCCACCGCTTGTGAGTCCGCTAGTGCTGACAGCCAAGATAGACACACAGGTGAGGAAAAAGAAAGGAAGATCGATAGCTATATTGCCTCTAGGGCGAAGAAAGAAAACATTCGTCTGCGCGACAGAGTCATGCGAAACAGACTAGAAGTTGGACAAGAGAAAACACGGGGAGGCGCAAGCAGCGGAGAAGAGCTCGAGTGAACTTAGACTCTCTTTGCTCCATTCGGACGCGCTTAGTACTCCTCCTCTACGAGCTCGTCACCATCGCCAGCAGTGTCCTGTCCGACCTCCTCGTAGTCCTTCTCGAGGGCAGCAAGGTCCTCTCGAGCCTCTGAGAACTCTCCCTCCTCCATACCCTCTCCGACGTACCAGTGAACAAAGGCACGCTTCTGGTACATCAGGTCGAACTTGGTGTCCAGACGAGACCAAGCAGTGGCAATGGCAGTCGTGTTGGCCAACATGCACAGGGAGCGGCTGACCTTGGCAAGGTCACCTCCGGGGACAGTGGCGGGTGCCTCATTGCAGATACCAATCTTGAATCCGGTAGGGCACCAGTCGACGAACTGGATGGTCCTCTTAGTCTTGATGGCAGCGACGGCCGAGTTGACGTCCTTTGGTACGACGTCACCTCGGTACAGCAGACAGCAGGCCATGAACTTTCCGTCTCGAGGGTCACACTTGACCATCTGGTTGCCCTTCTCAAAGGTGGAGAAGGTCATCTCCGCTACGGAGTTCTGCTCGTGGAAGGCCTTCTCGGCCGAGATGATGGGGGCAAGGCAGACCAAGGGGAAGTGGATTCGGGGGAAGGGCACCAGGTTGGTCTGGAACTCGTTCAGGTCGACGTTGAGAGAACCGTCGAATCGCAACGAAGCGGTGACGGAGGACACGACCTGAGCGATGAGTCGGTTCAGGTTGGAGTAACCGGGGCTCTGAATACCGAGGTTCTTCTTGCAGATGTCGTAGATGGCCTCGTTGTCGACCATGAAGGAGCAGTCGGAGTTCTCCAGGGTGGTGTGGGTGGTGAGGACGGAGTTGTAGGGCTCAACGACCGACGAGCTCATCATGGGGGCAGGGTAGACGGAGAATTCCAGCTTGGCCTTCTTGCCGTAGTCCTGGGCAAGACGCTCGAGGAGGAGGGATCCGAAACCGGAACCTGTTCCACCACCAAAGGAGTGGAAGACGAAGAATCCCTGCAGACCAGAGCAGGCGTCGGCGAGCTTGCGAACTCGGTCGAGGGTCTGGTCGATGAGCTCCTTTCCTACGGTGTAGTGACCACGAGCGTAGTTGTTGGCAGCGTCCTCCTTTCCAGTGACGAGAGTCTCAGGGTGGAAGAGGGATCGGTAGGGACCGTTTCGGACGGCGCCGATGACGTTCTCCTCCAAGTCTACGTAGACGGATCGAGGCACGAACTTGCCGTTGCCAGTCTCGGAGAAGAAGGTGGAGAAGCCATCCTCGTTGGCGGCTGGGCCGCCCTCCATGACTCGTCCATCGGGAGAGAGGCCGTGCTCTGCGAGGTACAGCTGAGGGGCGGTGTTGAAGTGATGTCGAGGACAAGTGTCAGTCTCAGGAGCGAGAGGCGATATCTGTTCGATGTTCGACTCGTCTCGAACTCACCTCCCAGCAGGCGTTACCGAGCTGAACACCGGCCTGTCCGACGTGAAGGGAAAGAACCTGGGCGGGGAGAGAGAGAGGAGGGGGAGAAGGTGTGAGATACGGCTTACTGGACTGAAGTCGGATGGTCATTGCTTGCGGCTCACTTCTCTCATTGTTGGTTGATGTTGATGTGTTGGGCGTCAGGTGAGTGTCAAAGGCTGCGGGGAAAGAGCGTGAGAGGTGGCAACCGGATGTCAGTATCTCTGTTGCTTTGCCATCAAGTCCTCATCCTGCCAGCACGAGTGCACAGCGGTGATCCCGCCGAGTGTCCCCACACCCACTTACACAGATGGTCTAGGGTGGGCGAATGTGCGTGAGTAGGAGTGTGTGTGGAGAGTGCGGGAGAGGGAGAGACTCAGAGGTAACGTAGAGTCGAGTGGAATGGTGTGTGATGGTTGAGGATACCAAGGGGCGGCAACCAGCGCAGCCAAAGACGAGCAGCAGCGAAGGAGTTGGTCTCGCGTCACGCGCGGGGCACTGGCACAGAGGAACCACCACGGCGCACACCCACACACACACACACGCACGCGCGCGCTCCCAAAACACGGCCACTCCCGCCTTTCGCTCTACCGTCGAGCAACACCACCCTGTCACGACCAATTGAAGACGATGACCTGGGATTCACAGGAGAGCAATTCTATTTCCTGAGCACAAATACAACTGGACCTTTCTGGATGCTCTTATTACTTCTTCGAAGTCGTCCCCCTGCGCAGGACCACTTTGAGACCTCGCCCGCTCTCCTCCCGCTTCTGCTCCCTGGGCCTCTTGCTGCCCCTTGATGGCCCTGCCTCCCCCTCTTGCTCCACGTCCACCAGCTCCGTCATCGCCTTGTACTTTGCGACAAGCAGGCGGACCTTTTTCTGGATCTGCTCCGACTTCCAATCGACCTGCCCTCCTGTCTCGCAATGCTGGCTGAGGCCCGTAGCAGAGAAGCTGAGGTCGTTGCCCAGATGAAGACGACCCGTGCCAACCTCCTCCCCTGCCACCAAGCGTCGCAGCCGGGCCCAGATGACAGGCTGGTGCATCGCCGCCAGCTTGACGACCGCCTTGACCCCCTGCAGAGAGGTAGCCAGACAGCACCGTTTCCTGCAAGGAAGACAGCATTGAGTCTTGCTGAGTCGATGCAGCAACAGTCGTTTGTTTCTTTGTAGTCCAGGAGATAGCTCCTCCCGCAAAAGTGAACATATAGCCGGAGACAGAGAAGCGATCGGCACTCTTGGCGAAATCAGCATCACAGAAAACTTTGATGTGGGCCGTTACGACTGAAGTAGATCTTGAGGTCCTTCGTGCCCTTTAGATACTTGAAAATGCGATTGGCTTCTCACAGGTGCTTTTTGATAGGCTCCTCGACATGCTGACTGCACTGTCGAGCTCGTGCAGGACAAGGGCGGGGATTTTGCCGGCGAGGTCTATGCACCGGAAGCTTTCGGCGCCGGGAGGAGAGGACTCAGAAGCAGGACGCAGAGCAATGAAAGGCTGGGCATCTCGTGCATCGCCCTTCACCCAAACCTTCCATAGTCTGACGTCTGCAGGGTCCACCCTGCAACCTCTGGGAAGGTCGGAGAGCAGATGACAACCTCTCTTCTCTGCCTCTTGCCATCTTCCAAAGTCATGAGCTTGAAGGACATTTAGTCCTTCGTGTGTGCCTTGAGCGTCGCCGAGAAACTGCCGTCCAGGATCGACTGCAGATACGCCTCATGGTTCTTCGACACGAATGCTCTTTTTCCGGTACCTTCCTCAGGTCTGGCGGAAGGTGAGCGACGTACGGGCGAGACAGAGGAAGACGTCGAAGAGCCAGGAGAGCCAAGAGGGCCGTGAGAGCCAGGAGAGCCAAGGGAAGGGGCCGGACCAGACGCAGACGAGTCGGATCGAGCCGTAGTGAAGGCCGCCTTCTCGTCGAGCTTCCGAAATGCAGCTTCCACCAAGCGATGAAAGACCAGCCAGGCTTCGACTGTACGCCGGTTGAAGTAGCGGACCCAGTCTGTTTTGACCTGTCCATTATGGCCTCGCAGGTAGATCGCTGCGCCTCGATCCGAGTCCGCGTCTTCTCTCGTGATCTGCCCGAACGCGACCCAGCCAGGCTCCCGACGAAAGCTGAAAGAGACTTGGCATCCTGGCGGACCGAGAGAGGCCCAATGTGAATACGTCAGCGTCAAATGAGAGAGGCCAGGGCCATGAGTCAGGGGCAGCGATCTTCGACCAGTGTCGCGGGCCGTCCTCACGACGATGGGATCGATGGGCTGCCATTCGCCCCTACCAGCAATAACAAGTTGAAGTTGAGCTTGCGTCATGACGAAGCCGAGCTGGTCCTCATGGGCAGAACTGGCGGCGATCTCGTCGACTGTGGCGTCTGTAGCGATCGTGACGGTGGCGCCTGGGCCTCGTCGATCTCGGCAAGCTGACTTCGAGACTCGGTCGTTGTGAGCAGCTGGAAACGTTGGCGCTTGACTCGTAGCTGAATGACTTTCGCCCTCGCTGGCTAGGGAAGCTTCACGAGTTCTCGACTTCTGTTGCAGTAATCGATTTTGGAGCTCGTCCCCGCAATATGCGGTCGCTCAGTCCACATCGGAATGAGGCAAGAGTAAATATGAGTGCAACTAGGCAAAGACAGAGGCGTCCGCAACGAAGCAGGAGAGGCTTGAGAGGCGTGTTCAAAGGCAGCACCGACTCGGCGCAAAGACCATATCGATTGCGAGGGAAGACACTATGGCACTGAAGTACGAAGGTATCGTATGAGAAGATAGCTCGCTGTTGTTATAAGTCAGCTTCCTTGGTCCATTGTTTCCAAGGTAGAGGATTGGAGAAGCTTCCGGTATCGAGCTCCGTGGCGAGAGCTGTAGATCTTCAACGTGTACGACGAGCAATCAGACTTTCAATAGCTGGCAGACGCCATAATCTGATCCTTTGATCACAGAGCCATGACTTGACGTTTACATGTCTCGGTGATAGAGGCCAAGACCGAAAGGTAGCTGTTTGAAAAACTATGGACGAGCTGTGCTGATCGGGAGACTCGAAGAGGATCATAGACCGTGGCATTCGCCTTTGGCTATGTGAGTGGGAGGCCTGTGAGGCGGCAAGCGGTGAGCCTGCCGAGTAGCTCGAGCCTGACCCACGCGAGGAAGAGGGTTCCTGCGCTCCTATCCCTACGGGTGACATCGTTGATGTGACCCCGTACCCCTCGTCCGTCCTCGTTCTGCAGGTGCTTGGGAGGCCAAGGGCACTTGCCAACCTCATCGCAGTTATCAGCAGTATCATTGGCAAGCTGTGCGAATGAGAGCATCTTTTGGTCGTCCCAGTCTTGCGGAACGAAGGGCAGTCGAAGCAGCCGATGTGGCTCCTGCCATACCAGCTCGCTCGACCAGGCCGCTTCCCACTCCCTCGCCACCGCCCGAATTCCAGCGATCTGTTCATCGCTGTATTCACAAAGGCGGAAGTACCCCTCGTCCCGATTGCCACGTCTCCGCTCATCCACATCGTCTTCGTCTACCTCTTCGTCAGAGCTGATTTCAGGCCGATTTGCCTCCAGGCAGGTGGCGCGGCATCAACAGCGACCGAAGCAAGTGACGGATCGACGCGGCGTTGTCTACATTGTTTGCGTGCAGGAGGAGGGTGAGAGTCCGTCCACCGAGATGCGGCGCACACTTTTGAAGAAGCACCTCTTCGAGCGAGTGCACCGCAAAGATAGCTCGAATACATCTGATCGATGTGCATGCGGTGAGCAATTGACAGAGCTCACGGCATGATGGTCTACAGCTGCAAGCAATTGCGGCGGCGGCGGCGGTGTCAAAAAGACTATGTTGAGATCTTAAGTCACACTGAAGTCTTGAAGATCGATCACACTGCTTCTTAAAGAGGACAGAGGCCTTGTCTTGTGCAGATGGTCGCGGTCGCGAATCACTGCTGCTCTCCTTCGCGTGACTGAATCGAGCTCGTGTCTTGTTGGCGTCCGATGAAGTACTGTTGCATCAGCTCTCATTCGATCTTGGTCTGTATACTGACGAGAAACATTCGGGTACCCTTGTCTCTTCAGTGCTTCGATGGGGTCTAGTGAAAGCTTCCAGCCTGGATTATCAGGTGTCATGACAATCCTGTGTCCCCTCCGTCCAAACAAGTCCGGCACATTGACGGCGTTGAGTAGGATGCGGTAATCCGTCTCTATGCGCGTCAAAGTCACATCGTCTGCGAGGCCTAGGCTCCGAACGACATGAACGGGACCTGCAAGCCAAGCTACCTGGAATCTTGCAAGTGCACCCCTCTCTTCAACATTGTGGTCAACGCCATTCACGACTCGTACGTTGAGTGTGAGGTTGTACCCCCTCTCGATTTCAGCCCATGATGGTAGTCTGGGGAGGGTCGTAGGCACTTGGCCCAGCACCGTAGTCGTCGTCGGAAAGCGTGGTGCATATGTGCAGCACACGCTGACTGACTGGGCATTGGCGCGTCGCTCGACCTTGAGTGCTACAGTTTGGGCTGGTAGCCCACTCGGGTGCCCTAGGCGAAAGGTGACATTCTTCGCCGAGCCTTGGCTGAGCGAGCGAGCTGCTTGCATTCGGTTTCTGATTGGTGCTGTTGAGCGATTAGTAGCAGCACGACGAGGTCCAAATTGTTCGGCAAGAAGAAGAGGATGGTTCGTCGGGAAGATCTGGTTGCCTTGAGGGTCGGCCCAGTAGAAGCAACTCCCCATTGCTAGGAGCCTCGCTGGTGTAATCTCATTGGGGTCTTCATTGGCGTCGGCTGACACTGTTGGCATCAGCTCTTGAGCCACGAGCTGTGCTCGTGCTTCACCGGATCGCAGGAGCGCTTGCTCGACTTCCTCATTGGTGACATTGCCTCTGATCCCGAGATACATAGCTGGAGGTGCATTGTGCATCAGCTCCCGGACAGGAGGCTGGATGCGGCAGAGCTCAAACGAACAGTCCGCGAGAGACTTTCGTGGGTATGCCATTGTGACGTTGAAAGTCGTTGGTAGTGGTGATGAGTGGGTAAGACTGTGGAGAGGGGAGCGAAACGGATGATGTAAAACTTGGAGTCAGCTCACAGCACTACATGAGTGGAGACTAGCGACAGTGTGCTGACTCACCCTTTATACCGTTGTTAGTGAACAGTGGCCTGTGATACACGCAGAGCACCCAGAGACCTGTCGATCACGACACCCGTTGCGTAGTGACTACTGTACAGAGGTATTGGGTGCCTGCATTGGTCGAGAGGAGTACGAAGGGAAGAGAATTTGTGGTCAGGATTGTGTCTGACATACAGAGTGCGTGGATATTGTGTTGTACGCTGATGAAATTCAAGTGTGTATCGGCGACCCTCAAGCCATCGAATGCGACGGTGCCACTGCTCGTACGATCGCTCAAGTAGCAGTAGCGCCGAGACTGCGGGCGATACTCACATAGAATCAAATGTCTTAGCTCTGCGCTTCGATGCGATATGTCGTTTGATGCGATACAGCAGTGCTCAAGCTCAGCGAGAGGCTTCAGGGTGGTAAGTCTGTGGCGATTCGATGTACAGACGGTGAGTACGATGGTGAATGAGAGGGTGATTACGAAAGTATTACTCACTTGCTGCGTCTGTGTAAGCTTGTGAGGATGAGAGGATGATCTCAAACGTGCGAAAGTCCCATTGCGATCACTGAGGTGTGATGGTGTGTGACAGTGTGTGAGAGGATGGAGAGGGGTATCACGGAGTGGTGAGGGAATGTGAAAGGGAGCGAGCAGGTCTCTTGAGGTGGTGTAGGGACGAGAACTGGTCAGCTCAGAGGCGCGTAGTAGGTAAGCTGTGGACAAAGCAGATGGAAGGTGATGGGGAGAAGAGAAGGGGCAGAGGGAGGAGAGGAAAAAGACGCGGTGATATAAGGGGAGAGATGACTGAGCGCGCAGGCTGGAATTTTCATCATCGTAGCAAAAGGCAAAGGGCGAGGTACGCGGAGGACCGCAGCCGACTCAGGGCCAGGCACACGGGCTTATTGTTGTTGCCGTGTACGCCCTGAGCGGCTATCTCCCAGGGTATCTCCGTGCAACGGCTTTCTTCAAGCGGGGAGCAGAGGAGACCACCACGAGCAAGCAAGGTCCCGATGGTCTGATGTCATCGTTATGCAGAGCAGTCATAGTAGACGTTCATCCGGAGCTCGGTCTCGTCAGCCATTGCGGCTGGTATAGCTGCTCTTGAATCCAGCAGTCGAGAGGTTGGGGAGCACCTTTGCCTGCCACGCTCCGCCGGCTTGGCACACCGCGCGTGGCTCGGCTGCAACTCCACTCGCCCGGACTCCTTCCGCCGAGCTGGGCTGTACGCCTGATTCCCATCTTGTCACCCTACCGAGTTACGATCGTACGCCCTTTCCTCTGCACTTGTTTTGAGCAGAGCACTGCTTATCTCAATTCCCCCTCTTGCTCGCTGCTCTTCGGTAACATGGACGGAGCGCTTGCAGCCGCCATCAAGCAAGGCAAGGCCCTCAAGAGTGAGTACACGCTTGGCGTCGCATCGGTAGTCCCCACCCTTCCAGGACAAGTGGGAGCTAATTGGACGTCTTGCATCCCTTTCTCCCTCGTCTTCCATCAGAGGCTCAAACGAATGACCGATCTGCTCCGGCCATTGCGGGCTCCGTAGGTGGCAGTGGGGGCGGCGGTAGGCCTGCTGGCTCAGCTCCGCCTGTGCCCGGAGCAGCAGCTGCTTCAGCCATGGCATCGGCTGCAGTGACGAAGATGACATCGTCTGGACCGCCAAACCTCGGAGGACTGTTTGCTGGCGGCATGCCTACGCTGAGATCAGCTTCGGGTGGCTCTACAGCTCGTGAGTACGATGACAAGACAAGGTCGGTAGCGTTTGCATTATGAGCTCACATGCCCTCTCTTGTGTCTCACAGCCAAACCTCCGGGACGCCCAGCTCCTCCTCCTGCTTCTTCAGCACCTGCACAACCTCCTCCTGCTCGAGGAGTACCCACACCTCCGCGAGCCTCAGCACCGCCTCCACCGGCACCCCCCAATCGTCCGACAGCGGCAGCACCTCCACCACCTCCTGGTAGACCCGCTCCGCCAGCGTCCGGACCTCCTCCCCCTCCTCCTCCCCCACCTGGAAGGCCGGCCTCATCAGCTCCTCCGCCGCCGACGAGGCCTACATCTTCAGCACCTCCTCCTCCACCTCCCCCTCCTGCTGCTCCACCTACGCCGAGCCGGTCCACTCTGGCGCCAGCTGCCCCGCCTCCGCCTCCACCTCCGCCAGGACCTTCGAAAGGTGCTCCACCGCCTCCTTCGCGCCCGTCTGCCGTACCACCTCGAGCACCACCGCCGCCTCAGCCTCAAACCTCGGCTCCTTCCACTCCCTCACGGAGCGTTCCAGCCCCACCCTCACGCCCGGCTCCTGGAGCATCAGCGGCTCCACCTCCCGCACCTCCACCCCCTCCTCCTCCTTCGGCGGCGCCGTCCACGCCTAGTCGTAGTGTCCCGACAGCGCCTTCGCGATTGGCACCTAGTGGAGCATCAGCAGCACCCCCTCCTCCAGCGCCTTCGCGATTGGCACCTAGTGGAGCATCAGCAGCACCCCCTCCTCCAGCGCCTCCCCCTCCCCCGCCAGCGTCCCGAGCGCCAGCCCCTCCTCCACCCTCGCGGGCACCAGCTCCTCCTCCGCCTTCCAGATCCACTCCGACGTCTAGGCCGCCGCCTCCCCCTGTAGCTGCATCTGCAGCTACTAACGGCAGTGGTCGCAGTACTCCAATTACGAATGGTGCCAACGGTGCTGCGCCCCCTCTTCGTAACTCCATCGTCGGGCCTCCATCCAACGGCTACGGGGCCGGCGGCGGAGGTGGTGGTGGCAGAAGTAAGTGATCTGACCTTTGTGCAACGTCCGAGAAAGAGATGGCTGACCGAAACCTTGCTCACCACCTTGCTTTTGTCTTCAGTTCCTGATCCACCTCCCACATCAGGCTCGCTCTCCTTTACCCCGTCTTCCAATTTTCCTCCCCCTCGAGCGTTCCGTGGGAGCGTGAAGAAGTACCCGGGCGGAAAGGCCAGAGGAAGTACTTTCGACTGGGCGTCCATCTCCTAAAGGGTCTGCGGTGCACAGTGGACACATTGAGATCAAGGCGGGCAGACGCTCCATCCACCTGTATAACGCCTCAGTAGCTTGATCTTCTGCATGCAAGCCAGTACCCACAGTCAATCTATGCTCGTTCTCCATGCAGTCATCGTTGCCAACTTGTATGCTCGCCTCGCTCTACCTGAGAGTCAACGCATTCGTGTGCAGGTAAAGCCGGTCAAAGCCGCTCTTGCTGCTCTTTGGAACTCTGATCTACATTCAGACACAGCTTCAGTCATTGGGAGGTCAGTCAAGCCAGTCAGCGGGTACTGTCCCGGCTCGGCTGAATCCGCTTCGCCTTTGCTCAGCTTCTACCAGCTGACCCGCCTGCGCAGAATGACCTGTTGTGTTCGTTCTTTAAGCGCTCGCAAGTCTTCCAGCTCTTTCTCCTTCCCTTCTGTATCTTTGTCTGTCTGCTGATGCATGCAAGAGGATGCAAAGAAGAGCACAGCATCAAATCGCGCTTGCGATACCTTCTCTCCCAGATAAGAGAATGGACTGACCGCCTTTCAGCTACTTAGCAATAGTCCCTCGTGCCGCACTTAGAAGTCTGATGCAGCTTGCTCAATGTTCATTCGTCTCTGGTACTGCTATCGTGGACAATCTGGGTTCTCTGAAGCTCGCAGATTTGCGCACAGTGGGACGGCGAGCTCATCAAAGGTCTGCTGCACCGGCAGTGGACCGTATATGCTCCCCTTCCGTTCCGGCATCTGCCAGGCGCGTGGCGCAGGGCACGGTCCACCACGCGCCACCCCACTCACGCGCTACGCTGCACAAGTCGACCAACCGTACAGCTCGTGAGATGGTCGTATCGATTGTATTCTGGACCGGAAAAGGGATGAAACAGTTCTGGAAAAGACACTTTCGATGGTGGGAGATCGGTTGGGGGAATTCTGGAGTGATCAAGGAGGGTTGGGCCGCGCGCGGGCGGGACAAGGCGCGCGCTCCGTCTAACTACCACCGGAGTACACCTTACCGAACATGAGCTCCTGGAGCTTGTCGTAACCAGAAAGAACACCAGCTCCAGCGATACCACGCAAGACGTTCGCTCCTGCACCCTTGAAAAGTCTAGCAGGTTGAAAGGGAGGAAGGAGGGTTAGTACGAAGGAAGGAGGAGGAGTTTTGGTCAGCGGGAGGTGTCGGGGGCGTGTGCGAGCTGAAATGGTCCAAAACTCACGACTTGACACCCTCAGCGGCGACGATCTGGCGACCAGCGTCGAGGATACCGTTGTAGTGGGTCTTGGTACCGGAGGTCATCATCATTCGTCGTCGGATGGTGTCGAGAGGGTACGAGGCGAGACCGGCACCGGTGGTGACTCCCCATCCGAGAGCGAAGGAGGCAAGGAAGTTGTTGGAGAGGGCACCAGTGAGCAGGACGGGCTTGAGCGAGTCGTACATTCCGAAGTAGAGACCACGGTAGACGACGATACCAATGACGGAGGGGACGAAACCACGGTAGAGACCAGCGATACCGTCGGTGGCGAGAGTCTTGCGGTAGACGTCTACGAGACCGTTGAACTGGCGCTCACCACCACCCTTGCTGGCAGACTTGGCGTCGTTGGCGAGACGGGTACGGGCGTAGTCGAGAGAGTAGACGAAGAGGAGCGAAGAGGCACCAGCACCTCCACCAGAGGCCAAGTTGGCCGAGAGCTGCTTCCAGTAAGGGTCAGACTTTGGCACCTTGAAGAGCGACTTGAAGAAGTCCTTGAAGGCAAAGTTGAGAGCCTGAGTGGGGAAGTATCGGATGACGTTGGCGGTGTTTCCACGCCAGAGAGAAGTCAGACCCTCCTGCTGGTAGGTTCGGGCGAAGCAGTCTCCGATACCCTAGTGGGTGGAAAAGTCACAGGAGAGGATAGAGCGTTGCAGCAAGATATAATCGGTCAGCAAAGCGATGTATGAGAGATGTGAGACGCAGATCCTGGCCAAACCATTGCCTCGCTGAGGTCAACTCACCTTGTAAGGGGTAGCGAGACGGCCCTGCTTGATCATCTCATCCTGGTTCTGGACGAGGAGCTTGACACGCTCAATGGGGGCAGCAGCGGTCTTGGAGACGGCAGCGGAGATACCACCTGGAAAGAGAGTGCAAGGCGATGCGCAGCCGATAAGCAATGTGTGCTGACAAGCGTCGAGCAAGCGCGATAGCATCTTCCGGCGCTCTATAACTCTGCGGCAAACTCACCCATGAGGAAGTCAGTGGCGAAACCACTGACGGACTTGGTACCGGTCTTGGCGGGGTCAGCTGGTGATTGGAAATTAGCGGCGAATGCACGGGAGGGGATCGTGTGAGCAACGAGTACGGTAGGTGGTTGACACTTCGGCACGATTGCTCGCGTGCCGCAAACGGTCGCGGAAGTACTCACCGACTGTGCCCATTTTGAATCTGAAGAGTGCCAACAGATGAGGAGGGGAAGGGGGAAGGGGGACGAAAGAATTCAGGGTCGGTAAGCACTTGTACCGCCAGAAGAGCTGATAGCAACGCAGCGGCAGAGCGGCGAGACGTAGTGACGATGGCACTAGGTGACAAGCACGATGGGTTGCTGCCGTATGGGAGTAGCGACTGCAGGGCACCCGCATGTGTGCGAACTACCTTCGAATGGTGCCGCCATGCCGTATCTTCCCGGAGTGCGGACCTTCCCGCAATCACATGAGTCCTTCGGGTGAGACACCCAGATCCTGTCGTTTGACGCCCGACCATTGCACTGATATTACGTCGTGCGTACAGATGGGAAGTCCTCAGTGGTCTGCTGATACTCACTTTTTTGAGTGGTGAGGGGGGTATGTGTGTTGATGGGGAACGGGTGTGTTGGAAAGAAGAAGGGGAAGGTGAGGGAGGCGAAAAAACGCTCTTCTCAGCCCCGAGCGGCGGCGGGGCGGCGGCGGCGGGGCGAGGGCCAGGGCAAGGCCAGCACGCACGCACGCCAGCCAGCCTGGCGGGCGAGAAGCAGCCACGCACCAGGGCCCACACACGTCCGTTCGCCCCGCCCACCCAGGCGCATCAGCCCAGAGGAACTTCTGTGCGCGGAGCAGATATGGGAAAACCCGGGCAGAGCATCGGGAATGATTGGAAAGGCGTCCAGGCCAGGCCAAGCGAGCGGACGGGCGGCAATGGCAGCCGAGAGCAGGCAGACCAGAGGAAGCTGAGCGAGGACAGGAAGAAGTGCATGCGAGCGAGCGAGCGAGAGGCGAAGTCGAGAAAAGTAATGCTCAGAGGCGAAAGCAATGGTAGACAGTAAGGCAACTTACGTGGGAGCAGCATAGTTGTCGCTGATGCCAGGTTGCGGACACTGGCGCTTCCGCCATTGAGCCTGAATCTCTCAGTGCGTATCATGTCCTGAAGGCCTCACCCCCGCGAGAACCTCGGCTGTGGTTAGCATGACAGGTGTCGGCCAGGTAAGCTGTCCAATTCAGGGACCTCACGATCCTACGGCTGCAGCAATTCTGGAATGATTCATAACAGTGTCTATTGTACAGCGAATTGCGTGGCACTCTCGATCACGTGCATACGCGTGGACGAACGTAGGCACCGGATACGGACTCCTTTGACGTATCAGGGCGCCGATCAGGGCGCGGCAGCAGCCACACTTGCCGCAAGGACCTGCAACCAGCGCAGACTAACACGCCTGCTTCAGGAGACCTTGGCGATGCTCCATTGAAAGGCTCTGACGTACGAGCGGCACAGCAGAAACTGCGTTGCCTATTGCTGTCTTCCGTCAGGTATATGGCTCCTTGTGACTCTGCGTAGGGCGCAAGGAGAAGTTCGTGATGTGTCAGGACCAACTCTGTCTGCTTCAACGCACTTGTGACGCGGCGCTACTCACCTCTGTGTCAGGACTGCAGTTGGTCTCCTTTCGAAACATCTGTTCAGGAGCGCTCGTAGCGGCCGTACTTCTGTTGGCCCCACCTCCGATTACCCGTTCTCCCATGTTCCCTGTCTTCCTCCCAGTGCTCTTGCCTCTACTTCATCAGACCCTCATAGAATTGGTCCCAACAGCCTCCTCAGATGCACCCCCAGCCTTCCACTTCCCACCACCTTTGTTCCACCCAGCGAGTTCAATCTACTGCCACTTGTCATCAAGTTCAGGTGACTCTTCCCCGCCCTAGCCCGCTTGAACAGAGGTCCGGGACGGCTACCAGCACCCATCTCGTTCAGTACGCCGGTACTGGGGTTGTAGCCTAGCGGCGAGGGTCGAGAACGGGGCTTGCTGACGGGACGGAAACGTTTGGCGGCGCCTTGATGTGTCTTTTGCTTGCCGCCTCCCCAAGAAAGGAGAGAAGGGGCAGTGGAGAACAGGCGAGCAGGCGACGGCTGCTGGAGATAGCCGCGTGTGGATGTGCCCTGTAGGATACGGAGGGAAGGGAGGAGCATGCTTGCGAGAGGTCGACCAAGGAGAAGGACGAGGAGGAGATGGGATTACACAGATGCTCAATGGTCTTGGTCCATCCTCGCCGCCCTTTTTCGCCTTCTCGCTCCACTCCCGCCAGGCGTCCGCTCTTTCCGCTTCCCAACTCGAGTTCAAATTCGCCGCTACTGTGTGACATCCTACATCCTATAGCCCCTGTACATCACAGTGCATCGCTCGTCATGCCCCTGTACGCTGTAGCGTGAGTGCAGACGATCACTCCAGGCTTTGGGCGTCTCTGTTTGAGCTGACAGCCTTCTCTCATGTTTCGCTGATGTAGAGACTTCTGTCGTGAGTATAGTGCATGACACCTCAACTAGAAACGAACAAGCGAAGACGCTGAAGCTCTCCATTCTTTGCCCGTCGCAGTAATTCCGATGGCGACCCCCACGCCCTCGGTGGGAATATACATTGCCGAGTGCCAGCGAGTGCTGGAGAGCATGAAGGCAGAGGGCATCAAGTATGAGGTGAGAGCAGCCGCCTTACGCGGCTTCCCTGTCATCGCCCTTCTTGCTGACACAACCACATCGCCGCCTCTCTCTGCTTCTTCACGGGTCACAGATGCAGTGAGTCATAACCTTCGTCGACTGAGCAGGCATTCTTGAGGTCTCAGCCTGCTCACATGGCAACGCCTTGCATTCACAGCGGCTATGGCACCAACCTCGAAGGCCCCTTCCCTTTAGTCTCGAAAGCAATCGAGCGCTGTCACGAAGCAGTGAGTCCTTTTCCAGTCGCTGCCTCCTCACAGCGTTCTGTGATCCGTCTAGATGCTGAGACTTTGCAAGCCTACCCACGCTCTCCTGGCGGCTCAATCCGAGTAGGTGCACAAGCTCGGTGCCCCGCGAATCGCAACAGACATTCGACTCGGCACACGGGTGGATAAGCTCGGCCCCGGTCAGGAGCAAGGTATGACCACCGAGGGGACTCAAAGTCAGGATCAGAAAGTAAGCAAGGCAGGTGGAGACGATGAGGATTGGGCCAAGGGGCTGGGTGAGAACGAGAGGAAGCGGGAGAGCGTGCGGAGGATCCTCGCGAGGGAAGCATGAGTGCGTAGCCATGCCCTGTGTGGGCTGCGTAGCAATGCAATTCGGGAGCCCAAGAAGCTTCAGACGGGGTCATTCAATCTCTCGCAGTCGTGCAAATTTGTCATCGTCATCAAGGGAAGTATGGTCATTGATAGGCTGAGATTGCATCCCCGATGCGACGAGAGCTGTCCACGTCTACACCATCCGTCTACTCTACAAGGTCTGCATCGCCCCTTTAGATCTTGGCCATGGCAGCAATGTCGGTCGACTGGACGTAGTCTGTGGAGAGGAAAGGTGGAACGGATGAGCATCGTTGCCCATTTGAACTCATAATCTCGAACGCCCTCCATCTCTACTCACCCTCGAGCTCGTCGGCGATCCTCTCCTGCAGGTCATCGAGAGAGACCTTCTCATCCTCGACGACGAGGGTGATCTGGATCTTGCTGACACCGTAACCGACGGGGACGAGCTTGGAAGCACCCCAGACGAGTCCGTCGACCTCGATGGCCCTCAGACCCTCCTCAGCGGCCTTGAGGTCAGTCTCATCATCCCAAGGCTTAACGTCAAGGGTGACAATGGACTTGGCGGCAGCCCTGGGACCCTTTGCGGCCTTCTTCTTCTCGTACTCAGCCACACGCTCGGCCTTGATTCGCTCGTTCTCGGCATCGACCTCCTCGTCATCCGAGCCGAACAGGTCAATGTCTTCGTCCTCGTCCTCGCCAGCCACGGCTACGGCCTTGGCGGCATCGGACTGGACACCAGTGTTGGCAGTGGAGCCGAGGAGGGTAGCGGCCTTGGCCTTGTCTCCTGGCAGGTTGGGGTGCTCCTTCTCGAAGTGAGCAATGTGCACAAACCAGCGGGCGACGTTGGGGTACTTGGTTGCGTCGGGGGCGGAACAAGCCTCGAAGACGGCAACGTCGGCCTTGGAAGGAGCATGTCTGGTTGGAGTAGAGAGTTAAGAGGAGAGGGGGTGAAGAAGAGATGTTGAAGGGTCAGCCCAGTGATCACTAGCTAGAAGAGCATGGGTAACTTTCTCCGTCCCGTTTCCCGTCCTCTGTCTTCCTCTCCACCACTGTTTCGCTCGTTGTCCTCTGCAATTACGATCAGAAAGCCTTAGAAGATTGTGTTGTCGTCACTGCATGAAAGTCGCGGGGTCTTACGCCGCTGGGCTCGGAAACACGGACCAAAGCATAGTAATCATCATATCGTAGGAGCATTGAGAGTGAAAGAGCGCAGCGATGATGTCTCTCCTGGGACAGCGACCCAGCCACTAATGCTGCGCTGTGCAGTCCTTGTCTCTACCGCCCATCCTCTTCGCTCGTCTGTGCCTAGCGCTCTGCAGATACCCCCCCCTTTTGACGCTACTCACCCGTCAATGTAAGACTTGTTGGACAGGAACTGCTCGAGCTTGGCGAGGCCAGAGTCGGAAGTGAAGTCTGGGAGCGACATGATGTGGTTGTTGATCTGTGGTGATATGTGGGTATATAGTCGAGAAGGGGGGGGGGAAGAGGGAGGAGGAGAGCTGGCTGATCAAAAAAAGAAGAAGTGGCTGCTGGGCCGTGTCTGCGTGTGGCTGCCCTGCCTGCTGTGGATTTTCGCGGGATGCGCAACGTGTGGGTGGGTGGAGCGAGGCGTAGGCGTAGGCGTGGGCCAGGCACAGGCGCACAAGGCGGGCGGCTCACGAACACCCATCGGAATTTTGGCAGGGACGGAAGGACAGACTTAGGCAGACAGGCAGGCAGGCAGGCAGCAACCACTCATTCTCACCTCAGTCGTACGCATCTCAGACTACCAACACAGCTGCTGCTCTCCCTCGTCCCTCTCACGCCCACCGCAATGCTGCGTCGCCTCTTTGCTTCCACATCGAAGCTGCCGATCAGAGCGGCAACGACGGCAGTAGCAGCTCCCACTCCCACTCCCACTCCCACACCCGCACCCACTCCCCTTGCCTCCCTCTACTCCCGTCTGCTACATACCACTCCTCGCCTGCACTCTCCCCCACTTCCCATTCCCCATCCGCGGCCAGACATCGCCACACCAATTCAGTTCCTCAAGGCCATCTCTTATCCTCCGCATAGGGACCTCTCCACCGATGGAGGACTTACAGCTTTGATGGGAGAGGGGGAAGGAGAATGGCAAAAGCTATGGGAGCTCAATGGTCAAAGGCTTCGCAAGGCTGGTGTGCCCATCAAACACAGGAGGTGAGCGGTGAGAGAGCGGGAGATGTACGAAAAACGGTGTGCTGAGTGCCAACCGTCCTTTTCAACCCCTCGCAGGTACCTTCTATGGGCAATGGAGAAGTTCCGACAAGGTCTGGATCCCCAAGAGTACAAGATCAGGCCAAAGAAGAAGAAGGTCGTAAGAGGGTGAGTAGGCCCACTTCATAGTCCTCACTCTGCACAAGCTGCCTTGCCTGATGGCAGTACACTGACATCACCACCCATCTTTCCTTGTTCTCCTCCATTTCTTTCGTCCGTCTTTGTGTGCAGATGGGGACCTCGTGTGCAAAAGGGCATTCGAGTCAGTGGACGCAAGAGGCCTGGAGAGAAGAGCCCGCCCTCGCGATAAGCAGCGAGGGCGACGTTAAGCAGCCAGCTGTTCCGTCCTTCCAATTAGCAGCAATGCAGCATTCATATCTACAGCAACGCTTCACGGCCGAGACTGTCTCAGAGGGAACGGTGAACAAGCTGGCAACTGTTCCTAGTATTGCTAGTCCACTCACGGCCACTTACAGGCAGGGAGAGAAGCAAACAGATTACAGCACTGTAGTACTCTCTTGGCTTCCCCGCCTCAGATGTCCTGTACGTAATTGGCGGGGAACACGCCCACCTTGCCCGCCTTGACTCCTTCACACCACCCCGCCCCAAAGTCGTATCCAGTAGAGGTGAGCTCCACCTTTTCACCCTCCAAAAGAGTCAACTCATTATCCTCCTGAGCCGCATAGTCGTATACCGCTCGCACAAAGCGACCTACTCCTTGGGCGCTGGCAGCGCTTCCGGCGCCGGGCCTAGGCGGAGGAGCTCGCCTGCCAGCAGATGGGCGAGAGGCTGCAGCTGAGGGAGCGGCAGTGATGCTCACGTACGAGGCGGGGACAAGGCCCTCAGATCCATGCTCGTCTCTTGCCTTGACCCAGCCCGAGGAGTCATTGTCCTCCTCTATGATTGTCAGATGCTCGCCATCGCTGATGCTGAGCTCTTGAGCAGAAGTGGCCTCGTAGTTGTACATGGCCGTCGCCAAAGGGTGCTGACTGCTGGTCGCAGAGGGCTTTGTGCTCCGCTGTACAGGCGGCGGGCCAGTCCTACGTGCTCCCGCTGCCGGAGGCATCGTTCGACCGTTGGACCGCGCAGGGGCAGCTTCAGAGGAACTAGCCTCTGATGGCGTCGTCGCTCCGGTGACCATTGACGTACGGCGAGAGGTACTGGATTGACTGACCGAGGTCATGGACTGTCGTCTGCTGCTCGCTTCTACCGTGCTGGCTTTGAGGCGCTGAGCTGGCGAGGCGCGACAGTCGGCTGGGACCTTGGGCTCGCATCTGTGCAGCGAGGAGCCGGCAGAGATGGGGAGGTTCTTATCATCAGCGTCTGCTCTGGCCGGTATATACGCTTCGTCCCTCTTCACTACTTTGACTCACTTGGCATGGCACGTAAAGCCACAAGGCTTACATACAAAGCCCTGTCTCGACATACCAAAGATCTTGTTGTCACAGAAGTTGCAAGTCGCGGGTATTGTAAAGTTGTGAGCTTTGAATTGATGAGGACTAGCCTCACCCAGATCACCGCCAAAGGCTTCCGCGATTGAGGCTATCTCCGCCTGGAGGATACTCAATTCGGCCTCGAGCACAATAACGTTACGAGTCGAATCTAGGAGATTGTCCGTGATTTCCTCTGGATCACCGAGAGACGGGTTGTCGGTGTAGGCGACACGTAGCCGCTCCAGGCCTTCTATTTCCTTGATCTTCGAAGCCACAATTGGCCGAACTTCGGAAATCTTCTTCTCTTTGCGGATAATCATATTCTGCAGCGGCACTTTCGAAGCGTCCTCCACTGACATCTCGGGCTATTATGGAGCAAGGAGGGCATTCAGCGTCAGACTGTCTGCGCTTCGCAGACACATTCTCGACCTGCACTCACCGTGTCGAAGAAGCCCACGCATGGTTCGAAGCTGACATCGGCGGGCATGTCAAACCGCCTGACGTTATATTCGGTGTAAACTACTTGATCAGCCTCGACGACCACCTTTGCAGCATCTGCTTCCATACGTCTTTGTTTGGTAGAAATCTTCTCGCTGTGCTCAGCTAATTGGGCCGATATCTTTTTCACGTGTGCGACAAGCTGACGATCTACAAGATCCCAGAGGACTTGGAGATCGTCCTGTAATCGAGGCATGTCGGTACCAAAGAAGCGCTCCTTTGCTCGATTCTGCGCAGCAATCGATACGAGGTAAGCATTCTGAGGAACAAAGGCGGTAAGATCAGCTGCTGAAAGTAGATGAAGTAAAGGAGTCGCGTCTGCTCACCTTTGCATTGAGCATCTCTTGCTCCGATGCATCGTAGCCTTTGCGTGCCCGATCTGAATTTGTGCCGCTTGACTCGGCCTTCTCCCTCTTGTGACGCTGTTGCTCGACTTCTTTGCAGTGCTCATCGTATTTGGACTTTGCCTTGGCCCTGTCACTGTATACTTTCTCGCGATCGGCGATGACCTTCTGATAAAAGGCATGATGCTGCGACAAAGGGAAGAGCTTACCGCGAGTCAGCTGCCGCAAACTCGGGGCGTATGACTTCACGTACCCTCTCCTCACCTTCTTGCGCATTTCTTCGGCCTTCTTCTCTCCCTTTTCGGTATCTGCTGCCACCTTCTCCAGCTGTCCTGCCAATGCGGTGTGGTCAGCTGACACACTTTCCGAAGCCGCAATGGCCGAGGTGACATAAAATTGGAATGAGCTAGAGGGGAGACAAGAGGTCGTCAATGGGATAGGTACCTTGATGAACGGTCGCCCGCCTCCTTCATTCGCGATGCTCACCTCCGATTCACTACCTCGGGACTCCACTGCTTGCTCGGGTCAGGTCCCACGGTACACTCCATAACCCTCTTGTCCCTTTGAGTGCGGTACTTGTGAGTGAGAGCTCGAAGCTTGTTGGCATATTCCCTCTCGAGCATTGCCCTCTCCGAAAAGAAGGTCGAGGTGTCATGTACCAAGGCGATATGCGCAGACAGGGCAGTTGAGATGACGGAGAATTGGTCCTGTATGTTGGCAAATGCAAGCAAACTTCAGTACGTGCGACGCGCGACACCTGACCTCTCGTCTCTGCTGTCAAACGTACCGGAAGTTCTTGCCCATAGCTGGTCGAAGTCATCTTCGTCAATCTCCTCGAGCTCGAGGTGGTAACGACTAAGCTCTACCTACGCCAAGCGGAAAGGGCAGGAGTGGTCGGCGGCGCACTTGGCCGTGGCCCGGATGGCCCGAACGCAGGCAAGCGGGCCTGGCGCCGCGCCACGCTCATCAACGCGCCTCGCTTTCCGCCTCCCGCGACGACTGGGTTGCTTTCGAGGTTCTTCGCCCCGCACGGCGTACGTACGTACGGCACCCCTCTGACCACATCGAGCACATCTACTCTCTTCACGTAACACAGCATCTCCTCACCAATGACCTAGTCTTCCCCCCAACGCAGGCATCGCACAATGAGTGGTAGCTATCACCATGGTCGTGACGGCAATCGCCACTCTACACTCGTCGCAGGCCCTTCTGGCGAGTGGGGGACTCCCTCGCCCCCGCGAAGCCACGAACGTCAAGGCTTGCCCCGGCAACCCTCACACTTGGCCAAGGCATCTCAGAATACTTCGCAAAAGGAATCGCTTGGAGTGGGGTCCCATCACAGGAACCCTTTCCGATCCCACCACTCACAAACAATGCCACACTCGAACGGTCAGTCCAGCTCCCGCGAGTGGGCTAGCAGTGAGAGGTCATCTCCCTATCACGCATATCTGCAGTCTACTGCTCACCTCACACCTAGCACTTCGAGTCCCATACCCCCTGTATTGAACAATCCCTTCGCAAGGTCGACCTCTGGACCACAGCCACAATTCAAGGCCAAAAGTCAGCCCTCTTCACAGGCGGGCCGTTCCTTTTCCACTTCTGGTCCGAGCAAAGCAAAGGGGGTATCGGAACTGATCAGCATGTTCGACGGAAAGCCAATTGAGAAGGGGTGGGTATGGGAGGCCTCTTCAGATCTGGGTCTAAGTGATATGCGCTAATGATTTCCCTTTCTCTATCTCGCTATCGCAGGACTCGAAGCGCTTTGAACGTCCCCCTTGGCCACCCCTTTGGCTCTTCCTCTGTCCATCCGAACCCAAGCCTGAACACGCTAGCGGCCGCCATGGGTCAAAGGGAGGTCTTCATGTCGTCCGTAGCGTCACCCTCTCGACGTCACCAATCACAATCGTCAAGAGTGGGCTCTTCTTCGCGGCATATAGCCCCATCCATGGCTGACCGTAAACGGCCTCAGCAGCAATCCACCTCTCACTTCAGCGATAGAAACAGCTCTCAAAGCAGTTCGCAGAGTAAGCCTACACCAGCTTCACAGCAGAACGGATCTGCATCCCAACAACACTCAGCACTGCAAGGATCCGGCCATAGCGGCAGCTCAGAGCTGACTCTGGCAGCACCGCTTGAGGCTAGGAATCTCGACCGAGACACTTCGGCAGCTGGCTTCAAAATCGCATCTACAGTCAAGTCAGAGCTCGAGGGTCCTCCCCGAGCTGAGCTACCATTGCTGCCCTCCGACGCCAATGCGGACCACTTCTCTCCGTCTGCGGAGCAAAATCATCACCACAGTGCCCTCGAAAGCGACGATGACTCCCAACGCTCGCAGACTCCCAGACAAGACAGTCAGTCGATCGTCAGTGGCCCAGCTACAATCGGCTTGGCGACCCCGACGAGCTTCAGCGACAATTCGGGCGTCTTCTTCAGTCCATCAAGTATTCGGAGTGGTCCAGAGTCACCCGACCCTCTCAATGTCATCTCTCCGCCCCGAAGAAAGAGCGGGCATCGGCAAGAAAGCCCGAGCACCAGGAAGTCGATGGAACATCATCGTTTTCAATCGCAGCACCCTTCGAACTTGAATGCTGCAATGGGTGCATCTATGCGCGCCACGTTGGCGAGCACTAGCAAGCGGCAATTGGACGATGCCCCTGAGCCGGAGGGCAGTGCAGCACAGCAGAGAAAGAAGGGCAGAAAAAGCACGAATGCTCATTCGCCAGTAAAGGCGACCAACTTCTATGCCAGTAGCACGGACGAAGCTTCCACCTCTCGACTCACTCAATCTGCCGAGGCTGCTTCTTCCTCAAGCTTGGTGTCTTCAAAGAAGGCATCCACTTCTCAGTCAAAGCCAAGTGCGCCCAAGCCTCGCGGACGGCCTCCTGGATCCAAGAAGAAAGTCACCGCCTTTCCTACAGCTTCGGCAGAAGAGGTCGTCGAGCATGAGGAAGAGAAAAGTGTCCCAGCTGCAGTCGTCGTTCCGACTACAGCCAAGCAGCTACTCAAGGAGGTGACGGCAGAGCGAAGAGGCACCACATTCACCTCCAGTCTCCGCCTCGCTCTGCCTGTGGACGATGAATTCGACTCTGGCTCAGCAGAGGAATGGGACAAGGACAGCGACTACGGCATGCACGATGGAGACGAAACAGTCACTGTAGGAGACAAGACTGCTGCTCTACAGACACCCACAAACACTGACGTGACGCCGTCCGCGCCGAGATCAAAGCCTAGTGTCATCAAAAGTGCTGACAAACGCTCACCAATGAGGAGATTTCTCGACGTAATGGAAGACCTCTTCGAGGCGGAAAGCTCTCTGCCGGGCTCCGACAGCATTTCCATCCTGCCAACGGAGCTCGACGCCTCTGCTTCCGATTTCTTTGTTCTAGTCGATGGCATCGCAGTTCTCAAACCAAACCGCATACAGCATCTCAGCAAATTAGTGAGGACTTGTGCGGCCAATCAGAGCGGGAGGCGACCTGTCACCATGCTTGCTGCTGGTGGTGCTGACGGCGGTGCCACCATGTCCGAGCCTGCTTCAATTGCCGAAATCGACCTCCAAGATATGCAGAAGCTGATGCGCATCCTAGCGACTACGGCCAAGATCGGAGAGGGTATCAGTCCTTTTGCAAATTCTGCCAAAGCAGCCGCTGCAGAGGAAAGAGGTAGCGCGAGCCCAAACAAGAGGCGCGGCGCCGGTGCACGCAACACGACTAGGTCTCCACGAAGACCTCGGCGAAGCAAGGGCACGCTCAGCGGAGAGACTGAGGAGGAGCAGGATGCGGAGGAAGTCGAGGAAGGACAGGGCAGCGACAGACTTGCAGTCGAAGAGGGCGAAGATGTGCTCTTGGAAGGCGACGGCACTTCAGACCTGGCGGCTTCTCCGAGGCCCAAGCACACAAAAGAGCCTTCCAGGACATCTGTTTCACCGACAAAGTCAAGAAACGGCGAAGACGACGTAGACACCGAGGCCACTGAAGAGCAGCATCGTCAGCTTGGCGAACAATTGTCTCGGATCGCTACCAGTCTGATGGCTGTAGACTGCTGCTTGAGCATCGTGACGCAGCCTGCTATGGACAAAAGTCTTGCTTCCGAAGAGCTACTACATAGCTGCTTCGAAATGCTTCGAGCATCCCTCGAACAGGTCATCTTCCCCTATGGTGAAGCCTGTTCGAATATCAATGAAGCTTCCCATCCTCTGCTCCAAGCCTGGCTTCGAGTCGTAGCACCGAGTGATGCTAAGAGGGACAAGAAGAAACGTGGACGCCCCAAGAAGCTCGCAGTAGATGCCACGGACGATAACGCAGTGGATCCGTCTGGGATCTTCGCTGGTTGCACCGAGTATCTTGCTAGCATCCTGCGTAGCTGTTGTGTTTTACTATCGCAAGCTCAGAAAGTGGTTCTCCTCCCATCGATATCCCTCTCCGAGACAATCTTATATAGCGCCATCTATGCTGGACTGGGTACTTTCTTTGCCGCAGAGCCAGACACTCTGTCTGGAACATCAGACGCCGCGAAAGCCAGTATCCGTGGGAGGAAAGCCATGGAGGCTTTGGCTCCAGGTGTCGATGCTACAAATACGGTCATGAAATCGCTGAGGCAGCCAGCTCTCGGCTTGCTGTGCAATGTCTTCTCCCTCTACTCGGAACAACGACAATGGATCATCGAGGAAATTCTCACCTCCCTGGTGAAGCTCCCAGACATGAAGAAGCAACGCAAGCAATACGCACTCCACAATGGCAGAGCAATTAGCACGATCACTGCTCTTCTTGTGCAATTGGTCCAAGCGGCTTCCTACGGGCTCAAGAATCGCCTGACGCCTCAGCAGCCGACCGGACAATCTTCGACTATGGCCGCTATCGAGGTCGGTCTTGCAGCGAGTCAACGCGTCGACGAGCAAATTGACGGAGACGATGATGAAGAGCGCTCCTCCACTGCCCACGGCACGTCTTCCAGCGACTACGATCTTGCATCGCTGCGCAAAGCTCTGGACGGTCCTGCGCAGACATCGCGGGCCATTGCTACTTTCTTGATGGGCAGAATCTCAGCAATGAAAGTGACAAAGAGTTCTGGAGACTTCAGCTATGCCTCGGTTGTAGAAATGCTGATCGGAGACCTCTTGACTACAGTCTTCTTACCCGAATGGCCAGCATCCATTCTGATGCTGTCGAGTTTCTGTCGCACCTTCAGCTCAGTGCTAGAGGATCCAAAGATGCTACCAGATGCCAAGGGAGTCGCGTTGGAGCATCTGGGAACGCTGGCTGCCCATTTGCGAGCGAGCCAGCTTAAAGTGGACAGCCTCAGGCCGACCGGGGGCGACCTGCTGGACGGAGTCCGAAGCGCTCCTAGAGCAATGAATGCCATTGAGCAAGCTCGAGACGAGCAGGGCCTTCACGACCTCAATCACGCATACGGAATCATACTTGACCACCTCGCCGCTGCAGAGGTCGATGATCACACATCCAAGAGTGCCAGAGAGTTCCTTTTGGCTCAATGGGGTAGCGAGGTATCTGCTTCGTTGATTCGAACATCGGCCGCTCTTGACATCGCTCGAGGGTCAGAAGAGGAGGACACCCGCGCGGAAGTAGCTCCCATCTCAGAGTACCTTGCCGGGCTGCATCAGTCTCTACTACTACTGTCAAGCTATGGACGAGCGGATGGTGGCCTGTCAAACAACACGGCCAGGGGCGATGTCTTCGCTAGTCGTCCTATAGGGAGCTACGAACAAGCTAGCCAGATTTCTGAGCAGCTCGTTCAAACGACGTCTTATGCAGTCACCTTCGACTTTGCTCGCTCCGTACTTGTCAATGCTTTGGACGGCCAGGCAGTAGGCAACCGAACAAAAGCCATCAGAGGCCTCAGCGCCATATATGCCATCGACGCCACCCTACTGGACTTGGCTGCGATTCGGGATGCCATCGAGACGAGACTATCCGACGAGAGCATCGGCGTCAGGGAGGCCGCCGTAGGACTTCTCTCCAAGTACTTGCTTGGTCAGCCGGAAGACATGCAAAGCATGTATGAGAAGCTACGTGAGCGCATCTTCGACGCCGGCCTTGCTGTCCGCAAGAGGACGCTCAAGCTTCTTGCCAGCATCTACCGGACTCTTCCCTCAGACGAAACACGGATCGATGCATGCATACGCATGGTTCGCTGCGTGAACGACGAGGACGTTGGCATCCAAGATCTCGCAGTCCAGACCCTGGGGGAAATCTGGCTGAACCTCACATCGAGCGGTGAAGACGCGGATGACGTGAGACCAGCAGCTGATGGCAGCAATGCCAACCCGGCTGCACCTTCAGATGCGAAGGGACTCGACGCCGAGGAGCATGATGTGTGCGGTCTGGACAACGACATGGCGGTCATTGTTCGAGTGGCAGGCGCAATTCGCGAGAGACCATCACCTCTTGAAGAGGTCTTCCGGCGCTTCAGCAAGGAGAGAAGCGAAGAAGAATCGAAGAAGCTCGTCGCCAAATTGCAGTCCTTGAGCGACAGACTCATCATCGCTCTGGACGAGGGAGAGGACTCAGGTGACACAGCTACGCTGCTCACCAAGGTCAAGGCCATCTATCTTGTCGTGTCCACCAATCCTGCTGTACTTTCGATTGCGAAAGCAAAGGTGCTCTTGTCACAGCTTCGAGGCTCTCCACAGACGCCGGATGAGGCCAGTGTCCTTGAGACTCTCTTGAAGGTCTTCCGCGTCAGCTTGCCTGTCATGCCAAAGACCGCTCTGGCGTTCGCTGGTCAGTTGGAGGCGGCCCTCCGACCCCTGCTGAACAATCCGCCCCGCCAAATGGCTGCACTGCAAGAGGTAATCGCCTGCTATACCACTATCATCCAGGCGCACACAGAGAGCTACTCCACACTCGTTCGCACTTTCGGTCTCCTTTTCAAGGCCCTCAGCGCAATCGCTGCCAAGCTCTCAGCCCAGCCAGATTCACCCGTTGATCGCAAGTCTAGGATGATCATGTCGGAGGCTGCACTACTATGTGAGCATGCGAACTTTGATGCTCTTCGAAAGCAAAAGCCAGAGCTAGAGCAGGAGATCAATGACACACTAGGCTCAGAATCCATCAAGGACGCCGTATTCTTGCTACTGCTCGCAATTCGACAGAGCCCGACACATCGTTCTGTGGCACTGCAAGACATCGGCACTCTCTTCAGAGGCTTTCCTTTGCTGATGATCGAAGACAAAGGAATGGAGGTCATGGATGCTGCCTTCGGCTCAGAGCAGAACAGTGACAAGGAGATGCTGTTGCGTATCATTCTGGACTTTTTGACGACAGACAGCGCCAAGAGAGCCCCGACAAAAGCAGATGCGAAGACTATTAGCGGGGACGCGACAAGCATTAGGCCGGGGGGTCGCAAGTCCCTCTCAAAGGACGGCGGACAACCAACTCGAGTCGATATGAGTGAATTGGTCGGCAACACGGACAATTTTGCTGACTCGGGTGTCAGCTCGATCCTGGTGCAACGCTACTTGGACCCGATCCTCAACGCTGCTGTAGCGGTGGGCCAACCAGGCCTTCAACGGCCAGCAATGGAGATTCTCAAGTTCATCATTATGCAAGGCTTGTGCCATCCCCTGCAATGCATGCCGACCCTGATCTCCCTTGAGACGACCACCGATTCGAGGATTGCCAATCGCGCGCTGCAACTCCATGAGCATCTGGCATCCAAACATGGTTCGATCCTGGCCGCTCGATACGGAGAACTCATCAAGTCTTCCTTTGAATTCCAGTGGAGTCTGCATCAGCCGACTGCATCTCAACAAGACTTGCGAGGCTATCGCATCGACGCCGTCACGGGGTTGACACATGCCCTCCTCCATCCATGGTACTCTTTGCTGAAGGACAAACGTCAGACTCGCCTCGACTTCTTGAAAGCCATGTCCAAATTTCTGGATTTGGATACGTCCTCTGATGCTTGCACAGACGAGCAAGTGCTACTGTCGCGCTACATCGCTGACAATCTAGCGGTCTTCGAGTACAAGACCTTGGAGGAGGTCTTGGTTGTAATTGCGGATCTCAAGAAGATCCTGGCAGTCTCAGGCGCCCAAGTGAAGTATCTGGCGGAAGAGTACGTTGCCACTGCTGAGCAAGGAAGCGATGCGGAAGCCATGGACGTCGATGAAGATGGATTCGCCGAGTCAGAGCCGAACTGCTCGGATGAGGCGGGTGACGACGAGTCCGGGTCTGATCTCGGTGGCACTCAGCACGACCTCCGAGATGCGGGGCGAGGGTCAATTAGAGGGAACGGCCGAGGGAACACCAAAGCACTGAGCAAGCCTCAATCGGTTGCAGTGGCTCGCATGAGCATTGTTATGGGCACTGTGCTGCTTCTGCGTAATCAACTCAAGGCCGCCTTTGGGCTATCAGAGGAGCGATGCTGCAAATACGAACCAAAGAAGAAGCAATTCAGCGGGGCTGATCGGCCTGCTGTGCGCAAAGGCGGCAATGCGGAGCCTTTGAGCTTCGATGGCCTGCCATTGGCCCTCGACGTCATCTCTTCGAGGCGTCTAGCCCTGGAGCAGATGGCCAACTTCGAGGACCTGATGGACAATGAAGGAAGCATGGCTGAAATGGACGAAGACTGGGAGGAGTGAAGAGGGCTGGAGCGGCAAAGTCAAAGGCTTGGAGACTCATGTGGTAGCGCACTTGTACATTCCCTTCATTTCTTCCAACCAGCATCAATGTTGTTGTCATTCTCGAGTCCTCACACGATCGCCTGTCAATGTAGCGTCCAGCAAATGTGCTCGTGATGAAGGGCGCATCCCGGCGATCTGTGGCTGCACTTCGGCGTCGCTGTTCTTAGGCCCGCTTGGTCTCTTCCGTACCGGCCCTCCACCTCGTTGGCCTGGCGGAGTTGCACCGCCTCGAGGGCAAAGTCGCCGGTTGCCCTGAGGCAAAGCAGGGCCCGCCCTGGGCCGCTCCTTCGCCCGTCACTTCACCTCACCGCTGCCCTGACGACTCCCTCCGAGATTCCCACACCATCGAGGATCACCATCACCCCCGATCCTTCCGGCCTAGAACACACACAGTCCCTCCTCGCCGCCCTCCTCGCTTCCTCGCCTTACCTCGACTCCGATCCATCCCCCCGCCCTCTGCCCAACACTCTACCTTCCATGCCGCTCGACTGACATACGCACGGCCTCATGACTCCCTCCGCTGGTCACGAGCCGCCCGTCGCAGATGACGCGAATCATCGCAGGGCGTCACCCTTGTCCCAGCAAGCACCCAGCCAGGCAGTAGAGGTCTGCAAGGCTGGCTCAGGCCACACTACAGCCCCATCCAACGGCCAATCCGAGCTGCCGAAGGGCCCGTCAGCCTCGGAACCCCCACGGCCAATGTTCACTCGCCTGTCCACCATGCCGGACAGCCGCATCCTCGACCATCCGCGCACCAAGAACAGGCCCATGAGCCAATGGACCATCCCCCGCTCTTCTACGAGCAAGAGCCCCCGGGCAGCAACACTCTTTCTGGGTCAGGATCATGAGCGGTGGCGCATGCGGGACCGAGATAGCATGGGGGCTGGGCTGAAGCTCGCCTGGGGTTGGAGATCTGGCAGCTCGTCTGATCTTCCCGATGCTTCCGTTCTCGAAAGCTACCCCTACGGCGAAGACGATGAGAGTACAGAGGGAGACTTTACGGATACCTTTACCGACGAAGAGAGCGAGAGCGGTCAATCTTCTTCAAAGCTAAGCAGGCGGAGCAGTCGATCTAGTCACAGGTCTCGGACGGGTAGCGGAGCATGGAAGAGGCCTTGTATGAATGCCCTCACATCAGCAACCGGTCAGACTTCGTCAGATGTACACAAGTCAGCTACTCCCAGTGCTTCCTCATCTAAGATGGAAAGCGGCTCTTCCTCCCAGAGTAGCAATGGCTTCCTGGGTCGCAGACCGCGGAGATTTTCTTCAAATGGTCCCGAAGCCGCCTTCCTAAGACACGAGACGGTCATTGGCATCCACACCCCTAGGAGAGACTCGTCATCCTCTTCTCTTTCGTCCGCAAGCGGAAGACAGCTGCCTGCCATCGAGAGGGTCTCTCTTGCGCCTCTAAGCCAAATCAAGACGGGCACACCAGCCCCTTCGAGCAGACCCCCAAGTGGCACATCGTCGAAGGTGGTCATCCCTGCCGCCCTCCAGCAACAGCAGCAGCAGATCAAGCGTGAGCTATCCCCCTCACCGGGCTCGCAACAGAAGCCTGACCTCAGCGGAGTCACTTCGAGGCCGCCCAAGCCCCAGCGCGAGCTGAGCTCCTCTGATCTGCTGAAGAAGGCCGCGGCGATAGCTGCAGCTAGCTCTGTCCCAGCCTCTCCAGAGATAGATGCGCAGACCGCACCGCCTTCTCCTCTATCTCCCAAGGGAGAACGCGGCACCCCGTCAAGTCGCCATACGGCTGATTCATCGTCGAGGTCGGATAGCCCGGGTCCCATCGCTCTTCGCCTTGCGCGACGTAGGAAACCGATCAGCGTAGAAGGGACACTCTATGATCGTACTGGTCCTTTTCGAGAAGGAGCAGTGACTGACGGACTCAGTGTCCGTCTGTTTAGTGCCGAGCACGAGAAGGAGGGCGAGGGCTGGGCAGACAGCGATGAGGATGAGAAGGCGCAGCAGACTTCAACGGCCACATCGCGTAGTCGTCGGCCTCGTAAGACAACCCGCCGACCCCAAGAAGACGAAGATGACGAGAAGTCAGGCAAAATGGAGGCAGAAGCAGCCAATCGTGATAAGAATGGCAGTCACAGAGATGAGGAAGCGGCAGAGGGAGACGAAGCAGAGGTCCCGGCCTGTCCCCTGGTTAACAGGTCTTCCGCTGCAACCACCTACCTGATCACAACCCCTGACAATCGAGTCTCCTCGGCCGCGAAGCTACGACGATGGGCAATGGACGGGTCAGGCAAATTCTACGCTGCTATGGAAATCAAGTCGGTCGAAGCAAAGATCCGCTCAGCGATGGACCCCAACGAAGCTCGCGAAAATGCAGCCTATGCGCGCTCTCTGGCCAAGATCTTGCGATCGACCTACCTCGACGATATACTTACCGAGATTCAAAAGGCCGAGACTTTGAGCACTGGGCGCGCTGCTGTGGCGAAGCTCCTCATGACGAGTGATGGCAAATATATTCGACTTGAAGAGGACTATCCCGAAGAGTCTTTCTTCGTAATAGCTGGTTGCGAAGACGAAGAGCTCTATCCAGTCGTAGCCCTTGTCTTCGTCCAAGCGCTAGCTCACATCCATCGCTTCCATCAAGCAGGCTGGCTGCATGGAGACATCAAGCTCGAAAATCTCATGTTCGACACGAAGGGTGAGCTGGTGGTCATCGACTACGAGAACGCCAATCCCTTCAGGACGCCTGGCGGGGACGAGACGGTCCAGCTGATGAGCTTCGATTGGGTCCCGCCTGAGGCGTCTGGAAGCGACAATGATGGCGGCCGGAGAGTGGGACCAAGTGCAGATCTTTGGGCTCTGGGCGCCAATCTGGTCCGCGCTTTTGCGCTGAGAAATGGTATTGACGATAGCATTGTCAGACAACTCATCTTAGAGGAGCAAGGTCAGAAGAAGTTCCTGGCCTTTCGAGACGAATTGATCAAAACCGGCGACGACAGTAAACGGGCTACAGCGGAGTCGGTAGATCTCGGACCTATCCTTGAGATGCAGAGGGAGGCGGAGACAGAGGTTGAGGGTGGAGGGGCGTTGATGAGTCCTGCCAGGTTATTATTGCCTTTTGCCCTGTCGGCGCCCCGTCTCCTCAAGTACGTTCTTGCCTCGTGCCTCGTGCTCTCGCCCAGCGCACGAGGAGTCGAAGCGGAGCTAGAAGGGCTTCGTCTAGCTGCGGAGCTCCAGAAGGAGAGAGACGGAGACCTTATGAGGCTAGGAACCAAGGCGGTCAGGACAGCAATTGAACTGAGCGGGTCGGAGTGGGTGCGGCCGAAGTTAGAGGAGGCAAGGCTGAGCCTCGGCCTTGGCGACGACGAAGGTGCAGGGGACATATTGGCTGAGGAAAGTGCACAGTAAGAGCTGCAGCAGCACCTTTGCTACTTCAGCGCCAGGCTCAGAGCGTACTCGCTCGTCCCTTCCCTCTTCCCACCCATTCACTCGGCCTTGTCACATGTAATCTCATTCTGCGCCCTCTATCGACGGCCACCATTGCCTGCATCGATGTCAATATCATCTATCCTCCGATCACAATGTGGATAGTGAGCTAGATAGAGTGCTTCACCCCTGACCGAGAGGAGGACAGCTAAACCAGTCCGACGGGCGACGCCGTTGCCATCGCTTGTTGACTGCAGCATGACATCGACTGATGACGCCACCGTGCGGAGACCGCTGCGTCCCAACACGCTCTCTCCACTGTTACCAGAGCACATCTGGCGGACCAAGTCGGGAACCCAATTGGGAGGTACAAACCGTG